>NC_138770.1:304685939-305410520 GCF_965119305.1 Pelophylax lessonae
TAGGATCTACCAGAACACCCAGATCCTTCTCCACCATTGACTCCCCCCAGCTGTTCTTCTAGTATGTATGATGCATGCACATTCTTAGCCCCCAAGTGTATAACTTTACATTTATCAAGATTAAACCTCATTTGCCACATAGTTGCCCAATGAAACAGTGCATTGAGGTTGGCTTGTAAGTTGGAGACATCCTGTAAAGAAGTTATTCCACTGCAAAGCTTGGTGTCATCTGCAAAGACTGAAACTGTACTTTTAATCCCAGACCCTATATAATTTATAAGGATATTAAAAAGAAAGGGTCCCAACACTGAACCTTGGGGTAAACCACTGATAACCTTAGACCATTCAGAGTAAGAATCATTAACCGCTACTCTCTGAATTCTATCTTTTAGCTCATTTTCTATCCAATTACAAACCGATCTTTCCAAGCCTGTAGACTTTACCTTACACATTAGCCGTGTATGGGGAACTGTGTAAACGCTTTTGCAAAATACAAGTATACTACATCCACAGCCACCCCTCTGTCCAAGGTTTTACCTCCTCATAAAAAGAAATCAGATTTGTCTGACAACTTCTGTCTCTCATGAATCCATGGTGTCTGTTGCAAGAACTCCTCTACAATATGCAATCTTTTATTAAACTCTCTAGTATCTTCCTGACTATAGAAGTTAAACTAACAGGTCTAAAGTTACTTGATAAAGACTTGGATCCCTTTTTAAATATAGGCACCACATTGGCCTTACGGCAATCCAGTGGTACTATTCCAGTCATTAACGAGTCCCTAAAAATTAGAAACAAAGGCTTTGAAATGACAGAGCTCAATTGTTAGCAAGGTACTTTTTTTTTTCATAAATTCCTGAATAAATACAACTTGTGTTGGAGTCACATAATTATTCTTTAACCACTTGCCTACAGGGCACCTAAACCCCCTTCCTGCCCAGGCCTATTCTCAGCTTTCAGCGCTGTCACACTTTGAATGACAATTGCGCGGTCATGCAACACTTACCCAAATTACATTTTTATCATTTTTTTTTTAAAAATAGAGCTTTCTTTTGGTGGTATTTTATCACTACTGGGGTTTTTATTTTTTGCTGAACAAACAAAAAAAGACTGAAATTTTTGAAAAAAACAAAAAAAAAACAAAACAGTTTTAATAGTTTGTTATAAAATTTTGCAAACAGGTAATTTTTCTCCTTCATTGATGTGCGCTGATGAGGCGGCACTGATGGGCCCTGAAAGGCTGCACTGATGGGCCCTGAAAGGCTGCACTCATGGGCCCTGATAGCCTTCACTGATGGGCACTGATAAGGCGGCACTGGTGGGCACTGATAGGTGGCACTGATGGGTAGCACCGATGGGCACTGATGGGCGGCACTGAAGGGCACTGGTAGGTGGCACTGAAGGACACTAATAGGTGTCACTGATTGGCATTAATAGGTGGCACTGATGGGCACTGATAGGTGGCACTGATGGGCAATGATAGGCACTGGTAGGTGACACTTATAGGCAGCACTGATGATGGGGCACTGGTGGGCATTGATAGGTGGAGCTGGTGGGCACTTGTAGGTGGCACCGGGGGAAAAAGAGGACCCTCTGCTCTTCGGGACCGATGTTCCTCTGACAGCAGCCGGCTTTTTTGAGCGAGAAAAAAAAAGCTGATCTCCGACTGCTGTTTACATCACGTGATCAGCTGTCATTGGCTAACAGCTGATCATGTCGTAAGGGGCCGGGATTGGCCCCTTACTCGGATCTGTGACCAGCCGAGTCTCATGGACTCGCTGATCACAGAGTGAGCCTGTAAGCTGTACCCAGGCTACAGGTAGACAGGTTGTGAACAAGCATGGTGTGTCATGTGAAACCTGTCTACCTGTCCCCTGTCTGTCTGAACTGACAATGAATAAAGGAACTTCATAATCTTATGTCAGCTGTGGAGTGCGCCCGTATCTTTCTCTGGTATCTATATTTTCCCATTCTAAACAAGATTTTGGTTTTATTTTGACTATATGGCCCGCGGGACTTTGAATGAGGTGGGTGCTAGTGGCTGGAGATAGAATAAATGGCACAATAAATATGTAAAACAATGTATATTTTTATTGCATTGTATAAACAAGTAATACGAATAATAGTAACATGTACATAACATAGCAAAGCTCAATGGCCGTAATGACAATGTATACAACATGAACCATATTGAAACGTATATAGGCAAATATCCTGGTGTCGCCACTGAGTTTCAAAGGTAACCTGAATATGATATTGAAGTTCCATGATACTAGAGTCTGATACATAATGACCTGATGCGTTTCGGGAGCTACATCTCCCTTCTTCAGAGATCAATGTATTTGAGTATGACTACAAAAGAACAAAATGACAAAAGAATTGAAGTAAACGTTGGAGAATATATAAAATATTCAAGTAAGAAAATTCACAACAGGGATAATAATAATTGGGAAAGAGTATGAAATACTCACAGGCTAATGAACCTTGTTGGAAAAATGGATTCCCGTGTGAAAACAGCAGACCGTGGTCTGACCCGGGAGCTGAAGGGTCCCTTGGGGAGCAGCCAGAGAAGGGGGTCCATGGCAGGTGGGTGGCTAAAGAATAGTGGAGAGATGAACCATCCAGATCTGTCGTATATATAAAAAGTATAAATGTAGCATATTGCTATCAATGTTAGTGAAAGTTAGTGAATTGGATGGGAAATCCTGATATATAAAATAGGATAAGAAGAATGTCAACTAAGTGCAAGAAAGAAGAAGGTGTGGGGAGGGGAGAATACAGGGTGCATAAAAGAGAAGTGGGTGTGAAGAATTGAGAGAGGAATTGGCAGTGTGCCATGGCAGGTTGCCTGAAACTGTGAGGAATGAGTGAGAGGGGGTGCTGGCCCAAAAAAAAGAGAAATGCAAAGGAAAGAAGGAGTGGTAGGAGAAAGAAATATAGTGGCCGACCTACCATGTTTGCCCGACGCTGGTCGCAATCCTAGGACCCTAACGTCATGCAGCGGGTATGGCGGGTCAGGACAATACACATCCATGGCCTCGTGGAGGAAGAGAACGCTGAAGGCGGACCTTCCCCACCCGCAGATGTAGGGCACGTGGTGAGCACGATGACGTCAGTGATGACACTGATGGATAGCGCTGAGGTGCGGCATGACGCCGATGTGAGGGTGGACCCACTCTCCACTATTCTTTAGCCACCCACCTGCCATGGACCCCCTTCTCTGGCTGCTCCCCAAGGGACCCTTCAGCTCCCGGGTCAGACCACGGTCTGCTGTTTTCACACGGGAATCCATTTTTCCAACAAGGTTCATTAGCCTGTGAGTATTTCATACTCTTTCCCAATTATTATTATCCCTGTTGTGAATTTTCTTACTTGAATATTTTATATATTCTCCAACGTTTACTTCAATTCTTTTGTCATTTTGTTCTTTTGTAGTCATACTCAAATACATTGATCTCTGAAGAAGGGAGATGTAGCTCCCGAAACGCGTCAGTTCATTATGTATCAGACTCTAGTATCATGGAACTTCAATATCATATTCAGGTTACCTTTGAAACTCAGTGGCGACACCAGGATATTTGCCTATATACGTTTCAATATGGTTCATGTTGTATACATTGTCATTACGGCCATTGAGCTTTGCTATGTTATGTACATGTTACTATTATTCGTATTACTTGTTTATACAATGCAATAAAAATATACATTGTTTTACATATTTATTGTGCCATTTATTCTATCTCCAGCCACTAGCACCCACCTCATTCAAAGTCCCGCGGGCCAATCTCTTGTTGTTTCTATATATTTTGGGATGGAGGCGTGCTTGGGGGGAATCAGATCATTGCCCCTTTTTGTATATGTTATTAGGGTGGAAGACACCCACTGTGCCCACTAATGATCTGGTTCTTTTCCCTGGCTGGATATCCTATCCTGGTGTTCTCCCCGGTTTCTCCCCTTTTTATTTATTCATCCATTTTTTTGAACTACTTCAGGCAATTAATATCATTATCTTGTGCATTCCCCCTGTGTGATTCTTTCACACTGGATGCTAGATCTCCCCTTTTTTCTTACTATTGGGCTCCTGTGTCCACTAGGCGGCGGCTGCCCTGACTCCGGGAGCTGCGATGTGTAAAGAGGGAGGCTCCGCCTCCCTTGCTGTCCCCGCTCCTCCCCTCATTGGGACGAGTGGGTCCACCCTCACATCGGCGTCATGCCGCACCTCAGCGCTATCCGTCAGTGTCATCACTGACGTCATCGCGCTCACCACGTGCCCTACATCTGCGGGTGGGGAAGGTCCGCCTTCAGCGTTCTCTTCCTCCACGAGGCCATGGATGTGTATTGTCCTGACCCGCCATACCCGCTGCATGACATTAGGGTCCTAGGATTGCGACCAGCGTCGGGCAAACATGGTAGGTCGGCCACTATATTTCTTTCTCCTACCACTCCTTCTTTCCTTTGCATTTCTCTTTTTTTTGGGCCAGCACCCCCTCTCACTCATTCCTCACAGTTTCAGGCAACCTGCCATGGCACACTGCCAATTCCTCTCTCAATTCTTCACACCCACTTCTCTTTTATGCACCCTGTATTCTCCCCTCCCCACACCTTCTTCTTTCTTGCACTTAGTTGACATTCTTCTTATCCTATTTTATATATCAGGATTTCCCATCCAATTCACTAACTTTCACTAACATTGATAGCAATATGCTACATTTATACTTTTTATATATACGACAGATCTGGATGGTTCATCTCTCCACTATTCTTTAGCCACCCACCTGCCATGGACCCCCTTCTCTGGCTGCTCCCCAAGGGACCCTTCAGCTCCCGGGTCAGACCACGGTCTGCTGTTTTCACACGGGAATCCATTTTTCCAACAAGGTTCATTAGCCTGTGAGTATTTCATACTCTTTCCCAATTATTATTATCCCTGTTGTGAATTTTCTTACTTGAATATTTTATATATTCTCCAACGTTTACTTCAATTCTTTTGTCATTTTGTTCTTTTGTAGTCATACTCAAATACATTGATCTCTGAAGAAGGGAGATGTAGCTCCCGAAACGCGTCAGGTCATTATGTATCAGACTCTAGTATCATGGAACTTCAATATCATATTCAGGTTACCTTTGAAACTCAGTGGCGACACCAGGATATTTGCCTATATACGTTTCAATATGGTTCATGTTGTATACATTGTCATTACGGCCATTGAGCTTTGCTATGTTATGTACATGTTACTATTATTCGTATTACTTGTTTATACAATGCAATAAAAATATACATTGTTTTACATATTTATTGTGCCATTTATTCTATCTCCAGCCACTAGCACCCACCTCATTCAAAGTCCCGCGGGCCAATCTCTTGTTGTTTCTATATATTTTGGGATGGAGGCGTGCTTGGGGGGAATCAGATCATTGCCCCTTTTTGTATATGTTATTAGGGTGGAAGACACCCACTGTGCCCACTAATGATCTGGTTCTTTTCCCTGGCTGGATATCCTATCCTGGTGTTCTCCCCGGTTTCTCCCCTTTTTATTTTTTTTTATTTATTCATCCATTTTTTTGAACTACTTCAGGCAATTAATATCATTATCTTGTGCATTCCCCCTGTGTGATTCTTTCACACTGGATGCTAGATCTCCCCTTTTTTCTACTATTGGGCTCCTGTGTCCACTAGGCGGCAGCTGCCCTGACTCCGGGAGCTGCGATGTGTAAAGAGGGAGGCTCCGCCTCCCTTGCTGTCCCCGCTCCTCCCCTCATTGGGACGAGTGGGTCCACCCTCACATCGGCGTCATGCCGCACCTCAGCGCTATCCGTCAGTGTCATCACTGACGTCATCGCGCTCACCACGTGCCCTACATCTGCGGGTGGGGAAGGTCCGCCTTCAGCGTTCTCTTCCTCCACGAGGCCATGGATGTGTATTGTCCTGACCCGCCATACCCGCTGCATGACGTTAGGGTCCTAGGATTGCGACCAGTGTCGGGCAAACATGGTAGGTCGGCCACTATATTTCTTTCTCCTACCACTCCTTCTTTCCTTTGCATTTCTCTTTTTTTTGGGCCAGCACCCCCTCTCACTCATTCCTCACAGTTTCAGGCAACCTGCCATGGCACACTGCCAATTCCTCTCTCAATTCTTCACACCCACTTCTCTTTTATGCACCCTGTATTCTCCCCTCCCCACACCTTCTTCTTTCTTGCACTTAGTTGACATTCTTCTTATCCTATTTTATATATCAGGATTTCCCATCCAATTCACTAACTTTCACTAACATTGATAGCAATATGCTACATTTATACTTTTTATATATACAACAGATCTGGATGGTTCATCTCTCCACTATTCTTTAGCCACCCACCTGCCATGGACCCCCTTCTCTGGCTGCTCCCCAAGGGACCCTTCAGCTCCCGGGTCAGACCACGGTCTGCTGTTTTCACACGGGAATCCATTTTTCCAACAAGGTTCATTAGCCTGTGAGTATTTCATACTCTTTCCCAATTATTATTATCCCTGTTGTGAATTTTCTTACTTGAATATTTTATATATTCTCCAACGTTTACTTCAATTCTTTTGTCATTTTGTTCTTTTGTAGTCATACTCAAATACATTGATCTCTGAAGAAGGGAGATGTAGCTCCCGAAACGCGTCAGGTCATTATGTATCAGACTCTAGTATCATGGAACTTCAATATCATATTCAGGTTACCTTTGAAACTCAGTGGCGACACCAGGATATTTGCCTATATACGTTTCAATATGGTTCATGTTGTATACATTGTCATTACGGCCATTGAGCTTTGCTATGTTATGTACATGTTACTATTATTCGTATTACTTGTTTATACAATGCAATAAAAATATACATTGTTTTACATATTTATTGTGCCATTTATTCTATCTCCAGCCACTAGCACCCACCTCATTCAAAGTCCCGCGGGCCAATCTCTTGTTGTTTCTATATATTTTGGGATGGAGGCGTGCTTGGGGGGAATCAGATCATTGCCCCTTTTTGTAATTATTTTGACTATATGTACACTTTAAAGTAAAACTGCCCTTTACATTAAGCACCACCCCAAGAGCGTAAAATAATTTTTTCTTTTTTTTTGTGGTTTCCAGTGCTTACATTTAGATGCATTTGTTTCCTCTTGGGAGCACACCTTATGCAAAAAATATAGGTCCACAGGTATTGCACCCATCTGACGCATAAGCAGTAGTAGCCAATGGTGCTGTCTGGATGGTGCAGTGGGGGCTGCTGTCTTTCTAAGATTTTGTGCTGTGTCCATTTGGCACATATGCAGTAGAGTCTTTGGCAATGTGCACAGCCAATGCATGCTTAAAATTCCAAGCCACCGGGCACAGCCCCAGATCTCAGACAGCCAATAAGCCAGACAGCACCAATGGCCCCTGTGACGGTGTTCACCGTCACTGGGAGTGAGGGACAGATACTTGGGGGACACTAAGAGAATGGTATGGATGGCTTCAGATGGGAGAGTGATATTTGTCAACGGTGTCTCTCAAGAAATGTGGAGATTTGATCCCACTTTGCACTGTGAGACCTGTGGCCTGATGCCATGGAGTCTGTGACACCTAGATGTGTATTCCATGTGTTTCAATGTAGTAGACGGACAGACTGTCATTGGCAGTCTTGTCCTATTGTATATCTATTGAGCTGGGGTGTGGATTGTGTTAAGTCTGCCTGTCCCATTGTTAAAAGTTAATGACCTCACATTGTTCTGTCCAGATGGCCAGATAATTAGTTCAGGTTAATTCTGTTTCTGTATACAATTTCATCTGCATAGGATAATGTAATCGGGCAACCCCTGACCTGTGTGTAGTAATTTGGTCAGGAGGGGGATGTGCTTATGTGTGTATAAATTGAGTGTGAAACTGTTCAATAAAGGAGAAGGTTCCACAACTTGTACAAGCTATGTTGTTGGCTAGCTTTGTATGAGGGCGGCTGGGAAAATCTGGTATATATGTTCATGACTGCAAGGAAGCCGAATACTGATGGAAGACCACAAGTACAGTGTGAGTCGGCGGTTTCGTTACAGCACGGAAGGATTGGGAAGACAAGGATTTCGGGCACACTATATCGATAAAATCTATTTTTATTTAAGACTCAGATAAAATCAAAAATCATACAAACAAACATGTGTTGAGTAAGAAAACATGTTTTCTTGCCTCCTATGGCCTTTCCTAATCCTAGAAATGATCAGATGTCTAATGGTAGATGTTTCATGTGTTGATACACAATGGGGAAAATGTGTAATGTAATATACAGCCTTTTGAATATGCTAATAACTTGTATGCATAGTTTTTCTTTGCTATATATCAAATGTTCTAAAAAACATATTTGTTTATTATGCAGAAAATTCTAGTAATAGCTCCAGACGAAGCTTTTTGAAACAAAGCGAAACATGTTGAGCAAAATACTAAACATATTATGGTGAATATTTGAATACGACATCAGTTGACCCGGTTGGGCGGCACCTTGTGTCTTCGGGTATCCGTCAGCAGGAATCTCCTGATGTGAAGTATTTTTTGACTGTTCAAACTGTTAACATATCTTATATATTATTCTGTATGAAAATTGTGATCTCATCTATTGTGAACCGTATATACATTACCTCATGGACCTATTATAGGTTCTTTTTCTTACTCAACACATGTTTATTTGTATGATTTTTGATTTTATCTGAGTCTTAAATAAAAATTGATTTTATCGATATAGTGTGCCCGAAATCCTTGTCTTCCCAATCCTTCCATTCTGAATAATCAATTAAGGATAGGGGCACCACCTAAAATACAGTATATATGCCCAGAATGCTGCTGTCTGAAGGCATATTTCTTCAATGGTTCAGTTACAGCCCCTAACATTCACACTTCCCAAACAGAGAAATATCCTAAAGGCAGAATCTCAACAGATGAATTGTTAAAGTCATGCAATGCTGTAAAGACTCCACAAAACCGAGAACAGGAGGAAATGGTTACATAAGGTATACAGCTACATTTACCTGTTAATCTTTGTAAAGGGGTTAATATCACTTAACAAACCAACAAAATAAAGATACACATAGTTCTGTTGTTCTCATAAACAAACCAAATAAATTCAAAACAGCATTAATCAGTGACTCTGAACTTAATAATAAAATTTTCCAAAAAAACCTTACTGTTGCAACTTCTCAGACTTTCATATGCAAATTGAGTTACATTGAATTGGGTTAAAATCCACATAGTATGTAAAAAGCTGTTTACCAGATAGTTGTGTGGTTGATACGTAAGACACGAATAGAGTACAGCCGCTAAATTAATGTTATCAACTGCTGACCAAACTTAAAAAGAGTAGTGAATAATTTTGCTTGTATGTGTACCAAAGCAGCACAGGAAGTATACCAACCCACTCAGTGGCCTGATTAAATGATAAGGTTTTTAAAGCAAAGATATATACAGTATATTCAAATACAACTGCATCTGTTAAAAAAGATGATTTCTCTGCAATCATTTTATTGATCTCCCTTCCTTTGGCAGAATAGACACTTACAGTGTGAAATACTACTTTAAAGTAGTTTTATTAATTACTGTCTACTTGTGATTTTTTTTTCATCCTGTGCAGCCAGTTTTAAAAAAAAACAGTTTCCCAAATTAATATATTTTACACTATGGTGTCTTCTGTGTATATATAAAAAAAAAAAAAAGGTTGTGCAAACGTCCCAAGCATTCATGAATAATCCCCATTATTTGTCTAATACGTTTATTTCCTATGATCAGCTCCATCTAGTACCCTAAACCACTTGCTGCCCTTATGACGTACCCGTACATCCTCGATCAAATGCTTTTGGGGGCAGAGGAGAGATCTTGGGTCTAACAGACCCCAGATGACTCAGCAAAGAGTATCTGTCACTGCCTATGCTATCACAAGGGATGTTGTCATCAGCAATAAAGTTGATTAAAAAAATGTAAAGGGAAAGTGTTTAAAAAGAAAAATGTAAATATTATAAATGCAAACACAGCATCGGTAGCGGGAAAATGTCACCCCTGTAGTCTGGAGAACTACAAGGGGGTATCCAGAGGACATCCAGCCAGACAGAAAACTGCCTAATGACACTGTCTCCCCCCACACCTGGAAGTGGATATACAGTAGAGGCATTGCTGGAGAGAGGAATTCTTAGCATCACTGTGCTTACTATATAAAGCTGGCATCAAGATAAGATAAAGAATGGAAATCAATTCACCCTCTGCTAGCCCAGACAAGTTTTAAGCCTCATACACACTGGTCGTTTTTACAAATGCTTCTAAGGGCATCTGGAAAAATCCTGCCTCTAAACGCCCCACCATTTTAGCCTATGTGTCCATGCACACATAGACTGTAACCACTTCTGGACCGGAAGGATTTGCTCCCTTAACTAGTTCCCCCCGCCCACCGCACATATACTGCGGCGCTCAGCCGCTTACAGGCAAAGTGACGTATCACTACGTCGCTTGCTCCAACCGCTCTGGGGCGCGCTCCCGCGCGCCCCCGGCCCCGCTGGTGATCTGATTGGGTTCAGAACCGAGCTCAGATTCTGTCTGTGCCTGTATAATGTAAACACAGGCACAGAAAAGACCCACTCTCTCCTCCCCAAATTCTTTTTGGATTAATCGAGAGAAGAGAGCGGATCTAAACTGTACTGCACCAAGCACCCACACAGAAACGTAGATAGGCACATTTAACCCCCGATCGCCCCCCCAGTTAACCCCTACACCCCCTGTCACAACACACACTGTATACAGTATATAGCATTTTCCTATATACCTGTATTAGTGTGACTTGTAAACCTGGTTTAGCGCTTATGGCCGTTCCTTTTAGGCTTAGGATACCCACCACCCCCCATAAAGATTTAACCCCCTGATTCCTACTGATCCCCCCTGATCACCCCCAGTTAACCCCGTCCCCCCTGTCAAATTGCACACTAATATAATATACAGGTAATATACAGTAGTGGTTAACTGTATTTTGTATTAGTGTGATTGTGACTTGAGTTAGCGCTAGCGGGTTAGTTTCTGTCCCAAGTAGGTTTAGGGTCCCTGCCACTCCCCCAATAAAGATTTAGCCCCCTGATCACCCCCAGTTAACCCCTACACCCCCTGTCCCAACACACACTGTATACAGTATATAGCAGTTTCCTATATACCTGTATTAGTGTGACTTGTGACCTGGTTTAGCACTTGCGGCCATTTCCTTTTTGGGGTTAGGATACCCGCCAACCCCCCATAAAGATTTAACCCCCTGATCCCCCCCTAATCCCCCCCTGATCACCCCAGTTAACCCCTTCTCCCCTGTCACATTGCACACTATACACAGGTAATATAGTGTTTTTCTGTATATCTGTGATAGTGTGATTGTGACTTCAGTTAGCGCTAGCGAGTAAATTTCTGTCCCAAGTAGATTTAGGGTCCCCGCCACCCCCCCCCCCCCCAATAAAGATAAACCCCCTGATCCCCCCCTGATCACCCCCAGGTAACCCCTTCATTGCCCTGTCACAGTGTCATTTTTATAGTGTACAGTTTTTTTTCTGATCACTATTATTAGTGTCACAGGTGACATTAGTTAGTGTCAGCATCAGTCTAGGATAGCACAGATCCCCAGGCGCAAAGTTAGAAATATTAGTTAACCCCTTGATTACCACATACACACACATACAAACACATACACACACATACACCTCCATTACTAATATAGTGTTAGAACAGATCAATATCTGATCTGATCAGAACTATACTAGCGTCCCCAATAGTTTAGGGTTCCCAAAATGCTGTGTTTGCTCGATTAGCACTGATTCCTGCCAGCACCTGCGTTTAGCCCCTCAGCCCAGCCCACCCCACCCAGGCAAGTGTAGTAATCAATAGATTACTGTCACTTCCAAAAAACACACAAAACCGCTGCGTTAGCAGAGCCAGGCCTGATCCCTGCTAGCATTAGCAGTTTTTTTTGGTAGCCGTTGCAATAGTCCTTGACAACCAGGTGCTTTTTTACCTGTGAGTCACACTACTGTACCTGTAAATTTAGTTGCTAAAATGACCAAACTGTGGTACAGTAGTGCAGAGGCCTAGAGTATACTGACCATGCCAGATGAGAGCGATTGGGAAGCCTCACTGGCAGAATCAGGGTCAGTATATGAACCTGAAGAGAGCAGTGGCTCCCTGACAGGCAGCTCTGACGACGGATGGGTCCCTGTTAGAACCAGGCGTACCCGACCCCATTCTGGAGTTGCTGAGGTGCAGAGATCGCAGCGTGCTCGTTTGGAGCAGAGTGTCGGTACTAGTGCCACTCAGCCTTCTGGTGATCTGGCAAGCACCAGTGGCCTAGTACACCCTGGACCTAGAACAACCAGCACTGCAGTATCATTCGGTGACGTGGCGGCGAGTCCCATAAGTGCAGTTGAAACTAGTGCGGTGGCTAGCACAAGTAGTGGCCCGCAGCCACCGTGTATTCGAAGACCCATAGAGCCCATAGTGCCCTCCCTGATGTGCTGGCATATCCTGATTGGCAGCCCACTGATGCTACAGCGCCCGTACTTCCCCCATTCACTGCCCAACCTGGAATCCACGTGGAAACAGCCAATTTTACTCCCCTGAATTTTTATGAGCTGTTTTTCAAGGAAGATCTTTTCAGATCTATTGTGGACCAAACAAATTTGTACGTTGGTCAATTCATCGCCGCCAACCCAAATTCGCCACTTGCCAGACAATTCGGCTGGAAACCTGTAACGGTTTCCGAGTTTAAAACTTTTCTGGGCTTTTCCCTTAACATGGGCATAACCAAAAAGATTGAGTTGCAGTTATATTGGTCCACTAGCCCAATTCACCATATGCGCGTGTACTGTGCTTCCATGTCCAGGGCGAGATGTGAGTGTTAAGTTCGTGTTAAGTTCAAATGTTAAGTTTGAGCCATGAAATAATCTATGCCAATCAGGTTTGCATTCGTCTCCATATGTTTACTCAGAATATACGCCATACAGCCATACAACGGTTCATACCATCCTTCAATGGATGTGTGACACAGATTAAATTTGTTACAGAGATTTTATAATACATAAATGGGCACAAGCCCAAGTTACAGATTACACCAAGTTTCACAATATTGCACAAAATTTCACAACACAGTCTAATTACACATACGGTCAGCTTGACCCAACAAGGACGTAGTGACAGGTTAGTCTGACAATTAAAAAAGATTGAATATGTTAGGGAAAATAACATTTTACGGTAATAAGGGCTTATTTTCATAAACATCTCTTTCCGGGAACTTTATCATTTTTGGAAGAACATTTCATATCCTCTGGGACAACGTGAGACACAGTATTTAAAACATACCAACTAGAATTCTAAGCATTTAAGAAGAATATATTTTTTAGTATATTAAAGGGGACTCTGACTATATAACGATATGCTCTTCATATATTTTCAAATCTTGACATTCCCTCCTGTGGTTAGAATTCTTTGGTATTCATCTAACTTGAATTTCAAACTTCTTCTGTATACGGGTAACCATCTCATGGGCCGTCTTTATGCGAGACCTCGAGAGCTCAAAAGAACCAGTATTAGTACAATCATCACAAGTATTTGAAGTCATTTTTAAGCAGCATTTGTATAGCATTGGTACACATTTGATTATGAGGAGTATCAACACTATAATTCCAACAATATATAGGATACCATGCAATATACCTGCGAACCACCCTCCAATACCAGTAAACCAGTTGACAGGTTTTAGCCAAGAGAGTCAACTTTCCCAGCTACCTTTAATCCAAGCGGTTTCGGTATGTTCCTTACAAAAATAAAGCTTTAACTGCTGCGCCCTTTATACATGTGAAATAATTGCATCTTCAGCTTTCGTATCATTTCCTATGTAATTGCAGCATGAGGTTCCCACTACGGTACACATTCCTCCCTGACTAGCAGTAAGGTAATCCAACACCAGCCGGTGTTGCAAAACCTCCTTTTTAATTCAGTGGCCATTAATATGAAATTTCTGTCATACAGAGTAGTTATGTTAAACCATTAAATCAGCTAAATCTATAATAAAATTGAAAGCCTTTTTTTAATACAACATCTATTCACCCAAGGTATAGAAAATATTGGTCTTATCTCTTTATCATGGGACTCAATATTAATATCATCATCATTTCTTTCTGGGCCTTCATTCTGGGTTGGAATAGGTGTTAGTATTTCAAGATTAGTCTCTTCTTCAGCGTCAGCTTTAGTCTCCTCATTTTAGCTAGTATCATCTTACACTTGTCCAGGAATAGCCTGTACTGGAATATCCTGTTCAATAAGGGCTCTTTTGAAAAAATGGGCAGGGATTTTATGCAATTGTGTCTCTTTAAACTCATTGTCACTCATATACCATGTAGCAGGCACATTAATAACTTCAAATTATTCTGGCGTGCATGTTGGCGATGTGTGAAATCATGCAATTCCTGATATCGACCTGTACTCCACATAAAATCTTTACCATCAAACCAATACCTGACATCCGCATTATCCATTCACTGAGAGTCTCCAATCACTCGATCAGTATTCTTGAAACCTTTCTCAAGTAGTTCTGGCGGATAAAATGTGGGTAAAGTTAATACATACTGCTGGTATTCTCATTGGGGCATTGGTAAATAGTAGTAGTGAAATGGCCTTGTCAACCATATTAGCACTGATATCACCAAAGTGAGCACCGTCTTCTATCTCAGCTAGGGTACTGGGTATACCTAGTAAGGGCAAAGTCTTATGCGAGATAGGTGAGTGTGTGCCTATCCAGCATTTAGTGATTTCCAACTTCTTGGCAGCTTGCAACTGCATAGCCATAAAGGAATTATAGAAGGGTTCTCCCAGTTTAGCATGTAAGTCTCTCCTCAGCCTCTGATCAAATTCAGGCTCTGTGGTAATGTGTAACTTTTTAGTCATTACAGTAGCATTGAGAGAAAAAAGGTATCATGCGTCTCACCTTTTTTTATCATGTGAGTCCATTCATACATCATGACTGTGATCCACACCAAGGCTCCTCCACTCAGGATAATTCCTCAGAGATGCATATCAGCTCTAGGTACTGTAAGAGACATTCTTCCGTATTCGTAGTCTTCTGGCTCGAGCCCGAGTCAATGATGGAGATGACCTAGGAGGTAAAGGTACAGAAAAGTCCTTGCCAGCACCCAGCAGTACACTGGCTTGTATGTTTGTTCAAAGCTACTGCTTTCTTACAATGGGAACCGTGCACCCAATACTTGTAGTCTTTTAGCTTTACAGCTGTGGGAGACACAAGAATAATCTGGAACGGTCCCTTCCACTTAGGGGACAGAGTAGTCTTGGGGGTGTGATTCTTGATGTACACCCACTCTCCAGAATTTAGTCCATGAGTCTTTTCACTTGTGTCCACTGGTTGTCCTGCTTTGGAAAAAGTATCAGAAAACACGTTTGTATTAAAGTCTTAAAGTCACTGTTTCTGATGTTACAGAAGCTGTAGGAAGTCTTTTAGGAGGGCGCCCAAACAATATATCTTATCCTTTGGGGTAGTCCTGATAGTTGCTAGGGCTATAGGCAATGCTTCTACAAATGTGCTCTTTCCATTAGTAGTCATCTTGGCCAGATACTTTTTTATGGTTTGCTTACTGCTTTCCACCATCCCACTAACCTGTGGTCTATATGTGGTGTGTAACTGTTGTTTCAGACCTAAGATATCTACTACCTCTGCTATTAGTTTGTTATCAAAGTGTGTATCTCTGTCTGAAGAGATCACAGCTCCTATACCAAACCTAGGAATCAATTCTCTAGTAAGACACTTAACTACTGTTCTGGCATCATTCTTCGCAAACTAAAAGATACTTAAATCGGCCACAAGGGGGCATATCTGAGAAGTCAATCTGCACAATTTGAAACGGCTTCTCAGTATGCGGAATGTGTTTCATAGGGGTAGGCACTGATTTACCTATGTTATGCATTTGACATACAGTACATTCATTAACCTGTTTAGCAGCATATGTGTAAAAACCTGGTGCCCACCACTGTTTGTTCACAACCCGACACACCCCTCCTGTTGAGACATGGCAAGGCCCATGGCTCAAGGCAAACAATGAAGGAAAAAGAGTCGGTGGAGCAATCAGCTTGTCATTTAACCTCCAACCATCTTGTCAACAAACAGTTCTTTTTGTAGACCAAGTGGATCAGTGGGGTGAACTTTCCTGTAGGGCCTTGACAACCCCATGGTCCACTTAAGATTTGTGACTAAAAATGTAGGGACTACATGTGGCTGATAAGAGTGAATAGCTTCTTTTGCATATTTATCAGCCAAAACATTTCCAACTGATAAACTGTCATTAAACCCGGTATGTGCTTTTACATTTAATTACTGCTACTTTAAGGGGCAATTGAACTGCAGACAATAATCTGACAATTAACTCTTTGTGCTGAATGGGTGTTCCTGTTGCTGTCAAATAACCCCTTTCCTGCCATAATTGTGCAAAGCTGTGCAATAGACCCACAGCATAAGCCGAATCACTGTAGATATTTACCGTATCTCATTCTGCTAGCTCCAATGCAACACAGAGAGCTGTAATTTCCGCAGCCTGCGCTGACTTAGAATTTAGCAAAATTTCAGTATGCAGTAGTCGGCTCTCACCGTTTACTACCGCACAAGCAGCTAATGTTAACCCATCAGGTCGTATGAGGCATGAGCCATCTACAAACAAGTCTGCACATGCAGGCAGATCAGAAATGGATTCATCCTGAAGATCAGATCTGGGTTTTGTTACTTCATCAATAAAGGTAGCACAATCATGTATTAGGTATTCAGAATCATCAATTTCCTCACTGTCAGCTTCCGATAGAAAAGTAGCCGGATTCAGAGTCTGGCAGCGCTGAATTTTGAGATTGGAGGCTGATAACAAAATCAAATGATAATGTGTTATCCTCTGTACTGAGAAGTGTTTAGTATAGGCACTATTCAACATAGCCTCCAAATCATGGGGGCACATCAAATACAAAGTGTTGCCTTATACAATGTCTACAGTTTTTTTTCAACCAGTAGGGCAGCCGCCGCTACTGCTTTTAGACATTCAGGTAGCCCTCTGGCAACGCTGTCCAATGGGTAACTGTAGTACCCCACTGGGCGATGTCTGGCACAGAAGTGTTGTGTTAACACCCTATTCGCATTTGTCTTTATTTCTGTGCAAAATAAATAGAAATCTTTGCTATAGTCTGACAAACCAAGACTGGGCACTGTTAGCAAAGATTGCTTGATTTGTTTAAATGCTTCCATAACTGAAGGGGTTAACTCTTCCGAAGTGAATTTATAATTGCTTTTTGTTTGTCCCTTTAATAATTCCTGTAGGGGTCCTATACTGCCCCTCTTTGGATCTTCAGTTCTCCCTTTTGGCCTGACAGGGGATAAGGGGGTTCCGTCACCTGTACTGTAGAAACTGGCATTCCCCTAGGGTTTATGTACCTTTTTCTTTACCTCAGGGACTTGCATATTCATTATTTTAGTTTTTTCCTTTTTCTCTATTTTTTCCCTTTCTTTTTTTTTTTTTATAACACTTCTCAAGCTATCTGTGCTATGTCAACCAACTCAGGGACAGGTTTAATTCTCCAGCCCGCTATGCGGAGCTCCATTTTCTTTTCTAATCACAGACAACAATCCACTTACAAAAATATTTATAACCTTAATATGGAAGGGGTTGACCTTAACGACCAGCTTTTGGCGCCGTACTTAGTTGCCCTTAAAGCCAGACGCTGGTACAAAAAAGTGTCTGTTTATTTATTCCAATTGGCTATGCTGAACGCCTTTGTGCTATACAAAGTGTCAGGATGAACTGGATCCTTCCAAGAATTTCAGGAAGAGATCATCGGAGGCTACATGTACCCAGGAGGCACTCCTGCCCAACTTCCCCTTCCAGATGCAGTGAGCCGGCTGCATGAGAGGCATTTTTCACATGTCCTCCCGAGTACCCCTACCCAAAGACGCCCCCAAAGATGTCGTGTCTGTAGCAGGCGCGGATTTAGGTGTGACACCTGCTATTATTGTCCCTTCTGTCCTGACCAACCTGGTCTCTGCATCGGGGAATGTTTCCAACGCTACCACACACTAGTGGAGTATTAGCGTAGGGTACAGCACGACACAGTTTAGGGTACACTAACACAGGGTCTTGAAAGATGTTCGATGGCCGTAGGTCGCCTGCCATATAGAAGCTGTGGACCCGTTCTAATAGGAGCGACACAAGTCGCTCCGACTTAGAAAAAGGGTCCGGAGCTTCTTTGGGGACGACCCGGAGCGACCTGCATAGACTTCAATGTTATGAAGTCCGTGCCGGCCGCTCCGAGGTCGCGGTGCGAGCAACGCACCGCGACTTGTGAGGTCGCCCCGGCAAGTCGGATCGCTCTAATGTGAACCGGCTCTAACAATGACACTAAATTAAAAAGGAGCTTTTTTTTTAATCCATCCTAAAACAAACTGACCTTTGACCCTGACTTTGAACTTTGACCTCAACCTTGACTCTAACTCTGACACAGTGTTAATTTTGGCAGCAAATTTCGATTTTGTTTTAGTTATAGCCTTTTTACTAAAATGCCATTTTAGTTTTAGTCGTATTTTAGTCTTTTGACAGAAATGCGATTATAGTTTTAGTCGTATTTTAGTCATCTGAATTGTTTTAATTTTAGTCATATTTTAGTCAACTAAAATCTCCAGTACATTTTAGTCGACTAAAATCTCATACATTTTAGTCAACTACAAATCGAATGGGTTTAGGTTAATTGTAATGCATTTCCAAATGAATTGTATACTCCTGGAGTAAAAATCGAATAATATGTTATTATAAGGTTTGAACACTAACTACAGAGACAGATTAAGAGTTGGTTCACACTGGGGCGACACGACTCTGCACGACTTGGGGAGGCGACTTGTCAGTCCCGTGCACCACGACTTCGGAGCGACTTGCAGGGACTTCACATAAAGGAAGTCTATGCAAGCCACTCCGAGGTCGCCCCAAAGTAGTACAGGGCCCTTTTTCTAAGTCGGAGCACTTGTGTCGCTCCTATTAGAACGGGTCCTGTACTACTCAATGGACCGCGACCGAGCGCGACTTGTCAGGCTGACAAGTCGCGCTAGTCTGAATGGGCTCTTAGCCATTGTGATATATAACATCTTTATAAATAAAACCAAGTTTCATAAACAAACAGAAATATTGCTTTTTGACAAACTGAAGTGCAACTTTAACATACAAAAAAAAAAAAAAAAAACTGTAAACTCCCATTGGCTTAAATGTCATTGCACATATTACCTGTCTGAATATATTACCAACATTAAATATTATGGAAAAATATAAGAAAAGCCTTTTTCTTAATTTTTTAGTTTTCAGCAGCTTAGGAGATGCATCTTACTTATGCTTATGTGGTGGTGCAATACATGTTTAAACTTTAATGTGCTATTATTACAGGCTCTGGATGGAATTGTGTTGCTGATATAGAAATGGCCAGCAGAGGAGTGTTAATTTTGATGATGTCAATTTTTAACTTAGTTTTAGATATAGTCTTATGACTAAAATGCCATTTTAGTTTTAGTCGTATTTTAGTCTTATGACTAAAATGCTATTTTAGTTTTAGTCGTATTTTCGTCTTCTGAATTGTTTTAGTTTTAGTCATATTTTAGTAGACTAAAATTGTGTTAACTAGTTCCCATCCGCGCTACAGCCTATATACGGCTGCAACGCGGACTCGAATTTTCGGGAGGCCGTTTTTAAACGGCCTCCCAGTGACACGCCCCCCGCGCGCTCCCGCGAGCGCGCAGCGGGGAGAATCTGTGTCGGCCGTGTCCCTTGGACATGGCCGATCACAGATCGTGGTGAATGGCCAATCACAGCGGCCATTCACCACGTGATCGGATCATCCAATGAGAGATGATCTCATATGTAAACATATGAGATCATCTCTCATCGCGGGTGCTCCTTCCTCACACGGAGCCTGCAGTGTGAGGAAGGAGGGAGAGCTGCACAGCGCCAGGGACAAAGAGACATGTAATCAGGGCACTGATCACCAGTGCCCTGATTACTAAAAGGTAAAAAACATACACAGTGCCCCCCCATCAGTGCCCACAGTGCCCGCCATCAGTGTTCCCCATCAATGCCCACAATCAGTGCCCATAGTACTGCCAGTCAGTGCCCATCAGTGCCTGCTCATCTAGGCACTGATAAGCACTGACTGGCAGCACTATGGGCACTGAGTGTGGGCACTGATGGTGCTGCCCATCAGTGCTCATCAGTGCTGCCCATCAGTGCTCATCAGTGCCACCCGTCAGTGTCCATCAGTGCCATCCGCCAGTGCCCATCAGTGCCGCCTCTCAGTGCCCATCAGTGCCGCCCGCCAGTGCCGCCTCTCAGTGCCCAGCAGTGCCACCTCAGTGCCCAGCAGTGCCACCTCTCAGTGCCCAGCAGTGCCGCCTATCAGTGCTCATCAGTGCCACCTATCAGTGCCGCCTATCAGTGCCACCTATCAATGCCGCCTATCAGTGCTCATCATTGCGGCATATTAGTACCTCCTCATTAGTGCCCATAAGTGCCACCTCATCAGTGCCCATCAGTGCAGCCTATCAGTGCCCATCAGTGCCGCCTCATCAGCGCCCTTCAGTGAAGGAGAAAAATTTATTTTCAAAATAAGAAAAACTTTTTTTTTTTTCAAAATTTTCTGTCTTTATTCTTTTTTTTTGTAAAAAATAAAAAACCCAGAGATGATTAAATACCACCAAAAGAAAGCTCTATTTGTGTGAAAAAAATGATAAAAATTTCAAATGGGTACAGTGTAGCATGACCGCGCAATTGTCAGTCAAAGTGTGACAGCGCTGAAAGCTGAAAATTGGCCTGGATGGGAAGGGTGTTTAAGTGCACAGTAGGCAAGTGGTTAATTTAGTCAACGAAAAAATTTTAGTCGACGAAATTAACACTGCTCTGACACTGACCTCTTTTTTTTTTTTCTTTTTACATGCACTTTTCTTTGTTTGCACTTTTCCCCTCTAGCAAGGAGAAAAAATGGAAAATTGTATCAAATACTTACCGTAATTTTCCTTTCCTGACGCCAATACATGGCAGCATACACATGATATAGCTCCGCCCCTATATCCACCCACAGGACCTGTTTAAATCTATAAAAATGTGACTGAGAGCAACCTCCCCATTCTTCGTAAAAAGCATAAAGATCAAGAGGGAGGGTCCGTATGCTGCCATGTATTGGCGTCAGGAAAGGAAAATAACGGTAAGTATTTGATACAATTTTCCATTTTCCTGACGCCAACATGGCAGCATACACATGATAACTAGTGAGCTTCTGAGAGGGAGGGTTTTAATGTTGCAAACTCAGTCTTTATTTTAACATGTAGACAAAGATGCCTGAATAGTTCTTCCCCCGAACTCCACCGTAGTGAGAGCTGCTAAATCCACTCTGTAATGTTTTCAGAAACGTATGGCGAGAAGACCAGCTGGCTGCTCTGCACACTGTCTCCAGAGACACCCCTGCACGTGCTGCCCAAGATGATGACACTGCTCTGGTCAAGTGAGCCCTTACCACCTCCGGGGAATCCTTCCCAATCGCTCTATATGCATTTTGAATGGTTTTGACTATCCATGCTGATATTGTTCTGGCTGAGGCATCCTTCCCCTTAATTTTCCCGGCAGGAATGATGAAAAGCCTCTCAGATTGTCTGAAGGCAGCTGTTGCCTGTAGATAGGCCTTTAGGATCCTGGGGATGTCCAGTTCCTGAAGGATTAGCCTCTGACCCCTCTGGAAATCCCGGGAGTACCCATTCACTATTAAGATGAAATATCAAAGCCACTTTAGGCACGAAGTGATCCGGTGGTCTTAGTACCACTCTATCCGGCAAGAAAGTTGTATACGGGACAGTAGCACCCAGGGTCTGGAGCTCTGACACTCTCCCACCCGAAGTTATGGCAATTAGGAAGGCAGTTTTCAGGGTGATATTCCCTAATGAACAGTCCTACGTTGGAGCAAACGGGGGTTGTGTCAGGAAATTTAGGACTACCACCAGGTCCCATTTGGGAAACCTATTCCTCTTCGGAGGACGAAGCCTAAGAACTGCTCTCATGAACCGTTCCACTAGCAGATTTGCTGACCATTTTTTCTGTGTAAAGGCCGAGATGGCCGAAATTTGAACCTTCAGAGAGCTTAGGCTTAACCCTAGATCTAGCCCCGTTTGCAGAAAAGAAAGGATCTGTGAAAGATTGGGGTTACTTGGTTCGAACTGCCAGTTGGTCGCAAAGCTTGCGAACTTCTCCCATATTCTGGTGAATATGGTATTCGTGGGGCTCTTCCTGGAGCTTTGCAGTGTACGTGTGAACATCCTAGGTCTTGTAACCCTTGCCTTTCAACCTCCAGGCCGCTAGGGTCAGCCGAGATGGATTCGGGTGTAGGCTATCTCCTTGCACCAGGAGAAGTGGGGTTTCTGGCAGCATGACCGGAGGATACATGCTCAGATCCATTGCCAGGGAAAACCATGGTCTGCGTGGCCAGTATGGAAGTATCGCAATGACTTCCAGATTCTCTGCCAGTAGTCTCCTCAGAAACCTCAGTATTAGTGAGACTGGAGGAAAGGCGTAGGCCAGTTGTGCCCTCCACACATGTGTCAAGGCGTCAGTCCCCTCTGCCATTGGGTGAGGGTAGCGCGAGAGGAAGTGGGTTATCTTGTAGTTGGTTGAGGAAGCAAAAAGATCCACTTGCGGGAGCCCTCACTGGAGGACGATCTGCCCGAACACTTCCGGGTGAAGAGCCCATTCATTGGGGTTCCTGCACTGCCATGAGAGAATGTCCGCTTCCATGTTTTGTTGCCTGGCAGATATCTTGCCCTTAGATCTGCCAGGTGTTGTTGTGCCAATGTCATTATTGGTTCTACCTCTGCTAGGAGAGAACGACTGTGTTCCTCCTTGCCTTTGTACATATGCCACTGCTGCTGTATTGTCCATGCGTATTAGGACTGGACGCCCACGTATGTAGGGTAGTATTGTGGTTAGAGCCATAAAGGCTGCCGGAGCTCCAGGATGTTGGAAACTAGGCCCTGTGTCGAGAATTCCCATCTGTTCTGAGTCTTGTGTGTTTCGCAGGTAGCTCCCCACCCTGCTGCGCTTGCGTCCGTAGTGACCGTGATCCAATCTTGTGGACCCAACGGCCGGTGTCCCAATAAAGTGTTTTGGCGTGTCCACCACCAAAGACTTTGGCTCATTTGGAAGCTGACCCTGATGGGTTGAGCTAGTCGCAGTTTTCTCCACTGCGCTAGGAAGCCCAGCTGGAAGATACTGAGTCTCTGATGTGCCCAAGGAAGCATCGGAATACAGGACGCCCTGGTCCCTAACAGGCTCATACATTGGGCTGCTGACATCACGGATATTGTTAGGGTCTGCTGTATCTTTTTCCCTTATCTTGGGGAATTTTTGTAAAGGTAAAAAGACTGTGGCCTCTTGAGTATTAAATTGGGCTCCCAGGTAGGTTCCAGCTGGCTTTTCTGTAGGTTTACTATCCAGCCGGATGTCCTTAGGGTGGCCAAAGTAAGTCTCTTTGCTGTAGTAAGAGGTCTAAATTTTGGGCTATAAAAATAATATTGTCCAAAAAATGGTGGACCCTGAGCCTCTTCTCTCTGAGGGGGGCCAAGACTGCAATTAGTACCAATTAGTACCTTGGTAAAGGTTTGCGGGGACGTTGACAGCCCAAAGTGGAGGCAGACAAATTGAAAGTGGTCTTCCCCTAATGCGAACCTGAGGAACTTTTGATATGCTTTGTGTATTGGGACGTGCAGATATGCGTCCTGTAGACCCACTGAGATCATCCAGTCCCTTGGCTGGATTATTTAAAATTATCGTGTTGAGGGACTCCATTTTGAACCTCTCGAACCTGATGAACCGGTTCAACCTCTTGAGGTCTATTTCTGGCCTGAAACCTCCTGTTTTTTTTTTTTTTTTTGTCTGGACCAGAAACAGAGGCGAGTAGAACCCTGTAAACCTCTGATAGGCAGGAACTGCTACGATCGCCTCCTGATCCAGCAGGATATTGATATACTCCTGAAGTGCTGACATTTTCGAGGGAGACTGATGTCTTGGTGCGGGTAAAGGAATACTCAGGGTGTGCTGCTTGAATGGCCAATAGTGGCCCTGCCGAACTGTGGACTGCACCCGCCGGTCCTGACAATGATCCTGCCAGATTTGGGCAAATCTGCGCAATCGCGCCCCGACCGTTTCCCTCTGGACTGGTTTGGCATCAAAAGGGTTTCTGGGAGGCAGGGGGATTTGTAGGGGCCTTGTTTCTTTGATTTCTCAAGAAGGTGGAGTGAGTGCCTCTCCAGTTCCTTCCGGAGTCTCTGTTGTACCGAGAGTTCCCGTATTCCTGGAAATTATTCGGTATCACTGTGGAGGGTCGTCCCCTCTGTCTCCTGGTTTTTCTGACTTGGGGCAGAAGACCCGACCTTCCGCCCATGACTCTGGAGATGGCCGTCTCCAATTTTGGCCAAATAAGGCTTTCCTGTCGAAGGGAAGCTTGCAGCAATTTTGCTTCGACAAAGGGTCTGCCGCCCAGGGTTTTAGCCATAGGGCACTCCTGGCTGTCACCGAGCTGAGCATTGCTCTGGCGGAACAACCTAATAATGTTTATCGCCGCTTACCCCTTGAAGTCTGCGGCAAGTTTAATTTCATCCAGAGCTTTAATGATCTGGTCTTTCGGCAGTTGGCTATTGATGGCGCATTCCAAATTCTGCGTCCATACTCTTATGGTGCTTGCCACAGATGTTAATGCTGGTTTACAGGCGCTACCTGCTGCAAGGTAGGCTCCTTTTAAGTCAGTGTCTATACGCCTGTCTGGAACATACCTGAAGGAGGAAGAATCCTCCATTAGGAGGGTTACATTTTTGGCCAGTCTGGTGACTGCCGCGTCCACCACAGGCGGATTGGATAATGACGCCCCGTCTTCTTTTGTGAGGGGGTATAGCTTCTGGAGTCTACTGGAAGAAGCGGATCTTCTTTCTCCCTTCTCCCATTCTTCCTGAAACAGACCTCTTATGGATGGTAGGCTCATGAGCCATTATGGGGGCCGTGACTTGCCCACCTGCCATTGGGTGCGTCAGGCGCCCCGAAAATTCCACCAGTGAGTCTTGAACTACCCTTTTCAGCAGGGTTGAGACTTGCTGGCTTTCAAGCTCCTGGTCTCTGGCTAGCTCTCTGAAGCAGGGACTGCACATTAATTTGCCCTCCATTGGGTCGTCTCCGCACGACCAGCATTTGCCTCTCGGGTGCTGCGTCCGCTGTGGCGATGCTGTGTTTTTTCTTTTTTGAGAGCATTTGCGTCTTCGTGCTTGAGGCCTGCCAGGACTCGAGGAGTCACTTTCTGCCCTTTTTTTTTTTAGAGACACTTTGGTGATCCAGAGAGGCTCTGAACCTCGTGTAGCGGGAGTGCGAGCGGCTGGGGCTTGAATAGATAAAAAGGCACGCTCGTCAGGGCATAGGGCACTCTTTTTTCCCGCTTCTTCTTACTTACCCGATGTTGGCTCTTTTCCTGATATGGTGGTGGTCTTGTGTGTGTGGCGGTAAGCTCATCTTAAAATGGGATACCGAAAGGTGCAGGGGGGGCTGCATAGTCATAGAGAGGAAAGGAAAGGAAGAGGAAAGATTTCTAATAATTTTCTTATCTATATACATGCAAAGATACCTTGTGACATGAAATGAACACCTATGTTTATTTAAATCTATGCCAACACACTGAACCTTTATATATTTTTATCACTATCCCCTCCCGCCGCCCCTTCATAAAAACCCCTAGAAAAGGAAAAAAAAATGTTTTTATACATACATATATATCTATCTATATATATATATATATATATATATATATATATATATATATATATATACATATACACACACATAAGACACTTACCTGTTTTAGTAGCCTGTCCGTGGCGTGCTGCTTTCTTGACATCCTGTTTCTATGGACATGTTTTTCCTTGTTGGCTGGAGGGGGTTTAAATAGACTGTTGAAATAGCCATTACCTTCCCCCCCCCCCCCTTCCCAGCTTTATAATAAAGTTAATTTGGATGAGGGAAATGACCTTTTCAACATACAATGACTTTTTTCAACTATACAACTAGCAGTAAGAATACAAAACTGAGTTTTTGCACAAACCAGCTACTAGATCACCAGGGAATGTTATATAACATTCTACACATCGATATACATATAGGGGAATAGTTTTTATGCAAACTCCTGCCCCCCCAACAGAGAAACATCAAGGAAAGGAAGGAAAGAACCATGAGTTATGCTGCCCCTGCTGCCATAAACAGATCCCACAACATGGAAGCCACGAGAGGGCACTATCTCTACCAAGAGAACTCCTCACCCCAGAAGACCACCAGAAGGGGTTCCTCACCTTGTTGGCGCCATTGACATGCCTAAGATGCAGGACTTCGACCTGGGAGAGGCTGAACCCAGACGGAACTACGACATAGTCGGTAGGTAAGAGCTTTTGTCTTGAATATGATGGTCTGTAGGTGTTGATCTTTTGAGGACAAAAAGGAGAATGGGGAGGTTGCTCTCAGTCACACTTTTATAGATTTAAACAGGTCCTGTGGGTGGATCTAGGGGCGGAGCTATATCATGTGTATGCTGCCATGTTGGCGTCAGGAAAGATACAATGTAACTTTTCTCTATTCAAGAGAAAACAACACAGGGGTGGGCTGTACAGTGACTGATCGCTGTCATAGCCAATTAGAGGCTTTCACAGTGATCAGGTAAATGGAACTGGGCCTTACAGTTTCCCGTTAGTTCGGGAGTTCTCGTGAGAGCTTGGTCTCTGTACTGGGAGTGCACTGTGCAGTGTGCACTCAGCACAAACACAGCAGTGCAAATATGTGGCCCCGTGGATAAAGGCCCACTTCCAAGAAGCTGAATATGTGTACGCTCATTAGGAATGGGTTAATCAATATACGGCCCTTAATATTTTAATATCACTTTTCTGAACTTACAAATGAACAAATACCTCTAAATAATACAGAAATTACAGCAATATTGTCTTTTCTAAGGTGTTGATAGTAATGAATGGTTCTATTTGTGAGCAGTGATGGAAAAATTCAATTTTGGCCCCAACTGTATTAACCACTTGCCGAGCGCCCCACGCAGATTTACTGCGGCAGGGAGGCTCGACTGCGCATAATCACATAGATCTACGTGAATATGCGCATGTGATTAGACACAGTGGGAGTTAGACTGCGGGAGGAGCGGCGGCAATCGCCGGCCTACCGCAATCTTCACAGAAACTGACAGAAGACCCGTCTGCTTATGTAAATAAAGCAGGCGGCTCTTCTGTCACACAGGCAAAGAGAGATCAGGAGTTACAGCTAAGCTGAAACCCCGATCTCTCTGCGCCTGTCACAAAGTCCCCCACAGTCAGTAAGCACAAACAGGCATACATTTAACCCCTTGATGACCCCCAGTGTTAACCCCTTCTCTGGCAGTGTAATTTATACAGTAACAGTGCATATTATTTAGCACTAATTACTGTATTAAAGCCACTGGTCCCCAAAAAGTGTCAAAAATATCAGTTATGGGTCTGATCTGTCCGCTGCAATGTCGAAGTCCCACTAAAAATTGCTGATCGCCGCCATTACTAATAAAAAATATTAAAAATAAAAAGTCCAAAAATCTATCCCGTAGTTTGTACCTAAATGCTATAACTTTTGCGCAAACCAATTAAAATACCCTTTTTGGGATTTTTTTTACCGAAAATATGTAGCAGGATACAAATTGGCCTAAACTGATAAAAAAAAATTAGATTTTTTTAAAAATTTTTATTGGGAATGTTTCATAGCAAAAAGTAAAACATTTTGTGTTTTTTTTCAAAATTGTCACTCTTTTTTTGTTTATAGTGCAAAATCTAAAAACCGCAGAGGTAATCAAATACCACCAAAAGAAAGCTATATTTGTGGGAAAAAAAGGACATCATTTGTATTTGGGTACAGCGTCGCATGGCCGCGCAATTTTTCGTTAAGTTAACGCAGTGCCGAATCGCAAAAAATGGCCTGGTCATTAAGGGGGTAAAACCTTCCGGAGCTGAAGTGGTTAAACTAGTTCAACTTTCATATCAGGATTTCTGTATAAGAATAGAATATGTATTATGATGAAAGTGCAGATGATGGGGCCCTTAAAATAAAAATACTGTTGCATGTGTAGCTGCCCCTTTAAGTGAGTGAGTGAAAACTCCTCTAATGACATATAAATCCAAGTGTAAAGTCAGACGGTGCTCACAATATTTAACATTTGTTAAACCGTGCTAAACATGAATAGAGACCACCTATAATGTGGTCTGAAGTGCTGAAATACAAAAACCACATGTAAAAATGTGCACTCACATGTATTAGTGCCTGTTTCCCGGCACTTGGTGCATACAGCTTGTGCAGATGGGCCTGTCAGTCTGGCTCTGGCAGTTCGGGTTCCCACCTCAATCTCGATGCTAGGTAGTCACATGGGACCCAGAATTGACCAGTCCCCCACTCTGACGTACGTTTCACCGTACTTGGCATCTTTAGGAAGTGATGAACTGCCATTTCCGGTTTACATTTATGGTTGTGAGATAAATCCGGTTTTCCAATAACGCTTTCTCTGACCTTCTGTAAAGGGTCATACATCGGTCACGCACAGGAAGCACAGGAAGCTGGCGCGCTCCCGCCCCTACTCGGCAGCGGGGATGCCCATGTGCGGGTCAGGTGGCTCCGATTGCCGCCTGACACCCGCGATCGCTCCCCGCTGAGAGAGAAGGACAGTCGGCTGTTGTAAACACAGCTGACTGTCCTTCTCCCTGGGATGATCATAGAGCCCATTTGATCCTGCTATATAGGATCACATGTCTCTATGGTCATCTCAGAAGCCACGCCCCCCACAGTTAGAATCACTCCCCCAGGGTCACATTTAATGCCTTGATCACCTATACTGTTAACCCCTTCCCTGCCAGTGTCATTATTACAGTAACAGTGCATATTTTTAGCACTGATTACTGTAGTAATGTCACTGGTATCCCCAAAAGTTTCAAAAATGTCAGTTAGGGGTCCGATCTGTCCGCCGAAATGTCGCAGTCCTGCAAAAAATCCCAGATTGCCGCCATTACTTGTAAAAAAAAGAAAAAAAAAACAATAAAAATGACATAAATATATTTCCCGTAGTTAGTAGACGGGATAACTTTTGCGCAAACCAATCAAAACACGCTTATTGCGATTTTTTTTTTTTACCAAAAATATGTAGCAGAAAAAAAATTGGTCTAAATTTTTTTTTTTTGGGAATGTCATATAGCAGAATGTGAAAAATATATTTTTTTTGTTCAAAATTGTCGCTCTTTTTTTGTTTATAGCGCAAAAAATTAAAATCACAAAGGTGAACAAATACCACCAAAAGAAAGCTCTATTTGTGGGAGAAAAAAAGACATAAATTTAGTTTGGGTACAGCGTCGCAGGACCGCGCAATTGTCAGTTAAAATGACGCTGTGCCGAATCGCACATAGGGCCTGGTCATTAAAGAGAAAGTAAACCAGTTTAAAAAATGTGTGAAAAAAAAAACCTGTAAAGACAAAGGCATAATGAGCTAGTATGCATCGCATCCTAGCTCATTATGAAGTACTTACCTAAAAACAAAGCCCTCTCAGTGCCGACAGGACGGCCGACATGTCCTGCTTCCTAGATCTCGTCCTTCGGCCATCTGACTGGCCGGGGGCGCGATTACATCACTCCCCCGCATGCGCGCGGGAGCTACCGTTCACGGCAGTGGGATCTGAAGGAATGGCACAGGTGGCCGTTCCTTCAGAGCGCATGCGCCAATGACATCATCGGCTGCATGCACTGTAAATATCTGCTAAACGGTGCAGGTTTAGGAGATATTTATAGCACCTATAGGTAAGCCTTAATGTAGGCTTACCTATAGGTAAATGTAAACAAAAGGGGTTTACAACCTCTTTAAGGGGGCAAATCCTTACGGTCTTAAAGTGGTTAATAGCTTTAATGAGGTCCTATGGAAGAAATAATAAAACTATATGTTCTTTTATTTTTAGGTGTTACAAGTCACTTTTTAGAAAATGTCATGACTTTAATTTCTATCATATTTCAGGATTATTAATTATTTGGAACAGTCTGTATTATTACCCCTCTACCCAGTTCTGCTACAATTATTAAGACAGTATCCTGTTTAAAATGTTTTGTAGTCATTTCTATAAACCCTTAGATGTATTCATCATTAAATGTAAACCCACGTATTGTCAAATATAAGGCACAATATAAATTATGGCGCAAACCTCCTTTATATATAGCTGGCAAATACAATTTTTTGATAATCTGGATTCTTCAATTATTATACAACTCTGTAACTCATTGGTGTGGATTGTAAAGAATATTTTTAGAATAATTATTAGTATTTTTAGAGATCTTACACTATAGAGAGGAAAACACTTAGATTATGTATAGAAACAGTACATTGTCCAGCTGATGAATGTGGTAAAGTTGTGGGCTAGGGTAAGGGTATCCACCCTTCACGACAGTTGATAAATGCAGGAGTGTGGAAGAAGATCTGTTGGAAGTTGACTTTCTATACCCCATGTGATACCCCTATTCTCCAACTAATAACATTTATAAGTTAGTTAAGCTATTACTAGGGATAAATGGATTTACAGCCGTGGCCAAAAGTTTTGAGAATGACACAAAGCTTAATTTTCACAAAGTCTGCTGCTTCAGTGTTTTTAGATATTTTTGCCAGGTGTTACTATGGTATACTGAAGTATAATTACAAGCATTTTATAAGTGTGAAAGGCTTTTATTGACAATTACATTAAGTTTATGCAGAGTCAATATTTGTAGTGTTGATCCTTCCTTTTCAAGACCCCTGCAATTGACCTTGGCATGCTGTCATTCAACTTCTGGGCCACATCCTGACTGATGGCAGCCTATTCTTGCATAATCAATGCTTGGAGTAAGTCAGAATTAGTGGGGTTTTTTTGTTCACCCACCTCTTGAGGATTGACCACAAGTTCTCAATGGGATTAAGGTCTGGGGCGTTTTCTGGCCATGGACCCAAACTTTTGATGTTTTCTTCCCCAAGCCACTTAGTTATCACTTTTGCCTTATGGCAAGGTGCTCCATGATTCTTGAAAAGGCATTATTTGTCACCAAACTGTTTTTAGATGGTTAGGAAAAGTTTCTCTTAGAGGATGTTTTTGTACCATTCTTTTTTCATGGCTGTGTTCCTAGGCAACATAGAAATTTGCTCCATCTATGGCCTGCTTTTCTGTTAACCGGTTAGCATTTTAAACATTTAAAGGCCCAGCTATTAGCTTTACTAGCCATAAACCCCTTTTGTGCACCTTTCTTTTAAACGTCTCATTGTTACAAGTGGATTGACTTCATTGACCCTGCCCAAAATCATTTTTTCCTCCCTGCCTAATAAAAGAGTCCTTAAAGGTCCTGCACATGGGGATAGCAGTTGAACAGGTGTTAGTCCAGAAAACCAGGCAAGTCTGCTCTTTTCTTCTGTATAGTTCAAAACTACAGTGACATGATAACTGATAGTGTGGGTATAAAATCTGCCATAGAAATACAGCTAAGCACAATCAATCACATTTTGTCCACAGAAGTTAAACATTTAAAATCAAATACAAAATGTTTTACCTTATATTTTATCAAGCATCATCAATTTCCCTTTTAATGTACAACAGTGCAAAACATAAAACTGGTTTTCCCTTAATACCCCTATTATGCTATATTTTATATACAATTGTCTCTAATGCATATTTCTTTCCATTTTATGACAAACTATAGGTGACCTTTGGCTCTACAATCTATTATTCATCATGCAAACTTTTCCAAGTATAAAGACCTCACTTTTCCATAGCGTATGCATCAAGGAAGATGACAAAAGCCTATATCACTTAGAAGTGGGAGTTATCAGCTTTAGTCTGAGTTATTTTTATTTATTTTTTAGAAAATCTCTTTATTTTACCGTTTATCCCATTTATTGAAATACATTTTCTTTGTGTGAGGTTACAAATTCTATTTATTAAACTATCCTCTTGTGTGCACAGTATAAGAAACTATTAGTGAAGTAAATGAGACAGGATATGGTTAGTCATGTTAGCATATGAAAGCAAGCCTTGGAATTAATGCATTTCTGTTCTCAGAAATTAGTGGCATGCTAATTTACATATGGCAGATACATGCTGCGGAACATTAGCTAATATTCTTAGCTATAGCAAGTATATAATGCGTTTTTTTTATGTTATTTTAACATAAATTCCCACTGTACAATATTTTTTTTTCAAAAGACAGCAATAAACCAACATTCTCTTTGAAATGTTGTTAACAAGAATCGTGTAGTATGATATTCTGATATTAGGTGTGTATTCAATTTTACACATCAGAATGATAAACAAACAGTATCTGGGTTGCTACCTGCAGAGTTATTAAAATTATTAAATAATCATAAGCTACTATTCTAACATAAAAGCAATAAAATAATAAAACATGTTTTTTTATTTGTAAGTTATGTTAATTGTTGTGTATATATTTTATAGAAAAAAAGAAACACAAAGCATGGATCTTATCACATATTGCTATTTCATAAACTACAAACTTTTCCATAAATACTGTAACCCTTAGGCAATAGAAAATATGTATTCTCATCAAAAGAAAAAGTTGAGCTTGCTTTCCATATATCTTTTTTATGCAATTATATTTATTAATAAGATAAACAGAATTTGAAATGCATACTCATCCAACATTGATTATTTTGGATACCAATATTATTGCTTAAAACAATAAGACATTTTAAATGATGTTTCAATCAATTGGCCAGTTATTTATGCTAGAATGATTAACAGTATATAGCTTCAAGTGGTTCTCTTCTTGACATTAAATACTAAAAATATGTTTAAGTCATACAAAAATACAAAAGCATTCTCAAAGTGATATCATTTAACGGGTAACCAAAATAAATTCTTGTTAGTGCAAGCTTCACAGCAAGTAAGCATGTAGTTTAGCTTTATGTACGGTAAATGGAAAATGGAAAAAATACATCTACACGAATGTACTTTACGCCAATTCAGTTTCTGAGGCTTCTTTTAGTAATGTAAACACTAGAGTTAAAAATATCTAATATATATATACATATATATATATATATATATATATAAATATATATATATATATAGGAATGTGGAAGGTCTATAATAATGTTTAGTATATTATTAAGCTGTCCAGGGTGACTTAAGTAATTCTTTATTTATAGCATTTAAAGAAGAAGAAATATTTGTTCTCCTATGCAGTGGAGCTGTGACCTCATTGCATGGGTTAACTACTCGTTTTTTATCTAGGGGTGAGGAGGGTGGAAAATACTGTACTTACCTAATCCCCCAATTCTCTTAGCACAAGACCAGTCACTGCCACTCCTGCCCCCCCCCCCCCCTCGCCCCTTGGCCCTGGTCAGGAAATGTGCAGTTTGGCAAATGGTTTGCCTATCATAATGCAATGGGAGCATTCCTTGTAATGTTCTATAAGATTTGTCAGTCAGCATGATAAAGTAGCAGAGGGGGACACACACAATTTTAAAGGGTGTCAGGTATTATTCTACAAATTAGCTGCTACTTCATTGGAAAAAATAACAAGAAAGTTTTGCTGGCTGCATTTAGTAATTTTGTTTTGTGCCTTTCACTAAGCTGGAATTGTTCAGTCTTTGCATAAAATTCTAGTTCTCTGGTTCTCATTCTCATCTTATGGTTTTAGTAATTGTGTTTACTGTTTCAGGACAAGTATTCAGTTCAGGGTTTTAGAGCTCACTTGGATTGCTTTATCCTAAATGAGAATTGTATAGAAAGATGAGAGACCCTAATGCAGATTAAAAGTAAATGTATACTCTGTCTGTGAAGAAGACAGAAAATATGTAATATTGGATTGTGGATGATGGGACTTTCATGGTGCCAAAACACATAAATGATAAAATAATTTCTTAATTATGCATAGGCATTACAAAAACAGCATGCAGATATCGTTAGATAATTAAAATCAATAAGGAATATCCAAGTAGAATTTCAAATGCAGTTGACAGCTACTCTTCACTGGACATTTTTCGCCAAATAGGCTTCATCAGTAGCTTCAAACACTACATATTATAAGATATTACAATAAATTAAAAATTTCAATACAACTTACATTGTGAACAAACAGCTTATTACTTTGGATTACATCAAGTACAACACAAATAACTACATAGATGTACCACCAACAATGTAAAATAAATCTACTAGAGGGCATCTCACCATAGATATCCAAGAATGTAGTTAGCAATCACAGGAAGCTTCTTGAGCCCATACACCCAGTAGGCTGACCCCACAGATATTCACAGATATTAGTGAGCCATAGGGAGAACAATAAAAAGAAGGGGTATTTCTGACAATTAAAAGAAAAACAAAAGAAAAAAGAAAGGATTCAAAAAAGTAGTCTCTTATATATGAGGAATGTCCCCCTGGACCAGCCCCCCCCCCCCCCCCAAAGACTTAATCATAACTTTCAATTATTTCACAGGTTGTAAATACCTAGTGGAATGCAAGGGGACTAATGAATAGTTAGGGGGTATGGAACACAAATTGGAAAAGCAATAGACTAAACAGACAAAAATCAGCCAGGTATTAGTGTGCAGGAAAAGTTACCCACAAAGGACCACAGTTCAAAAAAAGTACTCCCCTCCCAAGAAAACAGCCATGTTGGGACTCTTCAGCTTCTGCAGGTGCTGTGGTGAATCCCCGCCATCAACACCGCAATATCTGTTCCAGGGTACCGAAGGAACAGATGGAAAGAAGGTAGGGCAGCTACCCGTACAAAGCCCAGTGAGTATGGTGTCCCCATATGGAGGGTAAAACCCTCCCCCCCCAAAAGGATGACACCTCATGAGTTCATATGGCCACCCACCTGTTGAGGAAAAGACTGTCTAGGGCATGAGCTTCAAGGGCTAATCCAAAAAAAAATTAAAATTATATGTGTACTTATGAATGTTATATGTGTACTCATGAATGTGTGTACAAAGATTAATATATACACACAACTTAAAGTAATACACTATAAAAATGCTATTAATGAAAAAAATAATACATTCTGGGAAAATCCAAAAGTAATTAGCAATCAACATCCGATACCAAACTATCTCAAAAAGCAATGAAAAAAAAACACAATGGACTCCAAGAGACTTTTACATACGCAATGGCGGTGTACATGATACAGTATATACAAATATGAACAAAACAAACAAAAAAAAAAAAAACAGATAATGGCGTGTGTGAGAAAACGCTCATGGGGAATGTTTATTTGTTGTTTATTTACAAAAATGGTTTAAAACTTGTGGGATCCCTTTTCCTCCGAGTCACAAGGGGACACTTTGCAGCATTCTCAGGCCGCAGCGCCACACTTCTCCCCATACCAGGCCTCATCTGAGGGGGAAGTTTCACCAGCCTCATCTCTAGACGGGTAGATGGCAGACATTGCCGAATTGGCCTTGAGTCAGGGAGGCTCATTGTCTTCTTCAGCCCCCCTCCCTCCTCCCCACGAGCCATATTCGGGAGACTTGGTGCTAATAGCCAGATTCTCAGCCCTGTTGCAGCAGGAACTTTCCAAGGCCTGTGCCATTATCACGGCAGACCTAAAAGGGGACTTCCAGGACATAGGAAACAGATTAGACTCCATTGAATCCAAGGTAGATGGCACTGTGAAACGAGTCAATCAGAACCACAAATTGATTGTCTCCTTACAAGATCGCTTGGATCAGGCCCAGGACAAAATAGAGGACCTGGAGAATAGGTCCCTTCGCCACGATTGCTTTACTTGTTTCGTACCTTAGCGATATCCATTAATATGCCTGATCTTAAAACATTTCAAAACAAGCCTGTGAAGTTTATATGGGGGGATTAGAGGCCCAGAGTGAATAGACACACCCTGTTTACACCTAAATTGAGGGGGGGTTTGGGGGTCCCTGATCTCCTTGAATATTACTATGCTGCTCAGCTCACCCATTTGATCAGACTTCATTCTAAAGAGCCCCGCCCGACTTGGATGCAGCTTGAAGCCCACCATATACCTACTACTCCGATTGAGCACCTACTGTGGCTGCGGCCCAAAGACCGCCCCGCGATCTTGTGCCCCACCTTGTCCCTGTCCCTAGGGATATGGGACAGACTGGCGAAATGCCATGGCTTCAAGTCTCCCCACACTCCACTAGCGCCCTTACTGGGCAATCCAAGGTTCCCTCCGGGCCTCTGTCCTTTTCGCCTTCGCATGGTGGACTAATAAGGGATTTCTCCGTTTAGCAGATTTATGTGATAGGAGGGGTATTCTCTCCAGAACTACGTTACGAGACAAATACTCTCTCCCAGAGGGCGAGATCTTTCGCTATACTCAGATCTCCCACTATGCTTCCTCTCTAAAGAGTCTCTGTGACTTAGCAACCTCGACTCCCATGGAGTATCTTTGTAATACCATAGACAAAAAGACGGGTTATATTTCTACAATATATACTGTATTGCTTGATGATGACACTAAGTTGCCTTACATGACCCGGTGGGAAGCAGACCTGGGGGAGGAGTTGGACAGAGCGGAATGGAACAAGTCCATCAATCCCTGATCAATACTTCCCTAATAGATGCCAATTATAAAGTCTTTCTAAGGTGGTATATGGTCCCTGTCCGGTTGGCCGCGGCAGTCCGGGAGGCCTCTCCGTTGTTCTTCCGGGGCTGCGGTCCGTCGGGCACGGTCCTGCATATCTGGCGGACCTGCCCTAAGGTCCGCCGATTCTGGATCTGTGTATATAATTTTATATATTCACTCACCAACATTAACTTGGTTAAATCCCCTACCCAAGCGCTTTTGGGCAAACCGATTGAACAGGCCCCCAAACACACCGAAACGTTTGGTCACCCTTATCTTTACAGCAGCCAAGATCGCCATAGCTCGCTCCTGGCGATCTCCGGTGGTATTCCTGGAGCTGCTCAAAGCTAAGCTGACCTGGATCATGGTGAACGAGAGAATGGTGGCCATCCTCCAGGACAAACTACACCTCTTTGAGAAGACCTGGGACCCCTGGATGAGATATCTGGCGGGACCCCAGTAGTTTAGAGGTATTCCCTTGGTAATTTCCACGTGAATGCCTTTCCACGGCTGTCTTGACTCCTCTGTAACAGACCTGGACACCAGCACCCCATTGCTCCTGTACCCCATCCTCTCCTTTCCTTCACCCTCTTCCCTTTTCTTTCTGTCTTCCTTTTCTTCCTTTCCCACTTCTTTCTATACTCTCCTTTATCTCCGCTGATCTGTAATTCAACGGACATGGTCCTCATGGGATGTTTATGGACTTGTCAGCGCCGCCTAGTGTGGCTATATTGTTATAAATTATTGTATTTGAATTTGGTGCATCACTGCAGTTGCATTGGTGTCCCGGGGCCGGTGGTGTGGCGGTGGGTTGGGGTCTTGGCAGCCGCTCCCCTCCATTTGGCGCAGTGTGTTCCCTTGCGGGGTGCCGGGGGGGGCGGGCCCGGGCCTGGCTCGGGCCTCCTCAGTCCGGGACACAGTTGGAAATGTGTTGATTGGCGTGACGCGCCACTGTTATGCGCTCCCTCGGGGGCTGTGTCGCTAGTTCTTTTTCCTGATCTGTATTATTGTATTTCATAACAGATGTTCTTACATTGTTTTCTTTTGTATTTTTCATTTGCACTTAAACCAAATAAAAATCTATTGAAATCTAAAACTTGTGGCATCCTTGAGACCAGTTTATTTAGTAGGTACCAGACTATAGATCCACTTGGTTTCACTCTGTAAAAGTTTTCTGTCAACATCACCTCCCCTTTTATATGGAGGGATGTGATCCAAAGTGAAAAAGTGGATTTTTGACAGGGTAAATCCATAATATAACCCTGTATGGTGGGTAATGGGGGTTTCCAATCTTTTCTTCGATAATAAAGCTACATAGTCCCGAATACATTGGAAAAACTGCCTTTTTGTTTGCAAAAATTATAGGACACCACATTAGGTCATCAGGTAAAGTGACTTGCTGTGCATTCAAAATATGAAAAAAAATAAAACATAAGAGGGCGCCTCCATCTAGGTGTAGTGATTTATTAAAAAGAACAAAAAACAAAAAAAAAACAATAAAAATGCACTCACTAGGTAAAAAAGGCTCAAGGCTTGTCATAATAAACCCATATAGACCTCTATAGCATCACCGTGAGGCTGCAGAGCTCTGCAGGCATGTGGCTAGCTGAAGCAGATTTCTTGATTACGGTACAGGTTACAAGGATATAACATAAGCAACAGCAGATTCCAGAAGTAGCAAGATGGCTGCGACTCCAAACAGCACGTCTCTCGGCTAGGTAACGATGACAGGAAGTAGAGATGTTGTGGCAACATGTTTCAGGGCATTGGAACGTCTTGAAACATTACACCATATTAGGTCCCCTGATTCCCAACAAACCTATGTTCACATACCATAGAGCCCACAATCTGAAAAGTCGTATTGCTCTGAGCAAGCTTAAAGCACATACAGAAAGCGTGGCGTGACTCGCGCATGAGCAGTAGAAAACTATCTGTGAAGCCTGAAGGCTTCGCTGCCGTTTCCCCGTACTTACAATGCTGGCACCTGCACCTGAAGCCAATTGACGAATCGGCTCAGGGTGTCAACATTGCAGAATCCCTGGACAGGTAGGTGTCCTTATATTAAAAGTCAGTATTTGTAGCTGTTGACTTTTATTTTTTTTCCCAGATTGGAGGTCGTCTTTAAATTCACTATAAACTGTCAATTTAAACAATTTACTGACTTATTGGATATTCAAATTTTTGTAAATGAGGATGGTAGCCTAGACTCCACATTCTATAGAAAACCATCTTCCGGGAACACTATATTGCATGCTTCTTTTTGTTTGAAGAAAGCCTATAACCATGCAAAATGAAATCAGGATAGAGATCTATTAATCTATGGTAATAAAAATGAGACCCAATGCACAAACCACCAGACTAATTAGAAGGTATTCGGGCCAACATAGGCACATTTGCCAGATTATGGAGAGATATTGGTATCTGCTCCTGGCTGATGAAGTGGTTGCCAAATATGTCAACACATATCCAGAGCCTATAGTCACCATGTCAGCAAAATACAGTCAAAAAATAGAACCGGTGGCACTGCCCCTTGTGGCAGGTGCAATTATTGTAAAAATATTGTCAATGCACCAAAGAAAATGAATAAGCTATTGCTCTGACTAGAACCCAACCACCATTTAACGGGGCACATAAGAGGGCCAGGAGAGTGGTAGGGAACACCAGGTGAAGTTGATTCAACCCCTCTCAGCTTAGTTCTTGAGATACTGTTGCACATATAAAAAAACAAACACAAGAAGGCGCCTCTATCTAATTTGTAGCGATTTATTAAAAATAATAAAAGACAATAAAAATGCACTCACTATTAAAAGTGGATCAAGGATTGTCATAAACCCATATAGACCTCCATTGGATTACCATAAGGGTGCAGAGCTCAGCAGGCATGTGGCTAGCTGTAGCAGAGTTCATAATGGAAATACAGCTGTCAGGCTTCAGGCTGGAACAATAGCATCAGCAGCTTCCAGAAGTAGCAAGATGGCTGTGGCTCCAAACAGCTCTCGGCTGGATGATGATGACTGAAAGTAGATGGGTGTGGCTACATGTTTCTGGGCAGACAGAAGTGCCCCTTTAACATACCATAGAATGAAGATTGGCCAAAGGACACGTTTTTATATGGTGTGAAGAGTGGGTGGGGCAGGAGCAGGAGGCCAGTGCTAATAACTCTTGTTTAACCAAACTAGTGCTAGACAATGCATGTGAAGGAAAGAACAAGGGGATACATAAGGCTTAATTGACCCTAAAGAAACCAATACTGTCCATACTCAAAAAACTGAGAAATAAAATACTGTATGGGTAAATAATAAAAAGTAAATGACATATTCTAATGATGATAACATACTAAATAGGTCAGTCTTGTGATTGGGCTTATGAATGTATCCATGCTTAAATGCCAACAATTGGCATCAATAAACAGCTATATGAAAGTGTGCAGAACAACTGCAATGCATGGAAAATGAAGTGATGTTTGTGTGTGGGGTATAAATGTTATTGAATTGTGAAACAATTATAAGTCTCCATTCACACTGCCGCGACTTGTCAGCCTGACAAGTCGCGGTCCATCGCGGTCCATGCACTGCTACAGGACCCATTCTAATAGGAGCAACACAAGTCGTTCCAACTTAGAAAAAGGGTCCTGTACTACTTTGGGGCGACCTCGGAGCGACTTGCATTGACGTCAATTATGTGAAGTCCGTGCAAGTCGCGCCGAAGTCGCGGTGCACGGGACTTCACAGGTCGCCCCCGAAGTCGTGCAGGAGTCGTGTCGCTTCAGTGTGAATGCGGTCTTATTCTTCATTGAGGCCATGGAGGCTCAAAGTGTTTAAGGTAAAAAATCACAAATGTTTCACGTGCGCAGAGTCTATTGGACCGTTCTGCCTTGATAAAATTAAATGAAATACTTCATAGCCAAACTCTAAGACCCTGGGTGGATTGCTCATGGACCTCCTTGAAGTTTCTGGGTACACTGTAGTTAGTAGAGTCTTGTTCTATGGCTTGGCAGTGTTCACCGAACCTAGCTCTGAGTGCTCTAATGGTACGTCCAATATACAGCAACCCAAATGGACATAAAACCACAAACTCAGTTGAACAGCAAAAAAACTGGGAAATAGAATAACTTTTTTTTATTCACCTGGAAGGATTTTTTATTATGGTCAACAAATTGACATGTTAAGTACTTGGGTTTTCGACATTGGAACATGCCTTTTTAAATTACAGAGAGACTCTGTAGTGTTTTTATTTTTTGTGAGATTTTTTTGGATAAATGCTGGTGTCTCTTTTGCAGACTTTGGATAGAAGTAACAGGTGCAGAAAAAATTGGGCTTTGGGTGTTGGTGGTGCCTTCACACCGTAAACCTATAGAGGTACTCTTGATGAAAGCAAGAATTGGCCTTGCTATTAAAAATGTAAATGATTTGCACCTGTCAAACAGGTGTGTCAAAAATTGGTCTTTGGGTGTTGGTGGTGCCTTCACACCGTAACCCTATAGAGGTACTCTTAATGAAAGCAAGAATTTACCTTGCTGTCAAAAATTTAAATGATATGCACCTATCGAACAGGTGCAGAAAAATTGGTCTATGGGTGTTGGTGGTGCCTCCACAAGGTAACCCTATAGAGGTACTCTTGAAGAGAGCAAGAATTGGCCTTGCTGTCAAAAAGTTAAATGATATGCACCTGTCAAACAAGTGCTGAATTGGTCTTTGGGTGTTAATTGTGCCCATGAAACCTTCACCAAAAAACTTTTTCCAGATTCAATCAACACCCACAAAGCTAGGCAGCGTAGAAGTCTTGCAGAGATTCCACATCCCAAAAAACCCTAATCAGTGATATCGGCATCAGGGGCTTCATAGCTGCTTCTAATTCAGGACTGATTCATTTTGATAAATATCAGCCGGTCCATGGAGTCTGTGGACAGACGCGCTCTATTATCAGTAACAAAACCTCAGACAGCACTGAATGCCTGTTCAGAAAGCACGTTGGGTGCAGGGCAGCCCAGCCCAGCAGCTCAATTGCATACTGGGCAAATTTTGGCCAGTGGTCTATTCTCCTGACCCAGTAACCCAGTGGATTGTCAGCTGGAAAGCTCTTCATCTCTGTTTTCGCCCCTAGATAATTGTCTATCATATGCTGCAGACGCTGCAGATGGGATGTTAAATCTGACGGCCCTGCACGCTGAGGACTAAAAAAATTGTGAAATACATCACTTAGGTGGTCCCCTTATCCACAACTCCTCTCCTGACCAACAGAAGCCTAAAAACTACATTTCCCATGAGACTGTAACCTACCAGAGTTAGAAAAGGCATTACATGAACTCCTCTTTAAGGCGTCCTCAAAAAATGTCATCTTCTGCTCCCTCTGTGGGGACAGGATGAGTTCTGAGACTTTCCCCTTTTATTGGTGGTCAAGGAGGGTAGTCAAGTTTGTGGAGGCATGAGAAGCAAACTCCTTGGGGTCACTGAGGATTACAATATCTGGAACTGCCTCCTCCCAGCCACGTACTACTCCCAAAGGTTCTGGGGATGGAAAACCATCTGTTAAGGGTTTATGTATACCTTGATCTGCTTCACTGTCTCCAAAACTGCCAGAATCCTCCCCTCCTCCCTCTCCTCTTGTGAGTTTTGCGGTATGGCAAGAATGGTGTCTACATAAAGTGGGCCTTGTGGAGAGGAAAGGAAGTCCTATTCTTACCGCTGGTCTCGAATGCGCCTCGAATGCCCTGTCCATAATGCCATGCAGAGTCTGCTCCAGCAGGAACACAACAGGGATTCTGTCACTGTCACTGCTCACCATCCTTGTCGCCTCCTCAAATGGGAACAGTACAGTGCATGCATCCTTTATAAGCAGCCATTGGCGTGGGGAAAAAAAGCAGAGCCGGCCTGAGTGTGTCGTTGTGTAATACCTACACAAGTATTCGTTGATGGCGCTCTGTTGCATGTGCAGCAGCTGCAGCATTGTCAAAGTTGAGGTCCACCTGGTGGGCATGTCACAAATCAGGCGGTTTAGGGGCAGGTGGAATTCCCTCTGAATTTCAGCCAACCGAGTGCATTGGCACCTTTGAGCCTGACTCATTGAAGAGCCCCTTGAGTGCTTAGGGGGTACTTGTGATTCACAGGACAATTCAGCAGAGGAGGGCATGGATGAGGAGGAGGAGGGGATGGAGTTGACAAATTAAGCATCATCACCACTAGCTGAATGGAGATGTGACGGCACAACAAGCTGCAGCACAGAGCCCTGTCCTGCATGCTTCCAAGTTGCAAGCAGAGTTGCCCAGTGTGCTGTGAGCTAAATATATCGCCCCTGGCCATGCTTGCTGGACCATGTGTCAGCAGTAATGTTCACCATGCGGCTGACTGGACTGCCTTGCCCAACGATGCCACGATATTATATAGTGTTGTTCCTGCGAGCTAAACAGGTCTAGCACGTTTCTATGGGAATTGCAGCGAGCACAGCACTTTCTCTTAAGTGTATATGACTAAATAAAAATTAAATAATGCCGTGCAATATAAAGTGCTCCAAATAAATATATATATTTATATATATATATATATATATATATATATATATATAATCAGTAATAAATGTAAGGTAAATTAATAAATATTTAAATAACAATCAATTATAAGATTTATGGTACAATGGATATAAATAAATAAAAAATATTTAGTGACAATCAATCATCAGATATAAAGTGCAAAGCGTGCCATTGTGATCAACAATTAAACAAGTGATTATATGAATACTTCGAAATTGGTGAAATATTGGTGAAAATATTAAAAAATATGTTCAAATGTGTAAACGTATTTCAAATAAAAGTGTGAAAAAAGTGCCAGATGATAATCTTCTGTAATGGAAATTGCACTTCCGAAAGATTTCTATGTATAGTCCACTATAAAGTGATAAAATAGTGCATCCAGTGGCAGCCTCCGTGGTGACCTTCACCGCAACACCCTATGTGTCTGGGTCCTCACCTTCACTCCTGTGACCTGGCAATTAAGGAAAGGTCTTGTAGCGAAAATTACCCTTTCAGGGTCACCTTTCCCGGAGTAGATGGTGTGTCAGCCCTTCAGGAGAGCGTTTCACTCTGTTTAACATCCCTCATAGTACCATACGGTGTCACATAGAAAAGGGGGACTCCAATAGTGCTTATATCTTTATATAAATGATATTTTATTAAGAAAAGTATTGTACTCCCATTTAGTGGGTGCTTTAAGTGAACCAAGCATAAAACAACCTTAGTAGCAATCTCTAGTGATTGTATGTGATGGCAATTGGGTGGGAATTGAGATTCTCTGTATGCTGCTCCTTCACTTCCTGGTTTAGACAGAGACACCATCCGGGCCCCTCCCCTATGCGTACGAAACAGGGTCAACGTGTCTTCCAAGGGGGATATGACAGGATGGCACTGTTTAGCTTATTTTATAGGGGGCTAATCACTACAGGAACGCCCTGCTTCTCCTCTATCTCCGTGACTTGTATGCTGAGCAAACTGACTACCCCTCCCCTCAATTAGTATTGGCTGGGCCGCCTGGAATGTTTGTGTCGGTTGTCATGGTACCATCGTATCACCATGGTATACGTTCTGAGTGAAATGGCTAACCCTCCCCTGCCACGATATTGCCTTCCAGGTGATGGTACAGAGCTGAAATGACCTACCGTGAAACAAAATAGTGATTGTGAACCTTCAATTGTGGTACAGCACATTCTGCAAATTTACAGAAGGGAGCAAAATCCACCAGACAGAAAGGCAGGAGTTGTAAATCCAGCAGCTTTGAGAAGCTTGAATTTAGACGCTGGGCATGTGGGTGGCAGTGATTGTATTTTTATTTTCGCTGCAGCAGATGGGGCAGAGACATTTGCCTGCTATAGTCTACAGCTGGTGGTGTGCTACTGGCAGATGTGCTGCAAGGACCTGGAACACCCTGCGCTTTACCATCATCTCTGTCAGTGGAGGCTGCTGAGAGGTCATGAGGTATATTGGGGGTAACAGGAGATGAGTAAGAAGGAAGGGCAGAATTACCTTTTTTGTGGCTTTCAGGTGCTCTTGCCAATGGGAGTGGTGGGAGGTTAAATGCCTTGTCAAGCATGTGGCACCCAAATGGCTGGTGTTATTGCCATGCTTGATGTGCTTGAGGCAAAGTTTGCAAATTGCTACAGTGCAATTGGCTGCACATGAGCTAAAAAAGGCCCAGACAGCTGAGATGTGGGAAGTGGGCGGGAGATAACAAGTCCCTAATTTGATTGATTAGGGTAGCTGCTCTCTACTCTCCCATGGTGGCTGCCTTGTTGAGGTTGCGCCTCACACTCACTTTCCTCCTCTGCTCTATTTGGCACCCAAGTAGCGTCAGTGACCTCATCATCATAGTCCCCTCCATCCTCATTATAACTGGAGACAACTTGGCAATACACTGCAGCTGGGGGAACATGACTGCCAATTTTTGTACCAGTGTTCTCCCCTCTCTGTAGGCTCATGTCCTACCTTCCTCAACCTCAAAGCCAACATCTGAATCAATTAATGGCTGTGCATCCTCAAGGAGCAATTGGCTGATGGTGTATTCAAATAACTCAGTTGACTCCTCCATTACTGATGCTGGGGCTATGGCAGGAATAGCTGTGGATAAAGAGGCAGAAAAAGCCACTGTCAGCTGCAGTGGACTGCGCACTAGTCTCTGCTTGGGTGACAGAGGATGAGAAGGATGAGGATGGTTAAGTAAACCAGTCCATCACCTCCTCTGCATGCTGTGGCTGGATAGCACAGGCAAATTTACTAAACAGAGAAAATTATGCCCTGCCTGAGGACTGATCATGACCACCTTTGCCTGTGGACACATACCCTGCTGGCACCCTGAAAGTGCCATACGAACATCTGGCTCTCCTTATTGGCCTCCCAGACATGATGGGGGGGTGCTTATTAACAAAATGTAATAAAGATGTGTAAATGTGTACGTAGATGCACTTGAATTAATAGAAAGTGGTGTTTGGTGCACTTTACCCTCACTACACAGACACACCTAACTGACACACTACAACATACTGCAGTAAAACTGCACCGACACACTGCAATATACTGCATTAAACATGCAGGCATGCACTGAAATGTACTGTGGTAAACGTGCACCAACACACATAAATTTACTGCGTTAAATGTGCAGTAACACACTGAAATATACTGCATTAAATATGCACCAACACACTGAAATACACTGCGTTAAATGTGCAGTAATGCACTGAAATATACTGGGTTAATTTTGCACCAATGCACTGAAATATACTGCGTTAAACACCCAGTAACGCACTGAAATATGCTACGTTAAATGTGAACCAACGCACTGAAATATGCTGCATTAAACATGCACCAACGCACTGAAATATATTGCGGTAAACATGCACCAATGCACTGAAATATACTGCGTTAAACGTGCAGTAAGGCACGGAACTATACCGCATTAAGCGTGCAGTAACGCACTGAAATATACTGCGTAAAGCGTGCACTAATGCACTGAAATATACTGTGTTAAATGTGCACCAATGCACTGAACCATACTGGGTTAAACGTGCACCTGTGAACTGAAATATACTTCGTTAAACACCCAGCAACGCACTGAAATACTCTGCGTTAAACATGCACCAATGCACTGAAATATATTGCGGTAAACATGCACCAATGCACTGAAATATACTGCGTAAAAACGTGCAGTAATGCACTGAAATATACTGAATTAAGCATGCAGTGAGGCACTGAAATATACTGCATTAAATGTGCACCAAGGCACTGAAATATACTGCGTTAAACGTGCACCAACGCTCTGAAATTAACTGCTTTAAAGGGGCACCAACGCACTTAAATATACTACGGTAAACTTGCACCAATGCACTAACATACACTGCGTTTACCAAGCATCAATGCACTAAAATATACTGTGTTAAAGTGCACCAACACACTAAAATATCCTGCATTAAACGTGCAGTAATGCACTGAAATATACTGTGTTAAACGTGCACCAACGCACTGACATATACTGCGTTAAAGGTGCACCAATGCACTGAAATATACTGCGTTAAATGTGCACCCACGCACTGAAATATACTGCGTAAAACATGCAGTAATGTACTGAAATATACTGCGTTAAACGTGCAGTAGTGGACTGAATAATAATACTTTAAACGTGCAGTGACGCGCTGAAATATACTACCTAAATAAAGAAGATTAAAGATAGAGGGTCACTATTTGTAGTGGTGTTTTGGACTTTTTCACCATTTTATGGATTTTATACATATAATTCTTTAATTGTATAATTGTAATGCTACACTATTCTTGGTTTAGGGTGTGAGCATGCTGTCCCCTAGGTAACAGGACGCCTGGACGCTGTACACGCTACCCGGGAGCCCCCGATCAGGGGGTTGAAAGCGACATAGGGTGAGAGCAGTGTAACGGGACCAGAGCGCACCGGTTTGCCTTCTGTTCATTATTGGATATATATGCTTGCAATATATTGTTTTGTGTAAGTTTTAATGTTTGAGGGGAGAAGGGGGAAACGTTTTAACAATAAACAAAAGTGTTTTAGCAATACGGCTCTATGAGTCCCCATTCTATTATTTCATGGTTATCACTGGAAATCAGAGTTCTGGATTTTATCTTTGAACAGACTGAATAACGAGTGGAATTTACAGGAGGGAGTGTAGTCTTGCATCTGGCGGTGTGAGGTGCAGTGGAACCAGTGATCAGAGTGCAGTATTTGAAGTCCTGCATGGTGAGTGTGCATTGTCTAGGGGATGGCACGAGAGGTGTGGTGAAGGTGCACGCTCGGATCGCCCAATACACCGGTGAAGGACAAAGACTGTTTATTAAGGACTATGCATTTAGGAATTTCACTAAATTACCATTCTTATCAGAATCTCCTCTGAAGGACTGTATGTAGTGCTGCTAATGTGTTCTTTCTTCAGGTGGATTTTTTCCTAAAGCCCCGTACACATGCATCGATTATTGGACGGGAATGTTCGGCCAATGTCCGATCGGCCGATTTTCGGCTTGTTAGTATGATGCTTACGACAACCGACTCCGACTTTTCGGCCAAAAAAAATCTGGTGTGCAGGCTATAAAATTGTTGTTGGCCGTCAACACAACGGCCGATTTTCCGTCAATCCGTACAGATTTCGGCAGACAAAAATCTGATGAGCAAGACTGGGCATGCTCAGAGAAGAAAAAACACACGGAAAGTAAACCAGCACATGACATCACTTCTGAAGTAGATTTTTGTTGGCCGAGAAAATTCGCGTGCAGTCTAGGCACATTCCAACCAACAAAACACCTCTAGGACAAAAATCGGAGGATCGGTCGGCCGATAATCGTTGCATGTGTACGAGGCATAAGTCTGGGAAGTGTAACACACATGGTAGAGTGTTCATTTTGGTTTATAGCAGCAGCTTTTATTCTGATAATATTTTGCATATTACTATTATATATGAAGTGATAGATTATACATATGAATTGGTTTTAAGCGCTGGGTGAGTGAGTAGAAGTGGTCATGTTTTTATTTCACTCCCTTTTAGAATATTTTTTGTTTTTTTCACAGTTTACTAAATATGTGTAAAGTAGAAAAATCGGTGTGACAACATGAGATCAAGTTGTGATATAAGCTCTTAGTAAGTCATTGGAGTTCATTTAGTACAGGAATGAGCTTGTCTGCAGCCCACTAACATGATCTATGAATTCAGTGACACAAGCAGCCTGCCATCTGGTTCGGCTCTGCACACATACACACAGACGGAGCATTGCTGGAAAATACCAGGAAGAGCTGGGCTTCCACAAAATGGCTGCCGTAGCTCTGTAACACATAACCTTCACTCTACCGACCCTAGTGATCAACCGGAAGAGATCGCACATGACAGGAAGAGATCACCAAGGAGTTGGTTGTCATGGTGACGGACAAGCTGTACTGTAGGGTTTTGCGCTACAATGGGGGAAAGCGGGGAGAATTACTACACTATTCGTCCGAACTTCCAGCATAAGTAAGTGTGGATGACACGTTATGTGGATTGGAGTGATTGTACTGGAGCATGGGGGGCTGATTGCTCACTTACCTCTATCGCATTGTTTGCTTTTATTGCCATGTCAGATTTATATTTCTCATGTACAGGTGGCTATTTCTAAAGGCATTGTTTTTCTGGTGCAAACGCACTGATTGGCACCAATGATTGGCACTTAGAGGTGGCACTGATAGGTGACACTGATGAGGAGGCACTGCTGGGCACTGATTGTCAGCACTCAGAAGAAGTGTTTGGCAGCACTGCAGGGCACTGATTGGCAGCACTGCCACTGATTGGCAGCACCGATGGGCCTTGATTTACAGCACTGAGGAGAACTGTTTGGCAGCACTGCCAAGCCAATGATTGGCAGCACAGATGGGCACTGATTGGCAGTGCTGATGGGCAATGAATGGCAGCACTACCAGCCACTAATTGGCTGCACTGATTGGCAGGACTGTGGGGCTCTGATTGGCAGTACTGATGGGCACTGATTGGCAGCACTGGTGGGCACTGATTGACAGTACTGATGGGCAATGATTGGCAGGACTGCCGGACACTGATTGGCAGCACTGGTGGGCACTGTTGGGACTGCACTGATCACCAGGACACTGATGATCAGTGCCCTGATTATCAGTGTAGATGTCCCTTTCACAAAAGCCGGTTATCAGCTCTCCTCTCCTCATGCTGTCAGGGTGAAAAAAGGAATGACGATAACCGGCTCGTGTTTACATCGCGATTAGCTGTCATTGAACACAGCTGATAATGTGGTAAAGGGCCGCAGTGATTGGCCCTTTACCCCAATCTGTGATCAGCTGTGTCTGAAGGTCATTGCCAGGAGGGTGTCCATGGACGCCCTCCCGGCAACATAAGCTCGCGCTGTAGCGTCTTTCGGCTATAGCATGGGCGGGAACTTGTTAACCACTTGAGGACCCGGCCTATTTCTGACATTTGTTGTTTACAAGTTGAAATCAGTATTTTTTGCTGGAAAATTACCCCCAAACATGATATATATATTTTTTAACAGAGATCCTAGAGAAAAAAAATGGAGATTGTTGCAATATTTTATGTTACACCGTATTTGTGCAGCGGTCTTACAAATGCAATTTAAAAAAAAAAGAAAATACACTTTTTTTTTAATAAAAAAAAAATAACGGTAAAGCTAGCCCAATTTTTTTATAATGTGAAAGATGATGTTATGCCGAGTAAATAGATACCTGACATGTCATGCTTTGGCAACAAACTACAGTTCCCCAAAAATCTACATAGGCGCCGCTTTAAATATTTTTATAGGCTACCTATTTAGAGTTACAGAGAAGGTCTAGTGCTAGAATTATTTCCCTCGCTCTAACCATCGAAGCATAACCACACATGTGTGGTTTGAACACTGCTTACTTATGTGGTATGCGCTCGCTTCTGCGCGCAAGCTCGGAGGAACAGGGCTCTTTCATTTTTTTTTCTTATTTATTTTATTTTTTATTTTTACATTATCCCTTTAAATTCTTTATTTTTTTTATCACTTTTATCCCTATTACAAGGAATGTAAAGATCCCTTGTAATAGAAATAAGCATGACAGGGCCTCTTTATTGCGAGATCTGGGGTCAAAAAGACCTCAGATCTCACATTTACACCTAAATCCCCCCCAAAAAATGTAATTTTATATTTACCCCAAAAAATAAATTGGTGCTGCCTGTCAGTGCCCATCAGTGCCGCCTGTCAATACCCATCAGTGCCCATTAGCGCAGCCTACCAGTACCCATCAGTGCAGCCTCATCAGTGTCGCTTGCCAGTGCCACCTCATCATTGCCAATCAGCGCAGCTTCGTCAGTGCCACCTTTTTTTTTCTTTTTTTTTTTATCACTTGGGACCAGGCAATTCTTATTGTCTGATGCCCCGGACATGCACTTTTGCGTTCTGGGCAGCGGATTTAAAAAACTGGTTCCTAGATTCTAAGCAAATTTGTCAAGTCCTGCTGTAAAGGATGAGAGTTTTTTTACCTTCATGCATTCTTTGCATGAAGGTAAAATGAAGGTAAAAAAAACTCTCTGTGTGCTGTTCCTCCCACAGCCCCCCTAATACTCACCTGAGCCACCTCTCGAACCAGCGATTCAGAATCAGAGCCTCTGCTGTCCTCTGATTATCACTCCTCATTGGCTAAGACAATTGTTGTGTCGATTGTCAATCACAGCCAGTGAGCCAATAAGGAGAGAGCGGGGGTGGGGCCTAGCCACAGCTCTATGTGTTCAGACGTGTTGAAGCAGGGCTCAGGAGCGAGCATGCACCCGTGCCCCCATAGCAAGCAGCTTGCTGTTGGGGGCACTGGTCATGGGAAATGAGCCAGGAGCACCTGCGGGGACCCGAGAAGAGGAGGATCAGGACTGCTCTGTGCAAAACCATTACACAGTGTTTGTTTTTTTAAAGCCGAACCTTCAATACCACTCTAAATCAGAACTAAAGGCAGGCTATTTATCACATGTCTGTTCTGCAATAAAATACACCTGCCTGCCCGCTGTCTTCTGTGACACAGCTCAGCTTGCGTTATTAGCGCGGTCCCTATGTGTCGGGATGACTGATTGTTGCGCATGCGAAGGAGTTACATCATCCTGCACAGATTAATAAAGATGCTGGAAGAGTGGCATCAAGGAGGAGCCAGAGAGAAGATGCCAGGGACTTCTCATGGACTGTTAGTAGGAAGATAAATATGATGACTTTAGTTCCATTTTAAACATTAAATGACACGTGCAAAATGCAGAAAATTCTAGTTCTATATCCCCTTGCCCTGTTTTTAATACCAAAATGCATTTTTTCTGGTCAGTGTGGCTCAGGGTGCCAAATCATTCTCAACAGCCCCACTTTCCCCCACCGCATTTGTTCCAGACAGGAAAATTGCACGCAGTACGGCTAGTAACGTCACAAGTAGGCAGAGCACCTTGGTGGCAGCCATCTTGGCTTCCCTTTCATGAATCGGAGTGGCAGCAGCAAACCACCTGTGAAAAAGTGGGACTGCAAAGCACAGCAGGACTTTTAGCAGAAAAAACGTCTTGGGGGATGTGAGGTCACACAGCACCTTTCTTGCGGGACTACAGGTCTCAGCAACTCTGTTCCTGAGGTCTTACCTACCATGTGGAACTACTGGTCACAATGAGTTCACTTTTCCTTGTGGGGGTGGGGGGGCACTGGTAGATTTGGCACAGTGCCCTCTTTGCTGACTGGGATGCTGTGTTCAGCAAGGGTCACAAGATATATGTGTTAGCAGGCCAAAGCATCACAGAGGGCAGAGAGGAGAGGATGCAGGGAATGATTGGCTCCAGATACAGAACCTTAGGTAGTAAAGGACTTTGAGGTAGCCCCCCACCCCCAAAATATCCTCTGGGCAAGTTCCTTGCAAATCTGACTCTTTCCACCTATCATGTACCTTTGCTACCTCCAAGGCACCTTCCTCCAGTCCTTTTATGACAAGGGGAACCTACTACTACAGGAACAACAGCAGCTTTCCAGAATACTGTACTTGCCGATTTGAGTGGCATACTGAAGCATTGCCCTAATCCTCCCCTCTCCTTATTATTGGTGGAGGACCCAGTGAAGGAAGACTCAGAAGGAGAGTCTATTCTGGATGTAGAGCATGTGGAAGACTCCTCCGAGGACTGTATGCCTAAAGAACCCCAGGGTCAGAGTTTATGTCAGACCCAAAAAGCCTTTGTGGATTTTCTCATGGAAGTTGTTCACACCAATTCTCCAAAGGTTTCAGCATTTGAGTCATGACGGCCACCAAGATATCTCCAATCTTTCCCTATGCATCCTCAATTTAAGGCATCAGTTACACTTGAATTGTCCATGTTGCTTTATTCCCTCCTCACCACCTGTTTTAACTCACTAAATGTTGGACTTCCGCAACCACATGCATTGTGCACAGTTGCAGGGCGTTTGCAGCCTGGCCCCATTAACCTAAATGGGTTATGTTCAGCAGACAGTAGTGCCTGCTGAGAGCGACAGGGGGGGTATAATTCTTGCAGCGAAGCATTGTGACCACTGCATGTGTATGAACCTGGTCTCAGCCTTTCCAGTGAAAGGGGGAGCTGTTGAGGAGCGGTAAAAATGCAGCTTACTTGCATGGTTTTACCACCTCCCCAACAGCTAGTGTAAACAAGCCCTAAGGATGTCCTGTAAATGAATTGAGCTCACCCTGACAAGGCATGTGCTCCAACAAAGAGGTTCTTTCAGCAATACCCCATGGAGAGTGAGTGCCTCGTTTCCACTGAGTGGTACGGTACGGTTCGGTTCGGTACGGTACGGTTCGGTACGGTACACATTGCGTTTCCACTGCCAATAGTACCCTTTTCATGATAGGCGTGGTGTAGCTGGTCACAGCAGGAAAGCTGTGATAGACGATTCTCTGTCAACCAATCAAAGTTCTGCAGAGTGTAGCTCCACCCAGTTGGTACGGGTCTAATGTGCTTGGTACCCCAACGAAAGGGTACCAAAAAGTGGTACGGTTCGGAATTAGGGTATGGAAACGGCATAAATAGCGCACCGTACCGAACCGAACCGTACCAGAAAGCTCAGTGGAAACGCGCCATTAAAGAAATGTAGTTTGCCTTTTGTAAAATTAGAGATTTCTTATCTCAAAAAGGATCTCACGTGCCCAGTGGACAATGTCCAGGTTTTTAAGGATGCTTCAGACAAGTGTATGAAAGCATTTATTTAAACCTCATTTGCCTGTGCACATGCGTAGGATTTTGTGGCTGAAGTGTTGGTCAGCACAGCCACCTTGCAAGATGCATGTTGAACATTTTCCCTTTCCAGGGGAGCATTTGTTTGGCCCTCTTCTGCTTGATTACATCCAGAAGATATTGGGGGGTAAGAGAACTTTGTTACAGCAGAGAAAGAATGGTAAGCTCATAAACCTGCTGCTCCTTTTAATTCTACGAAGCATTCCTTTTGAGGATCTCTGGCTCTAGGCCAAAGCGTCAGTCCCAGGTTCCTGGAAAAAGCCATGGATTTCCAAGTCCGTTAAGCTGAGAAATAAGTTATTTTCAAAATGAAGGGGCGCCCCCACTGGTTCGGTGGGAGAAAGTTTAAAGGCCTTTGTAGAGATTTGGCAGGGGGCATTTACGGACAAGATGGTCCGCAATATAGTGACTTGCGTCTAACAGCTGGAATTTTAGCTCTTTCACCTTAAACATTTCACTTTTCAAATGTTTCTTTGAAGCCACTAAAAAGAATTGCTCTTACAAGTTTTCAATCATCTTCTCTACCAGAGTTCAGAGAGAGTTCATTCAATTTCCAGGGGACAAACAGTTTTGTGGTTTTTACTTGAAATACTTTATGGTTTTGAAACCAGAAGGCGATATTCACCCTATTTTGGATCTCAAAGGCATCCAACAAGGTTCTTTGTATACAGAAGTTCCAGCTGGAATCAGTGCGGTCAGTGGTGACCGCTCTCCATCACGGAGATTTTTATTGCATCAGTGAATATCAGAGATGTTTACTTGCACGTTCAGATTGTTTTCCCCCTCACCAAACATTTTTGGGGTTTGCAGGGGAGGATTCATAATTTTTAATATGTGGCCCTGCTGTTTGTTCGGCCTGTCCACAACTCCCAGAGAGTTCACCAAGGTCGGAGACAAAAAAAAGGTACCGTGTAATGAGGCCCATACCCCTGTATTGTAAAGTGGTGTAGTTCACCAAGGTCCTGGCTCTGGTTCTGGGATGCTTACAGTTTTGAGGAATCCCTAAAATAGAGTACCTAAATGACTGACTTCTGAGAGAGCAATCTGCTTCTCTGCTGGCGACCAATGTGTCTTACACAGTACGCACTCTGGAGGGGCTCAGATGGGTTCTGAAGTTTCAGTAAGCTGCCTTAATCATGGCCAAAAGTTTGGAATTGATAGACCTGACCAGGGTACTGCCCAGACACCAGTGTTCCTCTCACTGGAGAATGTCTTGTCTATGGTCTTGAGTTGGCTTGCTCATATCTTTGACAAATCCCTTATTTTGCCTCTGTATAAGAGCTCTGGGGAAGATTGTGGCCTCCTTTGAGGCAGCAGTCTTTACCCAGTTTCATTCTGGGCCTCTACAGTGGAATATTTTGGTGGCTTAGGACAAGAGAACCCAATTGTTTATCTTCCTGCCAGAAATGGCAAAGACCTTTCTTCCCCTCTCCTGGAAAATTCTGATGACAGACACCAGCCTGACGGGTTGGGGGGATGTTCTGGGCAATCTCTCGGTTCAAGGAACTTGATCACTACAGGAGAGGTAGTTGGCCATCAACATCCTGGAGGACACGTCATCTTGCACTTCTGCAATGGTTGGAGCAGCTAAATGGTCCTCCAGTAAGGGTTCAGTCATGGTGGTGGTGTTGGCATACATAAATCATTAATAGATTGATCAATTGAGACCATGGACTTTTAAGATGTTCACAACAGACCTAATTAAACTTGTCAAAAGGTGGCATACATAAATCATCAAGGAGGCACTAGAAGTTGGACAACCCAGGAGAAAGTGGATCTCATGCTGCCTGGGGCCCAACTTCATGTTCCTATATTCTCTGCCTTGCAAATTCCATGGGTTGAAATTTCCTCAGTTGTCAATAACTGTTTCCTGGGGAGTGCGTTCTACACCCAAAGGTGTTCGAATAACTCTGTCAACGATGGGGCCCGCTGGATACGTATCTTCTGTCATCCAGGCTCAATATGAGCTGAACAGGTTTTTCTCCAGGACAAGGGATCCTCCAGTGTTTGCGATGGATGCTCTGGAGACTCTGTTGAGCCAGTTCTCCCTGATTTATGCTTTTGTACCATTGCAGCTTCTACCTTGTCTGCAAGGAATTCCAGTGATTCCAGTTGCTCTGGCTTGGCCTAGGAGAACATGGTATTCTGATGTTTTGAACATGGCAGTAGACAGTTCTTTGGATCCTTCAGGATTGACACAAACTTCTGTCACAAGATCCAGTCTTACACCCTTCTTTATGGTTGCTGCCTCTGACAGCATGGCCGTTGAAGCCCAAGTCTTGAGAGACAGAGTCTTTTTGAAAGGCAGGAAGGCGGCTTCAAGGAAGATTTACCACAGGACTTGAAAATCTTACATTGCTTGGTGTGAAACTTGGGGGTTTCATCCTCACAAGTAGTGGTTCGCATTTTTCCCTTTCTACAATCTGGAGTAGATTCGAGATTGGGTTTAAGTATGATCAAGGGTCAGGACTCAACTTGGTATTTTGGTTGCATTTCAACTTTGTACAATCTGTATTTGCACCGATTTGGGATTCTTCTTTGGCCCTTCTAATGGGAAAGGTTGTGTTTCTGGTTGCCATTACTTTGATTCATAGGGTTTCAGAATTATCTGCCTTTTTTTTAAAGAACCAATCCTTGTGTTTTAGCGTGACCTAGGGGTTCTTTGGCCTAAGCCATCTTTCTTGCTTGAGGTGGTTTCTTCTTACCACCTGAATCAGGATATTGTGTTGCCATCATTTTCCCCTAAGCCATAGACACTGGGGAAAAGATTCTTCACACTTTGGATATGGTTCATGCTATCAGGAGTTATCAGTCGTCTACTGCTGTAAATCGGGAGTTGGATTCCCTTTTTGTGCTTCTTGAGGATCCAAAGAATTTTCACACAGCTTCCAAATCTGTGATTTCTCAGTGGATTTATCAGTTTATTTCTCAAGCTTAAGATCTAAGAGAAAAAGTTTCACCGTTCTCAGTGATGGCTTATTCTACTGGGAGTGTCTGTGCTTCCTGGGCTATTCGTCATCAAGCTTCAGTAAATCAAGTTTTCTCTTACGTCCTCGGACAGTCGCTGCCCACTCATACAGTCTTCACTTATGGTTATTGACTTCATCTCCACAGGAGTTTTTAGGCATAAGACTTGTAAAAGAACAATAAATCTACATAGTCACACCCATGGGGGCTGTCCTTCTAGTCCAATACCCCCCTGCAATAGCCATCCCAATTCAGTTTGTCTTCTGCCTAGCTTCAGGAGTGGATAGGCTTCCCTGTTCTGGGGCTACAGTCTCAGCCTTTTCTCTTTTTCTGGCGGTTGTTGCCCACCCCTCATGTCTACACTGCTTTGGGACGTCCCCATAAGTGAAGACTGTATGAGTGGGTGGTGACTGTCGGAGGACGTAAGAGAAAACGTAATTTTTGTAAAATCTTACCGTAAAATTCCTTTCTCTGAGTCCTCCGACAGTCGCCGCCCTGCCCCTCTTTTTGGGGTCCTTTGTTATACACTTTCACTGCTTGCGACCAAACTGAATTGGGATGGCTATTGCAGGGGGGTATTGGACTAGAAGGACAGCCCCATGTGTGTGACTATGTAGATTTATTGTTCTTTTACAAGTCTTATGCCTAGAAACTCCTGTGGAGATGAAGTCAATACCCATAAGTGAAGACTGTATGAGTGGGCGGCGACTGTCGGAGGACTCAGAGAAAGGAATTTTACGGTAAGATTTTACAAAAATTCAGTTTTTTTAAAGCCACTACCTGGTTTTTGGGTCATACTTTTACCAAGTTTCACCAGATGGATTTTAGAGCATGTGTTTCAGGCTGCTGTGTGAGGTTATATCTTGTTACGTTTTTTTTGAATGGGGCCTGTTGACTTGTTGCCATGATGCCCTCCTCTCAGATCCATTGCTTTTGGACAACGCTGTCATATTCTGATTCACTTCTGAGACACTTTGTGTTCCGTGATGTACGATAAAGGTTTTTGGTTTACCTGTAAAATCAGTTTCTTGGAATACATCACAGACACAGAGATCCTGTCTTGTGGTTTATGGCTTACTATAAGAAGCCTTTTCTAACACCGAAAGGTATGCCTGGTAGGGGATTTTCTGCTTTTTTTTGCTGGTGTCTAATCACCTAAAGGTGGCAGCATAACTCTGTACTGTAATAAGGATTCCGAAGATGCTGTGTCCTGTAATGTACTCCAAGGAAAGGATTTTACAGGTAAACCAACAATCCTAATTTTATTTTCTATGCATTCTATAGACAGTGTTCATGTAAAAAATTAGTTTTTACTGTAAAAAAAAAAAAAAAGTATACAATTTATTCTATAATTTGTCCCATTTATAATGACACTAAAATGTTTCATCTGACATGTAAGTTATGTGCAAATGAAAAAAGGACTTTTTTTCATATGTTGTTTTTTAGCAAAAAAAAAACAAAAAAATACATTTTGGGGGTAAAAAAATAATAGAAATAAAAAAATTCAGCAGAAAAATAATAGCTAAGGGGAGAAAATAGCTGATTCGGGTTAATAAAGGGTTAAATAGCAATACATTATGTTTACATTTGTTTTTATTTTTTACTTTTAATTGGTTTCTTTAATTAAAATGAATGCATTTTATTGTTATAAATTAAACTACATTTTATTTTCAGATTTAGAACTGCAACAGTAAAGGACTGCATTCGATCTGTCTTGAAGGAGGAACTCAAAAGCAAACAGTATGTCCCAGAGGAGATTCCACAACTGACTCGATTTTTGTCAGAGACAATAAAGGATAAACTGAAAGGTAATAAAAGAAGAGGCAATATGTTAAAGAAGTAATAAAGTTACATTAGTTACATTTAGTATTTATAATGCGCATTGATCCCCGAATCTAAACTCTGTATTAGTATTGTTAAAATATTTTTTCTTACTTTTAAATTATGTGTGTATCCTAAAGCCGGTCATAAACGTTCGAATAGGAGATAGGTTTGAATCTTGGCCAGTTCAGCAGGGACCGGAGGAGTTTCAAAACCATGTTTGGGCAGGCCGATTGTCCCAAAGATGATCCATTAATCAACTTGGGTACAACAAACATTTCGGACTCGCCCGATCCATGGGGGCAGTTGTATAACTGTGATGTTTCAGGGGGGGCAGGCAAGTGCCAGGATACCTACAGACTGCACACAGAGAGGGAAACAAATGCCTAAGGGCAGCACTGAGAACAGGGGCAATGCCTTCATAACTAGTACTATGCCGATGGATCCAACTGGTGCAATAGACCAGGTTTTTGGGAAGGTGAGAGTGGAATTTCCCAGTCTGAAAAAATGGGCGATTTGGTAAACCGCAACCCTGATTTGGGGAGGGAAGGGCAAATCAGAGCTTAGGGCAGAGTCTGAGGGTTGTAAAGCAGGAAGATATGTGTTATTGTAACAAAGAATAAAGAGGTAGATGAGCTAACCTCCCTACATAGGGCTAAATTCACTAAGAGTTAAATAAAGCATGAGTATTAGAATTAAAATAAACCATGCAGTATTTAACTTTAAAATCAGTCAATTCACAAAAAAATAGTACGTTAAATACTGCATGCATTACATTTTTATTTTACAGTATTTAACGTGTTTTTACCACCTTATCTTAATGCAAACTGAACTGCCGGCTGCAGCTGGAAGTGAAACATTTAGCAGTAGTATTCATACCACTGCTAAATGTGACAGTAAAGCTCAGGGATGCTAGTTGTTATGGAGCCGGCACCCATCAGCGTCCTAACAACCATGACTCATCCCAGCTGTCAGTGGGGAATTCCCTGCTGAGAGCAGAATGTAAACAAAAGAGCTGAAAGAGAAAAAAAAAAAAACAGTGTGTGGGCTCCCCCCCCCCAATCCATACCAGGCCTCTTGAGTCTAGTATGGATTTTGTAGCAGGAACTCACCCCAAAAATCAAAAACAATGGCGGGAGATCCAACTAATATCCATACCAGACCCCATATCCTAGCATGCAGCCCGACAGACCAAGAAAGAGAGGGATGTGCATGCGCTAATCCTGAACCATGCCAGGCCAAAAGCCCTCAAAATGGTGGGGGGGTATGTTGATGAGAACACGGATCTCTTCCCAACAACCCTGGCCAGGTGAATGTGGGGGTGAGGAGGGTGACTTATCGGAATCTGGAAGCCCCCTTTACCAAATGAATGTGAATGTGTAAGGGGTACATAGTATTCCTTCTCATTCACCAACACAAAGTCAAGAACATCTGTACATCTGATGTCAATCATAATAAATGACAACTGCTGACCTGCACACAAAAACAAGCACCCTCCCCCCCCCCCATATTGTGGGCATGTGGCTCGTTAAATCCCCCCCCCCCCCCCCACCCCACCCCCTTCTCTTCTTTTTTGGCCTGCTGGGCTACATGCTCAGATAAGAGTCTGGTATGGATTTTGGGGTGGGGGAGGGCTCAATACATTCTTCTTCTTCTTTTTTTTTTTTTTTTTTTTTTTATAAGGCTGCCCCCAAATCCATACCAGACCCGAAGGGTCAATGCATACCGTTTAAAATAAAACATTTTTACTTAAAGGTAATAATAACAGTGCTTACCCTTACAAAAAAAAATACAACAATAACAATCATAAAAATTATTCAATAAAGGTGAGAGCGATGCTGGCGGCTCTTCTCTCAGTCTCCGCCCGGTGGGTTATTGGCCGTAATGAATCGCTTCCTTTGATGTCGGATGCCTCAGCAAGACCTTGTTTGAGAAGGTTGCAAAAATCTGCCTGGAGCTCAGCTTTAAATAAGGCAGACAGTCTGCAGGAAAAAAGAAAATGAATGCAGCCACCCCATCTATGGACTGCATCTAAGGTTTGTACAGCGGCGGTGTGGCTGTATCCAGCAATTGAATTGGCGTCTATCCCACCAACTATAAGCCTTACTAACCCCCAGACTGAAATAGCTGTGGGTCCATTATTTCTGGTGAGTGGGGATACAGGAGGGGAGTGAAGCACTCCGCACCGCATGATCTGTCTTGAAGCACTTCAGCACTTTTTTATTTTGAAGCACTTTAGCGCATTCTGTGGATACTTCGAAGCACTTTCAGCACTTTGATCAGCAATTTTATGAGATTTTTTGGAACACTTCAGCACTTCGTTGATGTTATGAATTTTTGGCACATGAACACTTTATTGAATAATTTTTATGATTGTTATTGTTATATTTTTTTGTGAGGGCAAGCGCTGTTATTATTACCTTTTTATATATCTCTGAGTTTTTACTTGGTGAACAGCAGCTGAACATCATAATCATTTTTTTTGTATTATTGTATATGCCTAGCACGGGTTAATATTTGAATAACATTTTTTTACTGTCGGCTCTTTTCTTTACATTCTTCTGTCAGCTGATGTGTCACAGATTGTTAAGGACGCAGCAGGTGCTGGCTCTTTAACAACCAACCAGTAATTAAATATTGTTTGGCTAGGCCACAACTTATTTAACAAACAAAAGAGAAAACAGGCGCCTCTGAGTTAAGACTGCGATTTAATATGGCAAACAAGTAATAAAAACTTACATCAAAGTAAGTATAAGCAGACAAGATGGGTCCTTCCGGTGTCCATGTGGAGGCTGAGGCTTGGAGTCATCACTGTGGGTCTGTAATCATCTCCTCTCTTCCTCTTCCTGTCCAGCAGGAAGGGGAGGGTGTCACAGCAGTGAGATGGAGGCTTGGACAGCAGGGTGAAACCGCAAATCTTTGACTTTGAAAAAGGAGCGCGCGCTGGTTTCCCACCACAGTGCGCATGCTCGGAAACGCGTCAGTCATTACGCCGGAAGATCCTGTGGACAAGCATCACAGCCACTGTGCGGCCCAAGCCTCCATCTCACTGCGGTTTCACCCTGCTGTCCAAGCCTCAATCTCACTGCTGTGACACCATCCACTTCCTGCTGGACAGGAAGAGGAAGAGAGGAGATGATTACAGACCCACAGTGATGACTCCAAGCCCCAGCCTCCACATGGACACCGGAAGGACCCATCTTGTCTGCTTATACTTACTTTGATGTAAGTTTTTATTACTTGTTTGCCATATTAAATCGCAGTCTTAACTCAGAGGCGCCTGTTTTCTCTTTTGTTTGTTGCATGTTTGGAGATCGCTTCTGCTCCCCAACAGGCTGGCCCTGAGCATTCAGACTATTTCCTCATCTCACCTTAAGACTTTATCATAGCCTTGATGTGCTATTATATGGACTATCGTTTTTATGTAGTGCTAACAGCTTGCGCCACTTGTTCCATTTCTTGTCACAACTTATTTAACAGTTTTGTATTTGTTTCCTTTTTTTTTTTTTGTGTGAATCTACTTTTAGACAGGTCTATGCAAGCGTTACTTAAATACCACATAAATCTGTAGTGAATGCATGCGATATGGAACCTAGCTATTGCAGCAAATAGGTCAGGATCTGGAAAGTCCTTGTCATTCTTGCTAAAAGGGAAGGAGATGACCACCTTCTGTGATTGTAAAGTTGCATGGGGCTGTAGGGAATGTGAAGCAACAAGTAGAAATAGATAGTGGGAACCAACAGCGAGAGGACAGCGATAGAAACCCTTTGTCTAGCTCTCCGAAAGAAGGAGTGAATTAAAAAGGCCGGGATATTTCTGTTCTAAGCTGGCGAAAATCTCATTAGTTGTCCCCCTACCTTTGGGGGTGTAGGTGAATCTATAATGTGAAGAAGGCTTTTGAGCAGGTCCACTGGGCTTAGAGATAGAACGTCTGCCAAAAAAGGATGGACTCGCAGTAGGTGACTACGCCTGGAAGGGGTGAACAGAGCGGATACATCAATAAGGGATATGTGAATTGTAGAGTAGGAAGCACCTTGCCCTGTAACTGCCTCAATTTATTCCTTAGGAGATTTTCAAAAGAGGAGCTCACTTTCAAAGGGTATGCACAAAACTCACCTTTCTTAAGCAGATAAGATTCAAATCACATTCTCCATTGCGTCTATGCGGACTATTAGGGCCAAGGGCAAGAGCTGTAATCTTGCAGACAGCAAACTGTCTCCTGAAACAGATAGTTATTCAGTCCAGTTCTTCATAGTCTGGGCAACAGATAAGGTGGCAATAGTTGGCTACAGGGACTGGACCTGCAAGGGCAAAAGATGACGTTAGAAGTCTACAAATGCCTATCAACAGAATCCTTAAAGGAGAAAATGCCCTCAATAGAAACTGTAGATTAATTATTTAGTGCAAAAATGGTTGGGTCCCCAGTGGAAACAGTCCATTTCTTTCTGAATTTTTATTTCCAAGAGTACAAGGCAGCAAAAATGCCAGGAAAGTGAATAACCTCTCGGAGTTGGACCAGCCATTATACAGTATAGAGCCCAATTTCTTTGACAAAATAGGGAACGACTCTCATATTGTTTGTCCTGTCCAGGCTTCGCCCATCATGGTAGGCATATCCCCAAAGAAATCTTCAGTGTCTAGGTGCCATTGAAATGGACCATGGAGCTGAACCTGTATAGCACCCCGTGGCTAACATACATGTTGCACTGTATACCAAGGTGTTTTACATAGCTATACCTGCAAAAGAGGCCAGCCTGAGGTGATGTAGAAGGACCTTATTTTTTTTTACTAAAGTTCCACTTATGTTCCACCTTTTTTTTTTGATCGAATAGGAATATTTGTTGACAAATATTGTAGGTTTTACAAAAATAAAAATGGTACACTTAGAGCCCATTCAGACTAGTGCGACACGACTTTGGGGGGCGACCTGTGAAGTCACGTGCACCGCGACTTCGACGCGACTTGCAAAGACTTCACATAATGGAAGTCTATGCAAGTCGCTCCCAGGTCGCCCCAAAGTAGTACAGGACCCTTGTGTCGCTCCTATTAGAACGGGTCCTGTGCTAATCAATGGACCGCGACCGAGCGCAACTTGTCAGGCTGACAAGTCGCCTGACAAGTCGCGCTAATGTGAATGGGCTCTAAAAAGATTGCAGCATACATTGCTGCCTCAATTTATCCATAAGCAGTATACACTAACATATTACATTATAAGTACGGTTACTTTAAATGAGAACATGTCAGTCACAATCAAGAAAAAATTTTCACATTAGGTAACAATTTACAATATATTTTTGTCTTATACAGGCGGACAATGTAAAAAAAAAATGGAGTTATAGTTCAGTTATTATAATTTTCTTTTGTTCTTTCCCACAGAAATGGGTTTTGATAGGTATAAGATGGTGGTTCAGGTTGTGATTGGCGAACAGAGAGGCGAAGGAGTAAAGTAAGTTATTTTTTTTTATATTACTTCTGTTCAGTATAATTGATATTTTTGTTATATTAACTACAGTATTGTGCTCTCTCCAGTGGACACTATGCCTAGTTTACTAAAGTTTGAAGTGCCAGGAAGTGTACTTCAACACTACAGAAATATGCCACATATGCCCTGGTGTGTGCAAAGTGTGTACATTTTTTTATTTTTTTTCCGCTCACTATATCGATGTAGACAAAGTACTACATGGTTTGAAAATAAGTAACAAAAATAATCTAGTTTGTGTTGTATACAGCTCACAGCTTACTAGGCATTCAAACCTTTAGGCTTTGAAAATAAGAGTGCCCCCCTTTTTATGTAAAAGTACCCACTAGAGTACATGTATCACATGCTGGTACCCACAGACCTAATATTTTAAATGTGTATTATAATGTACAGTCAGGTCTATAAATATTGGGTCATCGACACAATTCTAATCTTTTTGGCTCTATACACCACCACAATGGATTTGAAATGAAACAAACAAGATGTGCTTTAACTGCATACTTGTTCTTGGGGCATTTTCCCTTCAGTTTTGTCTTCAGCAAGTGAAATGCATGCTCAATCGGATTCAGGTCCGGTGATTGACTTGACCATTGCATAACATTCCACTTCTTTCCCTTAAAAAACTCTTTGGTTGCTTTCGCAGTATGCTTCGGGTCATTGTCCATCTGCACTGTGAAGCCCTGTCTAATGAGTTCTGAAGCATTTGGCTGAATATGAGCAGATAATATTGCCCGAAACACTTCAGAATTCATCCTGCTGCTTTTATCAGCAGTCACATCCATCAATAAATACAAGAGAACCAGTTCCATTGGCAGCCATACATGCGCACGCCATGACACTACCACCACCATGCTTCACTGATGAGGTGGTATGCTTTGGATCATGAGCAGTTCCTTTCCTTCTCCATACTCTTCTCTTCCCATCACTCTGGTACAAGTTGATCTTGGTCTCATCTGTCTATTGGATGTTGTTCCAGAAGTGTGAAGGCTTTTTTAGATGTTGTTTGGCAAACTCTAATCTGGCCTTCCTGTTTTTGAGGCTCACCAATGGTTTACATCTTGTGGTGAACCCTCTGTATTTACTCTGGTAATGTCTTCTCTTGATTGTTGACTTTGACACACATACACCTACCTCCTGGAGAGTGTTCTTGATCTGGTCAACTGTTGTGAATGGTGTTTTCTTCACTAGGGAAAGAATTCTTCGGTCATCCACCACAGTTGTTTTCCGTGGTCTTCCAGGTCTTTTGGTGTTGCTAAGCTCACCGCTGCATTCTTTCATTTTAAGGATGTTCCAAACAGTTGATTTGGCCACACCTGAAGTTTTTGCTATCTCTCTGATGGGTTTGTTTTGTTTTTCCAGCCTAATGATGGCTTGCTTCACTGATAGTGACAGCTCTTTGGATCTCATATTGAGAGTTGACAGCAACAGATTCCAAATGCAAATAGCACACTTGAAATGAACTCTGGACCTCCTTGGGATAATGAGGGAATAACACACACCTGGCCATAGAACACCTGAGCAGCCAATTGTCCCATTACTTTTGGTCCCTTAAAAAGTGGGAGGCACATATACAAACTGTTGTAATCCCTACACCTTTCACCTGATTTGGATGTAAATACCCTCAAATTAAAGCTGAAAGTCTGCAGTTAAAGCACATCTTGTTTGTTTCATTTCAAATCCATTGTGGTGGTGTATAGAGCCAAAAAGATTACAATTGTGTCGATGTCCCAATATTTATGGACCTGACTGTATATCACTTAGTTCAATGCCGATTGGTATAACTATTCTAGACAGTTTAACTGTCAATTCATGTTGTTTGAATTAAACCCCTTTTTACTGAAACGCAAGCACTGCAAGCCTTAGATAAATTGACATTTGGAAGTATGTACTGTATAGTTCTATTGAGTCTGTCAACCATTAATATTAGCAAAGTGGGCCTGTGAGAGCTGAAAATAACAGTTCTATGTCTGAAAGTAACTATCATTGAAGCCAAATAACACTTGCAATATAGTTTATTGAATTGCACCTTATGACAGTCCTTCTGTGAAAGTGTTTTGGTGTATTACAGGGAATCATTTTGATGGTCTCTGAACTTCTAGAATCCTTATAATTTACAGCAGGAGTATATTTTCCTATAAATAATACACCTCATTGTTCCACATTTAAATTTCTGCCATCTCTGTCTGTATAAACACACTTTCTGGTGTCAGAATGAGGGAGATTTACTAAAACTGGTGCACTGTGCATGGTAGCCAGTCAGCTTCTAACTTCAGTTTGTTCACGTAAGCTTTGGCAATAAAACCTGGAAGCTAACTGGTTTCTATGCAGAATTGCACCAGATTTTGCACTCTCCAGTTTTAGTAAATAACTCCCAATGTGTCTAAATAGTCTTAAGAAATGCCCCCTTCATCATTTGTTCATTTTCAGATGTTTATTTCTGGGGAGGGAGCCTTAATTTAGCTAGCGTTCATCCTGGTATGTCTGTTTTTTTTTTTTTTTATTCCTCTGTCTCAGATTAATATTTGTCAGTGTCTGATTTCCCTGACTGTCGTGGTTTGTGTCCATGCCTTTTAGTCTGTGTGAGTTTAGTTATTTAGTTATTATTAATATTATTAAATATTATTATTAGTAGTAGTGATAATATTATTTTGATGCTTTAAAGCGGAGCTCCATCCAAAAAAGGAAGCTCCACTCATTTGCCTCTTCCCTCCGCTGCACATTTGGCTCCTTTCAGGGGGAGGGGGGATTTATCCTGTTACTAATCCCCTCGTCTGAACCCTACTTTCACCTTGTACTTTACCCTTGATGACATTCATATCTTATTGGATAAAATCTTCATTTTAAAAGTAAACATTTAATACGGGGTGTATCTATGACACTGGTGACATACCCTGCATTATGGATTTTTTAAACAGAGAACACATTAGGAGCTTTCTGTCTGTCTGCCACTCTCAGACTGAAATTCCATATACCCCATCTAAACAGCCCTTTGTCTCATTCAATTGTATGGGTACATTTTAATTTGCACGAATGAGCTCTGTAACCAAAATAATTTTAAATGGAACAAGAATAGGGATATAAACCTGTAAAAGAGTCTTCAGCCAGAAAAAGAAGGGGTGAGATTTATATGTGTTATAATTAAAGTTATGCTCATCCTCCTCCTCCCCTTTACTGTAACATCATTGGCAGTTTTTTTTTTCTAGTAGTGGGTACCTTTTTCTAAAGGGTACCTGCTCCTCCTTTCACAGTTCTTGCCTAATGTTTAGCACTTATTGGATCCCAGCAACAGATTACACATCAAAAAAGTACAAACCCAATTCCAAAGTTGGGATACTGTACAAATTGTGAGTAAAAAAGGAATGGACTAATTTATAATTCTCATAAACGTATATTTTATTCACAAAATAATATAGATAACATATCAAATGTTGAAAGTGAGACATTTTGAAATGTCATGCCAAATATTGGCTCATTTTGGATTTCATGAGAGCTACACATTCCAAAAAAGTTGGGACCAGTAGCAAAAAGAGGCCGGAAAAGTTAAATGTACATATAAGGAACAGCTGGAGGACCAATTTGCAACTTATTAGGTCAATTGGCAACATGATTGGGTATAAAAAGAGCCTCTCAGAGTGGCAGTGTCTCTCAGAAGTCAAGATGGGCAGAGGATCACCAATTCCCCCAATGCTGCGGCGAAAAATAGTGGAGCAATATCAGAAAGGAGTTTCTCAGAGAAAAATTGCTAAGAGTTTGAAGTTATCATCATCTACAGTGCATAATATCATCCAAAGATTCGGAGAATCTGGAACAATCTCTGTGCGTAAGGGTCAAGGCCGGAAAAAACCATACTGGATGCCCGTGATCTTTGGGCCCTTAGACGGCACTGCATCACATACAGGAATGCTACTGTAATGGAAATCTCAACATGGGCTCAGGAATACTTCCAGAAAACATTGTCGGTGAACACAATCCACCGTGCCATTCGCCGTTGCCGGCTAAAACTCTATAGGAAAAAAAAGAAGCCATATCTAAACATGATCCAGGAGTGCAGGCGTTTTCTCTGGGCCCAAGGCTTATTTAAAATGGACTGTGGCAAAGTGCAAAACTGTTCTGTGATCAGACGAATCAAAATTTGAAGTTCTTTTTGGAAAACTGGGACGCCATGTCATCCGGACTAAAGGGGACAAGGACAACCCAAGTTGTTATCAGTTCTCAGTTCAGAAGCCTGCATCTCTGATGGTATGGGGTTGCATGAGTGCGTGTGGCATGGGCAGCTTACACATCTGGAAAGGCACCATCAATGCTGAAAGGTATATCCAAGTTCTAGAACAACATATGCTCCCATCCAGACATCGTCTCTTTCAGGGAAGACCTTGCATTTTCCAACATGACAATGCCAGACCACATACTGCATCAATTACAACATCATGGCTGCGTAGAAGAAGAATCCGGGTACTGAAATGGCCAGCCTGCAGTCCAGATCTTTCACCCATAGAAAACATTTGGAGCATCATAAAGAGGAAGATGCGACAAAGAAGACCTAAGACAGTTGAGCAACTAGAAACCTGTATTAGACAAGAATGGGAATGGGACAACTCTTGCGAAGAGGTCTAACTGTGCTTTGTTATAAAGAAAGATGCACTCCTCACATCCAGCTCCATGAAAGGGTACCTCCATAAATGCGGAGCTGGTTGTCTTGGAGTATTCAAACATAGCACTGTGAGGATTGGTGACAGCCTGGTGGATCCTGACCTGCAGAGCAGTGAGGCAGTGTTGACCCCTGGAGACATATACCTTCCTATGGTGTATTGTATTCAAAGCATTTTGAAAGATATTTCAGGTGAGTGTCCATTGCAACAGGGAGTTCATGGTGGTGTGGTGGAGGTGTATTGTAGATCGCGGTGGCACTGTGGTGAAGGAACGTAGATCTATCAGAACTTTCCACAGAAGTCGTAAAATCGGGGGTGTGCAATCTGCAATGTGACAGCACTTTTGACCATTATTATGGACTTTCGTTTCACATGATTTATATGTTTATGGACTTTTACATGATTTGTATGTTCATATATATTTATATTTTATTTAGCGCTGCTAGTGTAAATTTATGCTCTTACATTTTAAGCAATTTACACCCTTTTTAATATTGCTCTCTGTTGAATAGCAGCAGCTGTTTTTTACATTTTATATTTTACATATTGGAGATTTTATATTTGTATGCAGACTTTGCTTAGCGCTGGGTGAGTGGGTTCCCATAATATATACACCTACTCCTTTCTTATACAACAGTTATTTTACCAAGAACTGGACATCCCTCCAAAATTGGTGAAAAGATGAGAAAAAAAACTGGTCAGGGAGGCTGCCAAGAAGCCTACATCAACATTAAAGGGGCTGCAGGAATATCTGGCAAGTACTGGCTGTGTGGTACATGTAAAAACAATCTCCCTTATTCTTCATATGTCTGGGCTATGGGAAAGAGTGGCAAGACGGAAGCCTTTTCTTATGAAGAAAAACATCCAAGCCCAGCTAAATTTTACAAAAACACATCTGAAGTCTCCCAAAAGCATGTGGGAAAATGTGTTACGGTCTGATGAAACCAAGGTTGAACTTTTTGGACATAATTCCAGAAGATATTTTTGGCGCAAAAACAACACTGCACATGACCAAAAGAACACCATACCCACAGTGAAGCATAGTGGTGGCAGCATCATGCTTTTGGGCTGTTTTTCTTCAGCTGGAACAGGGGGCGTAGTCAGGGTAGAGGGAATTATGAACAGTTCCAAATACCAGTCAATATTGGCACAAAACCTTCAGGCTTCTGCTAGAAAGCTGAACACAAAGAGGAACTTCTTCTTTCAGCATGATAACGACCCAAAGCATACATCCAAATCAACAAAGGAATGGCTTCATCAGAAGAAGATTACAGTTGTGGAATGGCCCAGCCAGAGCCCAGACCTAAATCCGATTGAAAATCTGTGGGGTGATCGGTAGAGGGCTGTGCACAGGAGATGCCCTCACAATCTGACAGATTTGGAGTGTTTTTGCAAAGAAGAGAGGGCAAATATTGCAAAGTCAAGACTGAATGCTGTAATAAAATCAAAAGGTGCTTCAACAAAGTATTAGTTTAGGGGTGTGCACACTTATGCAGCCACATTTTTTTGGTTATTTTTACTTCCCTCCACCTGAAAGATTTCTTTTTGTTGTTTAACTGAGTTAGTAGAGTTTATAGGTCACATTAAAAATAGGGATGCACCGAATGTTCGGCGGCCGAACATTATTCGGCCGAAAATAGAAAAAATAGCACTTTCGGTGTTCGGCCGAATAATTTTGTGCCGAACAATAGGGCTGAACGATAGTCGATATGATATCGACTATCGTTCTGTGGCCGTAGGCGATATTCATATCGCCGAGGTCACGATATTTACATAGGCAGGGGGAAGGGACTCGGAGGAGGACAGGAGGACTCTCAGACTTCCGTGAAGCCGGGACACTTCAGCGGTGAGCATACATTACATTACTCACTCGTGCACTGCAGCCCGCCCCACACATTCAGTGAGTCTTACTCTCCTCCCTAGTTTTTTCAATGGCACATTCAGGAAGCCAATCACACCGTGATTAGCTGCACAGCGAACCAATCACGCGTGCCTGCACACCTGATTCGTTCCGCTGTGCCGCTACTCACGGCGTGATTGGCTTCCTGAATGTGCCATTGAAAAAACTAGGGAGGAGAGTAAGACTCACTGAATGTGTGGGGCGGGCTGCAGTGCACGAGTGAGTAATGTATGTATGCGGCTGTGCTCCTTTCCAGGCTCCTACTAGTCCACCTCCAGCCTCCTACTACCACCACTATGAGAGACTGTATAATCTGATCGAGTCCACACTGACACTGACTGACTGTCACTGAGTAATTGATGTTACCATATTAACCCTGACCTGCCCAGTGCCCTGTATCTGCAATTAAAATTTACAAGGCTGCCTGCATGCTTCCTGATTTCCATTCCCAGCATCCTTCCCAATCCCTACAGTGTCACTAACATTAACCCTATGGTACAAGGCTGCAGTGTGCACTGAATCCCATTCCCTACAGTAACATTTAGGGAGAGAGAGAGACATGAGAGGACGAGAGAGAGAGAGACATGAGAGGACAAGAGAGAGAGAGACATGAGAGGACAAGAGAGAGAGAGAGACATGAGAGGACAAGAGAGAGGACAAAAAATTGGCAAAATAAATGGAAAAAATGCGAAACACCGCGTTCGGTATTTGGCCTTCGGCCAAACATTTCATTATAATTCGGCTTCGGCCAAGAATTTCATTTCGGTGCATCCCTAATTAAAAAGGCGGAAAAAGTTCTGAAATGATTTATCTTTGTCTCATTTTTTTTTTTATCACAGAAACCTGACAGTTTAACAGGGGTGTCCAGACTTTTTATATCCACTGTACACCGTATATATATATATATATATATATATATATATATATATATATATATATTGTGTGAGCGTGTATCTATGTGTGTATTTTTATAGAAAACCTTTTTTTTTTTTTTTTTTTTTTTTAGATCCAAATATAATAAATAAAGAAAATAGAAGAACACTATACATTTCTATTAAAAGTTCAGTTTGTTGGGTGGATTCATAGGTGGATGCTTATGTGTCATATTGTTGTCACTGATACTTTCATGGCCTTTTACTCTTATCCCTCTTGTCATGGCAGATGTGTGCCTATTGGGAAGTACTGTTCTCTGGGTTTTCTATGGCCGTAAATAAAGGCTTGCCTGGACAGTGTCTTTGTTACGGGGTAGTAGCACTAGGGTGGGAGATGCATCTTTGTAAGTTCATCTTTCAGTAGCCCTTTTCGTGCCATTTACAAGAAGCCTTATGGAAACGTGTTCATTTTCTTTCCCTACAGAATGGCTGCCAGGTGCTTCTGGGATGCAGATACCGATAGTTATGCTGAAGAAGTCTTCATGAATGTAAGCTATATCAAAATTCTCTCCTTAACTTATCAAACTTTACTCTAGAGATTAAAATTGTGTAATAAATGAAATAGATATACAGTATAGTGTAAATTGTAAGGCTTACTGTACTTTCAATAAAAACAAATATTAAATTATCTGGTAGACCTTGGCAGCCATAGGGTGTCCCTGTCACTACAGGATTACTTGGAAACAAATCCTGCATGTAAAAGAAGAGCGTCTATAGTTACCTTTCTGGCAGGCTATGTCTTCAAAGTCTGATGCTTTTCTGCTTTCTGAACTCTTCAAGTATTCCACACTTCCATGTGTGTGAACATCCGCTGCGGTTCTTCTCCGGCTTCTATGTCAGTATGTGACGCACCCTGAAGCGGCAAACAACTGCAGTGGCTGAGGGGCAGAAAAGCGGCAGACATTGAAGACAGGTGCTGTCGAAAAGGTAAGTATAAATACTCTTCTTTTACTTCTTGGACTTTGAAGAAAGGACTAGTCACCAGCATTGCAGGTGGTCTACCTGCATTACTTACTTACTGGTCTGCACTGTGTCTATGTGGAGGCAACCATCTTGCTTCCCATTGTTATAGCCTTCAGCAAGGAGATCAGAGAGCAACACATTAGTGATACTACAGATGTACAGCTATGAGAGGTGTACTCGCACCAGGAAATGCACTGCTAATTTTCATGATGAATTCAACTCAAAAGGTCATTTTTTAAGGGTACTGGTTAAGCAAAACATTTCTAGATGTTCCCTTCAACATAGCAGAAGAAATGGTTTTTTGGATCTTGGCTGGAAGGGAAAATAATAGTTTCTGCCACCATCCCAGGAGTATAGTTTGTCAATTCGTGATGCCTCAAGTCAGGTATGGGATTTTAAGGGCAGGAGTAAGACGAGTAAACAGTAGTTGTACAGTTTATAGGTAAAATTTATTCACATGTATAATTATATACAGAAATTCGAGTGAGTTAATGGGTAAAGTCCCATTGTGATGGTGAAGACTTTGGGACTTTACCCATTAACTCACTCGAATTTCTGTATATAATTATACATGTGAATAAATTTTACCTATAAACTGTACAACTACTGTTTACTCGTCTTACTCCTGCCCTTAAAATCCCATACCTGACTTGAGGCATCACGAATTGACAAACCCTTCAACATAGCAAACCTTTACTTTTTGTGTTCAAGTCAACTTTGACCACTTCAGCCCCAGAAGGTTTTACCCCCTTAATGGCCAGACCATTTTTTGCGATTCGGCACTGTGTTGCTTTAACTGACAGTTGCGCGGTCGTGCGAAGCCATACCCAAATACAATTGATGTCCTTTTTCCCACTAAGTGCCGGTTCACACTTCCGTGTGTGCAGCGATCACATGTAATAACGGAGCGCACTGCTCCTTCATTACATGCGATCGGATGTGCAGTGCGAATTCAGCCATACACTTTGTATGGCTAAATTCACACTGCACCCACACAAAAGTCGCACATGAGGCATTTTTTCAGCCGAATCAGGATCGGATCGCACAGTGGTTCACACTTGTGCGAACCGATCCTGTGCAAACTGTCAGATCGCACTGCGATATGCGATCAAACTGGGGGTGTCGTTAACATTTCACTGACACCCCCAGCATATCGCATATGGCAGTGTGATAGCCGCGACTTCAGTTGCGGCGACTTCAAAAGTAGTTTGTGACACCCCCAGCGTATCGCATATGGCAGCCTTCCCGCATCACACAAGTGTGACCCGGCACTGATAGAGCTTTCTTTTGGTGGTATTTGATCACCTCTTTTGGTGGTATTTGATCAAAAAAAGTGTCACTTTTGAAAAAACACCAATATTTTCTACTTTCTGCTATAAAACATTCCAAATTAAAAAAATGTTAAACTAATTTTTTTATCAGTTTAGGCCAACTTGTATTCTGCTACATATTTTTGGTTAAAAAAATCCCAAAAAGTGTATAATAATTGCTTTGCGCAAAGTCTGCGATTTTTAGCAGGACTGTGACATTGCGGCGGACAGATCAGACCCCTAACTTTCTGACACTTTTGGGGGTACCAGTGACATTACTACAGTAATCAGTGCTAAAAATATGCACTGTTACTTTAATAATGATATTGGCAGGGAAGGGGTTAACACTGGGGGTTGATCAAAGGGTTAGGTGGGTTCCCTATATGTGCTTTCTAACTGTTTTGGGGATGGATTTAACAGAGGCAGAGAGAGATCGGGGATTCAGCGTAGCTGAATCACACGATCTTTCCCTGCCTCTCTGATAGGAGAGCCGTCTTGCATTGTTTACATACCAGACGGCTCTCCTGTCAGTATTGCCGAAGATTGCAGGAGGCCGGCGGCGATCGCGCCCGCTCCTCCCGCGGTCTGCCTCCCGCTGTGTCTAATCTGAAACCACGTGCACATAATCGCGTAGATCATCCATCTGGAGTTTCTGCTGCTTGACATTAAAGTAGAACTCCAGGGATTTTTGTTTTTTACAGCAGCACAATGTAAATCATTTACCTTTTAGGCTGGGCTCACACTAGCTGCGGCTGCAGCTCACAGCAGGGAGTCGAGTGCGTCCCTGTTCACTGATTCAGGTGCGAATCATGTCCGAATTTTTGCCTGAATTCTCACCTGAATCTGAACCAAAGACGCACAGGACTCTTTCTAAATGCAGACTGCGGCCGCCCTAGAGCTGTGCGAATTGGCTTCATTGAGAGCCGGTCACACTCTCCTGTCATGCGAATTGCATGCGGAAAAACCCACATCCAATTCTCATAAGTGTGAACCCAGCCTTAATGCTCAGTATCCTATTTTAGCTTTACCAACACGTGCGGCAAAATCAGTTCTTGATTGCACCAACGTGGCAAGATGGCTGCACTAAATTCACAAATATTTACCTTCAGTTCATAGATAATGAAACTTGAAGTAATTAGGACCAACTCCAGCTTGGAATACAGAGACAGGCAGAGACCCCATCTCTGTATGCTGTGTAGCAGAGCAGCATGTTTATTGCCCCTACACCCTCCTCTCCCGAAGTGTCTCTGGTTGTAAGGCTACGTTCACATCTTGGCGTTGCTATTTACAGGTGTTTTTTCAGGCCTTTTTATGGGCGTTTTTTTCAGGCATTTTACAGGCATTTATGTGCAGGCGTTTTTAGGTTGGCAAGTGACCAATGAAAAAAATAAAAACGCCTGTAATCTGCCCAAAAAGAAACTCATGTACTTTTTTGAGCGTTGGGCGTTTTGCTTAAAACGTCAAAACGCTCAGATGTGAACAGGGGCCATTGAAATGAATAGGATTTGTCTTGTTGGGCGTTTTTTGAGCTGATCCTAAAGCAGAAAAACTCCTACATGTGAACTTAGCCTTAAGGACGCTGCTGTTGTCTTCACAGCCAACAGGCTTCTTGCAACCAGTGTTTGTTGACAGTGGGTGGAGCCTGAAAAACAAATTTCTCATTAGGTCTGCTCTCTCTTTGTGATTGACAGCAGCTATTCTATAGCAAATAGCAGGCTGTCCATTGGGTATGGATTTTATATATAAAATAATTGGCGTGCTTAATAATAAGTAAGCCTTTATAATCCACCATGAGTAATATGTCCAAAAATAAATGTGTCCATAAATCAAAAAAGCAAACAGTTCTTCAACTGATGAATCTCAATCTGGTGTGAATATCACATTTACAGTATCTCAAAAAAGTGAGTACACCCCTCACATTTTTTGTAAATATTTTATTATATCTTTACATGTGACAACACTGAAGAAATGACACTTTGCTACAATGTAAAGTACTGATTGTACAGCTTGTATAACAGTGTACATTTGCTGTCCCTTCAAAAGAACTCCACATACAGCCATTAATGTCTAAACCACTGGCAACAAAAGTGAGTACAACCCTAATTGAAAATCCTCACCGGTGTCGCGCGTTAATGTTACAAGGTCTCAGGTGTGAATGGGGAGCAGGTGTGTTAAACTTGGTGTTATCGCTCTCACTCTCTCATACTGGTCACTGGAAGTTCAACATGGTGCTTCATGGCAAAGAACTCTATGAGGATCAGAAAAAAAAATTTTTTGCTCTATATAAAGATGGCCTAGGCTATAAGAAGATTGCCAAGACCCTAAAACTGAGCTGCAGCATGGTGGCCAAGGCCATACAGCGATTTAACAGGACAGCCTCGCCATGGTTGACCAAAGAAGTTGAGTGCATGTGCTCAGCGTTATATCCAGAGGTTGTCTTTGGGAAGTAGACATATAAGTGCTGCCAGCATTGCTGCAGAGGTTGAAGGGGTGGGGGGTCAGCCTGTCAGTGCTCATACCATTTGCCGCACACTGCATCAAATTGGTCTGCATGGCTGTCGTCCCAGAAGGAGCCTCTTCTAAAGATGATGCACAAAAAAGCCCGCAAACAGTTTGCTGAAGACAAGCAGACAAAGGACATGGATTACTGGAACCATGTCCTGTGGTCTGATGAGACTGAGATAAACATATTTGGTTCACATGGTGTCAAGCGTGTGTGGCTGCAACCAGGTGAGGAGTACAAAGACAAGTGTGTCTTGCCTACAGTCAAGCATGGTGGTGGGAGTGTCATAGTCTGAGGCTGCATGAGTGCTGCCGCCACTGGGGAGCTACAGTTCATTGAGGGAACCATGAATGTCAACATGTACTGTGACATATTGAAACAGAGCATGATCCCCTCCCTTCGGAGACTGGGCCGCAGGGCAGTATTCCAACATGATAACGACCCCAAACACACCTCAAAGATGACCACTGCCTTGCAAAAGAAGCTGAGGGTAAAGGTGGTGGACTGGCCAAGCATGTCTCCAGACCTAAATCCTATTGAGCATCTGTGGGGCATCCTCAAATGGAAGCTAGAGGAGCGCAAGGTGTCTAACATCTACCAGCTCTGTGATGTCGTCATGGAGGAGTGGAAGAGAACTCCAGTGGCAACCTGTGAAGCTCTGGTGAACTCCATGCCCAAGAGCATTAAGGCAGTGCTGGAAAGTAATGGTGGCCACACAAAATATTGACACTTTGGGCCCAATTTGGACATTGTCCCTTGGAGCAGTACTCACTTTTGTTGCCAGCAGTTTAGACATTAATGGCTGTGTGTTGAGTTATTTTGAGGGGACAGAAAATTTACACTGTTATACAAGCTGTACACTCACTACTTTACATTGTAGCAAAGTGTCATTTCTTCAGTGTTGTCACATGAAAAGATATAATAAAATATTTACACAAATGTGTGGGGTGTACTCACTTTTGTGAGATACTGTATATCAAAAAACAGATAATGAATCCCAGTGTCTTTTGCTCAGGCCTTCACCATACATAAGGAAACACCCACTGTGTTATTCCTCCATCCTATAGGAAGTTTGCAAACTCACCACAATATTATGCTCTCTAAGGATAGAACAGCAGTATACGCCTGTTATATGGTATGAATCATAATCTTTCTTTCTCCACTATAAAAAAAGCGAGTACTGTACTGCACCAGGGGTCAGTATCAGTATTTATATTTACTAGGAACCACTACATAAAAGAAAAGTACTAATAGTGCAGTATTTATTGGTGATTCCCAATACATAAATAAGTTAAAAAACATCCACAGAAAAATGAAATAACAGATGCTGCTTGTTGCACTTATATAGAAAGCCACCAGTCCAGCATGGAATGGCGGTAGGACCTCTAGCAATGCCACTTCTGCCTACAGTCAATCACCAAGAGAGCAGACCTGATGGCAAACCAGGGCTGTCTTACCGAATGGGCACAGTGGGCAGTTGCCCGGGGGGCCCCACCGTCCCAGTGATCCAACCCCAGCCAAGCATTAGTCTCAATTCCCGCGTGCACCCCGCCGCCGAACATAGCAGGTGGCAAGCGCCTGTCGGCCCTGCGCTGTTGTCAGGCCACTTGGGCCATGGAAGGGGAGCCCACAACTGCAGGAATGCCTGTCCACCTCCACAGGAACAGGCCCACACAGGACAGTCGAGTCTGACTCCCGTCTGTGTGTGTGTTCACCAGACTCAGCCACCCAACTTGGAAGCTGTCATTAGCCTGGCACTGCTGTACCAATAAATATCGCCTTATCGATAATTTCCATTTTTATTCTCGTGGGTGATTGTGTAGGCGGGGCCCCAGTGCACTGCATTGCCCGGGGGCCTTTAATGCTCTTAAGATGGCACTGTGGTAAACTGGTGTTTCTGAATCTCCATCATGCTTTGTCAACCCACTTCAAAACTTCTCAGTCACTGTGCCACCTGTGTGACAGCTGGAGCTGGGGAGAGGGAACTCAGCTGGACTGAGAATGGAGTGTCCTTATGGACACTCTGGTCTTAGTATGCCTAGTGATTGCCCCAAATTCATGTACACCACTTACACCAACATTTGTCATGTGGAGGCAGGACAGAATTCTAGAGTGTCATAGATACTCTTTACGAATTTCCTGGTGATCTCACCTTATCCTTTAACAGAACACCTTGTACTGAGTGAAAAACCAAGGCTTTTGTGAATGGATGAGGAGAGAGGGAGGAGAATGTAGACTATACTATCCTGCATTGTACTAGCTGGAACTCTCGGTCACAGTGCCGGAAGAAGATCACTGTGATTAGTATCTGACGTCAGTGAATGTCAGTGTCATTTGTATAGTACAGAGCATCTCTGTGGGCGTAGAATACCAAGTATTAAAGGTAACTGCTTTACACTGTGCTACAGTGAAAAATTTATTTTTTCCCTGGAGTTCCGCTTTTAGGTCACATGATCCCTGTATTGACAATAGCCGAGAAAAGGGAAATTTTAATGTTGGCGACCTGGAGTGCCTTGCTTTAAAAAGTTACAAAGATTATCATAATGAGGAGTTTGCTCATCTAAGAAAATACAGAAAACAAAGCCAACAACTCCTAGGTAATCTCTAAGATTTTTATTGGTATAGTAATTATAAATTATTCATTTTAACGGTTAGCTCTTCACATTAATGCGTTGAGAAATACAGATACAAGCTGACCTGTGTAAGTCAATCAAAGCCATATTTTGTTCTGTAAATCATTCACTATGCTCTATAACGAATTTGCCAAACCTGCAGCATGATTCAAGAAGCCACTTTAAAGTATTTTTCTGTATGTACAGTAGCTTTACATTTTCCAGCTGCAGTGTGAACTAGGCTGATGTGTGCAAACTTTAGAAGCAGTGAACTTACTGTTTTACCAACATGTTTTTTTTTTTTTCCTTGCTTCCAGGAGTACCTCTTTTGTGTTGCAGCTGCATTTGGATGCTTTTACTATTAAGAAGACTCGGTCTAATATAAATATTTGCATGGATTTTTATTAAGTTTTCCCTGTGCAAGGGTAACACCATAGATACAATGATGTAAATACGTTTAGTTTTGTATTATATATAAAAATATATAATAAATTCGAATGCACTTTCTTCATGTACGTATTTCAATTACAGAATTCTATTGATTTAAAAATAAAAGTATATAACCCTGCCTGATTCCTATATACTCAGTGAACACCATTTCAGTACACTGCACAGCATCCTAGTGAATGCACACAGAGCACATCATCATAGCGCATGTAAAGGAAAAGGAATTGGCAGCACTCCAGGTTGAGTCAAAATCCAGATTTATTGACTGGACATCCAAATATGACAATCGTGACAAGGTAGACGCGTTTCACACACTGACTGTGGTAATGATTAAGCACACAGTCAGTGTGTGAAACGCGTCTACCTTGTCACGATTGTCATATTTGGATGTCCAGTCAATAAATCTGGATTTTGACTCAACCTGGAGTGCTGCCAATTCCTTTTCCTTTATCAAGTTTTCACGGAGGCGAGCCGGGGCATTTACCGGTGTGAGTCATCAGGCAATTACACCACCTTGAGCAGTGAGTTCTTGTCTCTATCATAGCGAATGTACACAGAACTCATTATCCCAGCGCATGCACACAGAGCAACCTCATCCTAGTGCATGCACACACAGCACATTATCCTAGTTCATCCAAACATAACACAGCATCCTAATGCATGTACAAACAGCCCACCATCCTAGTACATGCACAAACTTTGGACACCATATTAGCGCATGCACACTACGCATCATCCTAGTGCAAGTGCATGCTGCACACCATCTTAGTGCTTGTGCGCTGAGTACACCACTCTAAAGCATGCACATACTACACACCATCGTAGAGCATGCACACACCGCATACCACCCTAATGAATGCACGCCATCATAGTTCATTAGAACACAGCACACAATCTTCACGTATGCAAACACAGCACACCATCCTAGTACACAGGCCTTAACAGACAATATTTTCTGTGCCGCACATTAGCCAGCTAGAAAAAAACTGTAAATGATTTCACATACCAAGCCTCAGAAACCATAGATAATAAATAGATCTCACTACAGAACCAGACATAGGTAATAATATACCTGTATTGAGTTACAATGTAACTAGGTCTTGAAGGCACAAGGGTATGGTATATTATTTTCAGTTATCGTAGCTAAAATTGGCCAGCCTTACAGTATACTGATAAGCCCTGATACTGGGGCAGGGAGCAAATTAAAATGAATATGTTTGTATAGTTTAACTCTAATCTGTAAATAACCCACTATAGTTAATTTTATAATTTTTATACCCAATTATGTGAGAAATATATTACCTGTGAATTGCAAAGCTTTGTCTCTGAAAATGGCTTACAATTTTCCCCACTGACTTGCTTATACAAGGTAGAAGTGGTATGTCTTTGACTACTGTATGCAGAAACTCCTGTAAAATTAAAACACATCCATCTTCAGTTCAGTTTGCATCAGTTTTATATTGGTTCAATTTACATCAGTTCATCTGTCTTTGCATCTGCTTTTTCCTAGGGTCCTCTCACATGGGCGTTCCGCCCAAGGGACTCTGCTTTGCTCAGCGGGGGGTGGATCCATTGATTCCTGCTGAGCAGGTGGATAACAGGTCCGTCTCCGCTCACTGTGCATAGACGGAGCTGTCAGAGCCCCGCTCTCCTCTATGGTGAGATCAGATGAAAACAGACTGCCTGTCCGTTCTCATCCGATCCGAATGATCCGCCAGACGGATGGAAAATAGGGTTACCATCCATCTGGATTTCACGGACAGGATCGGATCAGATAGCAGCAGGTGTCAGCGGAGATGTCACCGCTGACATCCACTGCCCCATAGAGGTGAATAAAGCGTCCAATCAGGTCCGCCTGAAAAACTGACAGGCAGACTTGATCGGAAAGCCTGTGTGAAAGGAGCCTTAGTTCTTGCAGAGACCAATCAGGGGTGAGAAAAGTATAAACAAAAAATGTTTCTTTGCTAAAAATGAACATAAACGGAGTGGATGTAAATGCATGGCATCTGCTTACATCTGTTCCATTTCAATGGATCTGGACATTGGTTGTTCCATTTAAAAAAACGAACCTGAGTGGACATGGATGTAGGCAAGATGATGATCCATCCACCCATAGATATACATTGTGGTTCAGTCAGGATCTGTCTGAAAAACTGACAGATGGATCTAAACTGGAGAGTGCAATATCTGGTGCGGATGTTCAAGGTAGCCAATCAGCTTCTAACTTCAGCTTGTTCAATTAAGCTCTGACAATAAAACCTGGAAGCTGATTTGTTTCTATGCAGAGCTGCACCAGATTTTGCATGCTCCAGTTTTAGTAAATCAACCCAAATATATCCAGCAGCACACTCCCATCACTAGTTTACAGACAGGCTATGAATTACTGTTACTTGGCGTGCAAACCCTGTTTTCCAGAATCTTTTGTATTGTCACTCTGCAGCCAGTCAACTTGACAGAAGCCAAATCTTGAACTGAATTGAAGCCAGTGAAAGGAGTTAAAGTGCAAGTAACCCCTCCTATCGTTTTCAGCCAAGGGAGCTGCTATCTTGGCCTCTGTTTATTCTTCAACTGCCATGTTGCTACACATGTGATCAGTTATGACACCAGCCATTGGATGGTTTCACAGTTTGGTTGAGAGCGCAACCAATGTGACAGTTACCTTACCGGCACGTGCCGAAAATGTAACTGCTTTTTGAAACTGCTTTTTAATTAGGTACATAGGAAATGTTTCATATGAATATTTCACCTGTGATACCGAAAAAGGGTTTATTACTTAAAATAGATTCTCATATGCAAACAGCTTATGTATGCTAGAATGAACACCCGTCCACTGAGAATATTTCCTTTTTATGTTCTACATCCAGAGGGTGGAGCTCTAATCAAGTCTGGATGTCAGTTGAAGTCTCAGAGCAGCTTTTATGACCAAATGTCACGGATGCCTAGGTGCCGAAGACAAATTTAGCAGCCACAGCATGTGTTGATTAACTTCACTATAACTCTATGACTAATTTTAAACACCTAAATAATTGTTATACATTTTCTAAACAACAAATAAAGCCTTTACTTGGTACACTGTCAAACTGATCTACTTTAAAATAGGCTTACAAATGTGAAAACATGTAAAAAAAAAGAAATACATATATTTTTCGTAAAATTAGGTAATTTTTAAAATTACAATTGATTCTGCCAGTTATATTATTAAAGTGGAAAAAGAAAGAAATTGAAAGAAATTGTCAGCAGGAAGGTTAAAGGCCGTACACACGATAAGAAAATCGGAAGTAAAAATTTAATCCGAACGATCTGATGATTTTCGAGTCGTTAGTATAGTGCTTTCAACAGCCGATTATGAATTTTGGTACGACAAAAGCTGGATGTGCTGGCTATAAAATTTTTATCATACGTGAACACCTTGTCCGATTTTCATTTAATTAGTACAGTTTGCATCCAAAAACAATCATAAGAACAAGACTAGGCATGCTCAGAGACGAAAGAACACATACAAAACAATTCAACACGTGACATCACTTCTGAAGTAGAATTCTGTTGTATGAGAATTTTCATATGAAAATAACCTCTTCACTTTCCATATGAGACTAGCATGCAACAAAAAACGGACGTAAATTCGTCCAATAATCTGATCGTGTGTACGAGGCTTTAGATTCAGTGGGGAAGGTTTACTAAAACTGGTGCACACAGAATCTAGTGTAACCAATCAGCTTCCAGGTTTTATTGTCAAAGCTTAATTGAACAAGCTGAATTTAGAAGCTGATTGGTTACTGTGCACACCAGTTTTAGTAAATCTCCCCTGTATGTCTCTTCAGTAAATACTTCTTGCCTGCCTGCTAGCAAGTTTCCGTCTGTTTACATCAGCCTGCCTGTAGACTAAAGCCTCGTACACACGCAACAAATTTCCGCCGACCGGTCGTCCATCTTTTGTCCAGAGTGGTGTTTTGTTGGTTGTTGGAATGTGCTCTAGACTGCACACGAATTTTCCCACACGACAGAATTCTACTTCAGAAGTGATGTCATGTGTCGGTTTGCTTTCTTTGTGTTACATAGTTACATAGTAGGTGAGGTTGAATAAAGACAACAGTCCATCCAGTTCAACCTGTGTAGGTGTGTGTGGCTGTAATCATCTCACATACCCCTGAATGTTCTGATCCTTGAGATGTACGTCTAAGAGTCTTTTGAAAGCCACCATACTACCCGCAGAAACCACCTCTTGTGGTAGAGAATTCCACAATCTTGTAGCCCTAACAGTAAAGAACCCCCCACGCTGCCTGAGGTTAAAACGCTTCTCCTCTAATCGCATTGTATGCCCCCGAGTCCTCTTGCAATCCCTTCGACTGAACATCTTTCTTTCTAAGCTGAGATCCCCATTGAGATATTTAAAAATTGCTATCATGTCCCCCCTCAAGCGTCTCTTCTCCAGGGAGAATAAATCAAGCGATTGCAGACGCTCTTCATAATCAAGGTCCTCCAATCCCCTAATCAGTTTAGTTGCCCTTCTCTGGACTCTCTCCAGCTCCAACACATCCCTCCTGAGGACTGTGTTCTTTCTTCTCTGAAAAAGATAAGTGCTATACAGCACCCCCCTCCTGCGCTCAGAACCTGGTCCTCAGGCTGCCTCAATCCCGGAACTCGTGCTAGTACTTGGCATCCATTATGGCTAGGCTTTGCTGCCCCTTACGACCAGGGCGGTCGACCAAACACTGAAAATACAAAACAAAGAAAGGGCGCACCAGCCTAGCGCATTATCCTCAGCGAGTTTATTAGATAAAAATTAAAATCAGCTACTCACAAACAATCGTGAAATTCAGGCACATCAATTCCATAAATCTGCCTCATACCAGAGGACCAACGTCTTTACTGGAAGCAGAGGGCTGACGCGTTTCGAGGCCGTGCCTCTTCCTCAGAGCCTGGAGACCATGGTCAAGTCCGTTGTTTAAATATGGTATGGGAGACCAGGCCTCCACATGGCCCTTGGGGATGTGGGAGGAGATATCGCCCAAGTGGGCGTGGCTACACAGCTAATTGCCCAAAAACATTGCAGATTACAATTACAATTACAATTTGCTAGCCCTATGCGACCATTCACTCCACTGGTGAGCTGACCAGTCCATTAAAACTTCCCAATTCATCATAGACTCTACTTCAAAAATCATACATGCCGAGTAATACATTTAAGCTAGTGTAGTAGGACAGACCTGTGCATGACTCGGTCCATACTATACAGGACATCACATCCTCCTCCTGCAGTGATGTAGGGACAATCCAGCGCATAGTAATAGTCGGACCATTGCCTTTCTTCTCTGAGCATGCCCAGTCTTGCTCATAAGATTTTTCCCTGTCGAAATCTGTACTGACTGCACGAAAATCGGACGTGTTTTGAAAGAGGGCAAAATTTTTATAGCCTGCACACCAGAATTTTTTCGGCCGAAAAGTCGGGAGTCAGTTGTCGGAAGCATCATACTAACAAGCCTAAAATCAGCAGATCAGTCATCAGACGAAAGTTTACGGCCGAATTTCGACTCGTGTGTACGGGGCTTTAAGCTGGATACACACTACACAACTTTTGTTGTTTGATTTCCTTTAGATTTACATTTAACTGTGTACTGTAAGGGCCTGCCTGCTTGCATACAAATTAAAAGTGTGTTGGTCTGACCTCATATTAGATAATTTTGGTAAATCTAAAGGAAAACATCTATGGAAAATTGTATAGTGTGTATCCAGCTTTAGGCTGAGTTCACACATGTCTGGCTGCGGTTTGCAGTCCGGAGTATTTCTGGCCACTGGTTCAGGTGCCAATTTGTGCCTGAATTCACCCCTGAACCGGACCCAAAACACACAGGACCTATTTAAAAACTGCACCGCAACGACCTCAGACATGTGTGAACCGGCTCCATTGAGAGCCAGTCACATTCACATGTTATGCGAATTGGATGCGGTTAAATAAAACGCATCCAATTTTGAATGTATGTAAACCCAGCTTTAGACAGGCCATACATTCTATAATTTTCTTTCCTTCAACCATTGGTTGAAGGAAGGACAATTGCTTGATTTCCTCATCAACATAGTCAGTGTGGATGAGGGAATCCTCATGTATTCCTACAGCGGGAGGTTTGCTAGCCCTCAGAATACAATAATTGCAGCTAGCCGCTACAGTGGATATAAAGTCTACACACCCTTGTTAAAATGTCAGGTTTCTGTGACGTAAAAAATTGAGACAAAGATAAATCATTTCAGAACTTTTACTACCTTTTAATGTGACCTATAAACTGTACAACTGAACTGAAATCTGGAGGGAAAGTAAAAACTTAAATAATTTGGTTGCATAAGTGTGCACACCCTTAAACTAATACTTTTTTGAAGCACCTTTTGATTTTATTGCAGCACTCAATCTTTTTGGGTATGAGTCTATCAGCATGGCTCATCTTGACTTGACAACATTTGCCCACTCTTCTTTGCAAAAACACTCCAAATCAGTCAGATTGCGAGGGTATCTCCTATGCACAGCCCTCTTCAGATCACCCCACAGATTTTCAATCCGATTCAGGTCTAGGCTCTGGCTGGGCCATTCCAAAATGTTAGCCTTCTTCTGGTGAAGCCATTCCTTTGTTGATTTGGATGTATGCTTTGGGTCAATGTCATGCTGAAAGATGAAGTTCCTCTTCATGTTCAGCTTTCTAGCAGAAGCCTGAAGGTTTTGTGCCAATAATAAATAAGTTCACTGGCGCCAACCAAAATTGATAAATAATAAACCTACAATAAATAGTAAGGACTGCCGCTACTACATCCCCTAAGGGTAAAGAATAGAAAAGTATATAGTCAACCAACTATTAGCAGCGCAATTCCTCAATATATAGACAAAGTGCTTAGGAACTAATGTGATAAAAATATATATATATATATATATTTATATATATAATACCATGGATAAAGTACTCAGGAGCAATAAATATATCAGTGATAAATAGCAATAGTGAATACCATTCCAAACATAAATAATGCCCAAAAAAAAATGCAAAAACAGTAGTCCAAATGTGTTGAATGTGCATCAACAAACACTGTTTGCTTCAATTCTAAAACAGCATGACATTTTCTCAAAAGTGCAAGGTGCTATTAACCAGGTTAGGTAGTAATGGTGACACCCTCTGTGTGCTCCGTGTGCTAGGAAAATCAGGGAGAATTCAAACTCACCAGATGTTGTTGATCTTATTTACCTTATGGCAAAAAAAGACCAAATAACGCTTAGGAGATTCCCATGATCTCTGGTCCACCAGCCCAAACCCGCTTTTTAGAGGATGATCCTAGATGTAGACATTTGGAAACACCAGAGACGGACTCCTCATGGTGTAGTATTCTTTAAAAAAAACTCCGGTTTTTATTAGATGTTTTTTTTTTTAAAAAAGGACAACAACGATAGATATAGAGGAATAAAAGTGCTCTGTTTCCAGCCTATGATATCTCGTGTGGGTTGCCCACACGCTTGCCGGGAAGCCGCACTGCTTAAAAACCTCCTATTGCGGGCGTTTTGTTCCAGGCTGTACTCAGAACGAGGCAGCATGTGTATCAACTTGACATGTTTCGTCATCAAGAGTGACGTCATCGGAAGCTTTTTGACGTCACTTTGACAATCCTAAATTTTAGGCTCTCCCCAGAAAAGTAATAGAGAGGAAATTTTTTAATGGGAAAACTAGTTCTGGTGACCAGGGGGGTCTCCAAGGAATTCCCTTAATTTGCATGGATTTCCTCTCACTTCCTGTTTTGGCTATGGGACAGGGAATGAAGGGGAATCTCTGTACCCTCTATAACTCTTCATTGCTCTATTTACAATGAGAAAAAAAAAAAAGGTTTGCCTATACTTTTAATTTAAAGTTTCATAAAAATGACATTGTATTTCCTTGTGTGGTGTAACGAGCCAATACAGGTACAGAAGAGGTAGGGTTGCCACCTCATGTCTTTAAACCAGGACACATATGAATTACGCAGGTTCTGAGGCTAATATAATGCACATAAGGCACTGAGTTTAATTACTACCTTAATCAGCCACAGAACCGGTGTAATTATTGTGTGTCCTGGTTTAACCACTTGCTGACCGCCGCCCGACTATAAACGGCGGCGGTCAGCCCCTCCCAGGCAAAGTGACGTACCGGTACGTCACTAGCCTGGGAGCCAATAGGGGGCGAGCGCGTGCCGCCGGAGGCGCGCTACCGCCCCCGCTCGTTCATTATGCAGCCTGCGCGTGTGACCGGTGGACCCGATGTCCGCCGGTCACTCGCGATCGTCGGATACAGCGGGAGAAAGGCAGGAGGCTAATGTAAACAAAGCCGCCTGTCATTCTCCCCTGTGTAACAGCACAGATCATACCGTCCTGCTATGTAAGATTGTTGATCTCTGCTGTTACACACACAGCCACATCCAATCACAGTTAGAAGCACGCCCCTAGGGACACACTTAACCCCTCCCTCTCCAATAAAGTTAACCCCTTCCCTCCCAGTGTCATTTTTACAGTAACTGCATATGTATAGCACTGATTACTGTAGTAATGTCACTGGTACCCCCAAAAGTGTCAAAAATGTCAGTCAAGGGTCCGATCTGTCCGCCGCAATGTCGCAGTCCCGCAAAAAAAATCGCAGATTGCCGCCATTACTTGTTAAAAAAAACAATAAAAATGACAAAAATCTTTCCCTTAGTTAGTAAATGCAATAACTTTTGCGCAAACCAATCAAAATACGCTTTTTGCAATTTTTTTTTACCAAACATATGTAGCAGAAAACAAATTGGCCTAAAATGTTAAAAAATTTTGATTTTTACTTTTTTTTTGGGGGAATTTCATATAAAAAAATGTGAAAAATATTGTTATTTTTACAAAATTGTCGCTCTTTTTTTGTTTATAGCGCATGATCAAAAAATCGCACAGGTGATCAAATACCACCAAAAGAAAGCTCTGTTTGTGGGGGAAAAAAAGACGTCAATTTAATTTGGGTACAGCGTCGCATGACCGCGCAATTGTCCGTTAAAGTCATGCAGTGCTGAATCGCAAAATACCCCCTGGTCAGGAAGGGGGTAAAATCTTCAGGGGCTTAAGTGGTTAAAGGGGTGAGGTGGCAACTCAAATAATAGGGCTGTCCAGTCCAAAACCAGACAAAGGAGCAACCCTAATTCACTAGGAGGTGTCAATTCTACATCATTTCAGGTGACAACATGGATATTTTATATTTCCCATAAGAGGAGCACAGATAGGCACAGCCTGGAACTCTTCCTATTGCATGAAGAATTAGAATGTTAATTATACTGAAGTACGGGTCCTGTTGGTAATACTTGTTAGACTGCACTAGCAGCTACAGGCGGAACTGTCTGAAGAAAGAAGACAGCCCACAGAAAAGCGGCTTCCAGGAGTGGACGCGGAACCCTGCAGTGTGCTTTGTGTTCCCGGCGGACTGCTATTCCGGCGTCCAGCGTTAGTGCTGACTTGGAGCTGTACTTCCGGGCGGTGCTGTCACACTCTAGTAGCCCCGCCCGGAAAGTGGACACGGAGACACCGGGAGGTGAGCTGGGAATAGGGTTTGTGTTGTCATTTGTGTGTGGGCTGCTGACTTTCTTCCTTGGCTGATGTCTGTGTAGTGAAGTGACATTATATATGTGAGATATTGGTACATACCATCGATATGGAGGTAGGTATGGAAGGAAGGGGTCTTGAAGTTACCATAATCCTGGGATATCTTCCTGAGAAGGGGGAAGTCATTGCTGTGTTACTGGTGACAACTAGTAAGATTTTGGCTTCTATTGTATGACTTGCAGTGGGAACTTTTCCTCCATATTTCAGAATTGTGTTATGTGCTTTCCACAGGCAGGGCAGAGATCAGTGCATACAATCTATAGGCAGAGATCAGTGTATACAATCTACAGGGCAGAGATCAGTGCATACAATCTACAGGGCAGAGATCAGTGCATACAATCTACAGGGCAGAGATCAGTGCATACAATCTACAGGGCAGAGATCAGTGTATACAATCTGTAGGGCAGAGATCAGTGCATACAATCTGTAGGGCAGAGATCAGAGCATACAATCTACAGGGCAGAGATCAGTGCATACAATCTACAGGGCAGAGATCAGTGCATACAATCTATAGGGCAGAGATCAGTGCATACAATCTACAGGGCAGAGATCAGTGCATACAATCTACAGGGCAGAGATCCGTGCATACAATCTACAGGGCAGAGATCAGTGTATACAATCTACAGGGTAGAGATCAGAGCATACAATCTATAGGGCAGAGATCAGTGTATACAATCTACAGGGCAGAAATCAGTGCATACAATCTATAGGGCAGAAATCAGAGCATACAATCTACAGGGCAGAGATCAGTGTATACAATCTACAGGGTAGAGATCAGAGCATACAATCTATAGAGCAGAGATCAGCGCATACAATCTATAGGGCAGAAATCAGTGCATACAATATATAGGGCAGAAATCAGTGCATACAATCTATAGGGCAGAGATCAGAGCATACAATCTATAGGGCAGAGATTGCAATCTTTGGGGCAGAGATCAGTGCATACAATCTGTAGGGCAGAGATCAGAGCATACAATCTATAGGGCAGAGATCAGAGCATACAATCTATAGGGCAGAGATTACAATCTTTGGGGCAGAGATCAGTGCATACAATCTATAGGGCAGAGATCAGAGCATACAATCTATAGGGCAGAGATTACAATCTTTGGGGCAGAGATCAGTGCATACAATCTATAGGGCAGAGATCAGAGCATACAATATTTGGGGCAGAGATCATTGCATACAATCTATAGGGCAGAGATCAGAGCATACAATCTGTAGGGCAGAGATCAGAGCATACAATCTGTAGGGCAGAGATCAGAGCATACAATCTGTAGGGCAGAGATCAGAGCATACAATCTATAGGGCAGAGATCAGAGCATACAATCTATAGGGCAGAGATCAGAGCATACAATCTATAGGGCAGAGATCAGAGCATACAATCTATAGGGCAGAGATCAGAGCATACAATCTATAGGACAGAGATCAGAGCATACAATCTATAGAGCAGAGATCAGAGCATACAATCTATAGGGCAGAGATCAGAGCATACAATCTATAGGGCAGAGATCAGAGCATACAATCTATAGGGCAGAGATGGGTGTGTACAACGCATGGGGCAGAGATGGGTGCACACTGGGCAGAGATGGGTGTGCACGACGTACGGGGCAGAGATCGATGCGTGCGACGCAACAGCCTCTGGTGGTGTAAAGAAAGATAAGGAGACATACAGTGACCCATCAGTGTCCTCATCATGGAGGGGTCCCTGGGGAAGGCTCAGCTCTCTGCTCCCTCTACCCTGTGTATCAGAGCTGATCTACAGAGGACAACAGTATTTAAATCACACACATATACACTTTACATCTGGAGCTGGTGGCACCCTGGAGATGTGTAATCACAGAGGATTTATTGTTCACACAAATATGTCACCCAGCTGCTGTTAGGGTGGAGGTCCCCACACAGGGACTGGTTTGATTTGATTTCTTGGCTGATATTATTTCTATGTAGGAAAGTCACGTGGCAGCAGCTACTGAAAGAAGTTTATGTACAAAAGAAGAACAGCTTCTTTATTCCAGCATCAGGGATCCCCTGTTCTAACAACAATTGTGGGAAAAGGTTCATGCCTTTGAGTTTCTATTTTCATGCATTTTTGTTTGCATGTTTTGTCAGTGCATGACAATGCACATTGTGTTATTTATTGGAGGCACTTGTATAGAATCAACAGTCACAGAGCACTTTACATATATATTTTATATTCACATCAGTCCCTGCCCTCAAGAAGCTTACAGTCTAAGGTCTCTACCTTACACATATACACATGCTAATGTCAGTTGGACAGGAGCCAATAACACTACCAACATGTCTTTGGAGCGTGCCCAGAGGGAACATGCAAACTCCATGTAGGCAGTGTCCTGACCCCGGGATGTGTTTTTGTGCGTTTTTCAGGTTTACGCCTTTGCATTTTATTGCGCATGTTGGAATGCGCTAAACTGCATGTGTCATCAAGGGCAATGTAAAAGATGAACCCTGTTCACATCTGTGTGATGCAGCGTGGTTTTTATTCTTTTTAATAGCTCAGGTATTTTTTCTTCACCATTTTTTAATGCGTTTAAAGGCCCATTAAAGTCAATGGGAAAAGGATGAAAAGCCATGTATGATGCATTTTGTATGTGTTTTAAGCCTCTGGTAACAAGCCTAAATAGTTTTTTTATATTTATGTATTACAGGTATCTATATAGCGTAGACAACTTTCACAGCACTTTACATATATATTGTACATTCACATTTAGAGATATCATTAGTAAGACCTCATCTGGAATTTGCAGTTCAGTTTTGGGCACCAGTTCTTAAAAAGGATATCGGGGAACTGGAGAAAGTGCAGAGAAGGGCAACCAAACTAATTAGAGGCATGGAGGAGCTCAGCTATGAGGAAAGATTAAAGGAACTGAATTTATTCTCTCTTGAGAAAAGGATATTATGGGGGGATATGATAACCATGTATAAATACATAAAGGGTCCATAAAGTGAACTTAGTGTTGAGCAGGGATGAGCTCAGGCGTGTTCAATTTCGTACATGCCCGATCCCTCCAGGAAGTCAACACTGCACTCCGCTAATCACAGGCAGCTGCACAGACCAGGAAATGTCTCACTGCCTGTGATTAGTGGAGTGCAGTGTCGACTCCCTGGCAGGATCAGACACGTAGCAACTCAAACACGCCCGAGCCCATCTCTAGTGTTGAGTTATTCACTTTAAGGTCATCACAGAGGACAAGGGGCACTCTTTATGTCTAGAGGAAAACAGATTTTGTCTCCAAATACGGAAAGGTTTCTTTACTGTAAGAGCTGTGAAAATGTGGAATAGACTCCCTCCAGAGGTGGTTTTGGCTAGCTCACTAGATTGCTTTAAAAAATGCCTGGATTCTTTCCTGGGTGTACTTAATATAAATGGCTAATATTTATAGGTAAAGTTAACTCGGGGAATATCCGATTGCCTCTCAGGGGATCAGGAAGGAATTTTTTTTTCCCCTGCTGTAGTAAATTGGATCATGTTTTGCTGGGGTTTTTTGCCTTCCTCTGGAACAACTGCAGGTATAGGATTGTGTATATGGGATTGTATGGTTGGGGTCTTTACTGGTTTTTATTGGTTGAACAAGATGGACTTGTCTCTTTTCAACCTGACTATGTAACAACTGTATATGTCTCTGCCCTCAAGAAGCTTACAATCTAAGGTGCCTGACTTGCATTCATACATTCACATAACAAGGCCAATTTAGACAGGAGCCAATTTACCTATCAGCATTGGCCAACTTGAAAAATGCATGACACATCAACGTGCATTTAAAAAACCACATCAACGCCTGTGCCAAAGAAGCAATAACGTGCATGGAAAAACACATGAAAACGGAAATATGAAGGTGTGAGCCTAGCTACTAGACCTAAAAAGCCCAACTCATATCAACATATATAATTTTTTTTTTTTTTTTTTTCAGTTTTGGATAGAGTAGGAAGAATCTTTATTAGGCTTTTAGATCTTCTGTGACTATTAGGGAAATTCTTGGCACATGACAAGAATGTATAGACAGCAATTAAAACATTGTCATACATTCTAAGCTATTCTCACTCTCTTCTAGAAATATGCTTTCGTCTCTTGTTTTTTTTTTCCTGTCTCCATTGGAGAGATTTCCTCTTACAATCCTGGGAAGAAGTGAGTAGTTGACAGCAATAAAAATGTAACAGTTTCTAACCTCTCCCCGTCCTACTGCAAACCAAAATAAAATGTTTTGGCTGTAGTTGGACTTCTGGTAGATTTGAAAAGCGGGTTATTACCGTATTTAACGAGGAGCATTTTAAACTGATAAATACCGTATTTATCGGCATATAACACTCACTTTTTCCTCCTAAAAATGGAGGGCAAAGCTGCAGTGCGTGTTATACGCCGATATCTTAAAAAAAAAAAAAAACCCAGGCAGCGATGAGGCAGAGGAGGGGGTGGGCCGGGCCGAGGAGAAGGAAGGATGAGCGGTCGCTGTCATAGGAAGTCCCATCTCCTATGATAGACAGCAGAGTGGCCGGGACGTGTGACGTCTGTCATAGGCGCCGAGACTTCAAATGACAGCGGCCGCTCGTCCTCCCTTCTCCTCGGCCTGGCCCGCCACCGCTCTGTGTAACTGCACTGGCAAGGCTGCAATAATGACACTGTGCTGGCGAGGCTGCAATAATGACACTGCGCTGGCGAGGATGCAATAATGACACTGCACTGGCGAGGCTGCAATAATGACACTGCACTGGCGAGGCTGCAATAATGACACTGCGCTGGCGAGGCTGCAATAACTGACACTGCGCTGGCGAGGCTGCAATAACTGACACTGCGCTGGCGAGGCTGCAATAATGACACTGCGCTGGCGGGGCTGCAATAACTGACGCTGCGCTGGCGAGGCTGCAATAATGACGCTGCGCTGGCGAGGCTGCAATAATGACACTGCGCTGGCGAGGCTGCAATAATGACACTGCGCTGGCGGGGCTGCAATAATGACACTGCGCTGGCGAGGCTGCAATAACTGACACTGCGCTGGGGAGGCTGCAATAACTGACACTGCGCTGGCGAGGCTGCAATAACTGACACTGCGCTGGGGAGGCTGCAATAACTGACACTGCGCTGGGGAGGCTGCAATAACTGACACTGCGCTGGGGAGGCTGCAATAATGACACTGCGCTGGCGAGGCTGCAATAACTGACACTGCGCTGGCGAGGCTGCAATAATGACACTGCGCTGGCGAGGCTGCAATAACGACACTGCGCTGGCGAGGCTGCAATAACGACACTGCGCTGGCGAGGCTGCAATAACGACACTGCGCTGGCGAGGCTGCAATAATGACACTGCGCTGGCGAGGCTGCAATAATGACACTGCGCTGGTGGGGCTGCAATAATGACACTGCGCTGGCGAGGCTGCAATAATGACACTGCGCTGGCGAGGCTGCAATAATGACACTGCGCTGGCGAGGCTGCAATAGTGACACTGCGCTGGCGGGGCTGCAATAATGACACTGCGCTGGCGAGGCTGCAATAACTGTCACTGCGCTGGCGAGGCTGCAATAACTGTCACTGCGCTGGCGAGGCTGCAATAACTGTCACTGCGCTGGCGAGGCTGCAATAACGACACTGCGCTGGCGAGGCTGCAATAACGACACTGCGCTGGCGAGGCTGCAATAACTGTCACTGCGCTGGCGAGGCTGCAATAACTGTCACTGCGCTGGCGAGGCTGCAATAACTGTCACTGCGCTGGCGAGGCTGCAATAACGACACTGCGCTGGCGAGGCTGCAATAATGACACTGCGCTGGCGAGGCTGCAATAATGACACTGCGCTGGCGAGGCTGCAATAACGACACTGCGCTGGCGAGGCTGCATTTATGGGCACTGGTGAGGCTGCATTTGATTTAAAAAAAAAAAAAAAAGTTCAAAGCTGTTTATTTCAAATTTTAAACTTTTTTTCCTGAAATTTCCCTCCTAAAATTGAGGTGCGTGCTATACGCCGATAAATACGGTAACTATCCAAGCATTACTAATTTCTTTGAAGTGGATTAGCTGGTAATCTATTAATAGGTTTCAACGCCCTGAAAATATTGTACTTCTGTAGAGGGCAGCCCAGAAGTAGTTAGCAGTTGTAGTTTTTCACCTAAGTATAAGAGTAATGGCCACACACTGAAACTAGAATTCTAATCTTCTCGTGTAGGTGGCACTTAAAGCGGAGTTCCAGCCATTTCACTCACCTGTCCAACAGTCCAGCGATGCGGCCGCCGAAGCCTCGATCCTCTCCCTCGGCGCCGGCATCACTGCAGTGGGCACCCGGCTGTGACAGTTTGCAGCTTCACAGCCGGGTACCCACTGCGCATTCGCGAGTCGCGCTGCGCGTCTTGATTGGCTGGCAATCTTCTGGGACCTCTGACGTGTCCCAGAAGATTGCAGGGAGGGAGGGGGAGAGGAGAACTTCCGTTCAGGGCGCCGCGGCGCTCCGAGCGGAAGTGGGAGCGGGTACCTGTCAAAACTAGGTACCCGCTCCCCCCCCCCCCCCAAAAAAAATGACATGCCAAATGTGGCATGTCAGGGGGTTAGAATACCTAAAGCGGAAGTTCCATTTTTGGGTGGAACTCCGCTTTAAGCTGGATACACACTATACAATTTTTGTTATTTGATTTGCTTTAGATTTACCTTCACCTATGTAGTCTAAGGCTGCATTCACACTTGAGCGTAGCGTTTTTTACCGCGGTTTTTTCAGGCGTTTTTCATTGACATCTATCAAAAACGCTGGTAATCAGCCCAAAAAGAAGCTCATGTACTTTTTTCAGCTACAGGCGTTTTGCAAAACGCTCAGATGTGAACAGGGGCCATTTAATGAATGGGGTTTTACTTGTTGGGCGTTTTGGAAGCGTTTCTTTTGAGCGTTTTTGGAGCTGAAAACGCCCAGGTGTGAATGGAGCCTAAGGGTCTGCCTGATTGCATACAAATTGAAAGTGTTTAGGTCTGACCTCATATTATATGGTTTTGGTAAATCTAAAGGAAAAAATCTAAAGAAAATTGTATAGTGTGTATCCAGCTTTAGAGTCGTGGAGATAATTTTAAAGTACCCTTAAAGAACATGAGGACAACGGAATCAGACTCTGTCTGTAGAAGGTCATACACAGCAACAAGAAATATATACATATGCCTCCATACATAAGATCCAAACTTGCTTTCACATTATATAAAAAATGGATGTGAGATGAATATTGTTTTTATTAATTTTAACCCGTGTTCATCTTTTTAAAAAAGCATCACCAAAAGGCTTCCACTCATACTACTTTTACTTAAAGCGGTATTAGGCCCAAAATAAAAAATGTATTATAATGTAGCTTACCAATCATTAGATGTGGTGCATCAGGTTTTTTTTTTTGGGCTCATTTCCCTCTGCTTTCCCCTGGTGATCTGGACAGTAACAAGCCTCCTGTATTAGAGTGCCCACACTCTGGATGAAGGAGAACAAGAGGCACCATTGGACAGCAGCATTGTAAGTCTGGGGGGGGGGGGGGGGGATCAAATGTACTAGCAGATTTAGCTACACTAACAAACTGATGTCAAACTCCAGCTTTCACTTTGTAATCAGTTACGGCTAACAGTTTCTTTCCTTTTGAAATACAGGTTTTACATGAATAAATAAAAGCTTATCATTGTAAACACCCCTGTCAGTGTTAAATGGTTTGTGTCATCCATGTAAACTGACACATTTGCAGGACAGCTTGTTCTTTTGAAAAACAGACTTACTGGCCCGATCAGCAGATGAGAATAGAAGAAAGAGAGCCTAAAAAAGAAAACTAATATAGCGATCACATCTTATAAATGGTAAGCTGCAAAATATTTATTACCCCTTTAAAGTAGAAGAAAAGGCTACACAACATACCTGTTACATGCCGCTTGCAGACTGTCTTGAACAAATACCAGAAAATGCGTTTAGGTTAGGGTTGCATTGATATTCGTGCCGATATGAAGCATTTGTACTCCTACTCGTTCAAATGCTCCAATACTTGAAACCAATACCTTTTGCGGTGCAATTTGAGCGCATACAAAATGAATGGGCTCAAATCATACTGCAAAGAATTGCATGCAATTTGAACAGGAATGTGGTGCGATTCCTGTCCGAATCGCATGCGGATTCCCCCACCGCTTTGGTGCAAACCCAGGCTTGTAATAGTGACTTCAGCCTGAATTCACGCAGGAGCAGTGGGGGAAATCTCATGCGATTTGGATAGGAATCAGACCGCATTCCTGTTTAAACCTGGAATTAAGTGAAGGTTTTAGGCCTTTTTTTACGAGGGGAGGATGTTTTGATCAGCAGGGGATCTGTCCGCTGATTGGAGCAGAGCGGGTTGATGACAGGTCCGTGTCCACTAAGTTTATGCAGAGCGTACATTGACAGAGCCCGTTCTGCTGTATGAGTGGCCAGGTGTAAACGGACTCCGCTGTCTGTGTACACCCGGATGCCCTCCAATCCACCTAGATGGAGAAGGGCAGATGCCATTACATTTCTATTTATTTTTTTTGCGGGTAGGCGATTGGACTGCCTGATCAAGTCCGCCTGAAAAACTGACAGACGGCCCTGATTGGAATGGCCATGTAAAATGGGTGTTTATAGTCGGAGCTTACACTGAGCTAAGGACTCTGCCTGCCCCAACATGACGGCGTTGTGCCTAGCATTGTGGGAGAAAGTCACATGTTTTTTTCTTTTCACTTCAGGCAGTCAGAGTATCAGGAGCATGAACGGAAGAAGAATATACACAGGGGCAGTCAGACATTAAAAGGAACATAATACTTTGCTCTGAATGAGTGAAGGGTAGGTTTACTTAAAGCGGTTGTATCCCCTGTGTTAAAAAAAAAAAGCCCTGCAGAACAATGGCATAATGTGCTAGTATGCATCGCATACTAGCACATTATGAAATACTTACCTTAGAACGAAGCCCCCACATGGTCGGACACCACTGAGGGAGCTGACATGTTCCCTCGGCGTCTCCTCCGGGTTCAGCGGCTCCGGTGCTGTGAGTGGCCGGAGCTGCGATGACATTACTCCCGCGCATGCACGTGGGAGTTCACTTTCTGGCAAGGAGCTCTGAAGGTCCAGCAAGATACGTCGGACCTTCAGAGCGCAAGCGCCGCTGGGGTCAGCGGCTGCATGCAGGGCGAATATCTCCTAAACCGTGCAGGCTTAGGAGATGTTAATTTTCCCTACAGGTAAGCCTTATTATAGGCTTACCTGTAGGTAAAAATTAAAAAGCGGAGTATACTACCGCTTTAACACTTCTGCAATGTGTCTTTTTAGACCTTATACAGTGCATCTGGAAAGTATTCTCATCGCTTCACTTTTTCCCAAATCGTCTTTCAGGACTGCACCAGAAGAGAGTGTAGCTCCACCCAATTTCCCAGGAAACACTGCAGTCACCACGTTAAGGGACCGGCCTATTCCACCATGGCCTCTGTTGTAGTGTTTCCTCTGCCATTGTGGAAGTGCTGCAGGGAACCAAGAGTGTGCTATGCTCTGCCCATGTGAGGAAAGGAAACTTTTTTTTTTGTTTTTTTTCTGGCCATCCCTGCACCTTCCTGACGGAAAGGGGGTGTTATGGAGTCTTTTCCTCTTCGAGCCTGGTGAGAGCAGAGGCCACCAGAGGTTTCCACTCTGTGAGACCAGAGGGTGTAGGCAGGGAGAGCGGGCCAGGGTGGCGGGCAACATCACCTCCAGCGGGGCAGGACTTCCGGTGCGCAGCGCCTTCCGGTTCCTGCCACTGGAACGCAAGGTGAAGAGGTAGCCCCTGCTGGTGTGTTTCCGCTCCATGCAGCGGCAAAATGACCAGGAATTTTAAAATATAAAACCTGCCAGACATCCCCTGAGCCCTCTGCAGAGATGGATTCAGGGGAACCAGCGGTAGTGGTGGAAGCAGGAGCCACGAACACCAGCCAGACCCAGGTAAGCAAGGCAGAGGCCTGGTTTTTTACACTGGGGCTAAGTTGTTCCCTCTCTTCCTTCCCTTATAGGGGGGAGGAGGGGAGCCTGCATCACACTCCAGAGTTACTACACTAGGGAGTGTGATTAGGATATTGATTTTGTGGGGTTTCTCACTATCTATGTTTAGCTGGTCTTCTGGGGAAGAGAAATACCCCTCTTGTAAGGGCACTGTTGTGTGTTATATGTTTGAGAGTTCTTTTCGTCAATAAATTTATTTTTAACAGCATACACCAATCGATATGAATACAGACTTAATAGGGAATATTTATTTATTCATAAAAAAAAAACATATAATAAAGAAATATCAGACAAAAACGTCTGCGATTTGCGTAGCCAATAGTTTCTCCTCTGCAGTTGGAGTGAGAGTTAAGGCCCATACACACGATTCGGCCGGGAATTTTCGTCCCGACAACCGATCTACCGATTTTCGGCTTGTTAGTATGATGCTTCCGACAACCGACTCCGACTTTTCGGCCGGAAAAAAAATCTGGTGTGCAGGCTATAAAATTTTTGTCCTCCGTCAAAACACGTCCGATTTTTGTGCCGTCAGTACAGATTTCGACAGGGAAAAATCTAATGAGCAAGACTGGGCATGCTCAGAGAAGAAAGAACACAAAGAAAGCAAACCAACACATGACATCACTTCTGAAGTAGAATTTTGTCGGGCGGGAAATTTCGGTGCAGTCTAGGCACTTTCCAACCAACAAAACACCACTCTGGACAAAAGATGGACGACCGGTCGGCGGAAATTCGTTGCGTGTGTACTAGGCTTTAATCTACGTAAAACGTAACGCTGGTTCGCTAATATATCGCCAAACAAAGATGGTAAATTTTAGAAAAAATAAAGTTAAAGAAAAATCTACGATGGTTGTTACATCTGGGGAATATAATCTAAATGTCATGAACATTTAATTTTTAGCGTATAAATAATCCAAAAAAAAATCAATAAAACATATTTACCGTTCCAAAATTGTCTGCTGGCTTACAATGGTCGTTACCAGAGTTCCCTAAGATGGTTTACTTTCCCAAAATGGTGGCTGGTTGAGGAGCTTGCATCTTGCGATTCTGATTAATTACACATTTAGTAGAATCAGAAAACTATATGTATACATATTTGGTATATATCTCTACACAATAACTTGTATATGTAACCCATTTCTACATAAGGGATATTTCTAACAATACAATCATGAGTTAGGATTATATATAAAATATGTGATTTAATCTGACCATCATACACTTTTAGGTATATACATTTATGGTGTAATTCTCAGTATAACATTATCCTGAACATATAAACATCATTTTCATATCCCCACTTGGTATATGATGGACCATGGAGGTTGTACATATTTATATCATAGTCACAAATATTTTAAAATAATGTCTGAGTAGTGTGAATTTGTGACAAGAAAAGAAAAAAAATAGATCTTTCTATTGAGGGCTCTTTTGCTGTGTTTAACTTTCCCAGAGTTGACAATGGTCTGGATAACCAATATTGCTGTCTTTTCCTTGAAGTCTGTTAGAAAATGTCCTTGTAGGTAAACATTCCCCCAAGGTTGTCTCACCTGGGATAAGCAGTTGAGTTGGCTGTGTTTCCAAAGTATTATCATTCAAGGCTCTTCAAATACAATCTAATTGGTGACCAAAGAATATAGCTGTCCTTGGCTTTTATCTCCAGCACACAGCCAGTTTACAAACCCTTCAATATGGTGATAAAAACACAGGAGGTTCTGTCTGAAGACATTTGTGAATGTCCTGAGTTTAACCACCCCCCATCCGCGCTACAGCCTATATACGGCTGCAGCGCGGACTTGAATTTTCGGGAGGCCGTTTTTAAACGGCCTCCCAGTGACACGCCCCCAGCGCGCTCCCGCGAGCGCGCTGCGGGGAAAATCTGTGTCGGCCGTGTCCCTTGGACACGGCCAATCACAGATCGTGGTGAATGGCCAATCACAGCGGCTATTCACCACGTGATCGGGCCGTCCAATGAGAGATAATCTCATATGTAAACATATGAGATCATCTCTCATCGCCGGCGCTCCTTCCTCACACGGAGCCTGCAGTGTGAGGAAGGAGGGGGAGCCTCACAGCGCCGGGGACACAGGAGAATGTAATCAGGGCACCGATCACCAGTGCCCTGATTACTAAAGGTAAAAATACACACACACAGTGCCCCCCCATCAGTGCCCACAGTGCCCGCCATCAGTGCCTCCCATCAATGCCCACAATCAGTGCCCATAGTGCTGCTAGTCAGTGCCCATCAGTGCCTGCTCATCTAGGCACTGATGAGCACTGACTGGCAGCACTATGGGCACTGAGTGTGGGCACTGGTGCTGCCCATCAGTGCCGCTCATCAGTGCCACCCGTCAGTGTCCAGTGCCATCCACCAGTGCCCATCAGTGCCGCCTATCAGTGCCGCCTCTCAGTGCCCAGCAGTGCCACCTCTCAGTGCCCAGCAGTGCCACCTCTCAGTGCCCAGCAGTGCCACCTCTCAGTGCTCATCAGTGCCGCCTATCCGTGCTCATCAGTGCCGCCTATCAGTGCTCATCAGTGCGGCATATTAGTACCTCCTCATCAGTGCCCATAAGTGCCACCTCATCAGTGCCCATAAGTGCCACCTCATCAGTGCCCATCAGTGCCGCCTCATCAGCGCACATCAGTGAAGGAGAAAATTTTATTTTCAAAATTTACTCGCAGAAAATAAGAAAAACTTTTTTTTTTTTCAAAATTTTCTGTCTTTATTCTTTTTTTTTTTTTTGTAAAAAATAAAAAACCCAGAGGTGATTACATACCACCAAAAGAAAGCTATTTGTGTGAAAAAAATGATAAAAATTTCATATGGGTACAGTGTAGCATGACCGTGCAATTGTCAGTCAAAGTGTGAGAGCGCTGAAAGCTGAAAATTGGCCTGGATGGGAAGGGTGTTTAAGTGCACAGAAGGCAAGTAGTTAAGCCTGTTTTGAAGCCTTTTTAGTCTTAAAGCGGTTGTAAATCCTATATAAAAAAAAAAAAAAAACCTGCAAGACAAAGGCATAATGAGCTAGTATGCATCGCATACTAGCCCATTATGTTTAACTTACCTTAAAACGAAGCCCCGACACGGACCCCCGGACATTGATGCGGGCGCTGCCATGATCCCTCGTCGTCTCTTCCGGGTTCGGCGGCTCCGGCGCGCTGATTGGCCGGAAGAGACGGCTCCAGCGCGCTGATTGGCCGGAGCCGCGATGACGTCACTCCCTCGCATGCGCGCGGGAGTGATTTTTCCGGCAAGCTCCCGGCAAGTTAATTGAAGGTCCCCCCGGACCTTCAGAGCGCATGCGCCGCTCGCGCGAGCGGCTGCATGCACTGTAAATATCTCCTAAACCGTGCCTGTTTAGGAGATATTATTTGTACCTACAGGTAAGCCTTATTATAGGCTTACCTGTAGGTAAAAGTGTCAAAAAGCGGGATACAACCGCTTTAAATCTCCATATGCAATTGATGAAAATAGGTCTCTTTCTTCATGATAGTGCTGACAGCACACTTAGGGATTCTTGGACCAAGCCTTTTTTGTAAGGGTTGGATAGCAGATTTAGTCAAAGAGGAGCTGTCCTCAGCGGCTTCCTGTGCCCAACCCAATGAGCTTCTCCATTCTTTCCAAAAAGAGTATGCAGACACTTTTCAATCTTTACAGTGTTTTTTGTATAAGCGTCCGATAGCACAGACTAGCAGTGAAGGTAATTACAGTCCAGCCCTGGTTCCTCCACTTCTGCTCTTAGAGACAGGGATTTAGAGGAGCAGGAGGAAAGTGTTTCCCCGAGTTTAGATGGGTGATGAAGGGGAGGAGAAAGAGGCATCTTCCTCATGCCAAGCATCGAGTGTTCTCAGTACACAGGGTCCTGTCAGTGGCTGTAAAAATGCAATGGAAAGATCCAGAGAGGGTCTTCTTCTTCTTCTTTTTTTTTTTTTTTCTCTAGATCACTTAAAAGGAGGTTCCCTTTTGACGAGGATAGTGCCCAGGTTTGGAACAAGAGGCCCAAACTCGATGCAGCTTTTTCCCAGGTTTTGCATAATACTGATCTATAGGGATGCACTGAAATGAAAATTTTGGGCCGAAAATGCAGGATGCCCTTGGCCGAAAACCGAAACCAAAAATGACCTTTTCCCCCCAAATAATTTTAAATTAGAACAGGGGCATATACCAAAAACAGGCAGCAACGTACACCTGTCGCTGCCACCCTGTCACAGTATATATACTGTGATGGGTTGGCAAGAGGTTCATTTAATTACCAATGGTATTTGTATTATGCAGCATGAGGGGGTTAATGTATTGTCACTGCTGCATTAGTGACCGACCAGTGGCAGTTAATTAACCCCTTTGTGCTGCATTAGTGCAACCAGTATCAGTGTTAATTAACACTGATACTGGTTGCACTAATGCAGCACAAAGGGGTTAATTAACTGCCACTGGTCGGTCACTAATGCAGCAGTGACAATACATTAACCCCCTCATGCTGCATAGTACCAATACCAATGGTAAGCTGCCTCAGCTATCACCCCCCCCCCCCCCCCCCGCATCAGCCTCAGCATCCCTCTCCTACTCACTCAGCTCCTCTGGTGTCCATTATTCAAAAGTCCCTCCTCTGGCCGGCCGCCTGCCTCCCAGTGATGTCACTACTACTACGATCTGTCCATGAATGTGACACACCGGGCGGGGGGGCGGGCGAGCGGCCGCTAATAGAACTTTGTGAGCGCTTCACTTCACTTCCCTGTCAGCGGCATGATGTACATGAATGAACTGACACTCTGGGTGGGAGGGCGGGGGGAGCATTATTTTCCTCAAAATTCTACAAACCATACCCCATAATGACAATGTGAAAGACGTTTGTTTAGTAAATTTGCAAAGAGTTCAAAAATAAAAAAGGAAAAAAAAATCACATGTACATTAGTATGCACAGCCTTTGCTCAATACTTTGTTGAATAACCTTTGGCACCAACTACGGCCTCCAAGTCTTTTTGAGTATAATGCTACAAGCTCGGTACACACATTTTTTGGCAATTTCTCCCATTCTTCTTTGCAGAACCTCTAATGCTCCATCAGGTTGGTTGGGGAGCATTGGTGCAGAGCCATTTTCAGATCTCTCCAGAGAAGTTCAATCGGGTTCAAGTCTGGGCTCTGGCTGGGCCTCTAAAGGACATTCACAGAGTTGTCCTGTAGCTTCTCCTTTGTTATCTTGGCTGTGTGCTTAGGGTCCTTGTCCTGTTGGCAGATAAACCTTTGCCCCAGTCTTAGGTCCAGAGTGTTCTGGAGCAGGTTTTCATCAAGGATGTCTTCATCTTTCCCTTGCTCCTGACTAGTCTCCCAGTTCCTACCGCTGAAGTACATCCCCACAGCATGCTGCCACCACCATGCTTCTCCCTAGGGTTGGTATTGGCCAGGTGATGAGCAGTGCCTGGTTTCCTCTAGACATGATGCTTGCCATTCAAGCCAAAGAGTTCAATCTTTGTTTTATCAGAGCTAGGGACTTTTTTTGGACCCGATACCGATATCTGGTGTTGTGAAATCGCCGATACCGATACCGGAACCTATCCGGAGCTACACACAAAGCAAGTGGCTGCAGTACAGAGCAAAGCCGCTGCTTCATGTGTACGGCTCCTCCTTTCACAGGCAGAGTGCATCTGATATCACTCCGTCTGTGAGCCGGACCTATACAGGAAGTAGCGGCTCCCATGCTACTACTGCACCTAGTAAGGGATGGCTGAGCCTTTAGCAAGCAAAAACCAGATCGGCCAGTGGATCGGTCAATGTTACCGATCTCCTGATCCATCTAAAATGGCCATATCGGCGCCGATATCCGATCCGAATATCTGATCGGTGCATCCCTAATCAGAGCAGAGAATTTTGTTTCTCATGGTCTGAGAGTCCTTCAGGTGCCTTTTGGCAAACTCCAGGTGGGCTGTAATGTGCCTTTTACTGAGGAGTGGCTTCTGTCTGGCCACTCTACCATACAGGCCAGATTGGTGGAGTACTGCAGAGATGGTTGTTCTTCTGGAATGTTCTCCTATCTCCACAGAGAAACGCTGGAGCTCTGTTAGAGTAAACGTCGGGTTCTTGGTCACCTCCCTGACTAAGGACCTTCTCCCCAGATCGCTCAGTTTGGCCAGGTGGCCCTCTCTAGGAAGAGTCATCTCATGGATGATCGGTAGAAACATCTCATGGATGATCGGTGGAAACAGGATGCACCTGAGTCTAATGGTAAGGGCTATGAATACGTATGTACATGTGATTTTTTTTTTTTTTTTTTTTTTAAATACATTTGTAAAGATTTCAAACAAGCTTCTTTTGTGTTGTCATTATATGGGGTATTGTTTGTCGAATTTTGAGGAAAATAAGTGGATCCATTTTGGAAGAAGACTGTAACAAAACAAAATGTGGAAAAAGGGAAGCTCTGTGAATACTTTCCGGGTTTGCACTGTATACTAGTTATTGCAGAGTAATCGGTGACAGGGCCAAGTCCAGGCTACAATGGTCAGGATATGTGTAGAATTGATCCTTCCTTCAGTTCTGTCCTTTGAACTTGTCAGCAGTTTGTTATTAGAATTGAACAAAGTGCAGATGGTGTCATTTCTACAAGCCAGCTATGTGGCAGTGACTGAGGACATCTCAGCCAGGAAAGAGCAAGGTTTGTCGTTTTGTTGCAGACATCTATATTTCTATGACTGACCTTTGTTGAGAAATGTACAGAACTGCAGGTAGGGAACATGAGGGCTTGCATAATCTTGTACGTGACATTTCTTCCGATATCCTACAGCCAGTGATTTCCCTTGCTAGGCTGAAAGGTATGTTTTCTGCCAGAAGAGCTGCATGGCAACAAGAGTATGCAAAAATGATTTAGTCTTTCCTTCAGATAAGTTCAATAGTAGATTTAACATTGGCATTGTGGATTGATTCAAATCTCACTGTGTATCATTTAATATTAATATCATGCTTGTATTGTAGTTTGGTACATTTAAAATTCTCTGCATACTGGAGCACAGGGCAGTGGTTTCAATATCTTGTTTTCAGACCCCATGACTGTCTCTGGGCAACCAGCAACCTGGATGATTAGGCTTGTTTAAATATAGACTGAAATCTGAGATTGTGACCTGTTAGTCCGGAGCAAGCAGATCTCTTCAGCATTAATCTGTGCATTCCTTGGCTAATGCCTCCTGTTCATTGGGTTGATGAGGTTGGAAACCTGTGAGTGCCAAGATATGAGAGGGTAGACTTTGCATAGTAATTTGTACATTGCATTTAGAATGCATTATTTTTTTTTGTGATAAAAGTTTTCCACTGTCTTTTTATAATGGGTTTAATTGCGGATTTGTGTGTTTGAGAAGTAAGCTGACTGCTTTAAATCATTGTCATCAGATTGCAGTTATCTCTGCGATAAGAAGACACAGGCTGGAGTGAAAACCTGAATATGTGGCCACTAGCATAAAGGTTTGTACTTTATTATTATACAGGGTTTATATAGCGCATACAGTTTGTGCAGCGTTTTACAATGTGAGGGAAGACAATACAGTTACAATACAATTCAAAACAGGAGGAACTAGAGGGTCCTGCTCGTTAGAGCTTACAATCTAGAAGGGAGATTGTACATATAAGTAACAATGTATGAGGTGGTATCAAAAGTTTTGAAACTAGTTTTGTAAGACGCCAACAGATGGCAGCAGAAAGCTGCACGCAGGTCACGGGGGGCACCGACCTTCAAAAATCTCCCTATTAGATTATAAGCTCACACGAACAGGGCCCTCCTAACCCTCTTGTATTGGTGCTGTATTGTCTCCCTTTTATATTGTAAAGAACTGCGTAAACTGTTGGCACTATATAAATCCTGTATAATATTAATCACATGTGTGTCAAAAGACAACGTGCATTCCCACGTCTGCCATTTTATCACGGACAAGCAAGTTAGAGCAAAAAGCAACTGAAATTCTATGTGAAACTGGGCAAATCTGCCAGAGACGCTTACCATGATTCGGCAAGTTTAAGACCAAGCTGCAATGAATTGAAGATCCAGCTCAAAAGTCGCCATTTTGGACATCATTGCGGAGATCCAGCATGAATAGCAGAAGGTGCTTCACACACTTGGAAAAGAAGACTTCCAGGACGCACTCCGGAATTGGAAGGAACGTTAGGAACATTGTATTGCTTTGCAAGGGGACTATTTTGAAGGTGATAGTGTGTAAACGTAGATAAATAAAGTCCTTTCTTGTAAACTTTCTCTAAACTTTTTTGATACGACCTCATAGAACCTATAATCATAAAATAGCAACTATACTTTAAATTTATAGAAAAATGCAAATCTTTAATGGACAGAAACCAAAAACAAAGGTTCAAATTGATATTTATAGACCCTCTGTACACCCACACATTTAAAACCATATACAATACAATAGCATTTTCCTAATAAAACGGCTGGGCAATTTTAAATGGTTTAAATTAGTGGGTGTACAGAGGAAATGCATTGATATTTATAACCCTTTGCTTTGAAGTATGATACAATTTGAAATATAAGACACGGGTGGACCGATCGGGTCCAGCTGTCAGTTTTTTAGGCAGACTCGATTGGACCATCCATTGCTCTCTATGGAGCAGCAGTTGTAAATGAACATGTGTCCATTTACACTCGCCGATATCCGATCCTATCCACCAAAAGCAGACCGATGGGGGATTTGTTCTCTGTCTGTCTGGTGAATTGGATGCCAGTCGGGTGAAAACGGACAGGGGGTCCCTTTTTTTTTTTTTTTTTTTTTTTTTTTTTTTTTTTTTTTTATTCGACCGCCCATAGAGGAAAGCGGGCTGTGTCTGTATCTGATCTGCTTAAGCAGAGTGGACATGGACCTGTCATTTGTCTGCTGTGCTGGGATCAGCAGACAGATGCCCCACTGAGCAGGCAGATCCGCTGGCGGATTCCACCCATGTGAAAGAGCCCTAATTGTTTTTTTTGTTTATAGGTTTTATATTGTGTATACATACAAGCCTGTATGCTAGTGATCTCATATTTGATATAATGTTTTGAAAGGTTCCACTACACAACAATAGACTGTTCATCTGCTACGCACTGACTTGGGTAAACGGTATTGTTGCACCAATAACTTTTTACTGTACCAGTACGAGTACCAATACTTTTGGTCAAGTACTCGCTGATACCTTTCTGAATCACATGCAATATCCTGCATTGCTTCTGTGTGAACCCAGGCTAAAGTCATTATGATGAGCCTGGGTTCGCACAGGAGTGGTGTTGGAAACCGCATGCGATTTGCACCCCATTCCTGTTTAAATTGCATGAGATTCTTTGCAGTGCGATTTTGAGCCTATTCATTTTGTATGGGCTTAAATCGCACACAAAAAAACCACAAAGATATTGGTTTCAGGTATCGGAGCACATGCACGAGTACTCATACAAATACTCAATATCAACGTAACCCTAGTAAATGGTGAAATTGCGCCGCCTTCTTTTTTTTTTTTTTTTGTAAAAATCTGACAGGTTTTAATCTGTCCTCGTCTGAAAAAGCTACTATGCCACCTTCTGTGACCCCCGTACCACAGGGTAGGGAAGAAAATCTCCCCAAGGTGGGCAAAGATCACAAATACAAATCTGACAGTGGGTCTAACCCCGGTCCCCAACCTGCAGCCCTTTGGTAAATGATGTGCAGACCGCCGGGGGGTAACATTGATTAGGGTAATAGCATTGATCTCTACTAGTCTTGTCTGCAATAATTGACTAGGTTCAGCTTTACTGACTTGTGACAAGTGTGCAGTATACGTCCGACTCCTTGGACAGGTATTTTCTTTTGTAACCGAGTGATATGTCACAAGGGTTTCTGGATTTTCTTGTTCGCCTTGTACGCTTTTTGAAACTTCTAAGGAGATTGTTAGGCCATAAAAAGCTCACCTAATAGCCAGGTAGAAGGATGACTCAGTTACTTTACACGTATTCATTCGGTATCATTATTTTTACACATTGAACAGTTATGTATAAAAAGCTTTTTTTTCTATATTCTATGTAATGAGTTATTTTATCTTAACCTGGAAAATCTCCATGTCCTGCTCTTCTCAATAGAAATCTCACTTTGTAATGCCAACCAGAAAAGTAGTTGTCAGGACACAAAGAAGGAATCTTTTTGACAGTTTTGCTATCATTTAAAAGGACCTCAATGTGCCTCTACCCAGCATCTGATTGGAAACCTCTAATGATGGTATATTTGACATCTACAATTTACAATGACCCGTCATCTGAGCTCACACAGGGCCCAGTCTGAATGTCTAGTTGGACACAGTAATCCCCCGCTCCATTGCGGTTCAGTTTTTGCGGTCCCGGTAATTCGCGTTTTTTTTTGTAATGTTATTTTACTATATAAATCATTAAAAATGAAATATTTTTGTGTTTTCCATAGCTCTTGCTCTGTCTCTTAGTATCTTTTATGTGTTTAAATGAGTTTCTATTGTTTTTAAAAGTGTGTTTAAAGACCTTAAAATGCTTTTACACGTACAGTGACAGTAAAATAAACATGCCTACAATGCATTTTAATAGGGTTTTCCTATTTCGCGGAATTTCACTTTTCGCGGCTGGGTCCGGAACGTAACCCCATAATGGAGGGGGGTTTACTGTATTACTTTTAAAGCCAGGAGAACATACTTTCTGCTATATGGAAATCTTTATCACTGTTGTCTTTAGTTTTAATTCGTTTTCACTTTTTATACTCGTACTATTCTTTTGTTGCAGGCAGTCACTGAGGAGCGTGCTGTGTAGATGCCCAAACACGCATAGGTTAGTTGCAGAACTTTTTTCCCACATAAATGTCAACCACTATTATGTGTTGTGTTACAACTGTAGCATTTACTTTGTTCTTAGGTTTACTGTTACCTGTTTGGAACTTTACCACCATCTGATCTCTTAATGAGCTGTTATACGCTTTGTTTAATACACCGTTCGCATGCACATTTCTGTGTAGGTGTGCTCTGTTAACAGTTTCCACCGCATTATGTTGCTTCTAACCAGTTTTCTCATATTAAAACCAGCATATTTTTTTTTTTTTTATTCATTTGCTACATTTGTGTTTTAGTATTGTAGCCATACTGGAACAGGTAATGAGGGCATAAAGCAGATTCAGCATGAATGTAAACAGGCCCTTGTTTCAGAAATTGTTGGTAGGGTTAATTTGTTTTAAAGCGGAGCTCCAGTCGTCTTTGTGTTTATTGAAAGTCAGCAGCTACAAAAAGTGTAGCTGCTGACTTTCAATAAACACTCACCTGTCCACGATCCAGCAATGCGCCCGCCCGAACCTTCAGATCTCTCCCTCGCCTCTCCCTCTTGCCAGCATCCCGGCTGTGACAGCTTGCGGCTTCACAGCTGGTTGTGCACGCACAAGTTGCCCTGTGCCTCCTCATTGGCCGGCAATCTTCTGAGACCTGTGACTTGTCCCAAAAGTTTGCAGTGAGGGAGAAGGAGAGGAGAACTGCCGCTCGAGTCGCCTATGTGGCCCAAGTGGAAGTGGGAGCTGGGCCCCCCCAAAAAAATGCTATGCCAAATGTGGCATGTAAGAGGGTGCGGAGTACTTTAAAGCAGAACTTCAAATTTTGGGTGGAACTCCACTTTGATTGATACATGCAAAAAGCATAAAAGAACATTAGTGAGAATAAGCCTTGTCATTTTTGTCCATGCTCTGATTGGGTGGGAGCTAGAGATATTATGCCATACATTTTCAGCAAAGAAAGCCAACCAGAGCTAAAAGTGACAATTGTAGGGTACAAATGACTAGAAAATGACTTGTATTTATATGTTACGAGCATTTAAATAGCACAGACAATATACACAGTGCTTTTACATATTGTACACTTACATCAGTTCCTGCCCTCAAGGAGCTTTACAATCGAAGGTCCCTTTCTCATACAATGGCCAATTTAGACAGAATAAAATTAACATTAGCAATAACGTAGCAAACACTCATCATGGGTTGAACTGGATGGACTGATGTCGTTTTTTTTTTTTTTTTTTTTCCAACCTCACTAACTATGTAACATACAAACATTTATTTGGCGTGTGGGAGGAAGCTCATGCAAATAGTATCCTAGCCAGGACCCCAGTGCTGTAAGGCCAAAATGCTAACCACTAAATCAGTTTGTCTGTTACAATTTACATATTAGGATTAAAGAGCCTTTAAATGTACATTCAGGCTGATTTATGTAGCATGAAAAAGTGTTTTATTACACCATTGTATAAATATGCTTCTAAAACAAAAAATTAGCAGAAGCTGCAAATATGACTTTTAGATATTTCTGTATTTTGCTTGAATGTGCTGTATATTGAGGAGATCTTCAGGGGAAACTGCTATCTTATTTTAGTTCATCATTTTTCTTCAGAATGTCTTTGTCAAACCTATCAGATCATTTGGTAATTCTATGATCTTACAGTTGATCTTCTAACTCGGAGTATCTGTGGTTTAGTACTATATAGTATCTCTGTTTAGGCAAGTTCTCACATGATGCAAGTGGCTCAGCTGCAGACTTGTTTTCCACTTGTGCCCAATGAGGCCCTTATTACAAGAAGCAAGGAGTAGTGACATGCTACGCTACATCTCTAGTTTATTGATCGTGGCCATATTGCACATATACAAGAAGCATGTTCACACAGGTATGTGGCCCCATACTTGTGTTCTCTGTGCCAAGAGACAAGTGTGAATATGTTTCTTGTATGCTAGATGCCTTACATGTCACCACTCCTTGACTATAGTAACAGCCATATTAGGTTAGCTGCACACGGACATAATATTTACTGATTTTTACACTCAGAATATTGACAGATCCTGAGTAAAATGTTCTGTAAACCTTACATAAATGCTGATAAATGTGCATATATGCTAATCCTCATCCTCTCCTAATTGCCATAGTTGCAGCATACTTAGTTACATAATTAGGTTGAAAAAAGACACAACTCCATGCAGTTCAACCAATAAAAGGGAAAAACAAAAATCATATAATCCCGTATACACAATCTTATACCCACAGTTGATCCTGAGAAAGTAAAAAGAAAACCAGCAAAGCATGATCCAATTTGATCCAGCATGCGTATGTGTAAAAATGACTGCATTCAAACACAACAATAATTTAATTTATTTTGGCCATTAAAAGGAATCACGCTCAAGCAATAAACGCGCCTTTCTGAGCTACAAGCGTTTTTTTTCTGCCCAAACTCTGCTGCTCCTAGATGCCCTGGGAGTGTGGTAGTATTTTTTTTCCTGCCTCTAAACTCTCCTGCTGCTTAAAGCCTATGAGTGCATGGACACATAGACTAACATGCAGGGGAGTTTAGAGGCAGGAAAAAAAAAAACATCCGGTGTGCATGAGGCCTTAAAGTGGTTGTAAAGTCAGAAGGTTTTTTTTTATCTTAATGCATTAAGATAAAAAAACCTTCTGTGTGTAGCAGCCCCCCTCAGCCCCCATAATACTTAGCTGAGCCCATCTCTATCCAGCGATTGTTGCAGGAGTGTCTCAGCTTTCCGGGACTTGCCCTCCTTATTGGCTGAGATGGCAGTGCAGCACTATTGGCTCCCGCTGCGGTCAATCAAATTTTGTAAGCCAATGAGAAGAGAGAGGGGGGGGCTGCGGTTCTGTATCTGAGTGGACACAGGGAGCTGCGCCTTGGCTCAGGTAACCCCTTAGCAAGCTGCTTGCTGTGGGGGCATTTAATGGGAGGGGGGGGGGCCGGGAGCTCCAGCCAGGGACCCGAGGAGAGGAGGATCTAGGCTGCTCTGTGAAACCACTGCACAGAGCAGGTAAGTGTGACATGTTTGTTATTTTTAACAAAAAAAAAGGGACTTTACAATCACATTAATGTTGATACGAATCTCATGTTTAATATTGTCAAACACTGCGCAACAGCCTTTACCCACTTAAGCCCCGGAAGATTTTACCCCCTTCCTGACCAGGGGGTTTTTTGCGATTTTTTTTTTTTTTTTTTTTTTTTTTTTTTTTTTTTTTTACTGCGTGACTTTAACGGACAATTGCGCGGTCATGCGACGCTGTACCTAAACAAATTTCACGTCCTTTTTTCCCCACAAACAGAGCTTTCTTTTGGTGGTATTTGATCACCTGTGCGATTTTTTTGATCATGCTCTATAAACAAAAAAAGAGCGTAAATTTTGCAAAAATAACAATATTTTTCACTTTTTTTTTTTTCACTTTTTTCCACTAAAAATCAAAATTTTTTAACATTTTCGGCCAATTTGTTTTATGCTACATATGTTTGGTAAAAAAAATCGCAAAAAGCTTATTTTGATTGGTTTGCGCAAAAGTTATCGCGTTTACTAACAAAGGGAAAGATTTTTGTCATTTTTGGGGTTGTTTTTTTTTTTAACGAGTAATGGCGGCAATCTGCATTTTTTTTTGCGACATTGCGGCGGACAGATCGGACCCTTGACTGACATTTTTGACACTTTTGGGGGTACCAGTGACATTACTGCAGTAATCAGTGCTATACATATGCACTGTTACTGTAAAAAATGACACTGGCAGGGAAGGGGTTAACTGTATTGGAGAGGGAGGGGTTAAGTGTCTCCTAGGGGCGTACTTCTAACTGTGCAGGGACATGTCTCCTATTGTAAAAACAGAGATCAACGGTTCTACATAGTAGAACCGTCTGATCTCCATTTTTACACAGGGGAGAATGACAGGTGGCTTGTTTACATAAGCCGCCCGCCTTTCTCCCGCTCTACCGACGATCGTAGTGTGACCGGCGGACATCGGGTCCGCCGGTCAGATGCCCGGACTCCTCTGTGAACGAGCCGAGGCGGGCGCGCGCCTCGGCGGGCGCACGCTCGCCCGCTATTGGCTCAAAACCCGGTGACAGGCTAGCGCCGTAGACCTACGTCACTCTGCCTGGCCGGGGCTGACTGCCGCAGTAAATATACTGTGCGCAGTCGGCAAGCGATTAAATAACATTATACAATCTCTTTATAAACCTAAAATGAAAATTGTTTTCAGATATGAAAGCTGCTCCTAAATGTACAGCATATTAAGGGAGAGTAGAGAACACCCTCCCCATTCCTCCCAGTACACTGAGCAACCTCAGTCCTGTGACACATCACATGCAAGAGTAAGTAGAGAGTGGGGGAATGGATCCTTGCCTTTGTTACCCTTGGGATGGGTAATGCTGAACTCCAGGCACAAAAATAAAGTGAGAGTGGTTTTAAAGGTAGGTTTCTTACCTAAATGCCTTCTCTGCATTAGGGTAAGGAAAAAAAAAAAGGCTTAGCTCTCTCTCTCTCCTTACTTGGGGGCCAAGCCGCACTGTGTGTGTTGAGACTCGGAATCGAGCGTGTACAAGTGCTCCTATAGCAAGTGGCAGGGGGAGGAGCCAAGAGCACTGGCGGGTAACCCCAGAATAGGATTAGGGTTGCTCTGTGCAAAACCATTGCACAGAGCAGGTAAGTATAACCTGTTTGTTATTTTTTTTAAAAATTACATTTATAAACACTGTAAATATATTGTTCAATAGCCGCAACAAATATAAATCCACTCTGTGTGTACCAAATGCCTTTTCAAACCCAGTTGTTACTGTTGTTGCAACATTAGTGGTGACATCGTTGTTCAGGAGTAAAGCTTTGGGAGTAGCCCATCAAGCTCCACCCACTACAGGCTGCCTGCAGATAACTACAGGTGGGGCAGGTACAAGACCGGTCACTCTGCACAAGGAGAGAGAGCAGCAAAGACTGGTCTTTATTACAGGGAACTCCCACACAGAAGCACAGTTTAACACTGGATTACTGCACAGGTCTGGAGGAAATACAAAAAGTGCACCTAGCGTTCGGTAAGAATATAGTACATGTCTGGTGCATTTGGGAAATTTTTCCTTTCCCTGGAGTTCAACTGTAAAGTTTATCTTAAGCCAAAGCTTTTAATATTTTTGGATTGAGCGTGAAATTTTTTATTACCACTGTTGTTTTTATTGCTGTCTTTGTCCCAGTTGGGGACGTTTACCCTGTTTATTTGTGCTGGTAATCACTGTTGACCTGATAGAAAGTTATGGAAATCTGAAATTTTACTGTTTGTCACCAGAATAAAAATTGTAATCTTTCACATATAGTGGCAGCTGGTGTTTTCCCTCACTTTAAGGAGATTGCCCCTCACTTCTTTTATTTTCTTATCTCTGAGACAGGAAATGAGACACAGATGGCAAAAAAACAGAGGGATTTAACAATTCCTTAGTCTGCCTAAAGCTAGGAAAACTAAAAGAAGCAATATAGCCCATTTACACTGATTGCTTTTCAATAACACACATTGGTGTGCTCCAGTGGCATTCACTGTGAATGGTATCCCAGTTAAGGTTGCCACCTCATCCTTTTAAACCAGGACACATATGAATTATACAGGTTCTGAGGCTGATATAATGCACATAAGGTACCAAGTGAGTTTAATTACCACCTTAATCAGCCTCAGAACCTGTGTAATTAATGTGTGTCCTGGTTTAAAGGGATGAGGTGGCAACCCTAATCCCAGTGCATCTCCAAAATGCACATGTCCTGCAACACACCACAGCACAATGCATGGTACCCTATATGTATGAAAACATGCAGACTCTTCCCATTTTTACATGCATTGCAGCCCATTCATTTTGAATGGACTGCTAAACAAAGTGTGTCTCAGCACAAGACAATGGGGTTGATTTACTAAAACTGGAGTGCAAAATCTGGTGCAGCTGTGCATGGTAGCCAATCAGCTTCTAACTTCAGCTCGTGCAGTTAGGGCTCTTTCACACGGGCGTTCCGTATGTCCGTTTTTCATCCCATCCGTTTGCGGATGAAAAACGGACATAATGTATCTCTATGTAAATACGGATGTCATCGTATGATCATCCTCTGACATCCGTTTGTCAGTTCAGTTCAGTTTTTTTGAACGGAGGAGAACCCTATTTTTTCTTCCTTTCAAAAAACGGAACTGAAGCAAAAACGGATGTCAGTGGTGTCATCCGCAGACATCCGTATTTACATAGACATGCATTATGTCAGTTTTTCATCCGCAAACGGATGGGATGAAAAACTGACATACGGACCGGATGACACAAGTGTCATCCGTGTCCGTTACAAAAAAAAAAAAAAGGACCTGATTGGGCAAAAAAAAAAGGAACGCCCGTGTGAAAGAGCCCTTAAGCTTTGACGAAAAAACCTGGAAGCTGATTGGTTTCTATGCAGAGTTGTACCAGATTTTGCAATCTCCAGTTTTAGTAAATTAACCCCGTTGTGTGTTGCAGCCCACTGCAGTCTGGTGTGAATCTGCACTTTTCTGTTTTATATCTATTTCAGGTGCTCCTTTAGTGCCGGCTTACATTATGAATCGCAATTCACATGCGATCTGGGTGCAGTGCGATTTCAGCCCATTCCTTTGTACAGGTTGAATTCACACCAGACCTCACCAAAAGTAGTGCATGCACTACTTTAAAAAATGCACCACAACTGTAACACTTAGTACTACTATACCAGACGATCCAGTGCAGGCAAACGCACTGCATTTGTGACCTGCATGTAAGGTGTCATTACATCTGCACTGCAGATCACAAGAATGGAACGAGGGTTTACGCACTGTGTTCTGGTGTGAACTGGCCCTTTATAGTATCCGCTTTTAATTTTGTTTAGATCTGACATATATTTTTTTCAGAAGCAAAGTTATGACCGATACCTATTCTATCTCGTATAGATTCCTATTCTGCCCACACAAACATGGAAATGGTCACCCACAGTTTTACAGCCTTGCCAATAATTCTGTGAACTGCTATACACTAAAACGCTTTCTATTCTGCAAAGATTTTAGTTTAACTGATCATACTTACAACCATACAAGAATGACTTTATTCTTTTCTTTTTTTCTAAATAAGAAACCCTACAGATTGGTTATTAAACAGGAAGAAATACTATTATACTGTTAATCGACAAAACCATAAACAATCAGAAAATAATTACCAGTCATAGATACTATTGTTTGTGAATAAACGTAATTTGAATGTGTTTGACCAGCAGAGCTGGCTTGAAAACAATTGTAAAAAACCAAGGGGTCATTATTTTAACTGCGTTTCTGTACAATGTGATTGTTTTTCAATGAGATGGGTGTTGGTTGGTTGTTAATTAGGGTCACAATTGTTATATTCAGCATACATTTACGCATATCTATGGTCGCATATTCATTTCCACGTTGTATTTCAAATATTTGTAGCCTACTATTAATCTGAGTGATCTTGAAGTTTGTAAACCTAGTTTGTGAAGGTTCCCAGACAGTGAGAAAAGTCACCAGAAATAGGGAGGAGATCCTGATTATCCTATATTGATCTTTAGTTATCACTAGAGTGGTCACCAGAAGGAGGGAGGAGGTCCTGATTATCCTATATAGATCTTTAGTTATCACTAGAGTGGTCACCAGAAGGAGGGAGGAGATCCTGATTATCCTATATAGATCTTTAGGTATCACTAGAGCGGTCACCAGAAGGAGGGAGGAGGTCCTGATTATCCTATATAGATCTTTAGGTATCAGAGTGGTCACCAGAAGGAGGGAGGAGATCCTGATTATCCTATATAGATCTTTAGTTATCACTAGAGTGGTCACCAGAAGGAGGGAGGAGGTCCTGATTATCCTATATAGATCTTTAGGTATCACTAGAGTGGTCACCAGAAGGAGGGAGGAGGTCCTGATTATCCTATATAGATCTTTAGTTATCACTAGAGTGGTCACCAGAAGGAAGGAAGAGGTCCTGATTATCCTATATAGATCTTTAGTTATCACTAGAGCGGTCACCAGAAGGAGGGAGGAGGTCCTGATTGTCCTATATAGATCTTTAGGTATCACTAGAGTGGTCACCAGAAGGAGGGAGGAGGTCCTGATTATCCTATATAGATCTTTAGTTATCACTAGAGCGGTCACCAGAAGGAGGGAGGAGGTCCTGATTATCCTATATAGATCTTTAGGTATCACTAGAGTGGTCACCAGAAGGAAGGAGGAGGTCCTGATTATCCTATATAGATCTTTAGTTATCACTAGAGTGGTCACCAGAAGGAGGGAGAAGATCCTGATTATCCTATATAGATCTTTAGTTATCACTAGAGTGGTCACCAGAAGGAGGGAGGAGGTCCTGATTATCCTATATAGATCTTTAGGTATCACTAGAGTGGTCACCAGAAGGAGGGAGGAGGTCCTGATTATCCTATATAGATCTTTAGGTATCACTAGAGCGGTCACCAGAAGGAGGGAGGAGGTCCTGATTATCCTATATAGATCTTTGGGTATCACTAGAGCGGTCACCAGAAGGAGGGAGGAGGTCCTGATTATCCTATATAGATCTTTAGTTATCACTAGAGCGGTCACCAGAAGGAAGGAAGAGGTCCTGATTATCCTATATAGATCTTTAGCTATCACTAGAGCGGTCACCAGAAGGAGGGAGGAGATCCTGATTATCCTATATAGATCTTTAGGTATCACTAGAGCGGTCACTAGAAGGAGGGAGGAGGTCCTGATTATCCTATATAGATCTTTAGTTATCACTAGAGCGGTCACCAGAAGGAAGGAGGAGGTCCTGATTATCCTATATAGATCTTAAGTTATCAATAGAGCGGTCACCAGAAGGAGGGAGGAGGTCCTGATTATCCTATATAGATCTTTAGGTATCACTAGAGTGGTCACCAGAAGGAGGGAGGAGGTCCTGATTATCCTATATCGATCTTTAGGTATCACTAGAGCGGTCACTAGAAGGAGGGAGGAGGTCCTGATTATCCTATATAGATCTTTAGTTATCACTAGAGCGGTCACCAGAAGGAAGGAGGAGGTCCTGATTATCCTATATAGATCTTAAGTTATCAATAGAGCGGTCACCAGAAGGAGGGAGGAGGTCCTGATTATCCTATATAGATCTTTAGGTATCACTAGAGTGGTCACCAGAAGGAAGGAGGAGGTCCTGATTATCCTATATAGATCTTTAGGTATCACTAGAGTGGTCACCAGAAGGAAGGAGGAGGCCCTGATTATCCTATATTGATCTTTAGGTATCACTAGAGCGGTCACCAGAAGGAGGGAGGAGGTCCTGATTATCCTATATAGATCTTTAGGTATCACTAGAGCGGTCACCAGAAGGAGGGAGGAGGTCCTGATTATCCTATATAGATCTTTAGGTATCACTAGAGTGGTCACCAGAAGGAGGGAGGAGGTCCTGATTATCCTATATCGATCTTTAGTTATCACTAGAGCGGTCACCAGAAATAGGGAGGAGATCCTGATTATCCTATATAGATCTTTAGTTATCACTAGAGTGGTCACCAGAAGGAAGGAGGAGGCCCTGATTATCCTATATTGATCTTTAGGTATCACTAGAGTGGTCACCAGAAGGAAGGAGGAGGTCCTGATTATCCTATATAGATCTTTAGGTATCACTAGAGTGGTCACCAGAAGGAAGGAGGAGGCCCTGATTATCCTATATTGATCTTTAGGTATCACTAGAGCGGTCACCAGAAGGAGGGAGGAGGTCCTGATTATCCTATATAGATCTTTAGTTATCACTAGAGCGGTCACCAGAAGGAGGGAGGAGGTCCTGATTATCCTATATAGATCTTTAGTTATCACTAGAGTGGTCACCAGAAATAGGGAGGAGATCCTGATTATCCTATATAGATCTTTAGTTATCACTAGAGCGGTCACCAGAAATAGGGAGGAGATCCTGATTATCCTATATAGATCTTTAGTTATCACTAGAGCGGTCACCAGAAGGAAGGAGGAGGTCCTGATTATCCTATATAGATCTTTAGGTATCACTAGAGTGGTCACCAGAAGGAGGGAGGAGATCCTGATTATCCTATATTGATCTTTAGGTATCACTAGAGCGGTCACCAGAAGGAGGGAGGAGGTCCTGATTATCCTATATAGATCTTTAGGTATCACTAGAGTGGTCACCAGAAGGAGGGAGGAGGTCCTGATTATCCTATATAGATCTTTAGGTATCACTAGAGTGGTCACCAGAAGGAGGGAGGAAGTCCTGATTCCTCTCTGTTGATCTTTGGTGTGACCTCTAAAGTCCAGAGACAGTTAACAAAAACTGTGACAGGTCTGGGGGGATAAAACATTTCAGGAGAGATTTCTGGAACTTTATATGTACAGTCTGGAGGAAAGAAGGGAAAGGGGAGACATGACTGAAACTTTTAAATACATCAAGGGGATGAGTAAGGTTTCAGAGAGCCGGATTTTTCAATATGAAGCCAAGATCAAGAACATGGGGACATTGAGTTCATACTAACAGTAGTAAAGTTCAAAACTAATCTTAGAAAGTATTATTTTACCAAAACAATATTTGATGCTTGGAATAAACTTTCACCAGAGGTACTGAGTCACTCAACAGTAAGTGGCTTCAAACATGCTTGGGACAAACCTATACTTGGACAAAAAAGTCAACAAACAAAAACATGTATATTTGAGGGGAAAAAACCGGCTGACTCGACGAAACCTTCTGCCATATGTTTCTGCTAACAGTGGATATAAAAAGTCTTCACACCCCTGTTAAAATGTCAGGTTTCTGTGATGCAAAAAAATAGACAAAGATAAATAATTTCAGGACTTTTTCCGCCTTTCTAATGTGACCTATAAACTTTATAACTCAGTTGAACAACAAACTGAAATCTTTTAGGTGGAGGGAAGTAAAAATAAGAAACTAAAATTATATGGTTGCGCAAGTGTGTACACCCTTAACCACTTCTGGATCAGATTTGCCCGCTAAATTGCCAGGCCATATTTTGCGATTCGGCACTGCTTTATTTTAACGGACAATTGCACAGTCGTGCGATGCTGTACCCAAATAAAATTGACGTCCCCCCCCCCCCCCACAAATAGAGCTTTCTTATAGTGGTATTTGATCACCTGTGCAATTTTTTTTATTTTTTGCGCTATAAACAAATAAAGAGCAACATTTCTGAAAAAAATAATTTCTCACTTTCTGCTATACAACATTCCTAAAAATAACATTTTAGGCCAATTTGTATTCTGCTACATATTTTTGGTTTAAAAAAAAAAAAAAAATCCTAAAGGTGCTTCAACAAAGTATTGAGCAAAGACTGTGAATACTTTATGTACATGGGATTTTTTTTGTTTTTTATTTTTAATAAATTTGCAAGGATTTCAATCAAACTTCCTTCACGTTTGTCATTATTGGGTATTGTTTGTAGAAATATGAGAAAAATATTGAATTGAATATATTTTGGAATAAGGCTGCAACATAACAAAATGTGGAAAAAGTGAAGCGCTGTGAATAATAATAGTATAGTAAATAACATCTTTCCTTTCTTTGGGTGGGATGTCACTCTACTGTATGTATGGAGACAGCCAGTGTTGTCACCTTAGTCTGTTCTCCTGATATGGACTACAAACATATCTATATCTCCATCTCTATTGCATGGGGGCAAGGCAATTGCTAGGTTTACCCAGGATAACTAGGAAGGAAGGAAGGTATTGCCTGGTGCAACTCACAGGAAGGACACACTAAATTTTTGGCAAGATCAGTTTTTTTTTTTCTGTATTTATTAAAAGTGTTCTGAAAACCAGCGCAGCCACCACATGGAAGGACTGTGTAAGTTGCACTATATTGCATTTTTGCTCTTGGGTTTGCTTTACCTGTAAATGGAAGTATACATTTTGGCAATAGAACTCATTTAACTGCAAGAAACTGTCATGTTGAAGTACTTTATGAAAAGGTTGTACTGTACTAGCAAGGATCCAGCAATATTTTTCTAATGTGTGAAATGTTTGTTAAAGATTTACTTTGTAATATTGTACACACAGTAACTGTTGTAGTAGCCAGGTGTATCCGACAGGTTTTCACTGTTGTAATGAATGTGTGCTTTCCAGCATGGTGTCCCAACCTATTTTTTTTTTTTTTTCCCAGAAGTTCTTAATACTCAAAAAGGCCTATTAGAATTTTTAGAAATGCAAGTGTCCTCGTGTGTCCATTTTTTTTTTTTTTTTTAATGTTCCACCTTGCAGATTTAAAGTGTCACTAAAATCTGTTAAAAAAAAAAAAAAGAATAATAATACAAGTATGTGTATTCTTAAGGCTGAGTTTACATATCTACAGCTGCGGTTTACAGTCCGGAGTCCGGTGTGTTTCTGTTCACCGGTTCAGGTGCAAATTTTTCCCTGAATTCGCACCTAAACCAGACCCAAAAACGCACAGGACCCTTTTCAAAATCGCACCACGGCCACCCCCGCACATGTGTGTATCAGCTCCATTGAGAGCCGGTCACATTTACATCTTATTATGCGAATTGGATGCGGTTTAAAACGCATTCAATTCGCATATATGCAAACCCAGCCTAACTCACGCAAGTACCATCTATTGCTGTCAGCCTCTTTAAAGTTTCCAAATTCTTTTTTACTGCTGTGATCTTATTTTCTGTTTGAAGGTGGCTGTGTTTGTTCTTTGTTGTCTCGCTGTATGTAGGAACATTACAATTCTCTCTTGTTAGCTCCCGAGGTGGACTATGTATAGAGCAATGCACATGACTGCAACTTAATTGCACTGATTTTTTTTTTTTTTATTAAAACAAATGCAAGTGAGTGGGGAAACAAGGGGTTCAGGAGCTCAGATAATGTTACAAGGAACCAGAAACATTCATTCAGAAACATGGGGGGGCGTGTCCACCTGTCAAGACACAACAGCTCAGCAGGGAAGATTGCTGTACTAACGTTGGATCGGAAAAAAAAACTGCCAGGCTTTAGGCAGGCCATAGATTTTCCTGCAACCTGTCGTCAGTCAGTGATTGGGGAATCCCTCCCACGGATCCCCTAATTAGTTTAGTTGCCCTTCTCTGGACTCTCTCCAGCTCCAACACATCCCCCCTGAGGACTGGTGACCAGAACTGGACAGAATACTCCAGATGTGGTCGGACCAGAGTTTTATAAAGTGGAAGGATTATAGTCTTATCTCTGGAATACATCCCTTTCTTTATGCATGCCAATATTCTGCCGGCTTTGGCAGCTGCTGCTTGACATTGCATGCTATTGCTTAGTCTATCCTCAACCAAGACTCCCAGATCTTTCTCCATTTTTGATTCCCCCAAAGGTTCCCCCCCTAAAGTGTATTGTGATTTTATGTTTAGTCCCCAAGTGCAAAACCTTACACTTCTCCACATTCAACCTCATTTGCCATGTCGTTGCCCACTCTGTTATTTTGTCCAGGTCATTCTGTAGGATATCTGCCTAATGCTGTGCAGTTATTGCCCTGGCCAATTTTGTGTCATCTGCAAAAAAACTGATGTAGAACTACTGATCCCGACCTCAATGCTGTTTATGAATAAATTGAACAAGGTTGGTCCCAGGATTGAACCTTGGGGGACCCCGCTTATCACCTCAGACCAGTCTGAGTATGCGCTATTTATTACCACCCCTTGGACACACCCCTTTTAGCCAGTTCCGTATCCAAGAGCAAACATTGTGGTCGATGCCTGCAGACCTTATTTAATAAATTAAGCGCTTGTGGGGAACTGTATCAAACTCCTTAAATCCAGGTACACCACATCCACTGGTCTCCCCCTATCTAGCTCACAGCTCAACTCCTCGTAGAATGTTAAGAAATTGGTTTGACAAGAACGCCCATTTGTAAACCCATGCTGATTACTGCTGATGATGTTGTTGTCTTTAGCAAATTCTACAATATAGTCCCTTATCATCCCCTCCAGAAGTTTACATACGATCGATGTCAGACTGACCAGCCTATAATTTCCCGGGACATGCCTCTGCCCCTTTTTTTGAATATCGGTATCACGTTAGCTTTCCTCCAATCCCCTGGTACATTTCCTGTCATAATACTGTCAGCAAAGATCAGATATAATGAGTGGAGATTGTTAGCCCGCCCACTAGTAACCCAAAAACCTGACCACCTCCAAGGCGGCGACAACTTTTTTCCTCCTTACTCGGTGTTCTGTCAAAACAGCCAACTCATTGTGTACCATAGTGCATACGCTGCCGGTGTTTTGTCAAAACAGCCAACTCGTACAAATCTCCAATTACTGATGCTGGAGAGTCGCCAGAAGTGACATGATTGGAGATTTTGATGAGCTGGCTCTTTTTGACAGAACACTGGCAGGTGTGTAGGGGGAATTTTATGGTAAATGCTTTGACCAGCTGCTCGAATCACTTATTACTATACCGCTAATGATGCCAAATATAGCTGTTGGAGAAGATAACTGTAGATGTGGGTGCCGAGGCTTCATGGCAGTATATTTGGCTGCTGCTGTTGGCACTGTTTAGCTGTCCAATGAGGGTGTGGGGTGACAAGTTAAAACACCGGGTCAAATTCACATTGTTGTTGGTTCCTAATGTTTTTTGAAGTTGGATATGAGATTTTGGGATCATTTGCTTAGCCATGTCTTAGATCTCTACTAAGATGGAGGATTTTCTTTTAGCAGGTAAGGTGCTTCTGGAAATGCCCACAATGTCCTTTACCAGCTGTTTCTGTAGTGCATTAGACAGAGCTTCGGCATTCCTTGTTTTTAAATAGTGTGTTTTAGTTCAGACAAATTGGCAAAACTGTGATATCAGTGGGGGGAGTTATTCTGCCAATTGTACAGAGGATGTTTACAAAGTATATAGCGATAACTGAAATCTAGTGAATGTATGCTGACGATGTTAGAATAAGTGGCCTTTAGCAGCTTCTAGTTATTCTGATTTCTAATGCCAAGTGTTGCTGGAAATATGAGATCTCATAAGAGAGCACACTGCCCACCTCGCTGTGTTCATACCACTCGAGTCACAGATGAACACTCTCTGTTCTTTTGGCTCAGCTTTAATTGAAATGCACAGGTGTTGATGGACTTGATTTCACATATTTTATTTAGCTTAGCACTGGTGCGTAGTCATGTTGAAACAGGAAAGGGGCATCCCCAAACTTTTCCCACAAAGTTGGGAGCATAAAATTGTACAAAATGTATTGTATGCTGACACCTTAAAAGTTCTTTTCACTGGCCAAGCCCAACCCTTTAAAAACAACCCCACACCAAATGATTTGGACCAGTGCACAAAGAATGGTCAATTTCACGCTCCCAACTTTGTGGGAACGGTTAGTGTATGGCCCCTTCCTGTTCCAACATGACTGCGCACCAGTGGGCAAAGTAAGGCCTTTAAAGACCAGGATGATCGAGTTTGTGTTGGAGGATCTTGACTGGCCTGCACGGAGTCCTGACCTCAACCCGATGGAACACCTTTGGGATGAATTAGAGAGGACACTGCGAGCCAGGCCTTGTCGTCCATATCAGTGCCTGACCTCACAAATGCGCTTCTGGAAGAATAGTCAAACATTCCCATAGACGCACTCCTAAACCTGGTGGACAGCCTTTCCAGAAGAGTTGTAGCTGTTATAGCTGCAAAGGGTGGGCCAACTCAATATTGAACCCTATGAACTAAGACTGGGATGCCATTAAAGTTCAGGTGTGTGTAAAGGCAGGTGTCCCAATACTTTTGGTAATTTCTGGTAATTAGTGTATCTTTTTAATACTCTCCAAGTCACTATCTTAAAAATAGGTAGATATTGCACTGGCATACACCCATGTAGGTTCTGTTTCAAACAGTGGTATTTATGTAGATTGGTATCCTTAAATAGCAATCTACGAGCAGGGCCCTCTGATTCCTCTTGTTCCAAATTGTATTGTAACTGAAATGTCTGCCTTCATTTTGTTAAGCGCTGCGCAAACTGTTGGCGCTATATAAATCCTGTAATAATAATAATACATATTCCAGGTTTTAGTGAGAAGGTTACGAAAACCATGATTTTAAAAACCCTTTAGATCAGGAGTATTGAATTAAAATTCAAGGAGGTTCAGTCAGTAACATTTTCTTTTGGAGGGGGTGCAGATCTCATGTTTTTGTCATGACTCAAGTCCTAGTATATTTTTAGTCATGGTATGTCAGTCAAGAAAAATAAGTAATATACAATTTACAATGCATTTCTGTAGTATCCATTGCCAGTTTTCAATGTCCTAACCTCCCTTCTGTCTGGTGTCGTCGTCAAAGTGTTCCATAGTACCAAGTGTCCCAATCAAAGTGCCCCTTGCACTAGGTGTTCATAACAGGGTGCCCCCTTACATCAGGTGCCCACATCAAATTTCCTCTTGCATCAGCTGCCCCCCCCCCCCCCAACAGAGTGCCTTTTTACATCAGGTGTCCCCCATCATAATGCCCTTTTACTTAAGGATTCCTCATCAAATTCCCCCTTGCAACAGGTGTCGATAAGAGTGCCACCTTACATCAGGTGTCCCCAACTGGGTGACCCCGTACTTTTCAGTACCAGGAATGCAGAGGGTGGGGGATGGAGCAGGCTGCTATGATGCTGGGAACGCATATGATGTAATTTGTTGTTAGGACACTAGTTACTGCATAAGAGGGTAGTAACCTGCACTGTCTGTCTGAAAGCCTAGTTCCTTAGTACCATGTTTACCTAACTGAGTACACCCCTGCATCAGGTATTCCCATCAAAGTGCTGCTTGCAACGGGTGTTCCTAACAGAGTGCCTCCTTACATTAGGTATCCCCATCAAATGGTGTCCCCAGCGGAGTGCCCCCTTGCATCAGGTGTCCCCAGCGGAGTGCCCCCTTGCATCAGGTCTCCCCAGTGGAGTGCCTGTACCTTTCAACACCAGGTAGGCAGAGGGCGGGGGATGAAGCAGGCTGCTGTGATGTTGGGAACGCACACCACGGTCTGCCATTTAGCTTTAGATCGTCTCCTATAGGACAAATGAACAGGAATTGTGGATATAGTGAGGAAGCGTTACAACCTGTCAGGTTTTGCTATCTGAGGCCTTATTAAGGAGTTGTTCCCTCACTTCCTGTAGCAGTTACATTATTGTGATTAGGACAGAAAGTGAGCGAAAATAACATTTCCAGAATGTAATCAGATCTAAAAATGAAATGGGCATTTTGGCCACCAAGGGGTACTTTGCTTATTTAGGCAGCAGAGAGCAGTAAAACGGGTTTTTAACCCTTCAAACATACAATGAAAAAACTTTTGGCTAGAGATGCACAATAAAGAGAATGTCCTGTCCACTTTATTTTGTTTTGTGTCCCTTTTTTTTATAGCGGTTTCATCACTTCCTGTCTAAGGAAATCATGGTCAATGTGACACTGAGAGGAAATCGCTGACCAAGCCCCAGATAGAAGTAAAAATGTGACCGGTGTTCTAAGCCTCCTTCACTCTAATCTAAACAATCTAAAACTAAAAACAGAATAATTTTGCTGGTTACACACACGTGGTCACAGGAATAATTATTTGCCTTTTGATCAGAGTAAAACATGCCGAGAAACTTCAGCACAAAGCTCATTTAGAACTGTTCTATAAGTTGTGAAATTCTATATTTTAAATATGTAAAAGTAGAGAAAAAGCAAACAAGTAAAAAATTGGACTATTAAATGTAAAATAGTGTTGCGCAAAATAAAAATCTATTAAAAGAAAATATATTGGTGATGTGATGTGTGAATAAAATATTAAATACTAAATCCTATTTTAAATCAGATAAATCTCTGTGCTCAAGTTAATCAAATGTATCCCTATAGTTCCTCAATAGTGTTCAATAACTTATCATAAAAACAAAAAATCCTTAATCAATAGTGGCAGTGAATAAATAGTGGCTTATAAAACAATATGATAATAAATGTACAATGTCACCAATAAAAATATTTGTGCAAATAGCAAGCAAAATACTAATGATAATATATGTACAACATCACCAATAAAAATATATGTGCAAATAGCAAACAATATCATATGACAATATATATATATATATAAATATACTGGTAGTGTCCAATAAATTCTGTGATATAAAGTGCCAATAAACAGTCCACTATATGTGCTCAAGCCACCAGATGTGTGGCTGTGCTCCCAAAAACCGAGTGAGTGACCAGGGTGTCAGAGCTTTTTCCTACTTGTGCACCCCCTTGTGATTGGGCGCTCACCTTGTGTACAAAATAAATGCGCTCAAAAGTTGAATGCTTGGCGACTCCAGGTGATCTATTCCCATAGATTAGCCAATCTCCTCTTTAGCAATCTCTTATTGGATGTGATTATATGAGTGCTAAATATCTGGCAGATCCCGGTATTCTTATCCCCTTAGATAAGCCATTTAGCCTCACAGTGATCCGTATACATGAAATAGAAAAGCTCACAATAGTGCTTATATCGTTTAAAGCCTTCTTTATTCCATTAAAAAAACGGTGATACACTCACATTTAACGGATCATCCATGCACCTTTAGATAGCCCCTTAGATGATAATCCTCTTTGCAATGCCGTTGTGGTATAGCGGGAGACGCCGCAGCTGCGCCCTTATCCCCTGCAGTGGATATCGCTGACAGCCCGACAGTCTCACAACCAAGTTCAGTGATGCGCTCCGTCCGTCCTTGCCCCTCCCCTACGCGTGACGACACAAGGGACCACGTGTCTTCCTCAGGGGGAGCGCCCAATCACAAGGGGGTGCACAAGCAGGAAAAAGCTGTGACACCCTGGTCACTCACTCGGTTTTTGGGAGCACAGCCATACATCTGGTGGCTTGAGCACATATAGTGGACTGTTTATTGGCACTTTATATCACAGAATTTATTGGACACTACCAGTATATTTACAAATATATATATTGTCATATGATATTGTTTGCTATTTGCACATATATTTTTATTGGTGATGTTGTACATATATTATCATTAGTATTTTGCTTGCTATTTGCACAAATATTTTTATTGGTGACATTGTACATTTATTATCATTATCATATTGCTTTTTTAAGCCACTATTTATTCACTGCCACTATTGATTAAGGATTTTTTGTTTTTATGATAAGTTATTGAACACTATTGAGGAACTGAGGAACTATAGGGATACATTTGATTAACTTGAGCGCAGGAATCTTTTTATATAAGTTTAAAGTAAATAATTGGAACTGCCAAATAGACCAAACTTTCAAGGGTTTGCATACTTGGATCATGGTTTAAATATGTTTAAAGAGAACAACACGGGGGAAAGAAAAAAAATCCTGTGCGCCACACATCACTGCAAACCTTGTGTATGTGAAAGTGTAACCACCTTAGGCTGGGCTCCTACTAGTCCACACCTCCAATGCGTTTCGCTCCCCAGTATTGACATTTGGAGCCAGGAAGAACTTCTTAGCCTGCACTCCCGAGGGTTGGTTAGAGGAGGGCCTGTCAGATCCTGAGCGGCACCCACAATTCTGGTATTGGTTTACAAAAGATGTGTGGAAGCTATACATTCCTTCATTTGCAGATAAGGGAATTCCCTGCTCTAAAAGCCTCTCACCAATGCTGAACACGCCATCAGGTCATTGTGCCATAGTGTTGACACCTTTTGTGAGCTGGGCAGGTTTAAAATATTGATTCAAATATTGCCCTTATCAATCTTATTTCAACATCTGATCGGATTGGTCAATCTATAAAAACTCTACAATTCAATATAAACTGTGTGGTTTTGTTTTGAGTGGAGAGGAAAAGGGTCAAAAAGATTATCATATTTTAATTGCTGTACTGTATATGTCGCCATGGGAAAGATTCCCCTAATCTGTTCCTTTTGCCAGGTATCACCAGGAAAGCAAAGTGAAATCAAATCAAAATGGGTACTAGACAGCAATTAGGAACAAAACACACTCTTTTTTTTTTTTTCCCAAATATAGTTTTTATTAAGGTTTCTGGCTGAGACAGTATAATCCAAAAAATCCAATTAACAAAACATGTCATATTCAAACATATTCGTACATCTATCTGTTCATTACACAGCTAGTTTCAAATTTACTCTTCTCACCCAGTCCTCTCAGTTTCTGTATAGCCCAAATCAAACCAAAAAAAAAAAAAAAACAAAGATTAATTAAGGGGGAAGGGGAAAAGGGGTAATGAAAGAGAGAAAAAAAATGGGGTAGGGAAAAGTTAGGTAAATATCTCCTCCCTTACCCTTTGGGTTATCTTTTTTTTTTTTTTTTTTTTTCCTTTTGACTCAAGGGTCTGTCATATCTTCTTCCAACTCATCTATCCCATGGTTCGATACCATAAACAAGTTCCAGGCGCCCCATGTATCTGTATATTTTCCAGATCTTCCATTTTATTTATTTCCTCTACTTTACGTATCCAACATTCTATTGTTGGAGGCCCTTGTTTCTTCCAATTGAGAGGGATACAAGATCTAGCTGCATTTGCCATATGGCATAATAAGGATCTTCTATATCTCTTCCCTGGAATCCCACTCAATTGTAAAAGGAAAAAGGCCGGGTCTTCTGGTATCTCCACCTCTGAAAACTTTTGCATTATCTCTCTGACTCCTTTCCAGTAATTTGATAATTTAGGGCAAGACCAAAAAATATGTATTAATGTGCCCTCTTCCACCGAGCATCGCCAACATCTATCAGAATTATTTGTCGCTATTTTATGTAATTTATATGGTGTATAATACCACCTTGTCAAAATTTTAAAGTTTAATTCTTGAAATTTAGTGCATGTAGACGATTTAAAAACAAGACTAATTATTTGTTGTCTCTGCTCCGTGGAAAAGGCACAAGATAACTCCCTTTCCCATTTATCAAAATAAGGCAATTGATATTCTACCCTAGGTAAATTTATCAAATTATACATTTTAGCTAATGCCTGAGCTATATTTCCTGAGTCTGAACAATATTCTTCAAATGTCGTTAATTGACATCTATACTTCTGTGGGTTAGGGATTGATCTTAAGAAGTGATAAAGTTGGAGTGCATTCCAGAAAGGGAGTCTAAACGTACCTCCTACATCCATTAATGTCTCCAGAGCGGGCCACATATTCTCTCTCAAATAATGAGAAGCTTGGTAACATCCTGATTTACCGAGGCTTCTAAAAGGTTGCGCTTCTAGGCCCATGTTAAATCGTGGGTTCCCTATTGTAGGATACAATGGTGAATCATAAGTAGTAATTTCATTCTGAAAGTAGATTTGTGAACATATTTTTAGAGTCGTCCCAGTCAATTGGTGTGTTTTTAATTCTGCCGGTAAATTAACACCATAATCCCCTTTCCAAGGGAATCAATGTATTTGTCTGTTCCATTTTCACCCATAACTTTGTTTCACCATGTCGGCACCAATCAATTTGCCTCCTAACGTGTGAAGCATAGTAATATTTACGGATATCTGGGATTGCTGCTCCTCGATATATTTTTGGTAGAGTAAGTAACTGTCCTGATATCCGAGGCTTCTTATTCGCCCAGATAAATTTTATAAATATTGAGTGAACTTGTTTAAAATAGCAAATTGGGATCTTAATGGGTAGTGTCTGAAAAAGATATAAAAATCTAGGTAGTATAGACATCTTAATAAGATTACACCTACCTAGCCAAGAATGTAGGCCTGTATTCCATTTTTCCAATTTAAGGCGAGTTGAAATCAGAAGGGGCCTAAAAGTTAGTTCATATATTAAAGCAGAGTTGACCGGTATATACGTCCCCAGACATTTTACCGCTTTATCAGTCCATTTAAATTTAAAGTTCTGCTTTAGCATCTGTAAAGAGCTACTAGATAATCTTATACCCATAGCCTCTGACTTATTAAAGTTTATCTTTAAGTTGGATATGGCACCATATTGTTCAAATTCTCTAATAAGATTTGGTAACGATATTGACGGGTTTATTATTGTAAATAATAAATCATCTGCATACACGGAAATTTTATGCTGTTCTTTCCCCATCAAAATGCCTTGGATGTCTGGATTTTGTCTTATTCTGCATAAAAATGGTTCCAAGGAGAGTACAAAAAGAATAGGGGATAAAGGACATCCCTGTCTCGTCCCATTTTTGATACTGAAGGGGTCTGATAAAATCCCATTCACTTTTACCTGTGCTGATGGATCAGAATATATAGATGAAATCCTTTGTATCATGGTACTACCCAAGCCAATATATTTAAGGGTTGATAACATAAATTCCCAATTAAAACGGTCAAATGCTTTCTCTGCGTCGGTGCCTAAAAAAACACATGGAGTTTGGGATCTGTCTGCTTCGAATAATAAATTCAATACTTTTGTAGTATTATCTCTCGCCTCTCTATTATTTATGAAACCCACTTGGTCTAAATGGATCAAAAATTGTAAGTGTTGGGTTAATCGGGATGCTATTATTTTAGTAAATAGTTTTAAATAAGTGTTAAGAAGTGATATAGGTCTGTAGCTTCCGCATAACGTTAAATCTTTATCCTCTTTAGGTAACACCGTGTGCTCTCAACGTATCTTTGCAGAAAACTGGTCTTCGCTCAACATCGTTAAATAATTTTAACAAATATGGTCCTAAGATCGGGAAAAAAACCTTGTAATACTGAAGGGTAAAGCTATCCGCCCCCGGCGCCCTTTCAGTCTTCATCATATTCAAAGCTTGTTGTATTTCTATCGATTCTATTGGTGAATCCAGTTCCCCGCAAATTTCCTCTGATAATTTAGGCATTTGAACTGAGGCTATATATTCCTCCATCTGTGTTATAGATGGTGATTGATCTGTTAAATTATATAAGGAGGAGTAATAGTCTCCAAAAGTCTGTGTAATCTGTCTAGGCAATGTTTTGCTACCCTTAGATGTTAAAATTTGAGGTATATATGTAGCCAATTTCATGTCCTTTACTGCTTTGGCTAGCAGTTTCCCACACTTATTTCCTGATTCGTACCCTATTTTACGGCTCCTCTGCAAGGCTGCAAGGATGCTTTATAGCCTAACAGGTCTGTGATTTGTTTTCGCACCTTATTCATTTCTGTCTCCGTGTTGGTCATAGGATTCCTTTTGTGATTATTCTCAAACTCATGTAAGGATGCTAATAATGTTACCATTTGTTTCTCCCTCTCCCTTTTTATCCTCGACCCGTGCTTAATCAACACTCCCCTTATTACAGTTTTATGAGCCTCCCACAGAATACCCGGATCTCCTCCCGATGTCTCATTTGTTTGAAAATAAAATTTGAATTCCTCTGTTACATCCCTGAGGATTTCCGGTGTCTGTAAGAGGCTCTCATTCAATCTCCAGAACCGACTCCCCAAGGCCAAAGTTTCAGAGAGTGAATACTGTAAAATAATTGGTGCATGGTCTGACCATGTTATATTTCCAATCTCTGTTTTTTATTGCATGCAACTGTCTATGGGGGATAAGGAAATAATCTATTCTTGTGTATATTCCGTGTACAGATGAATAAAAAGTATAATCTTTTTCACCGGGATGCGTTAGACGCCCAAAACACATTCTAATACCTCTTTAGCTTATCCTGAATTTAAACATTTTGGCTAGGGTATTGAACCCATATTGACAAAAGTATGTTCAGTAACTGTGATCCATTACATCATCATTTGGTGTAAGCCTACAATCACATCAGTTTAGAGCTATTTTACCTGGCGTAAGATAGTGTGTGAATCATAGCAGAGAGGTCTATGCAGAAAGTGTGTGAATCATAGCAGCACCAGTAATAGATATCTATGCAGAAAGTGTGTGAATCATAGCAGCCCCAGTAATAGATATCTATGCAGAAAGTGTGTGAATTATAGCATCCCCAGTAAGAGAGGTCTATGCAGAAAGTGTGTGAATCATAGCAGCCCCAGTAAGAGAGATCTATGCAGAAAGTGTGTGAATCATAGCAGCCCCAGTAAGAGATATCTGCAGAAAGTGTGTGAATCATAGCAGCCCCAGTAAGAGATATCTGCAGAAAGTGTGTGAATCATAGCAGCCCCAGTAAGAGAGATCTATCTATGCAGAAAGTGTGTGAATCATAGCAGCCCCAGTAAGAGAGGTCTACGCAGAAAGTGTGTGAATCATAGCAGCCCCAGTAATAGATATCTATGCAGAAAGTGTGTGAATCATAGCAGCCCCAGTAATAGATATCAATGCCGAAAGTGTGTGAATCATAGCAGCCCCAGTAAGAGAGGTCTATGCAGAAAGTGTGTGAATCATAGCAGCCCCAGTAATAGATATCTATGCAGAAAGTGTGTGAATCATAGCAGCCCCAGTAATAGATATCAATGCCGAAAGTGTGTGAATCATAGCAGCCCCAGTAAGAGAGGTCTATGCAGAAAGTGTGTGAATCATAGCAGCCCCAGTAAGAGAGATCTATGCAGAAAGTGTGTGAATCATAGCAGCCCCAGTAATGGATATCTATGCAGAAAGTGTGTGAATCATAGCAGCCCCAGTAAGAGATATCTGCAGAAAGTGTGTGAATCATAGCAGCCCCAGTAAGAGATATCTGCAGAAAGTGTGTGAATCATAGCAGCCCCAGTAAGAGAGATCTATCTATGCAGAAAGTGTGTGAATCATAGCAGCCCCAGTAAGAGAGGTCTATGCAGAAAGTGTGTGAATCATAGCAGCCCCAGTAATAGATATCTATGCAGAAAGTGTGTGAATCATAGCAGCCCCAGTAATAGATATCAATGCCGAAAGTGTGTGAATCATAGCAGCCCCAGTAAGAGAGGTCTATGCAGAAAGTGTGTGAATCATAGCAGCCCCAGTAATAGATATCTATGCAGAAAGTGTGTGAATCATAGCAGCCCCAGTAATAGATATCAATGCCGAAAGTGTGTGAATCATAGCAGCCCCAGTAAGAGAGGTCTATGCAGAAAGTGTGTGAATCATAGCAGCCCCAGTAATAGATATCTATGCAGAAAGTGTGTGAATCATAGCAGCCCCAGTAATAGATATCAATGCCGAAAGTGTGTGAATCATAGCAGCCCCAGTAAGAGAGGTCTATGCAGAAAGTGTGTGAATCATAGCAGCCCCAGTAAGAGATATCTGCAGAAAGTGTGTGAATCATAGCAGCCCCAGTAAGAGAGGTCTATGCAGAAAGTGTGTGAATCATAGCAGCCCCAGTAAGAGAGATCTATGCAGAAAGTGTGTGAATCCTATCAGCCCCAGTAAGAGATATCTATGCAGAACGTGTGCGAATCATAGCAGCCCCAGTAAGAGATATCTATGCAGAAAGTGTGTGAATCATAGCAGCCCCAGTAAGAGATATCTGCAGAAAGTGTGAATCATAGCAGCCCCAGTAAGAGATATCTGCAGAAAGTGTGTGAATCATAGCAGCCCCAGTAAGCGAGGTCTATGCAGAAAGTGTGTGAATCATAGCAGCCCCAGTTAGAGCTGCACGATTCTGGCCAAAATGAGAATCACGAATTTTTAGCTTGGAATAAAGATCACGATTCTCTGTGTAACAAAAAAATTGGGATAACTTTACTGTTACGTTTTTTTTTTTTTTATTCATTAAAGTCTATTAATTGCGTTTGAAAGACTGCTGCGCAAATACAGTGTGACATAAAATATTACAACAATCGCCATTTTATTCTGTAGGGTCTCTGCTAAAAAAATATATAAAATGTTTGGGGGTTCTAAGTACTTTTCTAGCAAAAAAAAATGATTTTAACTTGCAAGCAACAATTGTCAGAAAAAGGTCTAGTCTTTAAGAGGTTAAACTTCCTTCCTCCCTGGCAGAGGGAAGGAAAAGATACAATGTAATCATTTTTGTTTATAGTTACTGGGAGACTGCTGATAGGCGTTTGCTGGGAGGCTTTTTTTTTTTTTTTTTCCACAGCTGTTCTCTCTGCTATGCAGCTATGCAAAGAATCGAGCATATGTCAGGTTTAGATCGTCAGGGGGGGTGAATCGAGATCGCGATTTTCATACGATTAATCGTGCAGCTCTAGCCCCAGTAAGAGATATCTATGCAGAAAGTGTGTGAATCATAGCAGCCCCAGTAAAAGAGATCTATGCAGAAAGTGTGTGAATCCTAGCAGCCCCAGTATGTGAGATCTATGCAGAAAGTGTGTGAATCATAGCAGCCCCAGTAAGAGAGATCTATGCAGAAAGTGTGTGAATCCTATCAGCCCCAGTAAGAGATATCTATGCAGAAAGTGTGTGAATCATAGCAGCCCCAGTAAGAGATATCTGCAGAAAGTGTGAATCATAGCAGCCCCAGTAAGATAAATCTATGCAGAAAGTGTGTGAATCATAGCAGCCCCAGTAAGAGAGGTCTATGCAGAAAGTGTGTGAATCATAGCAGCCCAGTAAGAGATATCCGCAGAAAGTGTGTGAATCATAGCAGCTCCAGTAAGAGATATCTGCAGAAAGTGTGTGAATCATAGCAGCCCCAGTAAGAGATATCTGCAGAAAGTGTGTGAATCATAGCAGCCCCAGTAAGAGATATCTATGCAGAACGTGTGTGAATCATAGCAGCCCCAGTAAGAGATATCTATGCAGAACGTGTGTGAATCATAGCAGCCCCAGTAAGAGATATCTATGCAGAAAGTGTGTGAATCATAGCAGCTCCAGTAAGAGAGATCTATGCAGAAAGTGTGTGAATCATAGCAGCCCCAGTAAGAGAGGTCTATGCAGAAAGTGTGTGAATCATAGCAGCACCAGTAAGAGATATCTGCAGAACGTGTGTGAATCATAGCAGCCCCAGTAAGAGAGATCTATCTATGCAGAAAGTGTGTGAATCATAGCAGCCCCAGTAAGAAAGGTCTATGCAGAAAGCTAACATGTCTGCTTGTACTGTATAGATAGTATTCAGAGTTTATCTTACTTCTTTACCCTTTTGTGTAACACTTTCAGAAGGTAAGGCAAATACTATTGAGCTAACATTTTTTGTCCTATTCCTTTGTAGCACACACACAATCAGGAGAAATATACTGTATGCATACCTGTTTCCAGGTGCCTTTGGCCTGGTCTGATGACCTCACAGGTCCTCTTTGCTTCAGCAGTGGGTGGAGCCTAAATGTTGCACAGCCTGGGGACAGGTAAAGCTGTATCTCCACTCTCTGCAGCATTCTCCCTGTGAGTCCAGGACGGGCAGAGTTTTAATGCCCTGGGCTCATAGGAAGTGGATGGAGTGATGCAGCCCAGAAAAGCTGCGTTGTATCGCTAGATTGGTAAGTCTATGGGGGCAGGGGGGGGCAGTGCTTGGGGTTTGTAAAGCAGCTGAAGCCCTGTGTAAACTATATCCAAAGCGACTTGCAATTTACACAGAACAGCTTTATCCCAGCACAGTGAAGTGATGGTAAAGCGAGTATGTGGTGCTGAGTCAACAGATTGCTTTGCCCAGCATGGCAAAGCATAGATGCACTCCAATTACTACTTTCAGATGAGTGCCACAAAGCTATTTTCCAGTTGTAATTCTCATGCATGATATCCCCAACTCCATTACCATAGACTGTCATTATTGTGCAGAATGTGAAGGCTAAATCTTTAGAATTGTGTAAATTTGGTTTTGAAGATCTGTCTTTTTTCTTCTAGGAAATTAGAAAGCATATGAAATATTCATTTAAAGCACTACAAGTCACTCCCTCACATCACACTAATGGAGTCTCAGAACACAACAAAGCTCATCTCTCGCAAGAGAAGAAAAGATGTTGGAGGATCCAATGGGACAACAGATGAAGAGTCTGTTCTTAGAAAAGTTCCTCGATTTATGACGGTTAGTATTTGGGTGTTGTATACTATGGCCTGAAAAGCTCCTTAGTGTTCATCATAGCAAACTTTTATTCAATCAGTTTATAATAGTTTTTAACCACTTTTTGACTTTCTGTATTTAACATACATCATCAGAATCAGAACTCATGATCACTGTTGCAGCCTGCCAAGGTGAAATGGCTGTATAGCAAATGAAACAGTTATTTATAGCAAGTAAAATTAGATTCATTCGCGCTGCTAGCAAAATAACTTTTGCCCAATTCAACGATTGTTATCTTACACTAGAAAATAAATCCTTATCATTGCATGTTTCTTTAAGGCCCCTTTCACACTTGTGCGACTTGGGACTGCATAGTCGATTGACAAGTCGTACCCCCTGATCTCCAATGATTACCGTTCATATCTGCGGGACTTAAAAGTAGTCCCTTCACTACTTTGGTCCGACTTTGATGTGTTTTGAGGTCCATAGACCTCAAGATTAGACATTGTTTCGAGTCCAGTCAAAATTGTGGCAAAAAAATCTCAGCAAAATCACACGACTTTTAGGTTGTACAATTATGAAAGGGGCCTGAAAGCAAACCCTTTTGAAATTGTAAGGTAAATTAATGTATGCATGAACACACACTTGTAAATCTGTGTCCCTTTAGAAATGTGTTTCATACAGATTTAGACAACTTTTACGCAGGATTCACAAATATTTCAAATTTTATTCTGTGTGATACCAGGGTGAAAGTTGCACATCTCAGAGGTCATAAGCTTTCCACACCAACATTTGGAACTCCTTTTTAGAATGGCTTATTGGGCACTTTTACCCCCTTCCTGCCCAAGCCAATTTTCAGCTTTCAGCGCTTTCGCACTTTGAATGACAATTGTGCAGTCATGCAACGCTGTACCCAAATGAAATTTTTATATATATATATTTTTTTTACACCAATAGAGCGTTCTTTTGATGGTATTTAATCACTGCTGAATTTTTTTGCTAAAAAAAAAGACAAATTTTGAAAGTTGTCACCGATGTGCAGTAATAAGGGTGCACTGATGGGCACTGTTAGGCTGCACTGATGAGCAGGCACTAATATGCTGCACTGACGGACAGCACTTATGGGCAATGATAGGTGACACTTATGAACAGGCACTGTAAGGCAGCACTGACTGGCCTCACTGATGGGCACATATTGGCCTCACTGATGGTCACAGACTGGCATCAATGCGAGGCACTTTTGTGGTTGCACTGATAATCAGGGCACTGATTATCTGTATAGGTCTCTCCTGTGAGAAAATGCTGCTGATTGGCTCTCCTCTCCTCACACTCTTTCATTATGAGAGAGGAAAAGCTGATAACATAAGCATTTTTTTGTTTACATTTGATCAGCTGTAATTGGATACATGGGTAAAGAGCCGCATCAAGAGCTCGGCTCTTTACCGGGGCCGCACCGTGTCACAGTTACAGGGGTTGTAACCCTTCCTTTATCTAATCCACAATGAAAAAAGCAAATTTGCCTATAGTGTCTTCTCTTACTAAATGCAGCTGTCAATCAAGCAAGGAAACAAGTAAAAAGTGGCCAAAAAAAACAGCAGAGGAAAGCAAGGGTTCAATGTGAGTAAATCTTCCCTATTCCACTTCTGATTCTGACAAAGAATGAAAATATTCCTCCAGAGTATTTCCTGTAAGGGAACACAACAGTCCTATATTCAGACTGCCTTAACACCTTTATCACCTCCCACTAACGCTGATCAAAACACAAGGCAAATGTCATATTGATAATTTGAACTATGGAGGTAAGACTCGGTTTACTTTGGTGCAATGCAGGAAACCCTGCAAATCCACTCCAGGTTTCCGCATTGCACCCGACTCGCAGGCAGTTCACATTACCCTATGCGAAACGCTGGGAGTGTCAATACAAGGTTAATGACACTCCCAGATTGGTTCGCATATCTCATTGCGAACTGTCAATTCAGACAGGAATCGGATTGCATGGTTGTAAACATCCATGTGATCTGATTCTGGTGCGGACCAAAAAAGGGTCCATCACGAGTTTGGTCCGAATGCGATGCAAATTCCGCCATACCATCTGGCTAAATTGGCATCGCACAGACATCGCATGTGATTTGCAAAGCAATTTTTAGCTAGTAATTTCAGGCCTTTTTTCATTAAATTTGTGTTCTGCTTTAATTATTATTATTATTATATAGGATTTATATAGCACTGACAGTTTACGCAGCGCTTTACAACTTGAGGGTAGACCACACAAATGCAATACGCTTTAATACAGTAGGAATCAGAGGGCCCTGCTCATTAGAGCTTACAGTCTAAGAATAAATAAATAAGAGGGAGGGTCAAGAGATACAAGAGGTAATAACTGTGGGGGGTGGGCTGATGGAGAAAATGTACTGTTGTTAAGTGGTTGCCAGATAGGCTTCTCTGAAGAGATGTATTTTCAGGGATTGTCTGAAAGTGGACAAAGTAGGAGATAGTCGGACAGATTGGGGTAGAGCATTCCAAGGGATGGTAGAGGCTCAGGAGAAGTCCTGGAGGCGGGCATGGGAAGAGGTGACAAGGGCGCTGGAGAGCAGGAGGTCCTGGGAGGAACAAAGAGAACAATTTAGTTGGTATTTTGAGACCAGGTTAGTGATGTAGCTGGGCACCAAGTTATGGATGGCTTTGTAGGTTATAGTTACAACTTGAATTTAATTCGTAGGTTGAGTGGCAGCCAATGGATGGATTGGCAAAGAGGGGTAGCAATAAAGCACTATCTGTCCTTAAACCAGTCACCAAATTTGGCTTTGCAGTTTCAGTCCCACATTGATACAAATGACAGAATAAGTATGATTTGTTGCTTGGAACAACATATATCTTTGGCGCTGAAAGTCTTTTAAACAGACACTCTCCTATCCCAGGATTTAGCACCATGCCTGCCCAAACGGTCCCCGGCACCAGCATCTTAACTGTGTGCACCCAACTGTCACAGCTTGCAGCTACAAAGTCGGCTGCCCACTGCACATGCGCAAATTGCACTGTTTTCTTGTGACGTGTCCCAGAAGACTGTGGGGAGAAAGGGGAAAAGGAGAGCTTGCTCAACCTCATCCCCCCACCCCCACCAAAAAAATTTGCCCAATGTCAGAGGAGCGGAGGAGGAGGCCTTAAACGTGAAAAGAGAGCAAAACGTTCAGATTTTATTACAGGTATCATCAAAGTAATTAATTTTTTCATTCTTGCTGTAATGTTCCCCTGTAAATACTTTTTCTACTGTCTGTCTACATTTTTATTCCATTGTTAAGCCTCCATGATCAGCAGTTGCTGAGATGAAATCTCAGACGTATGTTAACAAACCAAAAAAAGAAACCGAGGACAGGGATTACTTTATTAAAAAGACAAAAAGATTCCGGGCATGTAAGTAGTGTCACAGAGAATATGTAGTTTGCTAGCTCCTACCTTTGCTACTAAAGCTTGCCATAGATCATGGACCAAATCTCGGCTGGTTTGAAAGAGACCAGCCGAGATTTGATCCATCTATGGGCGGGCTAGTTGTACTGAAGTCAATCAAGCCAAATTTTTTTTCATGGGATTAGTGCCAGCAGCTATAGCTGCTAGCAGTGGCAATTGTTTCCCCACCGGCAGAACACAATAGCACTGCGGAAAGGATTCCACCATCACCAGTCTGTGTTGATGGGGAATTGAGAAATTTTCTTGCCTTTGACCCATGATGTAACGAAAGAAAATTGCATAATCTATGGGCTGCTTTAGTGAGTCACTGCCCTAGAATAAACAGGCTGGATGTCAGTGACTCTATAAGTATTTAAAAGAAATCTGCAATATGAATATGGTCCACTAGGTGGAAGTGAATAGCCACTTTTTCTTTTTTCTTTTTTTTTTTTTTTTTTTTTTTTATTATTAATCTCCCTTTAATCTCTGTGAGTCAGTTGAGGCTGTAGTATTAGTTGTCGGGAAAATGACTTCTGTAGGTAGGAGGAAGCTTTGAAAAAAGTCCCAATTGAGACTAGTAATCTTTAGAAAATAATGGTGCTTTCTCTTTTAAAGTGGAAAGCATGACTTGTACTGGTAGCGAGAAAGTGAAAAGATATAACAGGAATTAAGGCATATGTATTCCATTGCATCAAATTCATTGTTTCTAGCTAGCAAGGTATAAAGGGAAGTGGATAGCTCAGTGATCGGATGGGGGATTTTAAAAGGGAAATTATTAAATAAAAAAATAAAAAAAAGTTGATTGACAAAAACATTAGTGTACAGTAAACCCCCCTCCATTGCGGGGGTTTCGTTCCGGACCCAGCCACGAAAAGTGAAAATCCGCGAAATAGAAAAACCCTATTAAAATGCATTGTAGGCATGATTTTTTTTACTGTCACTGTACGTGTAGAAGCATTTTAAGGTCTTTAAACACACTTTTAAAACAATAGAAACTCATTGAAACACATAAAAGATACTGAGAGACATAGCAAGAGCTATGGAAAACACAAAAATATTTAATTTTTAATGATTTATATAGTAAAATAACATTACAAAAAAAAACTCAATATACCGGGACCGTAAAAACTGAACCGCGATGGAGCGGGGGTTTACTGTATTATGACCTCTAGATACAGAAGTGCATTCAGCATGTAGATGAAATTTCCTGTGGTTGGCACATACTCTTTCAGCGGTTAGGGAGGATGCACCCAGAAGGGCAGTGCAGAAAACCAGGGAAAGAAATGTCAAAATGTGGCAGACACAACCTTGTACATTGATTTTAATGCAGCACACAGCTGTTCTATCACCAATCATTGTTTCTGGTCATTCCTTTCCTTCACTCAACATTTTGGCTTATTCAGCAAGTATACTCTGTTTTGGTGTACTGTGTGCATGAGATAAAAAATTTGGTTAAAAATTGTAATTTGAAGTTAAAGGTAAACATATATAGGCAGTAGTTGTTACCATATTATCTTTAACTATAAGGTAATCTAGTAACAGGCCTTTCTTTGAATGGGCAAGGGGGATCATGACGTTCATCTGCAACTCCTCTCTCCTTGTCCATTCACAGAATTCCCTGTATTCTGTGAAAAGATTACAGGATATTTTATGAATTGGCGAGGAGAATGAGCAACCCTCTATCATCACTGTACTAGAGCCAGATGTTTGGTGCTTACAGTAGTCTATATGATGAATGACACAAAGCGTGTCAATTAAGGCAGCAGCATCCACATACATGGGACACCCATGATTCAGAATACTATATTTTTACATAGCAAATATACAAAAATTGTTTTTTGGAGGTCACCTTTTAATTCAGTTCTGTATCCATCTAAAGCCGGCCATGCATGGATCGAAATTCACCTGGTTCTGCAGGGACCAGTCTTTTCTGTATGGGCACCCTGGTTGTATGCAAGTTTGATGTATTGATCAACTTGTCTATAGCAGCCGCTTGCTATAATCCGAAGCGAATCCAGCAGGCTAGTTGAACCCAAATTGAACGATTGATCAACTTGGTACATTTAGCCTGCCCAGTAATGGTTTGACTCTTGGCCGGTTCCTGTTGAGCGATTTATTTTATTTTTTTTTTCCCCAAAGCTCCTAAACTCAACTCTATAAAAGCCTACTTGTCCATGCACACATAGGCTTTTACCAACGTTTAGGAGCTGCCATGTTTAGCTGAGGTTAAACCTCCCGCTCCTGAATGCGGAAGAATCACATTTGGGATAGGAACGTTTTAGTCGCAGGAAAATCCTAAATCACCACAAAAACACGTTTTGCGCTTTTAGGCTAGTGTACATGTAGCCTAAATCTTGCACAACTGCTTTTAATATGGTCTCTTTGGAAGATTTTTTTGAGGGACTCAAGGACCTGCTTCTGAAGGTGCATTGTTCAGATAAGGTTGGTTATTTTACATTTCTCCTTTTATTCATTATTTATCACAGACAATTTGTGCGTCAGCGAAACCCAGCTTTTTTTTTCTACTGCAAAATTTTCTGCTGCAGAATTTTGCCAATTTTCTACTGCCAGTCATAGGAACTGAAGCACCTGATGTGCCTAAGCACATGTAAACATGCCCAAGCGATAGGCGAGTTTAGCTCTTGAGCGTTATTTTTTTTTTTTCTCAGTTCATCGGCCAGAATACATTGATTTTCTCTTCCGTTCATTGACAGACAGGGCTCCATATTCTTCAACCATAGGGTTATGCTGCCCTCTACAGGAGTAGGACTAGGCAGACAGCACAAAAGACTGGCTAGGCCCCGTGGGCCATCCTCAGCTGGCATAACCCCCCCTCTCTGCTTAGAGATACTCAGTTTTTGTTTTGGCTAGTTCAGGAGTAGGACCTAGTCTCCCTCTCGGGCCTTAGGTCCTGGCTTTTTTTTGTCTATTTTTGTTGCCGTTTCTTTTTGGATCTCGTTTTTTTCCTGTGGGGATTTTCTAGCAACGGCCAGGGGGAGCGACGGGCTGGACTATTGCAGTTCCAATGGCCCCCTCAACCCGGCCAGCGAGCGCGTGCAGACCGTAGTTCTGCTCTCGGTCGTCCGCGACATAGCCCCACTGGACGGGGGCTGGCCCACAAGTTAAACGTCTCGTATGGTCGCATAAAAGCAGGTCTCCGCCTGAGTCGCAGCGTTCCTTCTGGCCGACAGCTCCCCCACTTCAGTAGCGAGGAGCTTTCTGTCTTAGGAGTGTTACCCACACGCTTCTCTGGATTGGTAAGTAAGAGCCCCCTCCTCTCCTTTCCTGGTTTCAGTGTGAGGCGCAGGTACTCCCTGGGGTGGTTGGTCCCTCCAGAGTTCTCTTCCCTGGTGCCCAGGCTGTGGGTGCCCCTGGCTTTGGTGCCTGCGAGCGTGCGATCTCAGTGGGCCTTCTATGGGGTGGGTGGCATTTTTGGGCCCCCTTGGGACAGCTGGGGGTGGGGCAGGTGGCTCGGTATCCACAGGTCCATGTACCACACAGTCGGGCAGGCCAAAAATGTAGGCCATGGCTTTGCAGCCTACTGGCTGGAACTCTGGGGAAGCCCTAGTTGTGGCAGCTCATGTCTCCATTGTATCCCGGATATCCTTCTCCCCTCCTCTCCCTGGCTGGTAGTGTGTCCCCCGCGGATCGCGGCCGCTTTGCGGCCTACCGGACCACGGCTTTGCGGCCTACTAGGCTGCCCTCCTTGTAGGGCGGCTTATTGGGGGAGAACAGGTTCCCAGGCAGGTTTAGCTGCCAGGGTGCTGTGGGGTATCCGCCTTCAGCAGTGGCTCTGTGGGGGGGAAACCCCTTGCGGGGTTCTCTCATTGGCCCCTCCCTTTTGCAGGCCTTAGTTGATTGGCTTAGCGATTGCGCCCCCCCCCCCCCGCCCTCTCCTGTCTCATCAGATCCTGCATCTGGTTCGGGTGCTGGCAATGGGACTAACTGTGGGGGCTAAGTCCATGTTTCCCTGAACCATCGGACAGTGAGGATGATTCCTCCATGGCTGCTGCGCCACACAAAAGAGGCACTGGTAGATGCATTGATTGCGTCAGTGCAGGAGTCGTTTATGCTCGAGGATGCAGCCATATCTGTTCCGTTTTTCACCCATAAACCGTCCTGTGCAGTTATGGTTTTCTCTTATCCAGCTTATTTTGACAATTGTGTCTAAGTGCTGGGTGCGTCTAATACAACCCTTGATGGTCCCAAGACGCTTTGCTGTCCGGGATCTCTTGAGGAGTCAATTCTGAAGCAGTTGACGCTCCCGCCAGCGGTGGGTGCCCCTATTTTCCAGATTGACTAAGGCAACCTGTTTCCAGTGGTAGAATCCCCGGCTTTTAAGCCTCTAGCTGACAGGCGGGCAGAATCTCTCTAAGGCCCTTTACATTTTTACTATGGCTGATGCCTTATTGGGGCATGTTTTGTCTTTAGTTCGGGTGTCTCAGACACGGACGGAGTGGGCGATGCTTTTGCATCTGACCATGGGGGCAACCGATTTCCCCCCGCCTATGGCGAACTAGCAGACCGGTTGGTCCAGGGTCTGCAGTTTGTCTGTGATTCATCTTTGGATCTGATTCCTGTGAGTCTCTAAGCTATCCGTCTCGGCAGTGGTGCTTAGGCGTATTTTGCGGCTGAAGTGTTGATCTGCGGATCACTCCTCCAAGAAGGATCTGACTGTATTGCCTTTTCAGGGCGGGCGCCTGTTCGGGGCTACCCTGGATGATTTCAGCTCACAAGAAGGTTTTTTCGTCCCTCAGGGACTTCAGAAAAAGGTTCCAAGCCCTTCAAGGCCTCTTCAGGAGGTTTCTAGTGGCCTTGCTCTGGCAATCAGAGAGCAGGCTTCTCCAGACCTGCTTACAAGACCTGTTCGGCATGACGGTTTGCCCCCATCCATGTGTGGGCTGTGGGGATGCCTTCATGAGGTGATTGTATCCGGTTCCAAGATGGAATTCTGTTTCTTGTCCTCCAGAAGGGTTCTTTCCTTCCAATATGCACCTGCCACCGGCTTGGCTGCAAGCTCCATTGTGGGTGGGCAGGGCAGGACTTGTTGTTCCAGAGGGTGATCGTCCTGGTTCCAGTGTCATAATGTATTTGGGGGTTTTTATTCATACCCTTTCATGGTTCCCAGGAAGATGGGCAAGTTCGTCCTATTCTGGACCTCGAGGCCCTGAACCGTTTTGTGTTGGTGCAATAATTCATGATGTCCTTTTGGATAGTGGTGGCATCCCTGCATTAAGGGGGTTCCCTGGCTTCTTTAGACGTCAAGAATGTCTACCTGCACATTCTTATTTGCACCCGGCATCAGCGTTTCCTCTGCTTCGCTCTGAGAAGGAGCACTATCAGTTTGTGGAGTTACCCTTTGGTCTAGCCTCCGCTCCTTGGTTCCTCAGAAAAGGAAAGCGCTGGTCTTCACATTGCTGCGTCAGCGGAGGATTGCTGTCCTGGGAGACCTGGACGACCTCCTCTTGCAAGCAGAGTGTGCGTCAGCTCTGATGACCAATGTGGAAATTACTTTCTATAGACTTTGCGGTAGATAAGGTGGCTTCTGTACATACCTTCAAAGGGTTCATTATTTTACGCCGCCTGTAAGTTCTCCTCTGTCACCATGGGATTTGAACCTTGTTCTGTCAGTTCAAAATCTCCTTTTGAAAACATACGGGAGATCCCTTTCCTTACGCTGTCACAAAAGGTGGCTTTTTTGGTGGCGATCACCTTTGCTTGCAGGGTGTCAGAGAGAGTTGGCGGCTTTGTCTTGTCGTTCTCTCTATCTGGTAGTTCACTGGGATAAGAAGGTGGTCCTGTGACCATGGCCGTCGTTTCTCCCAAGGGTTATCTCTGGTTTCCGTTTGAATGAGGACATTTTGCTGCTGTCCTTGTGTCCCAGGCCGGCTCATTCCAGGGTATTTGCCTTTTTATACACTGGATGTTTGAGCTATTTGGCAGCCACTGAGTCCCTTCGGGGGTCAGACTTACTTTTTGTGATTACAGATGGGCCGCTTCCTCAGTTAATTTTTCCAGATGGATCAGACAGACGGTGACCCAGGCTTATTCGCTTACGGGTCGGGTTCTCCCCTTTCCCTGTGATGGCACATTCTACTCGGGCAATTAGTGCTTCTTGGGCCTTCTGTCATCAGGCGTCAGTGGCACAGGAGTGCATGGCGGCCACTTGGTCGTTGGAGCGTACTTTTTCGAAATTTTTAGGGCTTAGTCAAGCTTTTGTGTTTGTATTCCTAGTCCTACTCCTGTAGAGGGCAGCACAACCCTATGGTGAATAATATGGAGCTGTGTCTGTCAATGAACTCAGAAAAAAGGATTTTATGGTGAGTACAAAAATCCTATTATTCCGGCCAACGAAACGCCCAAGCGCTTGACTTGCCCAAGTGACTTAGGCCAGTTTTGAATCTGCTTTTCTCCTGTCTGGGTTTCTAAAAGTTCCAATGTGCATGAGGCCTTATTATACTTAGCATGCTGTTTTTTGGAGGTTAAGTAACTGACAGTTGTCTCTAGGTCTTATGTATAATATTCACATAATTATTTGTGGATCTTACTAATAGCTCTTTTAGATTGCTGGATTAAGTCTGCTTAGTCATGAAGAAAAAAAGTGATTGTTAACTAAATATTTTACCTTTTTGTATTTCATCATATGCTTTCCTGTGTTACATTGGGTCAGTTCTTTTCCACAGAAACGTAAAACCTTTTGTTAAAACCTCAGCATGAATTCTCAGTTTTAATAAATGCAGTGGGTGGCTGCCAACAAAGTAATGTTTGAATGTAAACAAATAATCCGCATTTCTATTTGTTTCTCTGCGTGAGTTTACAATAGATTATTCATGTTCCCACACAGAAGCAGATAGTCTACATTTTTGTGTTAAGAAATCTCCTTTACTCCTCTGAAGCAGCTATTATTTAAAAAAATATTTGCCATATAACCCCTTTTATCACAAAAAGAGTATAAGGCAGAATTTTTTTTTTTTTTAGGCACCTAACATGTACTGAGTGGTTAAAAATCTACACATTTCGATTTAATAATTGAACCACTAGAACCATTTTGGTGGTGCCTATTTCAGCTTTAAAATAAACTAGCATTATTCTCGCAAGTATTTCCTTTTTACTCGTTTAAGTTAGAGAACCTAAGGGGTAATTTCACTTTCTTACAAAAAATATAGCATATACACGTCATGTTCTAGTTTATTAGTTTATAAAAATTACCTTAACTTTTCAATTTGTAGGCAATGTCATTTTCTGTAAAATATGGTAGCCCGGATATGTTACAGAACGCCCCCAGAAATGCTGTTTCTCGCTTGTATGAGTAGCTTACTATATGTAGGTATAGGAAAACGTATGGACTTTATAAGCACTAGAGTACACCATTGTTAATATAAAAATATACTTTTTTTTTAAACCATAAATCAGAAGATAATTTTACACACATTAAAATCAGAAATTGCACTTGCTAATCAACTTGCAGCTATTATCAATTATTACACCGTAAATTCCCTTGTTTTAAACCATCATGTGTATGCAAAATATAGTGGCCGGCCATATCCAGATGGGTTTGGTGTGCATTGATGAAGCTTGTGTGTGCTTGGACACGCCATGGAGTCTTTAACCATTTGCCACCCACTCACAGTAAAGTTTGCAGTGTACTTCCTGATTTAGCTGCTGATCCGTGCTGTGATTGGACACAATATGAGTTTGTCAGCAGGTTGCAGTCAGTGATTATGGCTATTGAGCTGCTGTTCTGCTGTAGCCAATCACAGCACAGAGTTCTGTGTTTACAATCACAATCTGGCTGTTTTTTCTCCCTTAAATCAACTCTAAATACAGGGAGAAAAAGCAGCCAGATCTGTGAGAAAAAGCAGAACACATTATACTTGTTAGGCACACAGTTAACCCCTTAATGTTAACCCCTATCTGGCCAGTGTCATTAGTACAATGTACAGTGTATTATCACTAATCACTGTATTAGTGTCACTAGCAATGTCCTTGTCAGTTAGTGCCCCTCCAAGCCAGTGTATGTTAGCGCCAGGTTGCCCGCCTCCCTATCAGTCACACTTTTTTTTTTTTGGGACCACAAAACAATACATAGTCAAGTCACTTTCCGAAGAGTAATATCTTGCTCCTTGAAGAGCTCCCCTAAGTTGGTAGTTAAAGCGTTCACACCTTACCTTTGCACCCATCTGCGTTACCCACATCTCTATCGTAGGGGGAGTCTAGGAGATCCAATGCTGTAATAGAAGTTTCCGGGCCTGGAAGAATGCCCTGGACACTGCTGTGCTGACAAAAGTGTCCTGTATACAATCTTCTAATATGCCTAGAACACATGGTCTCGGGTCCAAAGGTACTAATACTGGATATGCACGGTTAACAGTCTGGACAACAGCAATCCAATATCTGTGCAATTTAGGGCATCTCCACAGAAGGTGCATAAGGTCGCCGTTATCCCTGTTACACCTAGTACTTAGTGAGGCGGGCTGTAAACCCATAGTATACAATTTGAGGGTAGTACGGTGTACTCGAAGGAGTATGTGTAGCTGTGCAACATTTAGGGAGCAGATACGCACAGATTCCAATGCCTCCACCCACTGCTACATAGTTACATAGTTAGTGAGGTTGAAAAAAGACATCAGTCCATCCAGTTCAACCTATGATGTGTGTGTGTGTTTTCTTTTAACCGTACATTGTATACCCCTGTATGTTGTGGTCTTTAAGGTGCCCATCTAATAGTTTTTTGAAACTATCAATGCTCCCTGCTGATACGACTGCTTGTGGAAGAGAATTCCACATCCTTACCGCCCTTACAGTGAAGAACCCCTTACGCATTTTAAGGTTAAACCGCCTTTCCTCTAGTTTTAGTGAGTGGACACGTGTCTTATTGTATTTCCTTACTCTGAATAGTTTGTTCCTTATGCTAGGGTCGCCAGTACAGTATTTGTACATTGATATCATATCCCCCCTCAAACGTCTCTTCTCTAGAGAGAATAGGTTCAGTGCTTGTAGTCTTTCCTCATAGCTGATGTCCTCCATTCCCCTAATTATTTTTGTTGCCCATCTCTGGACTCTTTCCAATTCCAGCACATCCTTCCTGAGGACCGGTGCCCAGAACTGCACAGCATACTCCAGATGTGGCCGGACCAGAGTCTTGTAGAGCGGGAGAATAATCTCTTTATTTCTGGAGTGAATCCCCTTTTTTATACATCCCAGTATTCTGTTGGCTTTGCTTGCAGCTGCTTGGCATTGCATGCCACTGCCAAGCCTGTTGTCTACCAGTACCCCCAAGTCTTTTTCCATCCTAGACTCCCCCAGAGGTTCCCCCCCTAGTGAGTAGCTTGCTTTCTGGTTTCTGGCCCCCAAGTACATTACTTTACATTTATCAACATTAAACCTCATCTGCCATGTAGTTGCCCACCCCGTTATTTTGTTCAGGTCCGCTTGTAAGGTTTCCACATCCTGCATAGAAGATATTGGCATGCTTAGTTTAGTATCATCCGCAAATAATGAGATTGTACTAGATATCCCCTCCTCTAGATCATTTATGAATAAATTAAACAGGATTGGTCCCAGGACCGAACCCTGGGGGACCCCACTTTCCACACCCGCCCAATCCGAGTATTCCCCATTAATCATCACCCTCTGGACTCTCCCCTGGAGCCAGTTCTCTATCCAGGTACTCACCTTATGGTCCATACCTACCTTCCTTAGTTTGTACAGTAATCGTTTGTGGGGAACGGTGTCAAAGGCCTTTGCAAAGTCCAGATACACCACATCCACAGGCTTACCTTTATCTAGGTGGCAGCTCACTTCATCGTAGAAGGTTAATAGATTGGTTTGGCAAGAACGATTTTTCATAAATCCATGCTGATTACTACTAATTATATTGTTTTCATTACTAAAGTCTTGTATGTGGTCCCTTAACATCCCCTCCAAAATCTTGCAGACTACAGATGTTAGGCTGACAGGTCTATAGTTAACCGGGATACACCTCGGCCCCTTTTTAAATATTGGTACTACGTTGGCCTTTTTCCAATCTGCTGGCACCATACCCGTCTGTAAACTATCCTTAAAGATCAAGAATAATGGTCTGGCAATCACCTGGCTGAGCTCTTTAAGAACCCTCGGGTGCAAGCCATCCGGTCCTGGTGATTTATTTATGTTAAGTTTCTCAAGTTTAGTTCTAAGTCTATCTTCTGTTAGCCATGGGGGTACTTCCTGAGGTGTGTTGTTTAGTTTGGCCTTACAAGCTGGGTTCGTGTAGCCCCCCGATTCTTTTGTGAAGACTGAAGAGAAGAAATTATTTAACACTTCCGCCTTTTTCCTGTCCTCAGTGGCCATATTTCCTTTGTCATCTTTTATGGGGCCAATGTGTTCTGACCTCGCTTTCTTACTGTTTATATACTTAAAGAACTTCTTGGGGTTCTTTTTACTCTCTTCCGCTATATGTCTCTCGTGTTCTATTTTAGCCGCCCTGATTTCATCTTTACATTTCTTATTACACTCTTTGTAATGCTTAAATGCTGCCAATGACCCCTCAGCCTTGTATTTTTTGAAAGCCTTTCCTTTAGCACTAATATGCATTTTTATGTTGGAGTTTAGCCACCCAGGGTTTAATTTTGCTCTTTTAAATTTATTTCCCTTTGGAATGCACTGGTCAATCCCCTTGTTAAGTATGCTCTTGAAGCACTCCCATTTTTCCTCCGTGTTCTTTGTTCCCCAGGGTTCTGTCCCATTTGATATTTTCTAGCAGCGAGCGCAGTTTTGGGAAATTGGCTCTTTTGAAATTCAGCGTCCTTATATTACCCCTCTGTTTCCTATTACTGTAATTAATACTGAAACTTATTGACCTATGGTCACTGTTTCCTAAGTTCTCCCGTATTTTTATATCCGTGAGCAGGTCTGTATTGTTGGTAATCAGTAGGTCAAGTACCGCATTGTTTCTTGTCGGTGCATTCACCATCTGACCCATGAAATTGTCCTGCAAAACATTTAGGAACTGCCTAGCCTTGGCTGAATGCGCGGTTCCATCTGCCCAGTCTATATCTGGATAATTAAAGTCCCCCATTATAATGACATTTCCCATCCTAGCTGCCAATCCTATCTGTAAAATGAGGTCCGCCTCCCCCTCCTCCCTCAGGTTGGGGGGCCTATAGCATACACCCAATATTACCTTCCCCACTGTGCCTTCCCTTTGAAGCTCTACCCATAGGGATTCTGCCTCATCCTTAGCTCCATTATTAATATCATCCCTCATATTTACCTGTATACTGTTCTTAATATACAGACATACCCCTCCCCCTTTTTTACCTTCTCTATCTCTGCGATAAAGGGAATACCCCTGAATGGTCACCATCCAGTCATGAGAGCTGTCAAACCAAGTCTCAGTTATCCCCACAAAATCTAAATCCTCCTCAAACATCAGCAGCTCCAGCTCTCCCATCTTGTTGGCCAGGCTTCTGGCATTGGTATACAAACCTCTTAATTTTTAGCGGCTACATATATCCTCATTTGATGTTTTTAGGCTGCTCTCATGATTTTTCCCCATACCCATCCTGGGTATAGGAGCTCCGTACATCCTACCGCTAGTGCTCCCATTTCTGCCCTCTGCAACTTGCTTTCCCCTGGCTAATTCTACATCTGTACCCTCCCCCCCCCCCCCATCACCTAGTTTAAAATCCCCTCTAGCTTTTTGGCCATCCTCGCACCCAGTACGGCCGCACCCTCCCCATTTAGGTGCAATCCGTCCCTACAAAAGAGCCGGTGGCCGACTGAGAAGTCAGCCCAGTTCTCCAGGAACCCGAAACCCTCCTTACTACACCAGCTCCTCAGCCACTCGTTAACTTCCCTAGTCTCCCGCTGCCTCTCTGGTGTGGCTCGAGGTACAGGTAGTATTTCGGAAAATACTACCTTGGAGGTCCTATTCCTCAACTTAGCGCCTAAGTCCCTGAAATCGTTTAGGACTCTCAATCTTCCTCTGCCTATGTCTGCTCTTCAGAGATATTTCCTATTTAATTTTCCATTGTTCCATGGCTAAATTGGGGGATTTTTCTAAGTAGTCCCCCAGCAGCATCACATAATCTAGAAATAAATCTCTTAGTAGATGTAAAATGTCGCCCCATATGGAATATAGGGGTTGGGGATTGTTCAGGTGAGGCCAACGAGGGTTGGGCTTTAATGGCATGTTGTAGTTGGACATAGTAGAAAAACATATTTTGTGAGAAGCCGTATCTGACTTTCAGTTGATTAAATGTAAGCAATCTATCATTTTCAAAACTATGGCGGAGGTGCATAATGCCCCTTGCACGCCATATGCTGTCATATTGCAACTTAACTAGTTCTGGGTAGGCATATTTATTCCATATTGGACTATATTCTGTAAAGCCCATCACCTGCTGTAGCTGTTTCACCTTGGACCAGATCTTATGCATCAATCTATATGTGTAGAATACCTTATTAGATTTCAAGAAAAGGTGAGCCTCCAATCCTTCCGGTGGATTACGAGCCCCCTTCGGTTAGAGAACCACCTTAAACGTTGAGTCCCCCCCCCCCCCCTTTTGGCTCCTGATCATTCAAGGCCTCCACCATATGCTGTAGGTGGGCTGCTAAGTAATATATCCAGGGATTTGGGAAAGCCAAACCCCCCATTATCCTTCAATCTTTGTAACTGCTCCAGCTGGATTCTAGCAGGTCCTGTTTTCCAGAGCAAAGAGCAAATTGACCGATCTGAATACTTTCAAAGAGATAATTAATGGGGTGTTGTGCAGAAGATAGGGTAGCTGGGGCATTAGGATCATTTTTACCAGATTCGCTCTGCCGGCCACGAAAGCCACAATTTAGACCATATCCCAATCTTGTCCTGGAGCCTTGTTAGGAGTGGAAGGGCATTTAGGCAGCAATAATCAGTTGATTTTCAAAGATATCTTGACTCTCAGGCATCTAACAGACAGTTAAGGGTCTAGAGCCTGAACTAATTACAGTAAGGCTGACTTTGTCCAATTTATAGTAAGACCAGAATACCTGCCAAATTCAGTAATCCTACGCATAGCTGCTTTCCGTGAAGTACCGGTGTCGCCCACCAGTAGTAGCATTTCATCTGCGTATAGTAATATTTTTTTCATGGAGGGGTCCATATCTGAAGCCCTCCACAGAATTCATAGCTCTAATCTGTGCTGCCAAAGGCTCTATCGCAAGGGCGATCAATAGAGGAGAAAGAGGGCATCCCTGCCTTGTCCCTCTTCCAAGTTCAAACTGCTGAGAAGTCCTACCCCCCTCCCGAATGACCGCCTGTGGATATAGTAATCGTACCCATGCAATAAAGGTTTTACCAAACCAAACTTTTCCAAGACTGCCCATAGATAGCACCACTCTACGCTATCAAAGGCCTTGTTAGTGTCTAGGGATAAAAGTGCCCTCAAACCCATATTGTCCGCCACAGGTTTGCATATTCATATATAATCTTCTGAGATTGACGGCGGTGGATTTTTTTTTTCTTTTTTAAACTTTTTTTATTAGCGGAGAAAAAAGCATAAAGTACATACAACACGGCACTCAACAGGAATGCCAACATATCAAATAAAGTACAAACAGAAACGGTACATCAACTCATGCAAGCATACGTTAAAGATAATTTCCATGATAAACATTGTGTCTTGATTATGTTATCGTAGAGGTCAATCAGTATACTGCAATCCAACACGGCATAAGGCAAAACCATCAAACATAATATGAAAATAACGCAGGGAACGTCATGCACAAAAAGGGGCTAGTCTCATACAGCCAAAGCTAGGTAGCAGATTTGGTAAGCTCAGAGGAGCACCATGCACCCCAGAGCTTATCATACTTGGCTGGGCAACCTCTATGTTCAAACACGTGTTTTTCATATTGCAACACCTGATTAACCAAATGTAACCACATACGTACTAATGGAGGAGCAGGTTGAATCCACTTGAGGGCAACAGCCTTATGTGCCATAAACAAGGACTCCTGTAGCAAGGTCCAAGCATGTCTCAGCCACTGCTCCTTATCCAGCACCCCCAGCAGACACACCATGGGTGTGCACGGCACTGTGTCAGACAGAACTGAGGAAAGAACCTCAGTCACCCTCCGCCAGTACCACGCAATGACCGGGCACTGCCACATAACATGCGCAAAGTCCGCACGCGGGTGAGTACACCTGGTGCATGCAGGAGTCGGGAGTCTATGCATGGCATGCAGCCGGACCGGGATCAAATAAGATTGGTGTAACATGTAGAGATGAATCAGCCTGTTAACAGCCGGAGAAACCGAGAGGTACGTCAGACACGCCTCCTCCCAGTCCTCATCCGACAAATCAGGGATCAGTTGCTGCCACTTGGTACGCACCACCAGCGGATTACTATTAACTGTGGCCGATAACAGATGCAAATAAATCGTGGAGATAAGGCCCCTAGGTCCCTGAGAGCGCAAGATGCCAATTAGTGGATAATCGGAGAGAATAACCTTGTTTGAGCCAAACTGGGAGTGGAGTGCATGGCGAAGCTGGAGATACCTATAGAAGGTGCTATGGGGGAGATCACATTTGTCCTGTAGCGACTGGAAGGTGGCAATCGTATTCCCCACATAGACATCCCCCAAGGTAGAGATTCCCCTACACTCCCAGAACCTAAAATCCAGAAACGATTATAGACCAGGCAACATTGGATTATGCCAAATAGGTAGGGCAACCACAGTGTCGCCAGCGTCAGCAATCTTCTTAGCCTCCCGCCACACCGCCCTAGCTAGCGTGAGAATTGGGACCGAACGCCCTCCCAGAGCCCTTGCTGGGGCCTCCAGTGCCACCAACAAGTGCTCCAGCCTCAACACCCTGGCAAGATAGTATTCAACAACAGCTGGAGTAGTCTGATATAACCAGTCAGTCAAATAGCGTAACTGTCCTGCCAAATAATAGTAGTACAGATTGGGCAGTGCCATACCTGCCTCCAATTTTGGGCGCTCCAGCGTGGAAAGTTTTTTTAAGCTTACGTCTAGTATTATTCCATATAAAAGACACAAAAAGCGAGTCCAGGGATTTAAAAAATGATTTAGGAACCGGGACAGGTACGTGGGAAGTCACATAAAGACATTTAGGCAACAAGATCATCTTGATGAGGTTTATCCTACCCGCCACCAATAAAGGGAGCCTAGACCATATCCCAAGCTTGTGCTTAACCACCTGTAGCAGGGGATCTAGATTAGCCCGCAGGGCATCCGATGGGGACCGCGTGATAATGATACCCAGATACTTAAATGAGGATACCACCCGGAGGGGAGTAAGGGGGTCACCCGCCACAGTAGCCCTAGCATCAAATAGCATCAGCGCAGACTTCTGCCAGTTAATTTTCAGGCCAGAATAGGTGCCAAAGCCATCAATAATGTGCATCGCAGCCGGCAGTAAAGTGGAAGTGTCCCGAAGATACAAAATAAGATAGTCCGCGTAGAGCCCAATGACGTCAGTCCTGTCACCCATAGCAATGCCCCGCAATAGAGGAGACTGCCGAAACCTCAATGCCAAGGTCTCAATAGCCACCGCAAATAACAATGGGGATAATGGACACCCCTGTCTAGTACCTTGATGTAGCTTAATAGATGGGGACAGTAAACCATTAACCAGGATATGGGAGGTGGGATCTCTATAAAGGATCGAGACCCAGGCCTGAAACTTAATCCCGAGACCAAAGGAGCGCAATGCCACCATCAGAAACCGCCACTCAATCGAATCAAAGGCCTTAGCAGTATCCAATGAGGCCAGTGCGCAGGACTCCGGGAAAGACTTTTTGAGTTGTAAAATCGTCTGTGTCCTCGGAATATTAATAGACGTGGACTTACCAGGCATAAAACCGGTTTGATCCGGGTGAATAATATCAAGAATCACAAGATTAAGGTGTTTAGCCAAGATTTTCGCCAAAATTTTGTAATCAGTATTCAATAGGGAAATTGGGCGATATGAGGCACAGTCCGTCAAGTCTTTATCAGGTTTGGGGATGAGAACCACTGTGGCCGAGTACATGGAGGAGGGCAGCCTACCCTCCCTAAAAGCAGTGAAATAAACCTGGGTTAGGACAGGAGCAAGGACATCCAAATATCGACAATAGACCTCTAGGGGCAGGCCATCGGGTCCAGGGGCTTTACCCTTACCCAAAGAAGTAATCCCCTCCCTAACCTCGTCCTCTGTGATATCCGCCTCTAACCCCTCACTCTGTTCCTGTGACAAGGTGGGAAATAACAAGTCTGACAGGTAAGCGTCTATGTCGTCACTAGTAAAGGTCAAAGTGGAGGTATAACGGCGGTGGATTTATTAGGCATAAAACCTGCCTAATCTTCATGGACAATATTGGTAATAACTTTGTTTGTTTAGTCCAGAACTTTTGCTAGTATTTTAATGTCAGATTATAGTAAAGATATAGGCCTATACGAGTTGGGTTCTATGGGGGAATTGTCAGGTTTCAGAAGTAAAATAATGCTAGCCCTATACATGGACGGCGGTAACCGACCACATCTGCGAGCGTCATTGAAAACCTTCGGTAATCTTTGTATAAGTGTCTCAGTGTATTTCTGAAAAACCTCCAGAGGTAACCCATCATCCCTGAGAGCCTTGAAGGCAGGAAAAGAACTGCCGCTTCCTGAAGTTCCTCCACCGTAAAGGGAGCTTCTAAATTCGCTCTATGTACGTCGGAAAGTTTAGGCAGGTCAATAGAATGCAGATATATTCTGCAAGGACCACATTAGAATATGAGACTGTAGATGCATACAGCTCAGAGTAAAATCGTACTAGTTCTGTCACGACTGCTACTTGAGACTTTGCCAAGACCCCTGTTGGGGAGTTTTAAGGCTCCTATTACCTGTGCCGCTGGGCGTACATTCACAATCTTTGCCAGGAGGTGGCCAATCTGATCCCCCTCCTCATAAAACGTGACATTAGAAAAAAAAATCTTTTCCTTTCTGCTTTGGAGGAAATAAGATTAGTTAAGGCATCTTGGGCGGATAACCAGGCTACTCTAGATTCATCAGTGGGCTGTGCCACATAAACCGCTCACGCTCCCGAATATGTCGAGTAAAGAGCTGTTCATAAGTTTTAGAGGTTGTTTTAATGCAATTCACTGCGGCAATGAGGACCCCCATAAATAACATTTAAAAGCATCCCATTGAAGTAGGATGTCTGCATACCTATCGTTATCCATAAAGAAAGAAAATAGATATGCTATGGTCTATATCATTATTGGCAGGCAATAGTTTTAGCCAATAAGTGTTTTAAACGCCAAGGGTCTTTAGGTAGGTTGATCCTCGGTTTAGCTGTGATCCAGCATAATAAAGGGGAGTGATCTGAGACCCCTCTCTAAACATATTGCACGTTAGTCATCAAATTGACTGATTGTGCATTCCCTAAGCAAAGGTCTATGCGAGATAAAGATCCATGGGTCTTGGAATAGCATGAGAATTGACTATCGGTAGGGTTTTTTAGTCTCTAGACATCTATCTAAGACATTTCCTTCAGGAAACATGAGAGGGGGGTACCCCTAGACATGGGTCCTAATAGGGGAAGGGGGTGCCTGTCTAGGGTTGGGTTTAGCACTCAATTAAAGTCCCCCATGATAAATATCGCGGCATCTAGCTTATCCATTAGGAATGCCACCATTTCCCTCAGCACCAGCATGGAAATAGGAGGGGGTGGTATATAGACCACAGCCAACACACGTCAAAGCAAACAGTTTGCAATACAAAAACACATATCGCCCCTCCAGATCAAAGGTTTTCGCCATTTCCTGATAGTCCAGCGCTTTGTGAATAAGGACGCACCCCCCCCCCCCTGAAATAAGAGGTGTGTGTGGAGTGGTATATCTCCCGTGTTCAGGAATAGTTCATACAGCTAAGGGTCTCCTTGCTGATATGCGTTTCCTGGAGGCCAATAATAGCCAGCTGATATCTGCGCAGAACAGAGTTAACCATTGCCCTTTTCAAAGGGTCGTGTAGTCCCCTGACATTCCAGGAGATTGGAGATATTTTAGTCATAACCTGGAGTACAGGAAAGCATATGTAGAATGACAACCAAAAGGCAAATGTGCCAGCGTGTATAGTAAGGTAATCATAGGTGTCTCCTAACCTTTGCATTAGTAGGTCATCTTCAGAATAGTTGAAAATGGCAAAGTTTAGAACACAAAAAAAACAAACAAGGAAGGGTTGGATACCATATAGCTCGGCTTTGGATAGCCAGCAATAGGTATAACTTGGAAAGTTGCCAACAGGGTGTAATCCTTCATAAAATAACGCCCACCATTTGGGCCAACACCAGTAAACTGAAATTAGAAAGTATAGTACTCTTGTGAAGATGGTAACGTCCTCTCGGAAGCCTACCTTTAGTAAAATGAAAACTGTGTCTCCGGGGTGTATAATAAGCCCCATTCAGAGTAAAATTTTCTTGACTTGACATAGGTTTCCCAACAGACACCTCTCCTCAGGTTTCAGCAAATTCACGTTGCCTGGCACGTAACAACTGCTTGTTAACATCCAGCCAATTTGCTGCATCTTTGGCTGTGTTAAAGAAATTAACTTGGCCTCTGGCAGTAACTCATAGATGCTCCGGATATAACATTGCATATGGTAGGTTCAGACGTTGGAGGCGCTGTTTAAATTCTTGAAACTTAGCGTGCTTTTTCTGTACCTCGGCAGAAAAGTCAGGGTAGAAGGAAACCCTTACCCCGTTATACTGGTATAAAATATTTCTCTCTGGCCAGCCTGAGCACTTTTTCTCTGTCACGATAGTGCAATAGACGTGCTAGGATGGGACGGGGCTCAGTACCAGCAAGAACCCTGGTAGGGTTACGATGAGCTCTTTCTATTGTGAAAAGGGGGGAGAATGCATCCTTTCTGACTATTTCTAGGAGCCATTTTTCAGTGAATTCTGTGGGGTCACGAACCTCAACCTTCTCTGGTAAACCTACAATCCGTATGTTTTTCGTCTCAGATGATATTCAATGTTGTCCATCTTATTACTTAAAGCTTTTGCCAGGGTAGTCAGGGTTCACTTATTAGAAAGTGCAGCTTATCTTCCACATCACTGATACAGCCTTCTACCGCTGTTTTTCTCTCTCGCATTTTCTGGAGGTCTTGTCACAGGAGAGACACCACCTCTGTAAGACCCCTAGCCGCTCCTTAACAGTGTTACAGATGCAGTACACTGATGGACAGCCTTTAAGATTTGGCTTAGTGTGGGTTGATTGTCTCTCTCTTGTAGGTCTACAGGGTCTGCATTACATGTATCTGGAGGGGATGTAGAGACAGTCCCAGCGCCTGTGCCTAGCCCCAATCCCTGCATCAAGTAATTTTCCTCCATCACCTCATTAACTCCTGACCCCTGGGCACCAGACAGCTTTTGGGTGTACTATATCATATCTTTGGGGACATCCTTGCGGTTACAATTACCCACTTCGCTGCCTTGCTCCTTCAGGTTTTCAGCGCCTCGTGGTGTGCCTTTCTGCTGTGCTGTGGCCGCGCCATATTGGGATTCCAAGGCTGCCCAGTCCTCCTTGCCTTTTCTGGTCGTCATCGCACGCAGCGATGCGGGAAAGGTATCCACTGATTCTTTGGGGTAAGCAGAGTAAACTGCTGTCAGTTACACCCAGATCAGGTGCCGAAGGAAGGATCAGTGACAGGATCTTCAACGGGAGCTCCGTGTAGCTGATCCGCTCACATGCCTGATTCGGCCACACCCCCACAGTCGCACTTTGTCACTGATTACCACCATTACTGGTATAGTATCTTGATCACTATCAGAATTATAGTGGTGTCCCCAAAAGTATTGTGTCCACAAAAACACAGTTTGGCTTTTACCAAAGACATGCAGCAGAATATATTTTGGCCTAAATTTATGAAGAAATTTTGATTTTATTGAACATGCTTTATAACGGAAAGTAGAAAATATATAATTTTTTTTTTTTTTTTTTAAATTTTCTAAGGAAACGCAGCTTAACATGAATTAAAGGTTCCATCCCTGCAGAATTGTTGTTCAGTGTTTGTTTACTTCAGTGTAATGTTTTAAAATGGAACTAAACAGTCCTATTTACAGCCAGGAAAATTGCCATTTATGCCTATTAGATTTTCAGTTGTCATGGTGCTGCATATGTGATGTATATGATACCAGCAATTTGATGGATTTACAGTTTGGTTGGGAGAGAACATAAGCACACTAGTAAATGTGACATTTATAATTTAGGACATGACTTGAATGTAACTGTTTTGGGAAACTGTTAAATCCGTGCATTTAATTTCACTTTAACCTAGCAGTTTCTTAATTCTCTTTATGCCACGAGGTAAAATATCTTTATACCATAGATACCAACATCATTTTTTTTTATTTATTTTGTGGAGTATGGCACCCTGTTATAATGGCCATGGAGAACATTTTCTGGCAGTTACAAACTTGGCTGGTGAAAAGGGCCTCTGAATCCAGAAAAACAATTCGGCTAAGATTCTTTGACGTTCAAATTTCAGTTGTTGCCTAAAGCTGACTGCAAACGTTTGTCACCTGATAATACCTTTTTATTTTCAAAAAGATTAGACAGTGGTCAGGCTGGTTTTGAGGTGCCTTTACCCGGTGCAGGTAACATTGGTCCTGAATAGTGATGGGCTCAGATGTGTTTGGGATCGTAATCCCAACCCACCTGAGCAATTCTGCCAGGAATCCATCACTGCACACCACCAATCATAGGCAGTGAGACATTTCCTGGTCCGCAGCTGCACAGACTGGGAAATGCCTCACTGCCTATGATTGGTGGTGTGCAGTGTTTGCTTTCTGGTGGGATTGCTCAGGTGGGTTGGAATTACAATCCCGAACACGCCTGACTACATCACTAGTACATCACTAGTCCTGAACTGGCCAGATTGGGTTGTGCTCACTTCATACAAAGGAAATTGCAACCTAAATAAAGCACATTATCCGCAATGCTGTTCCATTTATTTGGTGTGTGTTACTGAACTTTTGAACAAATCCAACATTCTTCAGTCTGGCCTTCTAAAAAAAATCACAGCAAAAAAAAATTCTTTCTCCGCTTTCCATTGCATAGGGGTGAGTCTATAGAAGATACTTGCACAATCAAAAACTAGTGGCCCAAAAGTATTTATCGGTACGCCATGGCCATTTTATTTAGAACTGTCTCTGGTATGCAATAATAACATTATTTCCTTTATACATTTGCAGGGTGTAAGTGAGCCTGCACCGTTCTCAGATCAAATACAGATTGACCACGAAAAGCCATACACGAGAGTAACAATGGAAGAAGCAAAGAGGGGAACACCACGTAAGTATTTATATTTTTACAACCTAAGTAAGGACACCCATGGAAGCAATGTGAATATCCTGTTTCGGCTATGACCACAGCAACTATGTAGGACCGTTGATCAGTGTAACTACACCTCAAGCCACAGCCAATCACAGTTAGAATCACGCCCCTAGGGACACACACAGCCCCTCCCTCTCAAATAAAGTTAACCCCTTCACTGCCAGTGTAATTTTATAGTAACAGTGCATATGTATAGCACTGATTACTGTAGAAATGTCACTGGTAACCCCAAAAGTGTCAAAAATGTCAGTCAGGGGTCCAATCTGTCCGCCGCAATGTCGCAGTACCGCAAAAAAATCGCAGATCGCCGCCATTACGCGTTAAAAAAAACAAACAACAAAAATGACAAAAATCTTTCCCTTTGTTAGTAAACGCGATAACTTTTGCGCAAACCAATCAAAATACGCTTTTTGCGATTTTTTTTTTTTTTTTTTTACCAAACAGATGTAGCATAAAACAAATTGGCCGAAAATGTTAAAAAATTTAGATTTTTACTTTTTTTTGGGGGGGGAATTTCATATAAAAAAATGTGAAAAATATTGTTATTTTTGCAAAATTGACGCTCTTTTTTTGTTTATAGCGCGTGATCAAAAAATCGCACAGGTGATCAAATACCGCCAAAAGAAAGCTCTGTTTGTGGGAAAAAAAGGACGTCAAATTCGTTTAGGTACAGCGTCGACCGACCGCGCAATTGTCCAATAAAGTCACGCAGTGCCGAATCGCAAAATACCCCCTGGTCGGAATGGGGGTAAAATCTTCCGGGGCTTAAGTGGTTAAGTTGTAAATCACTCTGTAGCACATGGTTCCAGCACCATATTCTTTCAGCTCTAACTTCACTAAAATGAAGTTATAAATGTTATGCTACAGCATGAATGTCTAATACTGTATCTTCGAGATGTTTTATACATTCTGACATTTTAAAGTGATGTTAAAGGGTTTTTTTTTTTTTATAATAGCAAACATGTCATAGTTGCCTGCTCTCTGCAATGATTTTGCACACTGCAGCCCTGATCCTTCTCATCTTGGGTCCCCCCGCCAGCTCTCCTTGCTCTTTCCTTTGCTAAGTGCCCCTAATAGGAAGCTGTTTGCAATGCAGCCACTCGTGTGTGTGCTCACTCCTCAGCTCTGCGTCCATAGGAGACACAGAGCAGGGCGTGGCCCTGTCCTTGTTCCCACCTCACTGACTGTGATTGATAGCAGTGGGAGCCAATGGCTCCCTCTGCGGTGTCTGAACCAGTGAGGATGGAGAGAGCAGAGAGAGCCTCTGCTCTCATGCACATTGCTAGAGTCCTTCTGTAATTTTGCACTGCGATGATTACATAAGAGATCCATTTATCCGTCTTCTAGTCCCAACTGCAAGTTGTTCCCTCAGCCATGTCACCAATGCACAACATCCTCCATAACCCAATGTTTCACCTCTTTTCTCATTGTTCACACCAGCTTCTGTCACAGCTGTATACATACTGTCTGCAATAACATTACTGGCTCACCCCTGTTTTTGTCTGGGGTAAATTCTCTGGAATCTCCCTCATCCTTCCATTTTATGATTTCTGACAGATCTCCTCTACCCCGGTGTATGCATTTCTTCTTTTTTTTTTTTTTTGGCAACTCCCTCACCATACTACATTCTTTACCTATTTTGCTAATAGTTCATGATCAAATCATAAGCATTCTCCTTTATCGGTTGTCCATAATCAGATCCCACTGCCTTCTCTCTTTTTTACCAGTCCATAATCCCAGTCCCTTGTGCCCTAACTCTCACTTCTCCCTATCCTGGTCAGCTCATGCCCTGCCTCCCCTATTTTCCTTCTTTCCATGGCCAGAGCATGCTCAGTTCCAGCTTCTATCTTAGTTGTCTAGGATCCTATACTGACCAGCTCCATTTTTAGATTACTCTTGACCAAATAACTTGTGTGGATAGGCAGTAATGCATACTGGTGTATTATGAGTTGCTCAGTGACCATTAGTAATGTGCTCATGACATGAAGGTTAATGACCAATCGTGATACAACACAATTTATTTTAACATTAAGAACTTTCTTTTCAAATCACAGTACTGATTCAACAAGCCACTCTTCACCGCAGTATTTATTAACAGTCTACCATAATAAGTACTGTTTTTCTCATTATTACATTGCTTATCTGTTATGAGTCTCCAGCCACTTTGTGTCAATAAATGGCACTTTTCTCTAGAACATAAATGGTGACAAGGAAGTTGAAATTCATCTACATTATCTGAAATCATTTGTGCCAAATCTTACAGTAACTGCAGTGTAGTGCTTTTACTGGAAATCTGCTAAACGGCACTCAAAGGTCCTGCAACATCTCATTGATCTCATCTGTTGCTCCACCAAGGAAAAAAAAATGAGAATTACTTGTCTGTCCACACACAAAATGTATGTCTGGCAAGTCTCAACCTTGCATACTATTTTTTGGGCTGTTCAACACCTGCTCAACTTCATTTGTGTGAGGTTACTGCCATGGATGCAGCCTAGGGGTTAGGTGTGGTCATTGCCTTCCATATGGCACTCATAACTACAGTGGTGTGCTTTTACCACTTGAGAGAGTTGTCAACATAACATGCAAGTTCACAGTATACTTGCAGATTATGGTGCGCAGCTACCTTCTGCCATGCTGTCCTTCCATGATGCGTCCAGGATTTTGATACTGCTGTGCCCCTGCCAACGATTCTTCGTGGTATTTCTCTTTGGCTGTTGGATGGCCCCTGATGTTGTAACTTCTGTGCAAGATGAGAACAGAGCCAGGCTGTACACTGATAATAGATGAAATTATGGTCAGAGGCAGTGGTAATAGTACAGGTTTTAGTTGAAGAGGTATTGCACAAGATAATGAGATACTGGGGACATGATAGGCTGGCCACACATGGATTGAAATTTGGCCAGTTCAGGAGGAACCAGATGAATTTTGATCCATGTATGAGTACTGTGGTTTTACAGAAGATAAATTACTTACTGATCAACTTCTGTACAACCACCCAGTCATATTTTCCCTGCTCCATCAGCGCTGCAGGCTATGGACTGCAGTGCTGATCTGTGTAATTTGATGGTGGGGTATTCCCTCATTCACCTTGAATGTGTGGATGAGAGAACCAGGTCTTTTCCTTTTTTTTTCTTTTTTTTTTTGTATGGGCTGCCTTACAGTGCGGCTAGCAAAGATCACTGTTATTACCTTTTTTACTTTTTACCAATCATTGTGCACACTAGAGCACTGGGGTCTGGGGTATACATTAATAAATGCCCCTTGATAGCTACCAACCAACACTTTGCATAGCTTCGATCAGTCAAATCCACCTGTCACTGACAGCGTCAGTCCCCTTTAATGATTGAGGCACAGAGAAACTTTGTTTTTTCGGCGGTGACCTAGTGATCACATGCAAGTTGAAACCTTTGCTCAGAAAAGAAAACAATTGATGTCATTGCAGCCTGTAAATAGCAGTGTGCTTCTGTTTGATACTGTACATATCTGATACAAGTATAGTACGGTTAAACAATAACCAGCAGTGTTTTAAAAAAATATATACAGAACAGAGCATGAGTTTTATTAAAACTTATTAAAAAGCTAATTTTAAATTTTACGGTATAGCCAGATTAAATGACTGCAACATTTAGCCTAGACATCTAGGCTTTAATGACCTCTGGTCCCAGAAGGGTTAACATTCTTTAAAAGTTGAGTACACTGTATTGCAGCATTTCATCATAACTGTTCCACTGCTGTACTCATGTTACATAAAGGCTAAGAGCTTTTCATAATACAACAGACATTTTAGAAGAAAATACCCAGATTCATTCCAAAACTATATCCACCTTAAAAAATTTGCCATGTCCGTTTATATACAGGTGCATCTCATAGATTAGAATTTTGTCAAAAAGTTAATTTAGTTCAGTAATTCAGTTCAAAAAGTGAAACTCCATATATTTTTATATAGATGTGTTGCACACAGAGGGATATATTTCAAGCATTTTTTTTCTTTTAATTTTTGATGATTATGGCTTACAGCTAGTGAAAACCCAAAATTCATTATCTCAGAAAATTGGAATAATACGTAAGGCCAATAAAAAAAAAAAAAAAGAAAAAAAAAAATGTTGGCTTATTGAAAAGTATGTCCATGTACAGTATAGTTTGCACTTAATACTTGGTCAGGGCTCCTTTTGCATGAATTACTGCATCAATGCAGTGTGGCACAGTGGACCAACACCAGCGGATTGGATTCTGTACCTCTCCACTCTTCTTTCAGACTCTGGGACCTTTCATTTCCAAACGAAATGCAACATTTTCCACAGTCCATAATGATATGGGGAGCCATGTCATCTGCTGGTGTTGGTCCACTGTGTTTTATTAAGTCCAAAGTAGAGAAATGCCTGTTTTCGGTAATGCGATATATCGCGGTATTGCATACACATGGTATTGTTATTGTGGTCATTTTTAAAATACCGAGTTTTTTCTGTTCTGCCTGGCTGCCCCCGCGTCTCCCCGCAATTTCTGGGCTTCCGACTCAGCTCTCCTTTACTAGAACGGAGCCGCTACTTCCTGTATAGGTCTGGCTCACAGGCGGAGTGATATCAGATGCATTCCGCCTGTGACAGGAGGAGCCATACACAGAAAGCAGCGGCTTTGCTCTATACTGCAGCTTCATGCTTCCTCCCAGGCTCAGACAGACAGACACCGTGCCACTGCCCACTACAAGCAAATCTCTGCAAGTACCTACCCACTACTATTACTATATACTGTCACTGTGTGTATATGTATATATATATTATATGCACAGGCATAGCAGCCCACATTACATTATTATATAGTCATCAAGCAGTGTCTAGCCTACCTGGTGATGACTGGTCCTGGCGCTGAGCTCTGATCTGATGGCCTGGTCATTAAGGGGGAAAATCCTTGTGGTCCAGAAGTGGTTAAACCTGCAGGAGGACCGGTGTTGATATTTATAAATTACTTTACTTTTGCTTTAGGCCTCGTTCACATGTATGTGGGTTTGGGGGCCCACATTTGAACAGACATAGCAGCCCATTGATTCGAATGGGCTTGGGCTGCTATGCCTGCATTCTCGGCTGAAAAAATGTGCATGCAGAATTTTAAAAAATGCAGTGGCTGTGAAATCCATCCTGCTTTTGCACCATGCGACTTACCTGCAGTTCCTGCACACGAAAACTGTTTTTAAATGCCGGGCACACGTATATATAAATACTCAGAAAGCTTGCCAGAGCAGGAACTGCAGGTAAGTCGCATGGTGCAAAAGCAGGATGGATTTCAAGGCCACTGCATTTCTTTAAATGCGTTATACACCTTTTTTCTGCAGAAAACAAGGGCATAGCAGCCCATTCAAATCAATGGGCTGCTTTGCCTGTGCAAATGTGGGCCGCATACATATGAACCAGGCCTAAAGCAATAGTAAAGTAATATTATAAATAAAAACACAGGCCCTCCTGCAGCTTTAACCACTTTTGGACTGCAAGGATTTGCCCCCTTAATGACCAGGCTATTGGATCAAGGCCACTTGAAATTATGTAATCATATAATTGAATACCCTGATAATACCATATACCGTGGCAAAACCTTAAATAATCGCAGCATGGAAATCTGATTACCGTCACATGCCTAGTCCAAAGTCAGCACAGCCCTCCACCAGGAATTTCTAAAGCACTTCATGCTTCCCTCTGGTGACCAGCTTTATGGAGATGCTGATTTCATTTTCCATCAGTACTTGGCACCTGCCCACACTGCCAAAAGTACCAATACCTGGTTTATTGATCATGGTTTCACTGTGCTTGATTGGCCAGCAAACCTGACCTAAACTTCATAGAGAAGATGAGAGACCCCAGACCCAACAATGCAGACGAGCTGAAGGCTGCTATCAAAGTAACCTGCACTTCCATAACACCTCAGCAGTGCCACAGGCTGATCGCCTCCATGTGACATGGCATTGATGCAGTATTTCATGCAAAAGGGTCCCCGACCAAGTATTGAGTGCATACTATACTGTGCATGGGCATACTTTTTAGTAAGCCAACATTTTCTGTCCTAAACTTTTTTTCTCTGTCGCTCATTGACAGACGTAGTCTTCTTGATTCACAAGAACTGGGTTATGTTGTCTCCGCGGGAGTAGGACTAGGCAGAAAGAAAAAACGTTCTGGCTCCACCCTAGGGGCAGTCCCAGAGGGTATATCCTCCCTCTCTCTGCTACAAGGCATCAGTTTTTTTCTGTCTAGTCAGGAGTAAGGACCTAAGTTCCTTGCTGGGATCTCTGGTCCTGGCAAGATTTTTTTCTTTTTTGAAAAAATATTTTTTAGGTAGTTTTTTCTCCAGTGTTTTTTCCTGTGAGATCTTCAAGCAAATACGCCGGACTGGGCGACACTAGTGGTCACCCCAGCCGGCCTATGAGCGCGCGCAGACCATTGCATTGCGCTTGGTCGGCCGCGACACATTCAAGTAAGTATGCGGGGCCGGGCGACGGGCTGGATGTTGAGATCCAGTGGTCACCCCGGTTTCTGCCTACGAGCGCGTGCAGACCAGAGCTCCGCGCTGGGTCGGCCGCGACGGAGTCCCATTGGAGGGACTGACCTTGCGAGTTAAAAGTCTCGCTTGGACGCCAGGAACCAGAGAGTCGAGGCGTCCGGAGTGGTCCACAACCCCCCACCCCGGTGGAGAGGGTATTGTGAAGAGAGGGTGCCTGTCGGTTCGGTATGGTGAGTAAACCTTCCCTTTTTTCCTTGTTATGAGGCAGTATAAATTATGGGCCCCTCCATACATGGTCAGTATCTGTCTGACACTAAAAGTCCCCCTTGTAAATACAGCATGTGTTTGGTGGGAAGTGGACTTGGTTTGAGAGCTAACACTCTACCCAGCAGACTGTAGTATTACAGCAGACATAGGAGGTATAATCCTACCTTAATTGTAGTGTACCTCCTGCAGATCGATAAACCGCCATTTAGCAGAGATGCAGGTGGATGTGCTGGGAAAAACGATTTCGGCAGTCCGCCGCCATTTTGCCGTAGACCGGGTGCATGAATGTCCTCAGGTCACGCCGACCGCCATGTTTTTGGAGTCTATTGTCTCCTGTATGGGGGCGGCCATGTTTGATGAGCCCAGCTACCTCGTGGAGAGCTGGGAACGCCAGAAGGCGTACACAGGGGGCGGAGCCACGTCCTTCTACCCGGGAAAACGAACACAGCTCTTTCCAGTCTGTAAAAGACAGACGCTGACTGCAGTTGGTTGGAAACTTCTCTGCATCGGGTGGTGAGCCTTGAGGGTCCCTCTCTCTCTCTCTGTGGGGATCGAGAAGCAGGTACTCTGAGGGGCGCTATTGCGCTAGGGGGATACACATAAAAAAAAAAAAAAAAGAGGTATTTTTTATTTAAAAAAAAAAAAAAAAGTTTTTGTTTTTTCGGGCAGAGGTGTCCTGAATTAACATGGACCCTGCCACTCATGTATCTCCACCGGATCCCCTCGAGGTGTCTGCAGGATCCTCCAGCACCCCACTGACGGTTGAATCATTGTCAGCTATTATGGAAACTTTTGTGTCCCGGGTGGAAGTGGCTTGTCAGGGACAGGGCGCAAGAAAGCGACCCCTGCCTAACCCCTTATTATCTGAAACTTCGGATTCAGAATCTGAGCCTATTTCTGCAGTTGCAGGTACTTCATCTGGGATTGGTGTCTCGGGTACTGTCTCTTCAGACAGTGAGGAGTTGGTAAACGCACTCATTGTATCTGTTCAAGAAACCTTAAGATTACAGGGTATTCCGTCGGAAATAGCTGAAACTGAAATCCCCTTTGGGACTAAAAAACGCATCAAAGTAGCGAAGGTTTTTCCATTGCCCAAATGTTTTGGCAATCCAATCAAAGAAGAATGGAGTCTGCCAAAACGCACTTCTGCTATTTCTAAACGCATTAACAGGCGTTATCCGTTTGAGGAAACCCTCATTAAGAAATGGACAGAACCACCTGTGGTGGATTCACCAATTGCTAGATTGAATAAAGCCACTGTGTTCCTTTAGAAGACGCTCCGTCTTTTAAAGATCCAGTGGATCGCAAGATAGAAGCTATGTCTCGCACCATGTTTTCCTTGATTGGATCAGCTTTCAGACCAATAATTGCTATTGGACTGGTTTCGCAGACTGTAACTGAATGGACCAAGTGGTTGCGCCGGGACTTAGAAGAAGTCCCTCAGGCGGTATCAGATTTGTTGGAACAAATGATACAGGGGTTACAGTTTGTGTGTGATGCGGCGTTAGACGCCACTCCATTATTGGCGCGAACATCAGTTTCAGCAGTGGTTCTCAGGCGTACACTGTGGCTAAAAGGTTGGTTAGCCGACCAAGGTTCCAAAAAAGCATTGGCTAATATCCCCTTTTTAGGAGAGCGTCTATTTGGAGCCAACTTAGATGAGATCATTAAGGATCTCACGGGAGGAAAGAGCACCTTTTTACCGCAAAATGTTAAAGGTAAAGGACCTCGTCAAAGACGAGGGCCTTCTTTCTCTGCTCACAAAAAGTTTTTTCGTCCCGCGGATGAAAAAATTAAGTCCTCCAAAGCTCCTTCAGGAGGCTTCAGGGGACGTTGGTCGGGCAAGCAAAAGCCCGCCCCCTCCAGACCTGAAGATAAATCGTCCAAAGCCTGAAGGTGCGCCCCCACCCATAACTGGGGTGGGGGGACGTCTTCGCCGGTTCCCGGATCCATGGCTTTCCAGAATCGTCCAAAGCCTGAAGGTGCGCCCCCACCCATAACTGGGGTGGGGGGACGTCTTCGCCGGTTCCCGGATCCATGGCTTTCCAGAATCCCGGACAAGTGGGTTTGCGAAGTCATAAGGTCAGGGTACAAGATCGAGTTTCGATCTCACCCACCGGCGCGATTCTTCCCTTCCAATATCCGACTATCCCTGGATCGTCTAGAAGATCTACGGAGAGCAGTCACGGATTTACTACAACAAGGAGTGGTAGTCCACGTTCCTTGGACAGAACGTTTTCAGGGGTTTTATTCAAACCTATTTACAATACCCAGGAAAGAGGGCAAAGTGCGTCCAATTCTGGACTTAAGGGCACTCAATTCCTTTCTCAACATAAGAAAATTCAAGATGGAATCCATTCGCACAGTAGCAGCCTTCCTGCATCCAGGGGATGTCCTAGCGTCCATAGACATCAAGGACGCCTATCTTCACATTCCCATTTTCGCAGGACATCAGCGGTTTCTACGCTTTTCCGTAGAAGAGAACCACTATCAGTTTGTGGCGTTACCTTTCGGTCTCGCCACGGCTCCTCGGGTCTTCACGAAGGTGTTGGCCCCAATGTTGGCACTACTGCGCCAAAGAGGCATATCGATTCTAGGTTACCTAGACTATCTCCTGCTTCATGCAGAGTCTCCACAGACCCTGCTACAAAACATAGAAATTACTATAATTTCTTTACAGGAATTCGGGTGGCTGGTGAACCAGCAAAAGTCATTTCTGGTTCCCACCCAGAGGCTCGAATATCTGGGTCTAATTCTAGACACAGTCAGGACAAGAGTTTTCCTTCCGGTAGGGAAACTCCGGAAGATTCAATCAGCAGTCCAGTTGTTACTATCCAACAGCTGGTCTTCTCTTCGAACTTGCATGAGGGTTCTGGGGTTGATGGTGGCTTCCTTCGAAGCAGTCCCATTTGCCCAGTCCCATACCCGAATTCTTCAGCAAGAGATTCTTCTCAGATGGAATCGGAATCCGGAATCCCTGGACAATCGAATCCGATTGAGCAAACAGACCAGAGAGTCTCTGGTCTGGTGGCTTCGGTCTCCGATGCTCAGCCAGGGAAAGTCATTTCTGCCAATATATTGGACGATAGTGACCACGGATGCCAGTCTATCCGGATGGGGAGGAATTCTCGGTCAGTTATCTGTCCAGGGACTTTGGTCCCCGGAAGAATCCAGGTTGCCGATAAATGTATTGGAACTGAGAGCGATCAGACTTTATCTGATTCACTGGACCGAGCAGCTCCAGGGCAGCCCGGTTCGGATCCAGTCGGACAACGCCACGGCCGTGGCTTATGTCAATCACCAGGGGGGCACCAAGAGTGTCCGAGCGGCCAAGGAAGTGGCTTGCATTCTTCGCTGGGCGGAACGTTTTTGTTCCAGCGATCTCTGCGGTGTTCATTCCGGGGGTGGAAAATTGGCAGGCAGATTATCTCAGCCGTCAGACTCTGGATCAGGGGGAATGGTCCCTCCATCCAGAAGTTTTCCACCAGTTGTGCCTACGTTGGGGCACCCCGGATGTGAATCTGTTGGCATCACGATTCAACAGGAAAGTACAGAGATTCGTGGCTCGCTCCCGCGATCCTCTAGCAGAGACCGCAGACACACTGATCGCCCCGTGGGGGCAATACCAGCTAATGTATGCCTTCCCTCCTCTCGGTTTACTGCCAAGACTTCTTCGCAGGATAGAGGAGGAAGGAATTCCAGTAATCCTGGTAGCTCCGGACTGGCCTCGCGGAGCGTGGTACGCCGACTTGGTCAGACTGGTGGCGGACGTCCCGTGGAGACTTCCTCTCAGGGAGGACCTACTGTCTCAGGGACCGATCTTCCATCCTGCTTTACGATCGCTGGCTTTAACGGCCTGGCTATTGAGACCCAGGTGCTGAAGCAAGGGATTGTCAGCTTCAGTTATTCCTACTTTAGTTAAAGCAAGGAAAGCGACTTCCAGAAAGATTTATCATCGCACATGGAAGTCCTACATTGCATGGTGTGAACCTCTGGGGTTCTGTCCACGGTCTTATTCGGTTAGTCGAATATTAGCTTTTCTGCAACAAGGGGTTGAGCAGAAACTGGCCTTGAGTACTATCAAGGGTCAGGTCTGAGCATTAGCTATCTTCTTTCAGAAGCCTTTGGCTACTCATTCCTTGGTGCGGAATTTCATCCAGGGGGTGCGAAATCTGGCTCCGCCAGTGCGCGCGCCGTTACCACCCTGGGATCTTAATTTAGTATTGTCGGTTCTTCAGAAACCTCCCTTTGAAGATATTAGGGAGATTCCTCTACCTACGTTGTCCCAGAAGGTGGCCGCCTTGGTGGCTATCACTTTTGCACGCAGGGTGTCAGAACTGGCCGCTTTATCTTGTCGTTCCCCATATCTGGTGGTTCATAGAGATAAGGTGGTTCTTCGTCCGAATCCATCCTTCCTACCAAAAGTGGTTTCAGAATTTCATCTGAATGAAGAAATTGTATTACCTTCCCTGTGTCCTAAGCCCAGTCATCCTCGGGAGTTTGCTTTACACTCCTTGGATGTGGTCTGGGCGATCAGGGTATACTTGAAAACGACAGACTCGTTTCGCAAGACGGATTCACTTTTTGTGATCCCGGATGGACCCAAAAAGGGGTTGCCTGCATCTGCCGCGACTATTTCCAAATGGATCAGACAGACGGTGGTACAGGCTTATTCTATTAAGGGTCGGGAGCCCCCGTTCCCTGTTAAGGCGCACTCCACTCGGGCACTTAGTGCGTCATGGGCCTTTCGCCATCAGGCGTCAGTGGTCCAGGTGTGCAAGGCGGCTACCTGGTCGTCGGTGCATACCTTTACAAAACATTATAAAGTTGATGTAATGGCATCGTCTGATGCCTCGTTTGGCCGCAAGGTTTTGCAGGCCGCCATTTGAGGAGACCAGTGGTCTACCTCGAGGGTTTTTTTCCGTTGGAATTTTTATTTGAGTCTCATTCTTTGTTTATAATGAGCCTTTAAAACTTCTAGTTTGGCACCGGTTGGGCCTTCTAGATTGGATTTTGATTTCTGTCAATCCCACCCCTCATTTGTGGCACTGCTTCTGGATGTCCCAGTTCTTGTGAATCAAGAAGACTACGTCTGTCAATGAGCGACAGAGAAAATCGGATTTTTGTAAGCTCTTACCGTAAAATCCTTTTCTCTTAGCTCATTGACAGACGTAGTACCCGCCCCTCTATCGTTGGGTTGGGTTAACCGGTTGCCGACCGCCGCACGACTATATACTGCGGCGGTCAGCCCCGGCCAGGCAGAGTGACGTATTGGTACGTCACTCGCCTGTCACTGACTTGCGAGCCTATTGCGGGCGGGCGCGCGCCCGCCACGGCTCGTTCACAGACAAGTCAGTGCGTGTGACCGGCGGACTCGATGTCCGCCAGTCACACTACGATCGCTCCTGTGAAGGGAGAAAGACAGAGCGGCTTGTGTAAACAAGCTGCCTGTCAGTTCTCCCTGTGTAAAAGTGAAGATCTGTCCGTTCTACTATGTAGAACGGTTGATCTTTGCTTTTACACCAATAGGAATGTCCCTGCACAGTTAGAATCACGCCCCTAGGACACACTTAACCCCTCCCTGTTCAATAAAGTTAACCCCTTCCCTGCCAGTGTCATTTTTGCAGTAACAGTGCATATGTATAGCACTGATTACTGCAGTAATGTCACTGGTACCCCCAAAAGTGTCAAAAATGTCAGTCAAGGGTCCGATCTGTCCGCCGCAATGTCGCAGTACCGAAAAAAAAATCGCAGATCGCCGCCATTACGCGTTAAAAAAAAAAAACACCAAAAATGACAAAAATCTTTCCCTTTGTTAGTAAATGCGATAACTTTTGCGCAAACCAATCAAAATACGCTTTTTGCGATTTTTTTTTTTACCAAACATAGGTAGCATAAAACAAATTGGCCGAAAAATGTTAAAAAATTTTGATTTTTACATTTTTTTGGGGGAATTTCATATAAAAAAATGTGAAAAATATTGTTATTTTTGCAAAATTTACGCTCTTTTTTTGTTTATAGCGCGTGATCAAAAAATCGCACAGGTGATCAAATACCACCAAAAGAAAGCTCTGTTTGTGGGAAAAAAAGGACGTCAAATTCGTTTAGGTACAGCGTCGCACGACCGCGCAATTGTCCGTTAAAGTCACACAGTAAAAAATCGCAAAAAAAACCCTGGTCCTTTAGCAGCCAAATCCTCCGGGGCTTAAGTGGTTAAATTCTCTCTTGCTGCTTTGTGACAGAACTGATGCCTTGTAGCAGAGAGAGGGAGGATATACCCTCTGGGACTGCCCCTAGGGTGGAGCCAGAACGTTTTTTCTTTCTGCCTAGTCCTACTCCTGTGGAGACAACATAACCCACTACGTCTGTCAATGAGCTAAGAGAAAAGGATTTTACGGTAAGATCTTACAAAAATCAGATTTTTTTGGTGCTATGTAATATACTAATTTTCTGGGTTGTCACTAGCTGTAAGCCAAAATTAAAAGAAAGAAATGCTTGAAATACATTGCTCTGTGTGTAGAGCTTTTATATAAAATATGTGTTTTTGAATTACTAAAATAAACTTTTAGATTATATTCTAATTTTATGAGATACACCTGTATATACAGGGAGGGTATTTTTTTTATTTTTTTTAGAAAAATGTAACTCGTTATGCTAAGTGGAAGGGTCTTCCATCAATTGTTTCTAGGGAAAAAAACTGCTGGGATAAGCTGTCAGCCATCACACGATCAGGACATGAAAGTTCAGAGAGAGAGAGCTCTTTAGGCTGTTGCCCACAGCCACCTACCAGTATTTTACTTTGACTGCATGTAATCTACTGGGTTCCTAACTCAGGCCTTGAGGTCAGAAGGGGACATCAGTGATGTAGCTGATGGAGGCCTTGGTGCTTTAGACTCCAATGCCCGGGGCCAGCTTCCGTTTTTTTTTTTAGGCTAAGCTACAACATCCCTGTGACCTATTTCTGAAGGTGGAGAAAAGAAATGACTGATGTCTATAGCATAGAAGAATTCTCAACTGCACTACAAAAATGAAATTTCAAATTAGCAACAACTGTGCTTTTCCTTGCTAGCACATTCATTGATCAGCTCACCTTTGTTCTGCATGGCAGACCTAATATTATTTTGTGTTCTTTCTATGTTTCTGCAGCTGACAGACCAGTGAGGGTTTATGCAGATGGTATCTTCGACTTATTCCACTCTGGACACGCCCGAGCTTTAATGCAAGCAAAGAATCTCTTTCCGAACACATACCTGATTGTAGGAGGTAAGGCAAGGCTTTGGCAGGAGACAGGTTCGGGGGACATATGTGGCTGCTGAGAGTTGAACATTTTTGACCATTTTGCTGAATTTGTAACCACACAAGGAAACATTGTGGGCTGTTTTGCTGACTTTGCTCGGCTTATATGAGGTATACAAAAGCTTCTCTCATAGAGGTGAAAGGAAAAGGCATGTCTACATTTCCTCTGGAAATGAAGCATACAAGGTGTCTGCACATTGGTTGGCATTTAAGACTAGAGCACTACTGAATTCATATGGAAAATGCATTTTATCCATACTGTGTTTTACTTTTCTATGCCAATGCTTACTTTGCTTGCCAAAGACTCTTTTTAACACTTTTTTGTCTGATATGGCTTTGAATGAATTAAAGATGAAACCACTGTATTTTAGAGGATTGCAATTCAGCCCTTGACACTTTTTTATATATAGCATTCATGTACCTTTTTGTTAGCACATTGTGCCTCGGTTCACACTTATGCGATGCGGGAAGGCTGCGAATTCGCAGCCTGTTCCCGCATCGCAAATGCACCCTTGGCAGTTCACACTGCCATATGCGATACGCTGGGGGTGTCAATGTAATCTTAACGACACCCCCAGTTTGATCGCATATCGCAGTGCAATCTTACAGTTCGCACAGGATCGGATCGCACAAGTGTGAACCACTGTGCGATCCGATCCTGATGCGGCTCAAAAAAAGGGTCATGTGCGATTTTACTGCGGGTGCAGTGCGAATTTAGCCATACAGAGTGTATGGCTGAATTTGCACCGCACACCCGATCGCATATAATGAAGGAGCAGTGCGCTCCGATATTATATGCGATCGCCGCACTCGCACATATGTGAACCGGCACTGTATGCCTGTTTAATAACATGTTCATGTGTTCCCAACCTATGAATGATATTGCTCTAGCAGTGATGTGAATTGATCTAATTAGATGACTCTTCTTTTTCTAGTCTGTAGTGATGAGTTGACACATAACCTGAAGGGCTTCACAGTGATGAATGAGGAAGAACGGTATGATGCAGTTCAGCACTGTCGCTACGTAGATGAGGTGGCGAGGAACGCACCATGGACACTCACCCCAGAATTCCTTGAGGAGCACAGGGTGAGAGAGGATCCACTCCACAAGGTTGCCTCTCTGAAATAATAGTTGGAGCAGGCATGACCCATCAGCTATTACCAGTTTTAAGAATATCCACAGTATTTGCATGCAGGTGAATGTACACTTGATCACTTCACTGATTTGCCTCTTCAAACAACACAGTTGAGGCTGAAGTATAATTGTCATTTAAACACAATTTCTGGAAGTGCGTTTCGCTGCTACAACATGGGGCTTAATGGTGGCTTAGTGGTTTAGAAATGCAGCACTGGGGACATTGGTTTTGCCAGCAAGATTCTACCAGAACCAGATTTTTCTGTTCTGTTAATGTCTATGTGGGTTGCTCTTGTTTCCTCACACTCTCCAAAACACATACTGATCCAGTAATTGATTTCCACTCCGCATTAAGCCTATAGGATGTGACTGTGGTAGACCCATTTCAGTTGTATGTTCCTTTGGCGTTAAGGACAAGCATGAATGTCATAATATTGTAGAGCTTTGCAGAATGCCTGCACTAGGTAAATAAACCTAATCAATAGTAACATATCTACTCAAGTAGATGGGATAAAAGCTAGAGAATATACCTTATTTAGAAGTCTTAATAATAGTTTTTAATTTTTTTCTAATGTACATCATCCTGACAGAATGGCACTTAACAATTTACAATTTATTTTCATTAATTTATAAAAATGAAAATCCATTTCATCTAACCTATGTTTGTATTGTTTTCCTCCCTTGTAGATTGACTTTGTGGCACATGATGACATCCCTTACTCATCTGCAGGAAGTGATGACGTTTACCAGCACATAAAAGACGCAGGTCAGTCTCTTCCGCCATAAGGCTCCGTTCACACTTTTGCAACTTTGGACACATAAAGTCTTGTCTATATTCCCATTGCACTCGTTCCTGGATTACAGGCTCATCGTTAGTGGGTGCTGTAGCGATTACCAGCTAAACACTGGATATATCACAGATCAGTACACACATTCACCAGCATACCACGGATCTTCAATTGCAGTCTAAAACTTTTATTGCACAAAGATCACATCAGAAAAGAATCAGTGCAACGTTTTGGAGTCGCGCAGAACCTCTTCGTCAGGCATGCCAAAGGCAAAGTCGCATGGCAAGTCGCAGCTCATTGATTTCAATGGAACCTGTTCAGATCTATGCGTCTTAGTTGCATAAACTTTGAAAAGGTTCCTACGCTGCGACTTGAGTGCCAGAGAGGGAAGAGTCACATCAAAGTCACACTCGTGAGAACGGAACCTTACAGACTGTAAAGCACACACAGAAATGTGTATATTTTATATCATTCTGTATAATGCTATGTAGCAGAAATGTCAATTTTTACTCTTATTTACACAGGAATGTTTGCACCAACCCAGCGCACAGAAGGAATCTCCACATCTGACATCATTACCAGAATTGTACGAGATTATGATGTCTATGCTCGCCGAAATCTTCAGCGTGGCTACACTGCAAAGGAGCTTAATGTCAGCTTCATAAATGTGAGGGCTGGTATTTTTTAGTTTATACATCTCAAAAAAGATCCCCATAGCAAATTCAGAGCATCACTGGAAGAAGGAAAATTGTGGACTGTTTGCCTATTAGGCTTTACAAACAGATGTTAATGAATTTAATACGATGCATTGGTTTCATTATTGCAGTCATAACTTCTGTTACATACATCAGTGTGCTGAAAACAAAAGTCAAAGCTAGTCTTCTAGTCTTAGCTTGTTCATTATATAAAGAGTCTTCCTTCTAGGATGCCTTTTAATTCTTCAAATTAAACCTGCTCTGAATTGCAGATAGTGCTTTTAAAGCATTTATAAGTACTAACATGCTTAGATGGAAAAAGCTCATATTGATGCAATGGTCATAATGCATGGAAATGTACTATAAGAGTATATCTATGAATAGACCCTTTGTCCCAAGTGACTTTATGGAGATCTTCAGTACATTTTTGACGTAAGGTACTTCAATTTTTTCCCTAGGTGTTTTTTTTTTTTTTTATAAGGTAATACAATAGACAAAGCGGTTTTGCAAAGCACACTACCTGTTATTCATTTGTTTAACCCCTTTACGCCAACAGTGTATGTATATATATATATATATATATATATATATATATATATAATGCGGCCCCACTGGACTGGGTTTTTTTTTTCTGTGGGGCCGCAAATGCATATCTGTCTTTGTGCTGGGAGTGTGCGGCACAGAGGCCGGGGTCTCACAGAGAGTCCCAGGTCCCATACTGACGATCGGAACCCAGAACCGGGTGTTCTGGGTCACCTGATTGCTGTGATAGCCTCTGGTTGGCTATTACAGTGATCAGTCTGGTTTTGCAAAGCACACTACCTGTTATTCATTTGTTTAACCCCTTTACGCCAACAGTATATATATATATATATATATATATGCGGTCCCACTGGACTGGGTTTTTTTTTATGTGGGGCCGCATATGCATATCTGTCTTTGTGCTGGGAGTGTGCGGCACAGAGGCCGGGGTCTCACAGAGAGCCCCAGGTCCCATACTGACGATTGGGACCCAGAACCGGGTGTTCTGGGTCACCTGATTGCTGTGATAGCCTCTGGTTGGCTATTACAGTGATCAGTCACTGTGAAGCCCACCCCTGTGTTTCTCTCTCTGTGAATGGAGGGTTGAGATATTCGCTCTCTCTCACTCTTTATTATAGGTGTACATTAGTATGTTTTAGTTTGTATAAAAAAAAAAAAAGAAAGCAAAATGCGCACTATTATTTTTGGCCTGTACTACCGGTACATTCAACAACTAACATAAAAGCATACAGTTTTGTGGTATCGTTGTGATTGTCCTGAGCAGGAAAATGTATTTTGCTTTGGTCTTTGCTGGTAGGTTATGGTAGTAAAAAGAAATAAACAGCTACATTTGAAAAAAGAAAAATGATAAAAAACAAAAAAATCAGGGGATATTCATTATCCTCTACCACCAAAAGAGAGCACAATTTCCCTAAAAAAAAAAAAGCTATAATCCACCTGGATACACAAAGTAGTTGTGGTGATATGTAAGGTTTCTCTAACGCATGTCAAAATTGTGCTTGGGCATTAAAGTGGAAGTAAACTTCCATCACTAACTTTTACACCTAATAGGTAGTGTGAATATCTCCTAAACAGGTACTGTTTTGGGGATTTATACTGTGCATGCAGCCAGTGACATTACTAGCACATGCGCCCTAAAGGAACAACCACCCGTGCTGTTCCTTCAGAGCCCTGTGCCTTAAACGGTGGCTCTTGCACGCATGCGCGGCAGTGACGTCATTGCGGCTCCAGCCTGTCACAGAGTCGGAGTCGGTGAACCCGGAAGCAAGACGGGTGAACATAGGAACGCCTGCAGCTCTGACATTTCAGCACTGGAACAGCTTTGTTTTAAGGTAAATTTAACATAATGTGCTAGTATGCAATGCATACTAGCACATTCTGATAATACCTTGCAGGGTAAGAAGAAAAGAAAAACGTCCAGCGGTTTATAACTGCTTTTAACATTTGTTTTACCCTTAGGCGTTAAGGGGTTAAAGTTGATAAAACAATGAAGAAAGATAATGGGTTGCAATAGTTGCTTTATTTTTTAGACTTGTCAGCATAATGCCAAAATAAAAAAACCTGCGATGTCGGGAAAGCTGCATTTGACGATCAGCCAAAATATAAAAGCATATGTAAACTGAAAAATAAAAATTCAATACTTCTCTTTCATTCATTGACGGACACAGCTCCTCATCATCTTCACTACGTGGGTTATGCTGCCCCCTACAGGAGTAGGATACTAGGCAGAAGAAAACTGGGATGGTCTTACCCCCGGGCTCCCCTCCCTCGCAATCAGCGTCGTCCCCCCCCCCCTTCTCCATGGTCTTCTGCAGGCCCTTGCCCCCCATCTGCCCACACTTCCCCCCGGATCAAACGAACGAACATTGGAAAAGGAGATGGGCCTGGTGGGGGTGCCTGCCAGGGCCCTTCTTCCTGTTGGGATCTTTTTCGAGCTTCTGGGGCCCCCGGGAGCCGTGCAGGGCTGCCATTTTCTTGTAGCCTTTATTGCTACAGATCGCCGGCAATGTTTGTGTAGCCAAGGCAGCCATTTTCTTGTAGTTTCCCATTGAAAATAGCAGTGGCCATGTTTTTGGAGCCGTATTGAATCACCGCACGGTGGGAGCCCCTCCCCGGCCTCCAGTGCTGATCCCTAGATATTCCTCTTCCTGATCGCTGCATGTGTGCAGTTAAGTACTGAGTACCTGACCGGTGGTGGTGAGTCTGTTTTGTGGGGTTTTCTGTCCCTCTTTCTGCTGTTGCAGCGGTAGTGCTATGTGCTGGGCCTTGTGGTCCTGCTGGCACAGTGGGGTGTCCCTTGCAGTGTTCTACACTTTTTTGTGTGGGTTTTGGAATGGAGTCCCTGGAGCATATTTCACCACCTGATCTCCTCTCAGAGGCTGTCGGGCCCTCTGGGTCACAACAATTGACTGAACTGACGGCGGTCCTTGAGTCCTTGTTGTCCAAGGTAGATTTGGTCCTGGGCAAACGGGCTAGCAAAAAGAGTTCCCCGCCTTCACCTGCTTCCTCAGTCTCATCAGATCCAGTCTTTTTCGGCCGCCACAGATGCGAGTTACCCTTCGCAGTCTGCGTCCACGCACCCTGCGTGCTCAGATAGGGAGGATGATTCCTCTGCTCCTCTAGCCGCGCATGAAAAGGTGCTAGTGGATGCGCTGATTGTATCAGTGCGGAAAACCTTAAAGATGGAGGATGTGACTAACGTAGCATTGGAGGAGCGGGTCACCTTTGGCACCCACTGGTTCTTCAAAGTGGCGAAGGTGTTCCCCTTTCCCGCCTTCATTGACAATATTGTCACAAAACAGTGGGGGTGCCAGAAACACCCCTTTGCAATCCTTAGGCGTTTTTCTATACGGTACCCCTCTGAGGATTCCCCCCTTAAAAAATTGTCGGTTCCTCCGGTAGTGCACTCCCCGGTTTCCAGGTTGAATAAAGCCACCGTAATCCCGGTTGAAGAGTCCCCGGTCTTCTCAGATCCGGGGGACAGGAGGACGGAGGCCTTGACCTGCCATATGTTCACTGTAGCTAGTTCGGCACTTAGGCCGGTATTTACTATTGCCCTGGTGTCACAAGCTATGACAGAGTGGGCAAAACTTCTACGCTGGGACCTAGAGGGGGGAACAGCTCCCCCCTGCCTTTGCAGAGCTGGCAGATCAGTTGGTCCAAGGGCTACAGTTTGTCTGTGAAAAAGGCTTCTATGAAGGCCTTATCTGATCTTCTATTTGTGGGGGATTGCCTGTTTAGAGCTTCCTTGGATGACATCATTAAAGGCCTCACAGGGGGAAAGAGTACTCTTCTTCTTCCTCAGGCTTCCAAGGGTAAGGAGTCCCGTCGCAGATGGGGGCCTTTCTTTTCAGTTCACAACAGGCCTTTTTGTCCCTCAGGATCTCTAAACAAAGGATCTAAGCCCTTGAGAGCCTCTGCAGGGGGTTCTAAGAGAACCTGGTCCAGCAAGCCACAAGCGGGTTCTGCCAGACCTGCCAACAAGGCTTCCTCCACATTAAGGGGCACCCTCACTCGTATCTGAGGTGGGGGGACGTCTTTACGGGTTTCTGGATCCGTGGACCTCCCTGATAAAGGACAAGTGGGTCCACAAAGTAATATGCTCCGGCTACAAGATCGAGTTTCGATCATATCCTCCAGACAGGTTCTTCCCTTTCAGCCTGCACTTGTCCCCAGATCGCTTAGGGGATCTCTTTGGGGCAGTGCAAGAATTGTTACTTAAAGGGGTGATTATCCCGGTTCCGACATCGGAACGTTTGTAAGGTTTTTTTTTTTTTTTTTACTAAAACCTGTTTACAGTTCCCAGAAAGGAAGGCAAGGCGCGTCCAATTCTGGACCTCAAGGCGCTAAACTGCTGTGTGCGGGTACAGAATTTCCGTATGGAATCCATTCGCACTGTGGTGGCGTCCCTACATCAGGGGGATTTCCTTGCCTCCATCAACATCAGGGACCCCTACCTAAACATCTCAATATGTGTCGGCCACCAGCGCTTCCTCCGTTTTACCGGGCGAGGAGGATTATCAGTTTGTGGCGTTACCCTTTGGACTCGCCTCCGCTCCTCGGGTCTTCATAAAAGCATTGGCCCCCGGTGCTAGCATTGCTGCGTCAGCGGGGGATAGCGGTACTGGGGTATCTGGACGGTCTGCTTTTGCGAGCAGAGTCTTCGACTGCTCTGTTGGACAACTTGGAGATTACTCTGCGAACTCTGAGGGAGTTCAGTTGGATTCTGAATCTTCAGAAGTCTGCTCTGGTTCTGTCCACAAGCCTGGACTATCAGGGTCTGACTCTGGACTCTACCTCAGCCAGAGTGTTTCTTCCTCTGGAAAAACTTCAGAAAGGAAGGCGATTCAGGAGGCAATTCAGATTCTTTTGTCCAGCAGACAGTCATCTCTTCGGTTTTGCATGCGGGTACCGGGCCTGATGATGTCTACCACACGTGATCTCTGCAAAAAGATTCTGGTGAAATGGTCTCTGGACAATCAAATCCTGTTGAGCCGGAGGACGAGAGGGTGGCTTCGTTCTCTGGCACTTCATCAGGGCAAATATTTTCTTCCTCTGTACTGGACAGTCGTCACCACGGACACCAGCCTGTCCGGGTGGGGAGGCATCCTCGAAACAGTGTGCTCAGGGGGTCTGGACTCTGGAAGAGGCCAGGCTACCGATCAGTGTACTGGAACTCCGAGCGATCGCACTCTGTCTGAATCATTAAGCATGTCGTCTCTAGGGGTGTCCGGTACGTATTAAATCGGCCGTGGCCTAGGTCGATAACCAAGGGAGCACGAGAAGTGTCCTTGTGGCTCGGAAAGTAGCTGGCATTCTAAGGTGGGCAGAACGATTTGTTCCAGCCCTCTCTGCTGTGCACATTCCAGGGGCGGAACGAAGGCAGGAGGATTACCTCAGTCAACAGGCATTGGACCAGGGGGAATGATCACTTCATATGGAGGTGTTCCATCAGTTGTGTCTCCGGTGAGGTACTCCTGATGTGGATCTGTTGGCCTCTCGCCTCAACACCAAAGTTAAGAGGTTTGTGGCACGATCAGGGGATCCTCTAGCCGCTATCTTCTGCTTTACGCTTTTCCTCCTCTCAAGCTTCTGCCGAGACTCCTGCACCGGATCAAGGCAGAAGGGATTAGTTATCCTAGTTGTTCCAGACTGGCCTCGCTGGTCTTGGTACGCTGATCTGGGACGGCTGGTCGCCAATGCTCCTTGGAGACTTCCTTTCAGGGAACATCTGCTGTCCCAAGGGCCAATCTTCCATCCTGCTTTACAGTCACTGGCTTTGATGGCTTGGCTGTTGGAAGCCAGGTGCTGGTTAGAGAGTTGTTTGACTCGGTGATTCCTACGCTGTTAAAACCTAGAAAATCGACTTCTATGAAGATTTACCATCATACTTGGAAGATCCATACTTGGATCATACGTGGTCTGGATCCTTCAGGGTTCACCCTCACTCCTTTTCTGTGACTGGGATCTTGGCCTTCCTCCAACGAGGGGTTGAGCAGCGCCTGGCCATCAGGGGCCAGGTTTCGGCTTTGGCGGTTTTCTTTCAACGTCCATTGGCCCACACTCCTTGGTGCGTACCTTTCTCCAGGGAGTAAGACACTTGGTTTCTCAAGTACGGTCTCCATTGCCGCCGTGGGACCTCAATTTGGTGTTGTCAGTTCTCCAGAAGCCTCCCTTTGAAAACATTTGGGTGGTTCCCCTGCCTACATTGTTCCAGAAGGTGGACTTTTTGGTGTCTATTACTTCTGTGCGCAGGGTGTCTGAGCTGGCGGTCTTCGCCTTACCTGGTGTTCACAGGGATAAGGTGGTTCTTCGTCCATGTCCATCGTTCCTTCCAAAGGTCGTCTGATTTTCATTTGAATGAAGACATCATTTTGCCCTTCCTGTGTCCCAGGCCTAAGCATTCTAAGAAAATTGCTTTGCATTCCCTGGATGTGGTTCAGGCAATAAAGGTGTACCTGGCAGCTACGGAGTATTTTAGATAGTCAGGCTCCCTATTTGTCCTCACCGATGGACCTCGCAAAGGGTTGGCTGCTTCTGCTGTGACCATTTCCAGATAGATCAGACAGACTGCGGATCAGGCTTATTCCATTAAGGGTCAGGTTCCTCCTTTCCCTGTTAAGGCACAGTCTACTCGGGTGCTAAGTGCCTCCTGGGCCTTCCGTCATTGGGTGTCAGTGATTCAGGTTTGCAAGGCGGCTACCTGGTCGTCTGTGCACACTTTCACAAAGTTTTGTAAAGTGGATATGTTGGCATCTGCGGATGCTTCCTTCGGCCGAAAGGTTTTGCAGGCTGCTGTTTTGGAAGACTTGGTCCTATTTGAGGGTGTTCATTTTTTTCAGGGGAGCTCCAGTTGTTTAATGGTTGTGCTTCATGTTACCTGGTTGGCTATGTTTAGCCTTGGGAAGAATTTTTTTTTCTTGCTGTCCCCACCACTCATGTTTGACACGGCTTTGAAACGTCCCACATAGTTAAGAAGATGAGAAGCTGTGTCCAACAATGAATAAAAGAGAAAATGGGATTTTTCACTTACCGTAAAATCCATTTCTCTGATGTTTATTGACGGACCCAGCACCCACCCCTCTATGGAGTTTGGGTTTTTTCTTCTGACACTGCTTGTAACAAAACTGAGTACCTATAGCAGAGAGTGGGAGTATACCCCCTGGGACTGCCCCATAGGCATAGTCACGTTTTTTTCCTGCCTAGTGTCCTACTCCTGTAGGGGGCAGCATAACCCTTGTAGTCAAGAAGATGAGGAGCTGTGTCCGTCAATGAACATCAGAGAAATGGATTTTGGATATTGCAGCTTACCGGTCCTTAGGTTTGGTGGCCTCTTTATTTTTCTGTTAGACTTTTATTTTTTTATTTTCACCTGGTAATTGGCTGCTAACGCACTTCCTGCCTGAGTGTAACTCCTTTATCTATGGAGGGAAAAACTGAGCCTTCCTTGGATAACAGCATTGTCTGGATTGGATCTTGTTAGGCCATATGTGCACTGGACCTTTAGCCTGTGTGCATCCAGTCTTAGCGGTTTCATACGTCCAAAATTCACAGGTACAGCATCCAGCCCCCCCGTCTGCAGCCTGTCAAAGTCTATAAGATACTGAAGTACGCTGTGGTTGGATGCTGTACTGAGTGGTATTCGCATTTAGGGCCCTATTTGTCAAGGGACATATGCCCAGAATGCAGAATACCTGTCACTAATTTTAAAGATGCTGTATTAAGATGGTGACTGCAGCATCTTCTGTATAAATATGTGTTGGTAGATATAATGCAGTAGAATATAACACATTAGAAAGGATACACAGTGATTACTTCTGAAAAATAAACCGTCTGCTATCACACAAGGTTGATTGTCTGCTCTGATTTCAGGAGAAGAAGTACAACCTGCAGGAGCGTGTGGATAAGGTGAAAAAGAAAGTAAAGGATGTAGAGGAAAAGTCTAAGGAATTTCTGGAGAAGGTAGAAGTAAAAAGCATCGACTTGATCCAGAGATGGGAGGAAAAGTCCAGGGAATTCATTGGAAACTTCTTGGAAATGTTTGGCCCAGAGGGAGCTTTGGTAAGTAATGTCCTCCTTTAAAAATGACGCTAAGTCACTCTGCAGATTGAGATATTGAGTTACTCGGTATATTGATAGGTGACATTTTCACAGAACAACCAGATTTAACATTTACTAAAGAAGTGTGATATTTTAGTAAACCACAGAAGTACTTTGGTTAATACATACTGTTATTGTCCTTTCACGTGGGCTTTCCGCTCGGCGCTGAGCAGGCGGAACACAGGTCTGTCTCCGCTCACTGTGCTGAGATGGACCTGTCGGAGCCCTGCTCTCCTCTATGGGAGATCAGAAGAAAACGGATCGCCCGTCCGTTTTCATCCGATCCTCCAGATGGATGTAAAATAGGGTTACCATCTGTCTGGATTTCACTGACAGGATCAGGTAGCAGTGGTTGTCAACGGACATGTGACGGCTGACATCCGCTGCTCCATAGGGGTGCATGGAGCGTCTGATCAAGTGCACCGGAAAAACTGACAGGCGGACCTGATCGGAAAGCCTGTGTGAAAGGGGTCTTATGCTATTTTACTATTTTGATTCAGCAGTTAAAACTGACTTTCCACAAAACTTGGCATCATTCTTATTATAAATTCTATGTTTTGAGCAATGAGTTGCTGAGAAACCATTAAAACAGAACTAAAGCCTTACCTCCTTGTTAACGGTTCGAAGTCCGCAAGGGGTCCCTTGCGGGTGCCTGTCTTAGGGCATCTTCATTGGCCGGCAAAGGAGTCAGTCATCCCAACAGATAGGGACAGCGCCAACGGTGTAAGCTGAGCTTCATTGCACTTCCTGGTTTCTGCTCTAAGCCAAAATGATGTCATACATCCCAGTAGTCTTCATGCACATTTATTTTTCTTTCATCTGGAGGAGAGGAGGGGTTTTATAATTTCAGGCATGCAGGCAGGAGGGTGTGGCTTAGCTAAGGACAGATGGAGTTAAGCAAAAAAATACTACATAAATTGTCTGCCTTTACTCGTGATGGCCACGGCTAGAAATGCTAGGGGGTGTTTTTCAAAGAGATTTCTCAACAAAAAGTATGGAAACTTGGATGGGTGGGTGAGTTTTCTTTGAATAATAAAGACAAATAGGGTTTTCAGTTTGTAGTGTTCAGATACAGTTAAGTTCCACTAAAATCAAAGGAGATAGGGTTGTGTTTCATACTTCTTGAAAACATGGGTTAATGCCGTTTTTGTTCTGGCCCAAGATCCTTCCTTTTGGCTATCTGTATAAAGAAACTACTGTATGTTTGATCACAAAGCTTATGCTGCTGGGCGTAGCCAAATCCTGTGAACACTGGCTAAGTTGCCTGGTAAAGCCTTTCTCCCTTGATTGACACACTGGTTTTTGCAGTGATTGTTATAGGCGGTACTGATGGTGTTTATGGTTCTGACCTGACTCTGCCTGCTAGAAAATGCCTGGGCATAGCTACATGCAAGGGCGGCATAGACAAGTAGTCATGGCAGCTATTGGGAAATCACAAACCAAACAAAAGTAGTTTGCATGCTTGCAATACGCTCCTACAGACTGAAGATTTAGAGATGCTGCATGGCATTATGTGAGCCAGGCCTTTAGGAAGGCAGTTAAACCATGGTAACCATTTCAGGACGGGAGGTCAATGAAGTCTTAAAGCCCAGTATGTGTCAATTTACTTGGTAATAACTATTTATTTGCCTTTGAGTTTGACTTTGAATAATGTGTGTGTGTGTATGTGTATATATATATATAATCTATCGTATTCTAGGCAAACAAATAGGCAAAAATGTGAAAAATTTGATTTTTCCTTATTTTAGACTTAACAATTCTTAGTTACTTTTTTTTTTTTCTTTTTTTTTAAATGTTATTACAATGATTGGCTATCGTAATCAAATATTTGGTAGCCACTCCATTTGGTGCATACTTCTAGTTTTAGAATGGAGCAGAATAAATGCTTTATCAGTGCTGGTGAATATTAATCCACAGAATGCGGTCTAAAAGGCTAAGGCTGGGTTCACACTAGTGCAAATTGGTTGTGGGTTTCCTCGCATCCAATTTGCATAACAGGAGGGTGTGCCTGACTCTCAATGTAGCGGTTCACACATCTCCGTGGTGTCAGCAGATTGCACAGGGTTCCTGTGCATCTTTGGCTCAGTTTCAAGTCCAAATTCAGGCCTTATTCGTCCCTGGAACAGAAAACAAGAACGCACCAGACCCCCAGCTGCATCCGTATTAGGTGTGAACCCAGCCTAAAACTACACTTTATTTCTAAACTTTTTTCTATTGCTGGTCAAAAAGTGGTGTTTAATGCAGGACTAAACCCATCAAATTAACTGTTCCCACAGCAGTTACATTCACGGCATGCCATGAATGATAACTGTCAGAGTTTCTTGTGATCGCAATAAAACTATCAAATGGCGGGTGTCATTGCTGATCACATGTGCAGCACCTTGACAAATGCAGACAAACCGAGGCTAAAAAGGCAGCTTCCTTGGCTGTAAAGGTTAGGAGGGCTTAGTTCTTCTTTAGGGGGGTTTTGGTTCAGCTTTAAATAGAACTGAATAACCAAAGGACAGGTATTTGAACATATTTTGTATTTTACAGAAACACATGCTGAAGGAAGGCAAGGGGAGAATGCTTCAGGCCATTAGCCCTAAACAGAGCCCTAGCAGCAGTCCTTCGCGGGAACGCTCTCCTTCCCCATCTTTCCGCTGGCCCTTCTCCAGATCCTCCCCACCTGCATCTCCAGGGAGAAGGCTTCGATCTGCAGCCGATGCTTATGACATCAGTGAGGATGAAGAGGACTAAGTTGCTATCTTTTCCCTCTTGTGCAATCCTTCCACCAGCTGCTGATTCCATATTGTCTGATTGCCAGGAAAGGAGCCACATAGAAAGGAGGTTGGACTTGATGTAAACCCCATAAACCTGAGCAGGATATAGAGGGTGTGGCGCCGAATAAGATGCTCGCTTCTTCCCTACAAATAACCATAATATTTTTGTTTCATTTTTTTTATTGAAATCAATCTGTCTTTCTAATGAACTAGACGTCCGAAATGTTTCTTCATTCTTGATTTGTCTTCTATTTTTCTGGAAGGTATTATCGCATGGGATTGTTGCACCTCATCATAACCCTTTTATTACTTGAACCCTATGCATCATTTCTGCTGCGAGCTCCCATTTCACAGGACTGTAAAGGATTTTAATGGAGGACGAGTTTTAGAAGCCAAGTGGCACTAAGAGATGGTTTTTATATGTGTCAGTGTGCAGGCATTATTGAAACCTTACTGAGCTATGGGGGTAGTGACCAGTCTCATACTTTCTGTTTTAAACATTACCCCATGGAATTTAGCCATTTCTCATTAAAAGTGCCTGTTGTCATAAAAGCTTTTCGTTTATTTCTTCTGTTACTGAAACTAGTGGTGCACCGAAATTTCGGCAACCTAAATTTTCGGCCGATAATGGGCCTATCCCATTTCGGCCGAAAACGGGTCATATATGCCGAAAATCATAGCTGCCAACTGTCCCATTTTCGACAGGACAATCCCGCAAAATAGGACCTTGTCCTGGCTTACTTACTCTGCTGGGACTTGTGCCGGCCAGTGGGGGGAGTGTGGGGGAGGCTGGAGGGGCCGTCTAAACTTTATTTTTCCTAACTATCTCAAACCAAGGAAATTGGACCGCACTCAGAAGTAGATGAAATCAGAAATATCAACTTCAAGGTAAAATGTCCAAAATGACTCACCGGGCAGGCTGTTAATAACGGAGAAATCTATAAGCTGAAGAGGGAAGCCGCTCAGGTGAGACAAAACACTCCGGTGCAGGTCAGATCCGCGATCCAGAACTGTCTCAAACCAAGGAAATTGGAAATTTTACCTTGAAGTGGATATTTCTTATTTCATCTACTTCTGAGTGTGGTCCAATTTCCTTGGTTTGAGACAGTCCTGAATGGCGGATCTGACCTGAAACCGGAGTGCTTTGTCTGACCTGAGCGGCTTCCCTCTTCAGCTTTATTTTCCCTAACGGTGTCTCCCTGCTCCAGCCGCCATCTTCAGGCTCAGGGTGGCCGGCAGGCGCCCTGTGATTGGGTGAATATGGCGAGGGCTGGCTTGTGCCTGTCCAGTCACGGCGTAGCGCGGGTGGTGCATGCATGGGTAGCGGTTTCTTCTGGAGTCGGGCCCCGCCCTCGCAAGTCTCAGACCAGCACGCCCAGCCTCAGCACAACAGCCGCCTGCTGCTGCTCAGCTCCGGACCCCGACTGCGGATGTTCTTCCTCTTACTGTAAGTGAGTGCCAGCAGATAATTGTCACTAAAGGATCTGATGTATGCCAAAATGGGGGGGACAAGGATTTGAGGGCAAGAAAAGAATAGAAGGTTAACAGAGTTACAGAAGTAAGTGACTGCTAGAGGAAGAGAGCAGAGTGCTGTTTATTAGAGAAAAGTGGTAAACAAAAGAAAGATATTGAAGAAAATGAGGGGATACCTGGGATTCTACAGAGGGACTAGTCTCAGCAGTGCAAAAAAAACAAAAAATCTGTCTGGAAGAGAAAGATAGAGAAAAGGGAGAGAATACAGATACACTGTCTCTGTATTCTCTCCCTGTTCCTTATCTTTTTCTTCCAGACAGAATTTTTGTTTTGGCACTGTTGAAACTATTCCGTCTCTAGAATCCCAGGCATCCCCTCATTTTCTCCAATACCTCTCTTTTGTTCCCCAATGTACTAGAAAAAAACTATTTTAAAATCATTTGGGGGAAAAAAGTAATTTTCTGTTTTCGGCCAAGGGCATCCTGAATTTTCGGTTTCTGTTTCAGCCCAGAATTTTCGTTTCGGTGCATCCCTAACTGAAACACATTTTTTGCTACAGCTAAAATAGATAAGGAAATGAAGGTATAGTTTATAGCCAGTACCAGTAAGAACTATGGACAGAAAGACATCTGCTTGTTTTCAAAGCGCTGTAGGACAGGCATAGAAATAAGTCATTCTAAGACATGCCCATTTCTTAGGATATGCTGCTCCTGTGGTGCATCGAAATGACTTTAAAGGATAAGTTCACCTTTTCGGGCAGAATTTCACTTCTCATAATGGAAGCGGTTTCCAATGCCATTTCTGGCCCAGCCATCCCAGTGTGCTTTTCTCTCACTGTTATCCACCATATTGTCAGTTTGTTTGTATTTTTGAATGGATTTTCAGATTCCATGACTTCCCTTAGCTTCTATCAGCATTCCACTTCCTGCCTGTTGGGTCATCTCCCAGAAGCCTTCACTTCCTTGTTGCAGCACTTTGGACCACACCTCGCTCATTACAATACTACCTTCTTCCTATAAAATCTGATTGTACAATCTCCTTTAGATCTCCCACAAGCTATGTAGTACAAGTGCCTGTCTGAATCGATACAAACTGAACAGATTGTTTAGGTTTGTCCTCCTATATCATAGTTCTGGTATATCTAAAGGAAATTGTAAAGAGATTGTACAATCAGATTGCATAGTGTATGGGCATCTTTAAACAAGTACTTAAGTGGGAGTTGACGTAGACACTGAGTTGTCAGGCCTCGCTCACATCTCCACGTAGTAAAAACTCACATTCCTGCATGCGTTTGTTTTTGAGCATTTTCACTTATCATACCGCAGCCCATTCGCTTGAGTGCAAAAAAAGTAGATAAGTGCTCAGGGGGATCTAGTTTTACACAAATAGTTAATAATAATCAGCGGAGTATATAAAAAGTTTGTGAGAAGTCTTTTATATATCTCACTGATAATTAAAGTATAAAACACTTGAGCAGCTCTGTTCAGAAGTGAAGGCCAACTCTGGAAGTGAATATACAAAAAACAGAAAAGCGCCTCTAAGTGTATTACTTTATTTACTTTATTATACAGAGAAAACAGCAGTGATAATTGGCAACTCACAAGATGAGAGTAGATAAAAAGCCCATCAGACAGGATGGATCTCCTACAGGTGAAGAATGCAGCCACGCTGATCCAAAGATGCAGAGACTGCGGTCAGGACAGGAAGAGATGCCAGCAGCATCCTGATCATTCGGGGCTCTGTGTTGAGCCGCAGGGTTGAACGCAATGCAGGAGGAGCATGTGATGTTGCGGATCCAGGACGCGATGCGTTTCTGAGCATGCGCGTGCCTTTATCAAGTGTACCATAGGAGAGTTAGAGCCACTTATAAATACTAGAGGTAATTGATCAATGAGTCGGAAAGGAGGCACAAACCAGCTGATGTTGTGCAGGAAATATGTGGGGAAGAACAAGACCAATATGTGAAAGAGCTATAATACTAGAAACAATGGCTAAAATTTCTACTTGTAAAACCGTACATGATACAATAATGAATATTAAAGCTGTACAAAATAGGAGAATATGAATTAAAGAAAATAAGATAAAAATAATAATCTAAAACTAAAAATAGTAGATACCATAAATATAGAAGATAAAAAGTAAAGAAAAAAATATTTATATCAAAAGATGTATAAATAAAAATAGAAATAATAATAATGAAAATAGCAGTGAAAAAATCTAAGAAAATAAACAAAATCATAATGGATACTAAAATCGGTACAGGTGTAAGGATGATACTAAACAAAATGGTAGTGAGTGTACCCATTATCACTGATCTAAAATAACAATAGTCATCTAAAATGACATGATTTGAAACAGTCTGGAGTGGGGTGGGGGGGTTATTGTATAACTGTATCGGGTATACACTTAATTATGTAATAAGTATCTATAATAAGCAGCTGTATGTATATAAAAAAAACTGGGGTGTGCTCTTGTCTAGAAATACTTAGAGAGGAAATCTGGTAAGTATATGGAAGGTATATACCCCTGAGGAAATATTGATATCTCTATCAATAAAAAAAAATCAGGTGATACTAACATAATAACCATAACCAATATAAAAAAAAAAAAGATTATAATATAGTACTGACATCTCGTTTAGGCCTCGAGGCACAAGAGTCGCTAAAGTATATATCCAATAATACTCACTTAAGCACAATCTGGAAAAACGTTCTGCTTTGGACAATTCCCTGGATATAGACTCTATGACCCACACCTGGAGGCCCACGGTAGAAAGGTAAAAGAACACCTGAAAGAAAAACGCATAATGAGCTAGTATGCATCGCATACTAGCTCATTATGAAATACCTAAGAACGAAGCCCCGAAGTGCGGACCACTCACCTCTCTCATGGGTGACGTTGTCGACCTTCCGGGTTTGCGGCATCCGGCCATCTGATTGGCTGGAGCCGCGATGACGTCACTCCCGCGCATGCGCTCGGGAGCCGACAGTAACGGCACGGGGCTCTGAAGGAACGGCACGAGCGGCGGTTCCTTCAGAGTGCATGCGTCAGTGATGTCACTGGCTGCATGCAAAGTAAATATCTCCCAAACGGTACATGTTTAGGAGATATTTACAGTACCTATAGGTAAGCCATAGGTACAAGTTGCAGAGGAGGGTTTACTTCCTCTTTAAGATATTTGCTCTGGGAGATGTAATCCCTATCCCTTGTACAATTTTGTCTTAATCAACAAAATTGACCTGGGATGTTTTTTACCCACGGTGGGTGGTAACAACTATTGAAATGTAAGTATGAATTACCCGCAGTGGGTTTAGTGTAGTTTTGGTCAAAAATGGTGTCATGTTTATATCCAAGTTCCAGATCTAGAAAAGCCGGAGTATTTTTGTTCCAAACTGAGGTAAAAGAGAGGCCCAGCTTGTTGTCATTACCATGACTGACAAATTGGTCTATCAGATTGGAAGCTCCATCCCAAATGATGATGATATCATCGATCTAACGACGGAAAAATATCCTATGTCTAGCCAGTGGCGTACCAAGGGGGGGGGCGGGGGGGCGGCCCGCCCCGGGTGCCACGCACTGGGGGGTGTCAGCCGGTGTCCTGCCCGGCGTGTTCCGTATCGCTGTGAAGGCAGCTCCTTCAGTCAGCGCTGCGGGGGGGGGCGGAGCGGCGGCGGGAATAAGGGGCGGAGCCGCGGCTGGTATAGGGGGCAGAGCCGCGGCGGGAGAAGGGGGCGGAGTCTCAGCCTCAGCAGGAAGAAGGTGAGTGCCAAAGTGTGTGTGCTGAATAGGAGGGGGATGGGGCAGCTGCATATGCGGAATTCATCTTTCCCTAGCTCCCTGTCCCCTTCAGTGCTCTCCACCCCCCTGGTTTTCTCTGCCCGCCCCCCAATTGTTACCTGTCCTCCCCACAGTGCTCTCCACCCCCCTGGTTTTCCCTGCCCACCCCCCAAGTCCAAGTGCTCCCTGTCCCCCCCCCCAGTGCTCTCCACCCCCTGGTTTTCCCTGCCCACCCCCCAAGTGCTACCTGCCCCCCCCCCCAGTGCTCTCCACCCACCTGGTTTTCCCTGCCCACCCCTCAAGTGCTACCTGCCCCCCCCGTGCTCTCCACCCCCTGGTTTTCCCTGCCCCCCCAAGTACTACCTGCCCCCCCCCCAGTGCTCTCCACCACCTGGTTTTCCATGCCCACCCCCCAAGTGCTACCTGCCCCCCCCCAGTGCTCTTCACCCCCTGGTTTTCCCTGTCCACCCCCCAAGTGCTACCTGTCCCCCCCCCAAGTGCTCTCCACCCCCTGGTTTTCCCTGCCCACCCCCCAAGTGCTACCTGTCCCCCCCCCCCAGTGCTCTCCACCCCCTGGTTTTCCCTGCCAACCCCCAAAGTGCTACCTGTCCCCCCCCCCCAGTGCTCTCCACCCCCTGGTTTTCCCTGCCCACCCCCCAAGTGCTACCTGTCCCCCCCCAGTGCTCTCCACCCCCTGGTTTTCCCTGCCAACCCCCAAAGTGCTACCTGTCCCCCCCAGTGCTCTCCACCCCCTGGTTTTCCCTGCCCACCCCCCAAGTGCTACCTGTCCCCCCCCCCAGTGCTCTCCACCCCCCTGGTTTTCCCTGCCCACCCCCCAAGTGCTCTCCACCCCCCTGGTTTTCCCTGCCCACCCCCCAAGTGCTCCCTGTCCCCCCAGCGCTCTCCACCTCCCTGGTTTTCCCTGCCCGCCCCCAAGTGCTCCCTGTCCTCCCCCCCCCCCCCCCAGTGCTCTCCACCCCCTGCGCCTTCCAACCAACCCTGCAATGCTTTCCAAACCCCCTCTTAATTCTCTCCAGCCCCCCCCCCCCCACGTGCCCTTCAGCTCCTCCAGTGCTCTCTGCTTCCTCTGTACTCTCCGGCCCCCCTAGTGCTCTTCTATCTTCTATCATGTCCTCAGTCTCTGACCAACTTCTGTATCATGTCTGCAGTCTCTGACCATCTACTGTATCATGTCCTCAGTCTCTGACCATCTCCTGTATCATGTCTGCAGTCTCTGACCATCTCTTGTATCATGTCTGCAGTCTCTGACCATCTCTTGTATCATGTCTGCAGTCTCTGACCATCTCCTGTATCATGTCCTCAGTCTCTGACCATCTCCTGTATCATGTCCTCAGTCTCTGACCATCTCCTGTATCATGTCTGCAGTCTGACCATCTCCTGTATCATGTCTGCAGTCTCTGACCATCTCCTGTATCATGACTGCAGTCTCTGACCATTTCCTGTATCATGTCTGCAGTCTCTGAGCATCTTCTGTATCATGTCCTCAGTCTCTGACCATCTCCTGTATCATGTCCTCAGTCTCTGACCATCTCCTGTATCATGTCCTCAGTCTCTGACCATCTCCTGTATCATGTCTGCAGTCTGACCATCTCCTGTATCATGTCTGCAGTCTCTGACCATCTCCTGTATCATGACTGCAGTCTCTGACCATTTCCTGTATCATGTCTGCAGTCTCTGAGCATCTTCTGTATCATGTCCTCAGTCTCTGACCATCTCCTGTATCATGTCCTCAGTCTCTGACCATCTCCTATATCATGTCCTCAGTCTCTGGCCATCTCCTGTATCATGTCCTCAGTCTCTGACCATCTCCTGTATCATGTCCTCAGTCTCTGACCATCTCCTGTATCATGTCCTCAGTCTCTGACCATATACTGTATCATGTCCTCAGTCTCTGACCATCTCCTGTATCATGTCCTCAGTCTCTGACCATCTCCTGTATCATGTCTGCAGTCTGACCATCTCCTGTATCATGTCTGCAGTCTCTGACCATCTCCTGTATCATGTCTGCAGTCTCTGAGCATCTTCTGTATCATGTCCTCAGTCTCTGACCATCTCCTGTATCATGTCCTCAGTCTCTGGCCATCTCCTGTATCATGTCCTCAGTCTCTGACCATCTCCTGTATCATGTCCTCAATCTCTGACCATCTCCTGTATCATGTCCTCAGTTTCTGACCATCTCCTGTATCATGTCCTCAGTCTCTGACCATCTCCTGTATCATGTCTGCAGTCTCTGACTGAGCATCTCCTGTATCATGTCTTCAGTCTCTGACCATCTCCTGTATCATGTCCTCAGTCTCTGACCATCTCCTGTATCATGTCCTCAGTCTCTGACCAACTTCTGTATCATGTCTGCAGTCTCTGACCATCTCCTGTATCATGTCCTCAGTCTCTGACCATCTCCTGTATCATGTCTGCAGTCTGACCATCTCCTGTATCATGTCTGCAGTCTCTGACCATCTCCTGTATCATGACTGCAGTCTCTGACCATTTCCTGTATCATGTCTGCAGTCTCTGAGCATCTTCTGTATCATGTCCTCAGTCTCTGACCATCTCCTGTATCATGTCCTCAGTCTCTGGCCATCTCCTGTATCATGTCCTCAGTCTCTGACCATCTCCTGTATCATGTCCTCAGTCTCTGACCATCTCCTGTATCATGTCCTCAGTCTCTGACCATCTCCTGTATCATGTCTGCAGTCTCTGACTGAGCATCTCCTGTATCATGTCTTCAGTCTCTGACCATCTCCTGTATCATGTCCTCAGTCTCTGACCATCTCCTGTATCATGTCCTCAGTCTCTGACCGTCTCCTGTATCATGTCCTCAGTCTCTGACCATCTCCTGTATCATGTCCTCAGTCTCTGACCATCTCCTGTATCATGTCCTCAGTCTCTGACCATCTCCTGTATCATGTCCTCAGTCTCTGACCATCTACTGTATCATGTCTGCAGCCTCTGACCATCTACTGTATCATGACTGCAGTCTCTGACCATCTCCTGTATCATGTCTACAGTCTCTGACCATCTCCTGTACCATGTCTGCAGTCTCTATCTATTTATGCTGAAGGTAGAACTGTGCAGGGGAGGCAGAGAGTGCAAAAGGAGGAACTGTGATTAGAGAGACGGGGGAGGGGGCAGACGGCAAGGGGCACTGTGATGGGGGGCTGTGAAATTTGTGAAATAAATATTCTTGAAAACATTACAAATTTCTGTGGGTGTTTTTACATTTTAAAGTTGGGGGGGGGGGGGGGGTGCCAGATATAGGATCCGCCCCGGGTGCCAAATGCTCTAGGTACGCCACTGTGTCTAGCAAAGGGGTTATTATTCCAGATGAACAACATTTCCCAGAAACCCCTGGTTAGATTGCCATATGAGGGTGCAAAATTGGCCCCTATCGCCGTGCCATTTGCTTGTAAGTAAAAGTCATTGTCAAACTAGAAGTATTATGCATTAGACAAAACTGAGTCGCATCTAAGATCAAAGCCGCTTGGTTAGGATGGAGCAAAGGGTCTTGTAAAAGGAAATGTGTGGCTTGCAAGCCAATGTCATGGGGTATAGACGTATACAAGGAGTTAACGTCTAGTGATAGCTATCCCCCCACGAATAGGGGGTTATCAGTTCAAACAGATGAGTAGAGTCTCGTATATATGATTGAAGGCTCTGAGCAAGTAGCTGTAGAAAAACATATTGTGAAAAAACACTCATGACACTGTTTACAGATGCGGCAATAGGTCTGCCAAGGAGGGTGTAGATGATTTTTGTGGACTTTTGGCAGATGAGAAAAGTAGGGGTGTTATAATCTTTCCGTAGAAAGGAAGCCTCTTCCTTATCAATTACTTTGTTTTGTAGAGCTGTCTGAATATGGTTTTCACCCTCTACTTTGAATTTAGGTAATGGGTCCTGCAGGAGTTTAGTGTAAGTGTGGCAATCAGAGAGTAGACATCCGGCTTCAGAGATGTAATCAATTCTTTCTTGGAGGTTAAAAAAAGCCAGCACACGAATGCTTCCTTTTTATGAGATTTATTCCAGCATGACAGCAGTGTACAAAATGGTAAAATTCTAACGCGTTTGGGCCGTAGCCTTTCTCATAGCATACAAAAATATAATAAAACCAGACTTATATAGGTACAAAACAGCCCTGTCAAATGGGGGCGGTATATTCTTGATTGCAATTAACCACTTAAGGACCGGAAGATTTTGCTGCTTAATGACCAGGCCCTATTTTGCGACTCGGCACTGCATTAATTTATCGGACAATTGCGCGGTCGTGCGATGCTGTACCCAAATAAAATTGAGGTCCTTTATTTTCCACAAATAAAGCTTTCTTTTGGTGGTATTTGATCACCTGTGCGATTTTTATTTTTTGCGCTGCGCTATAAACAAAAAAAGAGTGACAATTTTGAAAAAAAACAATATTTTTCACATACTGCTATATAACATTCCCAAAAAAAATGTAAAAATCTAAATTTTTTTGACATTTTAGGCCAATTTGTTTTCTGCTACATATTTTTGGTAAAAAAATCGCAATAAGCGTATTTTGATTGGTTTGCGCAAAAGTTATTGCATCTACTAACTACGGGAAAGATTTATGTAATTTTTATTGTTTTTTTTTTTACTAGTAATGGCGGCGATCTGCAATTTTTTTTTTTCTTGCGGGACTGCGACATTGCGGCGGACAGATCGGACCCCTAACTGACATTTTTGACACTTTTGGGGGTACCAGTGACATTACTACAGTAATCAGTGCTAAAAATATGCACTGTTACTGTAATAATGCAATTGGCAGGGAAGGCGTTAATACTATAAGTGATCAATGGGTTAAATGTAAGCCTAGGGCAGTGATTCTAACTGTGGGGGGGTTGGGCTTGTGAGATCATCACAGACACACGTGATCCTATATAGCAGGATCACATGGCCTCTTTGATCACTTCAGGGAGAATGACAGACGGCTGTGTTTACATCAGCCGTCCATCCTTCTCTGTCAGCGGGAGGGAGATCGCGAGTGGCCGGTGGCCATCGGAGCCGCCTGTCACATGCACTGGCTCCCCGACTGACAAACGGGGGGCGGGAGCGCGCAACTGGTGGTGTGCGCTCGCCCCCTAGAGTCTCCTGAGCGAGCAAAGTAGTACTACGTTGGTTTGCCCAGGAGCGGCCGCCTGCCGCAGTAAATCTGCGGTGGGCGGTCGTCAAGTGGTTAAGATCATTGAAAAACACACAAGTGGGATGTTGAAGCCAGATTGAATAGGAAAGAAAAGTGCATTCACAATGTGTATTTTTTGCTTTTCTAACCATAGGCATATCTTAATCATGTGATCATTTAAAAAAAGGTTAATATCCAATCTACTGGTGCTCTAGTATTAATACTGTGTATCCACCACACCTCATGTTGTAGCAAGATGCGGTGTGTGTCACCTCCTCTGGCTGTTTTTTTAACCTGTTCCAAACCACAGCCCCCAAGTCTTAAATTCATGGCTGGGAGCAGTGGGATCGTATCCATGTGGATTTACTACATGCAAGCAGTGCATTAGACATTGGAAGAGCAGGAAAGTCACTTCTTTCTCCACAGGAAGATCGTATGTACTTAGAAGTTATGTGAGCTGCAATTCTACGATGGTTATCTATGTTATTGAATGCGGTATATGTCGGTTGCAGTATGTTGCACTATCTGTAATATTGAGAATAAGAATATCGGAACATGTTAATGATACAACCAATGTAAATGCCAAAAACATTTTTAATGTCTCCAAACATTTTAGGGAGATACATGCAGGGAATCTTAAATCTTTTCTTTCTGTGGTTTGGAACAGATTAACGATTTAATTAATTTAATTAATGGTTAATGATTTCGCATCTATGAACAGTGTCATGAGTGTTTTTTCACAATATATTAATGTTTTCCTACAACCACTTGCTCAGAGCCTTCAATCATTTATTCAAGACTACTCATCTGCTTGAACTGATAACCCCTTATTCGTGGGAGTATAGCTAGCTTTGGCTATCACTAGACGTGAACTCCTTGTATACATCTACACCCCATTACATTGGCTTGCAAGCCACACAACATTTCCTTTTTACAAGACCCTTTTTTCCATCCTAACCTAGCGGCTTTTATTTTAGATGCGACTCAGTTTTGTCTAACACATAATTACTTTACCAGTTTCACAATGACTTTTACCTACAATCCCATAGCACGGCGATGGGAGCCAATTTTGCACCTTCATACTCCAATCTAATCATGGGTTTCTGGGAAATGTTGTTCATCTGGAAGAATAACCCCTTTGCTAGACATATGATATTCTTCGGTCGTTATATCGATGATATCATCATCATTTGGGATGGACCTTCCAATCTAATAGACCAATATGTCAGTCATTTTAATGATAACCAGCTGGGCCTCTCTTTTACCTCCGTTTAGAACAAAGATACTCCGACTTTTCTAGATCTAGAACTTGGACATGAACATGGCACCATTTTTGCCCAAAACTACACTAAACCCACTGCGGGTAATTCATACATACATTTTGATAGTTGTCACCACCCACAGTGAGTAAAAAACATCCCGATGGGTCAAATTTGTCGATTAAGACAAAATTGTACAAGGGATAATGATTACACTTAAAACGTCTTCCTCCAATTGTGATCCACCAGTCCGCCTCATTACTAGGTATCATTGCCAATATATAAAAATTTAAAAAAATGATTTGTAAATATTGGGACACTCTTGCGCCTCAAGGGCTAAACAAGGAACTAGATGTCAGTACTATATTATAATCAGTTTTTTTTATATATTTTTTTTATATGGGTTTTCATGTTAGTATTACCTCATTTTTTTATTGATATACTGTATATAATGTCAATATTTCCTCAGGGGTATATACCTTACATATACTTACCAGATTTCCTTTCTGTAAGTATCTATACACATACATAAGCTCATAGTCCCATGACCATTGCACACCCCACTGGTTTATATTTGATATATATGTCTGCTTAATATAGCTACCAATTACATAATTAAGTGTATACCTCAGACACTTAGAGTTCTATAATAACCTCCCTCTTTCTCCTCTTCCTCCTTCTTCCCCTCCCGAGTGTTGTATGTCTTTCCATGCATGCGTGTGGGTATGTGTGTGCTCGTGCGCATACATATGGACACAGGTGCGGATGGGTGTGTGTGTATATATATATATATATATATATATATATGTGTGTGTGTGTGTGTGTGTATGTATATATTTTTGATATCATGTCCTTTTAGACAACCATTGTTATTTTGTATCGGCAATAATGGGTACACTCATTAGTATGTTGTTTAGTATCATCTTTACACCTGTACTGATTGTAGTATCCATTATGATTTTGTTTATTTTCTTATATTTTTTTCACCGCTATCTCCTCCTATCCTGACCGCAGTCTCTGCATAGTTGGGTCAGTGTGGCTTCACTCTTCACCTGTAGGAGATCCTTCCATCCTGTCTGATGGGCTTTTTATCTACTCTCATCTCCTAGATTGCCAATTGCCACTGCTCTTTTCTCTGTATAATAAAGTAATACACTTAGAGGCACTTTTCTGTTTTTTGTACATTCGCTTGAGTGGGCCACCCTACGCGCAGCAATTGCCCCAGAGAAGCTCTGGAACTTTTCTGGAACGAAGCGTGGTGTGTTTGGCCCATTTGGGGTGCCTTTAACATTTAATGACAACACAAACACTTGGCTCCAGGCTCCTACATACGCTGCATGCGTAACATGCTGCGGGCCAGTGACTGACTCCACCCCCAAAATTGTAGCAATCATTAAAAAGGTGTGTGGTATAGATGGGCAGGGAAGCGGGGGCGAGTCAGCGGTGGCACAAAATGAGGTTTCGCCTAGGGTGTTAAAAATCCTTGCACCAGTCCTGTTCTCACAGTACACGCAAATCAGTAAGCATGAAAAAGAAATTTGAAGCAGGATGATGCAAGTCATAAGGAGGACAACTCATGGGGAGCTGCATCTGTCATTGAAAAGTGAATGATTTCAAATGCAAGTGGTTTGCACCTGAAGGCATGTTACATTTGCCCATTGGCACAAGCCCAAAATCTCTTATCACAGGCACTTAAGGAATAAGTTCACTTATTAGAAAAAAAATAATGAAGGGATATTTTCTCTGTCGCTCATTGACAGACGTAGTCTTCTTGATTCACAAGAACTGGGTTATGTTGTCTCCGCAGGAGTAGGACTAGGCAGAAAGAAAAAACGTTCTGGCTCCACCCTAGGGGCAGTCCCAGAGGGTATATCCTCCCTCTCTCTGCTACAAGGCATCAGTTTTTTTCTGTCTAGTCAGGAGTAAGGACCTAAGTTCCTTGCTGGGATCTTTTGGGTCCTGGCAAGATTTTTTCTTAGAAAAAATATTTTTTTAGGCAGTTTTCTCCAGTGTTTTTTTTCCTGTGAGATCTTCAAGCAAATACGCCGGACTGGGCGACACTAGTGGTCACCCCAGCCGGCCTACGAGCGCGCGCAGACCATTGCATTGCGCTTGGTCGGCCGCGACACATTCAAGTAAGTATGCGGGGCCGGGCGACGGGCTGGATGTTGAGATCCAGTGGTCACCCCGGTTTCTGCCTACGAGCGCGTGCAGACCAGAGCTCCGCGCTGGGTCGGCCGCGACGGAGTCCCATTGGAGGGACTGACCTTGCGAGTTAAAAGTCTCGCTTGGACGCCAGGAACCAGAGAGTCGAGGCGTCCGGAGTGGTCCACAACCTTCCACCCCGGTGGAGAGGGTATTGTGAAGAGAGGGTGCCTGTCGGTTCGGTATGGTGAGTAAACGTTCCCTTTTTTCCTCGTTATGAGGCAGTATGAATTATGGGCCCCTCCATACATGGTCAGTATATATCTGACACTAAAAGTCCCCCTTGTAAATACAGTATGTGTTTGGTGGGAAGTGGACTTGGTTTGAGAGCTAACACTCTACCCAGCAGACTGTAGTATTACAGCAGACATAGGAGGTATAATCCTACCTTAATTGTAGTGTACCTCCTGCAGATCGATAAACCGCCACTTAGCAGAGATGCAGGTGGATGTGCTGGGAAAAACGATTTTGGCGGTCCGCCGCCATTTTGCCGTAGACCAGGTGCATGTATGTCCTCAGGTCACGCCGGCCGCCATGTTTTTGGAGTCTATTGTCTCCTGTATGGGGGCGGCCATGTTTGATGAGCCCAGCTACCTCGTGGAGAGCTGGGAACGCCGGAAGGCGTACACAGGGGGCGGAGCCACGTCCTTCTACCCGGGAAAACGAACACAGCTCTTTCCAGTCTGTAAAAGACAGACGCTGACTGCAGTTGGTTGGAAACTTCTCTGCATCGGGTGGTGAGCCTTGGGGGTCCCTCTCTCTCTCTCTGTGGGGATCGAGAAGCAGGTACTCTGAGGGGCGCTATTGCGCTAGGGGGAGACACATAAAAAAAAAAAAAAAAAGAGGTATTTTTTTTGATTTAAAAAAAAAAAAAAAAAAAAAGTTTTTTGTTTTTTCTGGCAGAGGTGTCCTGAATTAACATGGACCCTGTCACTCATGTATCTCCACCGGATCCCCTCGAGGTGTCTGCAGGATCCTCCAGCACCCCGCTTACGATTGAATCATTGTCAGCTATTATGGAAACTTTTGTGTCCCGGGTGGAAGTGGCTTGTCAGGGACAGGGCGCAAGAAAGCGACCCCCGCCTAACCCTTTATTATCTGAAACTTCGGATTCAGACTCTGAGCCTATTTCTGCAGTTGCAGGTACCTCATCTGGGATTGGTGTCTCGGGTACTGTCTCTTCAGACAGTGAGGAGGATGTTTCGGCATCAGCCATAGCCCGAGAGGAAGCGTTGGTAAACGCACTCATCTGTTCAAGAAACCTTAAGATTACAGGGTATTCCGTCGGAAATAGCTGAAACTGAAATCCCTTTTGGGACTAAAAAACGCATCAAAGTGGCGAAGGTTTTTCCATTGCCCAAATGTTTTGGCAATCCAATCAAAGAAGAATGGAGTCTGCCAAAACGCACTTCTGCTATTTCTAAACGCATTAACAGGCGTTATCCGTTTGAGGAAACCCTCATTAAGAAATGGACAGAACCACCTGTGGTGGATTCACCAATTGCTAGATTGAATAAAGCCACGGTTATTCCTTTAGAAGACGCTCCGTCTTTTAAAGATCCAGTGGATCGCAAGATAGAAGCTATGTCTCGCACCATGTTTTCCTTGATTGGATCAGCTTTCAGACCAATAATTGCTATTGGTCTGGTTTCGCAGACTGTAACTGAATGGACCAAGTGGTTACGCCGGGACTTAGAAGAGGTCCCTCAGGCGGTATCAGATTTGTTGGAACAAATGATACAGGGGTTACAGTTTGTGTGTGATGCGGCGTTAGACGCCACTCCATTATTGGCGCGAGCATCAGTTTCAGCAGTGGTTCTCAGGCGTACACTGTGGCTAAAAGGTTGGTTAGCCGACCAAGGTTCCAAAAAAGCATTGGCTAATATTCCCTTTTCAGGAGAGCGTCTATTTGGAGCCAACTTAGATGAGATCATTAAGGATCTCACGGGTGGAAAGAGCACCTTTTTACCGCAAAATGTTAAGGGTAAAGGAACTCGTCAAAGACGAGGGCCTTCTTTCTCTGCTCACAAAAAGTTTTTTCGTCCCGCGGGTGAAAAAATTAAGTCCTCCAAAGCTCCTTCAGGAGGCTTCAGGGGACGTTGGTCGGGCAAGCCCGCCCCCTCCAGACCTGAAGATAAATCGTCCAAGGCCTGAAGGTGCGCCCCCACCCATAATTGGGGTGGGGGGACGTCTTCGCCGGTTCCCGGATCCATGGCTTTCCAGAATCCCGGACAAGTGGGTTTGCGAAGTCATAAGGTCAGGGTACAAGATCGAGTTTCGATCTCTCCCACCGGCGCGATTCTTCCCTTCCAATATCCGACTATCCCCGGATCGTTTAGAAGATCTGCGGGGAGCAGTCACGGATTTACTACAACAAGGAGTGGTAGTCCACGTTCCTTGGACAGAACGTGTTCAAGGGTTATATTCAAACCTATTTACAATACCCAGGAAAGAGGGCAAAGTGCGTCCAATTCTGAACTTAAGGGCACTCAATTCCTTTCTCAACATAAGGAAATTCAAGATGGAATCCATTCGCACAATAGCAGCCTTCCTGCATCCAGGGGATGTCCTAGCGTCCATAGACATCAAGGACGCCTATCTTCACATTCCCATTTTCGCAGGACATCAGCGGTTTCTACGCTTTTCCGTAGAAGAGAACCACTATCAGTTTGTGGCGTTACCTTTCGGTCTCGCCACGGCTCCTCGGGTCTTCACGAAGGTGTTGGCCCCAATGTTGGCACTACTGCGCCAAAGAGGCATATCGATTCTAGGTTACCTAGACGATCTCCTGCTTCATGCAGAGTCTCCTCAGACTCTGCTACAAAACATAGAAATTACTATAATTTCTTTACAGGAATTCGGGTGGCTGGTGAACCAGCAAAAGTCATTTCTGGTTCCCACCCAGAGGCTCGAATATCTGGGTCTAATTCTAGACACAGTCAGGTCAAGAGTTTTCCTTCCGGTAGGGAAACTCCGGAAGATTCAATCAGCAGTCCAGTTGTTACTATCCAACAGCTGGTCTTCTCTTCGAACTTGCATGAGGGTTCTGGGATTGATGGTGGCTTCCTTCGAAGCAGTCCCATTTGCCCAGTCCCATACCCGAATTCTTCAGCAAGAGATTCTTCTCAGATGGAATCGGAATCCGGAATCCCTGGACAATCGGATCCGATTGAGCAAACAGACCAGAGAGTCTCTGGTCTGGTGGCTTCGGTCCCCGATGCTCAGCCAGGGAAAGTCATTTCTGCCAATATATTGGACGATAGTGACCACGGATGCCAGTCTATCCGGATGGGGAGGAATTCTCGGTCAGTTATCTGTCCAGGGACTTTGGTCCCTGGAAGAATCCAGGTTGCCGATAAATGTATTGGAACTGAGAGCGATCAAACTTTGTCTGATTCACTGGACCGAGCAGCTCCAGGGCAGCCCGGTTCGGATCCAGTCGGACAACGCCACGGCCGTGGCTTATGTCAATCACCAGGGGGGCACCAAGAGTGTCCAAGCGGCCAAAGAAGTGGCTTACATTCTTCGCTGGGCGGAACGATTTGTTCCAGCTATCTCTGCGGTATTCATTCCGGGGGTGGAGAATTGGCAGGCAGATTATCTCAGCCGTCAGACTCTGGATCAGGGGGAATGGTCCCTCCATCCAGAAGTTTTCCACCAGTTGTGCCTACGGTGGGGCACCCCGGATGTGGATCTGTTGGCATCACGATTCAACAGGAAAGTACAGAGATTCGTGGCTCGCTCCCGCGATCCTCTAGCAGAGACCGCAGACGCACTGATCGCCCCGTGGGGGCAATACCAGCTAATGTATGCCTTCCCTCCTCTCGGGTTACTGCCAAGACTTCTTCGCAGGATAGAGGAGGAAGGAATTCCAGTAATCCTGGTAGCTCCGGACTGGCCTCGCCGAGCTTGGTACGCCGACGTGGTCAGACTGGTGGCGGACGTCCCGTGGAGACTTCCTCTCAGGGAGGACCTACTGTCTCAGGGACCGATCTTCCATCCTGCTTTACGATCGCTGGCTTTAACGGCCTGGCTATTGAGACCCAGGTGCTGAAGGACAAGGGATTGTCAGCTTCAGTTATTCAGTTATTCCTACTCTAGTTAAAACAAGGAAAGCGACTTCCAGAAAGATTTATCATCGCACATGGAAGTCCTACATTGCATGGTGTGAACCTCTGGGGTTCCGTCCACGGTCTTATTCGGTTAGCCGAATATTAGCTTTTCTGCAACAAGGGGTTGAGAAGAAACTGGCCTTGAGCACTATCAAGGGTCAGGTCTCAGCATTAGCTATCTTCTTTCAGAAGCCTTTGGCTACTCATTCCTTGGTGCGGAATTTCATCCAGGGGGTGCGACATCTGGCTCCGCCAGTGCGCGCGCCGTTACCACCCTGGGATCTTAATTTAGTATTGTCGGTTCTTCAGAAACCTCCCTTTGAAGATATTAGGGAGATTCCTCTACCTACGTTGTCCCAGAAGGTGGCCTTCTTGGTGGCTATTACTTCTGCACGCAGGGTGTCAGAACTGGCCGCTTTATCTTGTCGTTCCCCATATCTGGTGGTTCATAGAGATAAGGTGGTTCTTCGTCCGAACCCATCCTTCCTACAAAAAGTGGTTTCAGAATTTCATCTGAATGAAGAAATTGTATTACCTTCCCTGTGTCCTAAGCCCAGTCATCCTCGGGAGTTTGCTTTACACTCCTTGGATGTGGTCCGGGCGATCAGGGTATACTTGAAAACGACAGACTCGTTTCGCAAGACGGATTCACTTTTTGTGATCCTGGATGGACCCAAAAAAAGGGGTTGCCTGCATCTGCCGCGACTATTTCCAAATGGATCAGACAGACGGTGGTACAGGCTTATTCTATTAAGGGTCGGGAGCCCCCGTTCCCTGTTAAGGCGCACTCCACTCGGGCACTTAGTGCGTCATGGGCCTTTCGCCATCAGGCGTCAGTGGTCCAGGTGTGCAAGGCGGCTACCTGGTCGTCGGTGCATACCTTTACGAAACATTATAAAGTTGATGTAATGGCATCGTCTGATGCCTCGTTTGGCCGCAAGGTTTTGCAGGCCGCCATTTGAGGAGACCAGTGGTCTGCCTCGAGGGTTTTTTTCCGTTGGAAATTTTCATTTGAGTCTCATTCTTTGTTTATAATGAGCCTTTAAAACTTCTAGTTTGGCACCGGTTGGGCCTTCTAGATTGGATTTTGATTTCGGTCAATCCCACCCCTCATTTGTGGCACTGCTTCTGGATGTCCCAGTTCTTGTGAATCAAGAAGACTACGTCTGTCAATGAGCGACAGAGAAAATCGGATTTTTGTAAGATCTTACCGTAAAATCCTTTTCTCTTAAGCTCATTGACAGACGTAGTGCCCGCCCCTCTATCATTGAGTTGGGTTGGGTTAAATTCTCTGTTGCTGCTTTGTGACAGAACTGATGCCTTGTAGCAGAGAGAGGGAGGATATACCCTCTGGGACTGCCCCTAGGGTGGAGCCAGAACGTTTTTTCTTTCTGCCTAGTCCTACTCCTGCGGAGACAACATAACCCAGTTCTTGTGAATCAAGAAGACTACGTCTGTCAATGAGCTTAAGAGAAAAGGATTTTACGGTAAGATCTTACAAAAATCCGATTTTTTTGCTGGTAAAAAAAAAATGTGCCTTTATTATTTATTTTTATTTTTTGGAGCCTGTAAAGCATTGTGGTGCCATGCAGGTCTTTTCCAGATCTGTCAGTGTATCTGTGTGCCCATACATCCCATACGGGCAAGCAGATACAATGTGACAGGAAGAAGCAAATAACTACTGTACCAGAGCACTCCACAGTGCCGTGGTAGTTCATTGAGAGCTACAAGCCAACAGCAGCAAAGAATGTCTGGGCTTGTAGTTCATTCACACACAGTGTTGTGTAAATGAATGACATGAAAAAAGTGACAGCTAGTGGGGAACTTCTCCCTGTAGTGCTGTCATGGGGTACGGGAAACTTCTCCCTGTAATGCTGTCACGGGGTGGAGGGGGGGGAATCGCACAGGGGATGCATCTTTGAGAACATGTTACATATTCCACCCTAAAAACGGGTGGAACATGTACCATGTTCCCAAAGGTGAACTTACTCTTTAAGCTGAGTACACAGGATGATAATATCAGAGGAATGATTGTCCGGTTTTTGTTGCATGCTAATCTCATATCGAAAATGCAGAGGTTACTAAAGTTACGAAAATTCTCATATAACAGAATACAACTTGGGAAGTGATTTAATGTATTGTATTGTAATGTATTCTTTCGTTTTTGAGCGTGCGTGTGCGTGGTCTTGGTTCTTCTGCTTTTTTTTCCAGACGAATACTGTATTAATTAAATTAAAATCATTCGCTCTGCTATTGTCCGAGGATAGTTTTTTGTGCTTGTCCCTTCAGCAATTGTTGGATAAAATGTCGTGATCAGCTCTTGAAAGCTGTGTACTAACAATCAGATTATCGTACAATCGCTTCAAAAGAGATTTTTGTCATCCGATTTTCTGATCGTGTGTACTAGACACAATGGCCCGTACACACGACTCAAAAATCGGACGACAGAACGTCCGTTTTTTTTTTTGCATGCTAGTCGCTTATCGAAAATTGAGAGGTTAATAAAGTTACGAAAATTCTCGAACGACAGGATAGAAATTCAGAAGTAATGTAATGTGTTGTAGTCTATTTGTATTGTATTTTCGGACAAAAACTGTACTGATTAAACGAAAATCATATGATCTGGTATCATACAAGAAACTTTTTCATGCTTGTACGATCAGATAATATCGGATGAACTGTCGTGATCGGCTCTCGAAAGCTCTGTACTTACGATCTGATTATCGAACGATCGCTTCAAAAGTGGTATTTTTCATCCGATTTTCGCATTGTGTGTACGGATCCATTACTCTGTCATTTCTCTGCACAGGTCTGAGCCCATTATCAGCTAGGTTTACAATATGGACATTGTTGTACCATTTCTCTCATCAATTATTTTCAGTTGTACTTTACAATCGCACTTTGCAGCACAAGCAGGTTAGACAGTTTAAGATATCCACACTAAGCATTTAAATAATGTTTAAAAAAAGTTTATTTTTCCATAGTTTGAAGTATTGTAGCCTTATAGGGTTGGGATGCTTCATAAATACCTATAAAATGCCTTTAAAATCTTATTTTTAAAGGTTTATAAATCTGTGCCAGTTCATCCGTCATTTACAACTACCGGAATGGTTGCGATGGGTGAGTACAATTTGTACACTGTCACTGTACTTTGCTTTTCTTTGTAAAATAGGCCCAAATAGTGTGTACCTAACCACACAAACTGTGTACAGTGTATCATTTAGTATATGCAGCAAAATGTCCTCTTCACACAGGCAGTGCCTTAGATATATAGCCAGCCTCATCATCCCTCTTCCTGTAGGCGAAGCGTCCCAAGACAGTCAGCAAAAATGTCTCTATGATGAGTAATTGGCTGTTCATCACTGAAAAATAAAATTATAACATGTCCCGATTACAAAAACAATCTAGATGCAATAATATTTGCTTTAAATATTATTTGGAACCAATTGCAGAATATTCAGACAAGTCATAGTGTAATATTCCTGACATTAAAGTGTTGCTAAACCCACAACAGTAAAATCAGTGTGTATATGCAGTAAAGCATGCTTCTTATACTCATTGTGGAACCTAAGGGGTTAATTCTCCGCGTTGTGTAAAAAGACTGTCTCCTCTAAGCCTTCCCTTCTTTCACAGTCCCAAATCAATCGCCTGATGGAACAGAGCCTTCGGGGTACTTTGCACATGCTCAGTTTGGTGTGTATTGCTAGAGAGGTTTTTTTTTCTTGGGAGGGTGCATGTGATCAGCACAGGCCAATTAGCACTGTCCAGACAGAGGGCTGGGGTCATGCAGTTTCTTAGCTTAGCCAGAGTAGAATGAAATTCCCTCCTACACACTTTACCCAAACACTGATAGAAGTCACAAGCCTGCTATATACTGCTGATGAGAAAAGGTATTTAGTAGTTTATAATTACTAAAATAATTGCAATTCTATTTTCTGTGTACTGACCAGATATAGTGAATTCAGATTCTGGGTTTAGTTTTTACTGCAAATTAGAAAATATTGGAGTATAACTCTAGCCTTATATTCTTTTCACCTTTGATAGAGTGGAAAAGTTTTTTATTTGCTGTGTCCCTTCCTGTCCCAGTGAATGGTGCGCATCGAGTCCAGCCATTGGTCCAATGGGGACAGGTTCCTCAATAAATTTTTAGTAAAATGGGAAAGCATTATAACGTCTATCTCATTGCATTTATTTAAAAATGGTGAGACTGAGAGACACTGGATCCCTTGTTGTTGCTGGGTTTTTATGTCAGGGGTTCTTCTACAAAAGTAGTAGTAGGAAAAAGAAAGCAAGTGTCAATATAAAGATGTCCCTCAAGATTCCAAGATTCGGTGTATTGGATAAAATAATCTAACGCATTTAAGGATTTCCAGCCCTTCAATTGGAGCTTTGGAAATGTAAAAAATAAACTTGAATTCTGGATCATTAGAAGTAATAGGTTGAGGAAGAAATGGCTATGAATAATGGAGTCCTCTTCCAATTCTCAGTTTTGCAGTCATGTTGGGAAGATGTTGCCCTATTCCCCAGACAATGTTCAGCGTCACTGGAAGTGAGGGCAATCTTTACAGCAAAAACCTAGACAACCCAAAACATTTGATGGGCCACAAGAAAAATATTATGGGATGTGATGGGCCACTAAGGTATTAACGAAACAGTACGTGAAAATAAAATCCCTGCCAAGTTCTAAATCCTTGAAGGATGTGTAAAAAAGCTGTCTTCTCACAAGGCTGTTCCCAAACAAATATGTAGTTTAGCTTCACTGCAAATTCCAAACATGGGAAAACAGCCCATATCAAATAGATAATAACAGAAGTCTATGACCTTGCAATTATCCAATGCACTTTAGAAACTGAAAATCCAGGCTACTCTACTATAGGGAGATGGCATGTGATTACATAGCAGCTGATGAAGAGAACACATTGGAACAATCCCACTATGCCCTGGCTCACACTGATGTGATGCGGGAAAAGTATAAGATTTGCTGCGTTCCCCTGCATCGCACTGCATAGCAATCACACGGCGTCCGTGCGATCTGCTGCAGGTGTCAATGTTAGATTAATGACACCTCGAAACAGATCGCGAAATGCAGTGCGATTGCCAGAATCACATTGCATGGGTGTGAACACTCATGCGATGCGATTCAGATGCAGGAAGAAAAAAAGGGTCCTGTACCATTTTGGTGCAGGTGCGATGCGATTTAAGCCAAAATGTATGGTTCAATTTGCACTACACAGACATGGCATGTGATATGCACCGGAATGCAGAATAAGGTGTTCCTCACGCACTAGTGAGAACCCAGGCTACATGCAGTGTTTTTTAAAGATTAGAATATTTTCTGCCACTGCTGGCCACAATCCAGCCCTCCTAAATTCTGAAGGACAATAAACTGGCTCTTTGTTTGAAAATTTTGCAGACTCCGGATTTAGGCATTCATTAATTATCAATGTCATTTTTGATACTTATAAGACCAAATGGATACTTACTGGTAGCTCTGGCTTTATATGAATAGGGAGGGACACAGGGAAGAACTCCAGAAGTGCCCAAGATATTGAAGATTGACGTTTGTAAAGAGGTGAGGATAAGAAGTGTCTGGAAAACAAAGGCACAACAGAAACCCAGTGATGTTATCATCGTATGATCAAAACTGTGAATGGACCAGAAATGTTCCAGAAAACGTTTTTTGAAATCCAAGATAGAAGAAGAAAATTTTACCTGAAAAATTGCAAATTTTGTCGCCATATTCTTCTCAGCCAAGTGAACTTTTGCTTCTCGGAAAAGTATTCCAATGGGCCATAGTGCTATAATGGTACAGAAACCAAGAGTAATGCCCATCCAAAAGGCAATGCTGCGAGTTGATAGCTGCAAGACACACAATACACAAGATGACATATGGGCTATAATTGCATTGCAATAACAGCTAATAAGGGATGCCAACTGAAGGAAGGCCCATTTTTGCTCAAATATAGCTATAGTAAATTTCTTAAAAACAAAAAATAAGTGTTCACATTTTTCTTTCTTTTCTTTTTTCAGTCTGGTATACAGTGCATTAAATATTTCATATAAACATAATTCCTACTTTCATATGAACCCATAAGGTGGTGTTCTTGCCTCCTTTTCCCATGATTTCCAATTTCTCCCTACCCCCTGTGACAGTAGGAATCCCTGTACTAGTGTTTGTCGCCCAGGATTCTCAAATTCGCGGTTTGAGAGGCTCCAGAAGAATTGTTTAATTTGGACGAGACTGTTTTCAGTTACCTCTGCAGTTGATAAAATCCAGTTGGGGACCTTGAGCCTGGATATTTCATTGCGATCTGGGTGGGAGGAAATCTCCAATCCTGGGGCCAGGTCTTGGGAACAGCCAGGACACTGATTGTGCAGGTTTGTCTGGGTCTTTTAGTAAAGATAAGACCAGGGTTCTGGGCTTCACCCTCCCAAGGAGTCCTGGTGTGCAAGGGAGACGTGTGCATGTCTGCACGGACAGTCAGAGCAGGCAAAGGGGCCTGGAAAAGCTGGAAAAGAGTGATAACTGAGGTACAGTGTTTGTACAGGAACTCTGTTAAATGGCCAAAAGGGCCGAGGCATAAAGCCTGAGCAGCAGTGATGCTAAAGAGAGCCAGGTGCCTCGGTATTTTTCATTTACATTGTTGCTGTGGAAAGCTGAAACCCCTGCGTAGGCAGCTGTTCTGTTATGGGACTTGTTTTTCTTTTCCTTTAATAAAAGTGGGCCAGCAATCCCTTAAATGGCACAACTGGCGTGGACTCACTGGTAGGCTCTGCACTAAGCTAAACAACCCCCAAATATCACACCCCATACAGAAAAAAAAAAAAACAAGTCTGCGTTTTACAAAGCTCAGTGACTCATACTCAAGTGAATGAGGTAAAGTGTTTGTAAAGTCAAAAATAAAAAAGCATTGCACTGTCTTTTTAAATTTAAATATATGTGATTTCTTATGTTTGCATTGTATTTCCCGCTGTCAATGCTCTAATATACCTGGTTGATCCTGCCTGTGCTGCTCCTCCAACATGTAAACTGACCACGGTAGCATGGCAACCGGTCCTAGCTACCGTGGTCAGTTTACGTCTTATGTCATTATGCCAAAGATACAGTGGTCAGTGCAAAGCCCCGATGGAGAGGACATAAAAGTCAATTTTACATCTCCAAAAATAGAGGAACAGGCAAACCCAATACATTTGTACAATATCATCAAATAGTAAAAATATTAAAAAAGAATCTGCCAATATTACACAGACAAAGGTTTAAATGGGATATTGCAAGCAGGTTAATGAGCACCCACATTAGGGAATGTTTTGTCACCCGTTTTTTTTCTTGTCTAAACAATGCTAGTCTACCTGGCTATCATACCCTGGAAAATATCTTTGCAATACAAAGACTTTTAGGTACTGTCATGTGAGTTTGTCGGGTAAAATTTTTGTTGCTACAGGGGAAGAGTTTACTATACATAAATATGTTAACCGTGGCAATGGTTTTGTAATTTATCTGATCGCTTGTACTTCATGCAGCCTACAATATGTGGACTGCACTACACGTCCTTGAGAACTCAAATAGAGGAACATTATTGTGACACACATAATTCAAATGCTAAAAATATTTCTAATGCAACATGTCATGTTTAGAGAATGCCATCAGGACAATCTTTCCTCATTCCAATTCAGAGGAATAGAACGGCTGTCTTACTCGCCTAGAGGAGGTGACAGGGAGAGAAGGTTACAGAGGAGAGAGGCATGGTGGATTTTTAGATTAAATACTAGATCATCCCAGGGGGTTAAACCTGAGGTGGGATTTGGATCTGCATCTACAATAAATTGTGTGTGTCTCTCTCTCTAGTATCCATTCTCTTTTATGGTTTATTTATATATCTATTTTATCCTTCTCAGCAATTTTTGTCATTTGGTTTTTTTTATTTATGTATTACAATTATGAAGTCTGAGTCTGATTGTGTTCCATTGCCATGCAAACACAGAAACTTGGTGGCAGCGGCGCTGATGCACTGCCCTGACACTGGACACACCCACTGGCAGGTCCATGCATCACTGTTGAGCTGACAGCGATTGCGTGACCTGCGGATCTGCACTTTGAAGGTGCAAAACACAGCAGAGACAAGTTTTTTTTTTTTTAAACAAAACTCACAGTGCAGTTAACCTTCATGTAATCAGTGGGCACACAAAGGTGTTTTTAGCAAGGTTAACAACCACTTTAATGTTTAGTGTTCTGTGCATTCTGGGTCGTGTAATTGTAAACGTGTAAGTGTAAAGTTTATATGTATGTAGCAGTATTTCCAGATCTTATGCCTGATGTGGGTCTGCCATTGTTATCGGTGACACCTTCAACACATTTAAGTTGTAACCCTAGGTGTGAGAACTGAGACAATGACCATTCCGGCATCTTTGGTTTGTTTTGTTTTATTGTATTTGGGGATGGGAGAAGAGAATGAGTGGGATACTCCTCTGGCTCAGCTAGGTACACTTTGGGACACTTGAAGAAAAATACCTGTTGGCGCTGTCTTGACGCCAGCTGAATGCCGACCAGCGCTTCCTGACGCCTAAAGATACTGTAGTACTGAAACCATGCTTGAACCTTGACTTTAACTCAGAAGATCCAGGACTGTAGAACACTTGACTCCTGACACTCTGTTTGGCTCAAAAGTCACTGAACTGCTCGCTCCAGCCCTGCACTGGCTGAGGTAGCTCTGTGTAGATACTTGTGCTGCTGCAACTCTTAACCTTGTACACTTCCCACTGTACACTGACTCTTCAGGGCCCAAACTACAGGCGCCCCCTTTCACAATTCAGGGTCCTCTACCTAGGTACCCCCTCTGACACTTCAGGGTCCTCTGACTAGGTACCCTCTGTGACACTTCAGGGTCCTCTGACCAGCACCCCCTTTCACAATTCAGGGTCCTCTACCTAGGTACCCCCACTGACACTTCAGGGTCCTCTGACTAGGTACCCCCTCTGACACTTCAGGGTCCTCTGACCAGGCACCCCCTTTCACAATTAGCTGACTCCTGGATCCCTAAAACCTTCTCCGGAATGATCCCCTCTGACATTAGACAGACCCCCAGGGGCAGTCCACAGTACTCACGACTAGTGTTGAGCGAACACGGACTGTATTATTCGGGTTCGTAACGGATAATTGGATTTTTGTTACCCGGACACGGACCCGAAAACTTTACTGTATGTTCGGGTTTAAAATACGTGTTCGGTCATTTTATTTCCTGTTTTGTATGTAATGGCGCGCTTTTAATGGCGGGCTTTCAACAGCCAATCAAAAAGCGTTTAACTGGTGTGCCGCATCACAGCCATGCCTACTAATGTATTAGGAGCTGTGATTGGCCATCTGAAGCATGTGACCCATGTCTTTATAAGCTCGAGAGACACAGCGCGGTGCGTCATTCTGCTGTAGTGTAGGGAGAGAGCACACATCATACGTGCTGGCTGCTGCTGATTAGGGACAGACAGGGAAAAATCGTGCCCGAAAAGAATGCAGGGACAGGTCAGAGTGTAGGCAGGGAAAGATATTTGAGCATTTTAGGGACAGGCTGGAGCGATTAGGCAGGGACAGATAGGAGACACAGGACAGAACAATCGTCCGTTAGCGATCTACATCGATTTTGCTGTGTGGGGGGTGGTGCAGTGAACGATCTTTTTGCCCTCACTTGAGCCCACTGAGGAGGAGGAGGAGGGAGAAACAAATCTATTTTTATCAGTCTGTTGTGTGCAGCGTTCAGCTATATTTTACTACAGATTGCTGTTCTAATCTGCTATTTAAAAATGACAAATTTAAAGGAGAATTTTTTTTTAAGAGCACTTGCAATGCTCTTAACTACATTTTGCTGCCATTTGCAGCACTCTAGCCCTTTCCATTGTTTTTTTAGAACCATTTTAGTGCCTGAAAGTTCGGGTCCCCATTGACTTCAATGGGGTTCGGTGTCCGGGTAAAGTTCGAAAAAAGTCCGGGACACGGACCCGGACTTTTTTTTCAAGTTCGGCCCAACCCGCCGAACACGGACATCCAGGTGTCCGCTCAATTCTACTCACAACCTTTTAAGGCTTTCCTGGAACTGGACCCCTCTCTCTTTCCGCTGGTTCTCGGCACACCGGATCCCCTCTGCAGCTCAGCTTCACATTCTCTGGATTCCCAGGCCACCACCCGGGACACCCGCTTCCTCTGACAGGAGGAGAGACAGCCGCACTCTCCCTCCTGGGACTCTGCTTCCCGCCATAGACGCTGTGTCATGTGTACCCTTCCAACTTATGCCCACTCCCAGAATCCTCTGCGGCAGAATCTGCCTTCTGGGGTAGATACAAGCCTGACTGAGCCACTGATTGGGTTTCCTCCACTGCCCTATGAGAATCCTCTCACAGAGCCAGTGGGGAGACTCCCCTCTCAGTAACCTCACCATGGAGACATGACAGTCCAGCTGAAATTATGGCCCTGCTGTTAAGCAGCCAAGGCCCACTATACTTTACCTAGCACCTACCTGTAGGGTGCTACATATAAAACAAAGGTTTTTGTTAAAAAAAAAAAAAAGCACTAGTTAAAAAAAAAGAAACAGAAAATATATTTACCTGGAACAGTTTCAACTACAATAGAATTTTTTTCTAAAGCATGTCTATAGTTAAAAATACTAAATATGAAATGGCAGAGAAGAAATCATAGAAAGGATAGGAAACGGTACTGATCTTAAAGAGGAAGTAAACTCTAAGCTATAATTTGTATCTACAGGTAAGCCTATAATAAGGCTTATCTATAGGTACTGTAAATATCTACTAAATGTGTACCGTTTAGGAGAATTTTACATTGCATGCAGCCTATGACGTCATCAGCGCATGCTCTCTGAAGGAACGGCCAACCGTGCCATTCCTTCAGATACCTGTGCCATGAATGACGGCTCCCCCCACACATGCGTGGGAGAGGCGTCATCCCAGCTCTGGCCTGTCACACAGCCAGGGTTTGCGAACCCGGAAGGAAGACCAGGAGAAGATGGACGCTGCCTCCAGCGATCGCATCGCTGAAGGGCTTCGTTTTCAGGTAAGTTTCACATCATGTGCTATTATGTTATGCATACTAGCACATTATGCCTTTACCCTGCAGGTCCAAAAAAAAAGCAACCAGCAGTTTACAACCGCTTTAAATCAGGACAGAATGTAATGTATGTAGTGAGCTATAATACAAACATACATTTAACCTCAGCACACAGGTTAGGGACTGCATGTCATTGCTAAGCAGCACAATTCACCGCGCTGCTGTGGGTAGACAGGAATGAAGTATCACTTTGTACACGTCAAATAAAGTTCAAAGGAAGCGCACATCACGTGGCTCACAGCACCTGAAAACTAACAGCTGCCCGCATGCTAAAACAGAGCATGTGGCATGCGAGCAATGTGAATAGGTCCTCAGTGATATCTGAAAACCCAAATCAAGTGAAAAAAAAAACGTTAAATACACTATGTACCAGCTCAGCTTGGCAGAGGAACACAACTGTTTAAACAACATGTCAGGTCATTATGCCTTTTGAAAAACAGCCACTCACCTGTCTGACCATCCAGAGGTGTACTCACCCCTGCCAGTTTCACCTGCTGTCCTATTTCCTCGGTGAAAACATCTTAACTGTGTGGCACCTGGCTGTGACAGCTTGCGGTTTCACAGCCAGGTGCCCACTGAGTATGCATGAGTGGTGCTGCTCATTGTGAATGGCCCCGCAGTCTCCTGGGACCTGTCACATGTCCCAGAAGACTGGAGAAGGTGGGGGGGGGGGGGACTTCTGATCGCCTAGGCAGTTGGAGCCGAAGTGGGAGCAGTTAGCTGTCAAAATTGGGTACCTGCTCCCCCTCGCTGCTCCTTTTAGGTGGAGCTCCGCTTTAAATGGCTATACACTGAATAAGTATTGTATACCTACAGTATGCAACAGGATGGATAATAAGCTGAATAATCAGACATGGTAACTGTAATTTACAGTTGCTTACAGTTTACTAAACAGGTGTAATGTTAGAACCAAATTTGCAAAACGGTCAGAATGACAAAAAAACATACATGCAGTGCAGAATAATACAAAACAGATTATAAAAGTTGTACAAAGCAATGTCTCTGTGGTCCAATCTGGGCAACATTTGTCCGCATAGCATTAGATGTATGAGAATAATGAAGCTCTTTAACAACAGGTATTCACTAAGAATGTCGTAGATTATTGTCAGTACGTGCAACAAATTCATGTCCCTTTCGGAAACCAGTACAGGAACTGAGGTCAGTGTCTATACCATACACTCCTTCCTCTGTGCAGCTCTCTGCCCATCCACTGAACCTGTCACACAGGCTCAGCAGTTAGGTTGTGGGATGGCTAAAACCTGATAAGGAACTCTGAGTGGCCAGATCCCCATTTGGTTTGACTTGCCGGTCATTTACAGTGGAAGCAGTGGGTGAATTCCATAGCCACTGGTAATCACAAGGGAGGCAGACTTGATGCCTGCCATAATTGAAATGTGTACCTTCTCTGCTCTAACTTTTTTTAATAATATTTCATACTTTTTAGCTACCTACTGCTGAAGACCCCTCCCAGTTACCATGTCAGTTATCATATTCACCTGCATAGATCAATGCCTTATGGTTCTTCTTTTCTAATAACTTTTTATTAGTGTAGCACCCTCCTAGGTAGGTGCTAGTGAAAAAGTATAGTTTTGATCTCTGTTTGCTTACCAGAGGGGCTGCAGATAAGTCTATATTGTTCTCTGCCGACGAGAGAGCAGGATCTGTTAGTGAGGTCTCCTCATTGTGCTCAGGATGCAACTCATTCTGTCTAAGAGAATATTTCACACTGGCCCGATAGGGAGGCATGTTGGACAGTAGTAGGAAACCTGCCGAATGGGTGCACAGGCTTTTGATACAGTCCTGATGATTGGCAGAGGGAAAGTGCCTCGGTGCATGTTGGGATTCTCTAAAAAAGCCAGGAGCACATGTGCGCAAGGTCTTTCGTTTGGATAGCGGAGTCCAGGAGGTAGAGGCGTGGCTGTCTCCTCCTCTGTAGAGGTGCCATGCGGCCTCAGGGGGTCGTCCTGAGGGCCTGGAGAGTAGCAGTGAGGAACTGAACCCAGAGGCTTCAAGGTATTTCAAGGTAACCGTGTGCTGGTAATCAGGGGAGCCGTTATTCAATAGGCCCTGCAGGGACAGTGCTACATTGGAAAAAAACATTGAATACAAATAAAAAGACAGCAGCTTTTTACAGGCAAGCATTACAGATCCAGAGTTTCACAGTCATATAAATGTGTGATCACATGGAAAGTTATGTGAGCAATATAGCTTCCCATTCGTGGGATTTACTATTATAGTAATAACTGAAGGAAGATGCAGTTATCAAGGACAAACGGCACCCCCCCCCCCCCTGTACTGATTTTATATAGCATCTGTATGGAGGAGCTGCCCCTTCAGAAGTCTGGAGGACCAACAGCCCTAAAGGTGGTGTCAGGAAAAACAGTATGGTGCCGCAGGAAAAAGATACCTGGAAGACGAACTTAAAAGTGTATAGGAAAAGACTATACCAAAGAGTCAGAGGATAAAGAGAAGAAAGAAATGGAGGAAGAGGAATCCCAGGGGACGAGCTATCAGGGAAACCAACAAACCGTAGGCGGGTTTCACACAAGACCCTCTTACGCAAGCTGCAGGGACTTGTCCAGGCCTTTTGGAAGAAAGTGGTCTACCCAGGGAGACCACGTCTTCTCAAATTTGTGTGTTGTGTCAGTTAGTATTGCTGCCATCTTTTTATGATTCAGGTACTATGCCATCTTTTGCTTTACTAGGGTCATCGTTGGGGTGGAGGACCCTTATGGTTCTTCTTAACTTATGTCAACTTCTGTTCCCTGCCAGTGCAAACCTGCTGGCTCTCAGTGCAAACATGCTGCCTCTCTTTCAGCTATCCCTTCTAATCTGTAGTTTAGTGAATACTCAGGCATGTGATGCGTACTTTCCAAGGGATGTTACAGATCTACGCTGGCTTCTGACATATTGGGAGAGTCACTAAACTTGGAGAGGGATGTATGACTTAGGTACTGTATAAAAAGTCACAGATGTGAGCGGCCTATTTAGGTCATTGTTGCTGGGACATAAAGAAAGAGCAGTATTTTTCATATTCGTTTAGTCATAAACTGTTTTGTAGATTTGCTATGTTATAGGGAACATCTAGAAATATTCATTGTGCCTAAGCAGCACCCTGGAAATTTTATTTTGTCTGAAATTTTTATTGAAAAATAGCATTGAACTTCCTGGATTGTGAGTGTTCCTGTAGCCCCATTAATGTATATCTGCAGTGAGATCAAAGGCATTGGCATAGCTGCTTGTCTCACCACATCTGGAATTCATTTGAAATGATTAGGAAGAGAAGCAGGTGCAGGGCTCAGAACAGTGTAACCTCAATGTAAGCTCATGAAGAAATCCACTGACCGGGACTCTGGCTCTGATGTCCTCTCTAACATCAAGCAGCAAACAATTTTCAATAGAGTAGAGCTGGCAACTCCAATATTCCTTATCATAACTTTATTAATACATAAAAGTAAGTTAAAAATACAAGGGCTTACGCGTTTCGGTACAAAAGCGTTGTTCACAGCACAATTTTTAAAATAAAAACGGAAAACATATACATCACAAATAGACTCCACCTTCTTGATAATTGATTCATTGGAACATATAATTGAAAGATCAACATATCAGGTGTAGCGATTCTGGGATGGAAAGCTTGTTGTGGCAGTAGATGTATGTATGTATGTATATATTTATTTGAAATGATTGCTGACATCGCAACTGTGCTACTCTTGGTTTTCCTTGCTGGAGAGGAGGCAAAGCCCTGCCTCCATCATGATAGCCACCCCCGCACTGAGTCACAGTACAGAATAGGAAATGATAAGCCAGTAATGGGGAAAAGATTAGCTGCCTACAGATAATACTGGTGAATAGTCCTTTGCCCTTTTATTTGCCTATTTTGGGCACAGCTTTCAGATTCAGCACAAAAAATTACACACGCTCCGTGACTTACTAAACAGATATCAAGCACTAAATCTATATACTACCATAATCAGCCACCTGGGCTAATTCAGTTAAAATGTTATTGTCTTTTGATGCTCAATTTAAGAGCTTCTGATAGGAGTGGCCGCGCATGCATCAAGTGGCTTGCTAGGCTGCACCCCGTGGGTGGGAGGAGCCAGGAACGCCAGTGGGGGATCCGAGAAGAGGAGGATCTGAGCAAATCTGTGCAAATGACCCCCCCGGATGTTGCTTCCCATGGGGCACTCGTGCGTGTCCGATCCCAAGCCGGGCTGTTTGCGTCTATTCTGGCACACAGCCTGCTTAGCCCCACTCTCTACTGACAGGTTTTGCCAAGCCTGTGAGAGATGGGAGAGGAGATTCTGCCCAGCGCTGGACCAAGATCGGGTTCAGGTATTTTGGGGGCTGGGAGGCAAGCCACTATTAAAAGTTTTTTTTACCTTAATGCAGAGAAAGCATTAGGGTAAAAAAAAAAAAAAATTACCTTTAGAACCACTTTAAGAATGCATACTTGAGTAGAATTTAAAAAAATAAAAAGATCACTTTAAGCAACTTTTAATCTATTTACATTATACAGAATATTACAGCACAAGTACACCATATTCTCACTAAAGATTAGAAAAGTAAAAACAACTCACATCCTCCACATCATAAATTCCATCCGCTGCCAAAATCATGCCAATGATATTAAAGACCGGCTTCAGAAAGGCGAGCTGGAAAACACCCAGGATATAAAGGTTCACCTTTCTCCTGCAAAGTAAGCATTTGGATTCAGCAGAATAAGTGAAGACTCTCACTGTTATATTTTATACACGGCTAGTCAGCAATCTGAGGATTCTGCATTAGCAGGCCATTAGAAGCATTAAGGATCACTTCTGAAAGTACTCTGATGGCCATGTGTAGCTCATTACAAATATACATCACTCTTCCTGCTGTTCACTCCAGCACAAGATCAGGAATATATAAATTAACAGTCATAAGACATGTAGAAAGCCTTTGCTACCAGTCATTTGAAAATGCTAGTTGCCTGGCTGTCTCTAAACTCATTGCTTTGTGAATCTCTAATCTAAAACAACCATGAAGTGAGGTTCTAACTCCCAAATCTCATTCTGGCTCCAGGTTCAATTTGAGAAAGTTCAGAGGCCATTATTCCAGCATGAGAGCCAGACAACTAGCACTTTCTAAAGAATGTTTATTACTTTGTTTTCTAGTACACATGAACTTTAAAGCTGCACTTCAATCAAACATACAAATGTGTTTAAAGTTTAGGTTTCATCATTTACCAGCTTGATGGTTCTACCTTTTGGTTGGCTACCATGCTAGCTATGTCCGTATAGCTGCCAGTATCCTCATTTTTTTCAGGGCCCTAAATTTTTGTGAAAATGTGGGCTATCAGGTTCCAAAATTCAAGTACCAGCCTACCTCCTCCTGAATGAGAGGGAGAATGAACAGCACAGAATCATGTTAGATGAGGCTGCAGTGCTACACATAAGACCTGTGGGACGTCTGTGAAACCTAGATTCTCCAACTGCTTTAGGACATGATTGCTGCTTATTATCACATGATGCTTTGCAAACTTTGTCATACTCTAGCGCAGCCTTTTTCAACCAGGGTGCCCAGGCGCCCTGGGATGCCTTGAGGTTTTCTTCAGGGGTGCCTAAAAATTGACCAAAAAATGTATACAAGCCAGCAGGTGGATGAAGCCTGCCTTTTAGTTACATAAAGCCACAAGGTTTTCATTATGCACCATTACGACTTTCTAGACACTGGCATCCTAACAACCAATGACATCATCAGTTGATAAGGAGGATGTCTGTTGCCTCCACAGCATTCTTGTTTGACCCTCCTGTGCCCCTCTCCCTCAGCACTCAGGGGAGATTAGCAGATTGATGGAAAGAAATTGAGGGATTGGAATACTAGTCAGTACCAGTGTGCAAAAGTGTATTTGCTTTGGAAGAATAAATCACCTCTAACATTGAGTGCCCTACGTGTGTATGTTGCTGCATTGTGTAAAGTTATTAGAATAGTTTTTTAAAATTTTTGAATGGGGTGCCGTGTGTGTGTGTAGGGGGGGGGGGGGGGCTACAATATTTCATGGAATCAGAAGAACACCCTGGTCTACTCTGATCTTGAAGAAACTAGCAAAGTGTGGAAAATAACAATGAAATGAAGCTAAAAGAATGTAATTTACACCCACTCAGCAGATAGGTTATCAGTTATGAATCATTGTCTTAGGTTATCAGTTATGAATCATTGTCTTATGAGTCACTTGGTGCAAAATCTGTCATGCTTGCCTTTTGTTTGATATCAAATAATGTCATGGAGCAATCATAGCTAATTATTGCATATGACCATGGTATATCTAGAGCTTGTGCCAAAAACATTCAGATATTTTTCATATATTAAGACATAACTCGCAATATGTATTAAGGACTCTTTTTTTTTTTCAAAAATGCAACACATAGTATATTGCATTGTGCTTTGCACTCTACTGTGGGGTGCTCTTTACAATAAATGACAGCTCATGGCAATGCACTCGCTCTATGTACAATGCTTTGCAGTGCCATGAATGGCACCACAATGCATCGCAGATAGAGTGAGTGAGCTGCCATGAGCTGCGGCAACGGGTGTTAGCGTGAGCATTTTAGCACCCGTTACCCCAACACACCAGAGTGAATGAGCCCTTATGGTAACCAATCATAGAGTGAAATCACATTTTATGCTTTAAAAGGGTTTTGGTGACTCAGGCCCCTGCCTACTGAGGAAGTCCAATGGGAGGGCGCAACGCCTCTAGGAGGGAGGAGCCGAGCCTGTGACATCACGCCACCACTGCAATATGAGGGTAGTGGTGAGCTGGCTGGCAGATCTGTTTTTAAAGCGATTTTGATTGCTTTTACTGTAAGGGCTCTTTCACACGGTCCGCTCTGTCGGCGGATCCGTGTTGCTCAGCAGTGATCGATCCGCGATCCCCGCTGAGCTGGGCGGATGACAGCTCCGTCTCCGCTTGCAGAGCAGAGAGGGAGGTGTCTCAGCACCCGCTGCCCTCTATGGGGGATCGGATGAGAGCGGACCGCTTGTCCGCTCTCATCAGATCCGCTCCGCTCCGATTACTGAACGGATGGAAAAATAGGGTTTCCATCAGTCCAGATTTCAGCACAGGATCGGATGCGGATGGCAGCGGGTGTCAGCGGAGGTGTCTCCGCTGACACCCGCTGCCCCATAGAGCTGCATGGTGGATCCGATCAGATCCGCCTAAAAAACTGACAGGCGGATCTGATCGGACCACCCGTGTGAAAGAGCCCTAAGTGTTTTAATTAGTGGGGGATAAATAAAGTGTTTCATATGGAGAGCACTATGTTGTTGCCCTTTTGTCCCATTTAACATATGGTGAATGCCTGACAAGTGGAAGGAGAAGTAGCTGCAGTCTAGGGTCTGAGGGGATCAGTTGGAGGTCAACTACTTGGGAGATTAATAGCCAGTGGAGGGCACAGATGAGCTTATTCCAATTGTATTGGAGGTGAGCAGTTTTTTTACCTGGTGGTGGATGAGCACTATTCACAAGAAGAACTTGAAGGAATAACTACACACAGAGCACTGCTGGGTGATGGACTGTTTTAATATTTTGTGAATATTCGGTTTTTTGAATTTGTTCACAATTTACATGGCCTCAATTGTACACATTGTATTTGAGTTAGACACAATTTGGTAGTGTTTTGCTTCACTTTATTGGATTATAATTTTTGGTTGAAGGTGAGGTTAAAACAAGTATACCTAGCACCACAACGTTTCATAGTTATATTTAATGTTATGTTATTGTATTTGACTTGTAGTTGCGCTCATTGAAATAGTATTGATTTAGTTGCAATTTTTTTATGCCTTCCATGAAACTGGCCTTCAGAGAAATCTGCATGCTGCCATTGCTAATCTTCTAAAACTGCTAGTTACCCAGCTGTCTTCAGTTTAAATACTTTTAGAGTTAAGCCCCGTACACACGTACCGATTGTCGGCCGCAAATATTGGCCGCCGACCGATCGGCCGATTGTAGGCTTGTTAATATGATTCTTCCGACAGCCGACAGCGCATTTTCGGCCGAACAGAATCTGTCGTGCAGGCATTAAAATTTTTGTAGGCCGACAACAGAACGGCCGATTGTGCATCAGTCAGTACAGATTTCGGCCGACAATCAGCAGATTTGCAAGACTGGGCATGCTCAGAGAAGAAAAAAGACAGGGAAAATTAACCATCACATGACATCACTTCTGCAGTCGGCTGTTGTTGGCCGACAAAATTCGAGTGGAGTCTTTTGCAGTTTTTAGCGGACAGGACAGCCCTTGACAAAAGACGGCCGATCGTTCGGCCGACGATCGGTACGTGTGTACGGGGCTTAACTGACTTTAAACACGTATAGAACAAATCAGAACATCCAATGTGCACCCTTGTTCCAGGTCAATGATTGTGATAGTCATTGCAGAGGTGCAACAACAAAATGCTGAGCTCCCACAATAAAATATTGATCTCCCTATATATAGCAAGAGCAAGAGATGTCACCAGCACACCATGGGTATCCAAAATTGGGTCCAAAGCTTTATTCAGCTTTCACAGCCTTATAGCAAATAGAAACATTTCGGAACCATGCAGAACCACTTCATCAGGCATGTGATGATGCTGGGGACATCTCTTGCTCTGATTGTTCATGGTTCCAGCCGTTAGTCGCTTCAGTACCCACTTTTTCACAGCCACTTTTACAGGAACGTGTGCCTTGGGAATAGTGTATCGGAACCTGTATACACACACACACTTGCTTCCCATGCCCCTCTTAGTGACTTCTGTTTGCATGCCACATCTCCCACAATGGCATGTTCCTTCTCTGCAACACATCTACCCCTAGCAGTACATCTTCCTTCTGTGAGGGCATCTACTTTCTGCAACAACCCCCACAGCAGTGTTGCTCACCTTCCCTGGAAGATTTTTGAGCCCCATGCAGGGCCGGTGCAAGGATTTTTGACACCCTAGGCGAAACCTTTTTTGCCGCCCCCCCATTGGCTTCTCCCCTTACTCCACTCCCTTTACCCTGCCCATGTATACAGTGGAGGTGGTGGGGGTGGAGTTTTTTGCAGCTGCTCTCCACCTATTTCTTCAGCCGTGGTCTGTAGGCCTACACCTGCGCCTCTGGACCCGGTCTGAAGACAAATAGTGGTGGCACTGGCTCACTTCCTCACTCTAGCCATGGTCCCCAGGTATATGGAAAGGCTAGGGCAGTATATACAGGGGCATAGCATGGGTTGTCAGCGTCAGGGGCAAGACCAGTAATTAGCGCCCCCTAACCAATGGACATTTAGCGCTCCTGGAGTCCAGTGTGTAGTGAGGGCAGCCAGTCAGTGAGCAGTGTGCAGTAAGGACAGCCAATCAGTGAGCAGTGTGCGGCGAGGAAAGCCAGTCAGTGAGCATTGTGCAGGAAGGACAGGCAGTCAGTGAGCATTGTGCAGGAAGGACAGGCAGTCAGTGAGCATTGTGCAGGAAGGACAGGCAGTCAGTGAGCAGTGTGTGGTCAGAACATGCAGTCAGTGAGCAGTGTGTAGTGAGGGCAGCCGGTCAGTGAGCAGTGTGCGGTCAGAACAGGCAGTCAGTGAGCAGTGTGCAGTGAGGTCAGCCGGTCAGAACAGGCAGTCAGTGAGCAGTGTGCAGTGAGGGCAGCCGGTCAGAACAGGCAGTCAGTGAGCAGTGTGCAGTGAGGTCAGCCGGTCAGAACAGGCAGTCAGTGAGCATTGTGCAGGAAGGACAGGCAGTCAGTGAGCAGTGTGCGGTCAGAACAGGCAGTCAGTGAGCAGTGTGTGGTGAGGACAGCCAGTCAGTGAGCAGTGTGGACAGCCAGTCAGTGAGCAATGTGCGGTAAGGACAGCCAGTCAGTGAGCAGTGTGCGGTGAGGACAGCCAGTCAGTGAGCAGTGTGCGGTCAGGTCAGCCAGTCAGTGAGCAGTGCATGGTCAGGACAGCCAGTCAGTGAGCAGGGTGCAGTGAGGACAGCCAGTCAGTGAGTAGTGCGCGGTGAGGACAGCCAGTCAGTGAGCAGTGCACGGTAAGGACAGCCAGTCAGTGAGTAGTGTGTGGTGAGGACAGCCAGTCAGTGAGCAGTGTGCGGTAAGGACAGCCAGTCAGTGAGCAGTGCGTGGTAAGGACAGCCAGTCAGTGAGTAGTGTGTGGTGAGGACAGCCAGTCAGTGAGCAGTGCGCGGTAAGGACAGCCAGTCAGTGAGAAGTGCGTGGTAAGGACAGCCAGTCAGTGAGTAGTGTGTGGTGAGGACAGCCAGTCAGTGAGCAGTGCGCGGTAAGGACAGCCAGTCAGTGAGTAGTGTGTGGTGAGGACAGCCAGTCAGTGAGCAGTGTGCGGTAAGTAGTGTGTGGTGAGGACAGCCAGTTATGTTCAGGAGTGATGTCGGGAACAACATGTGAACCTGGAAGGAAGGCTGGGGGAAGAGCTTTGTTTTAGTCCTGGTTCACACATATGTGATGTCAGACATCGCATGTGATTCGGAGCGCACTGCTCTGAAAATCACATGCGATGTCTGTGCAATGCAAATTCAGCCATACAGATTGTATGGCTGAATTTGCATCGCATTTGGACACAACTTGCACGGGACCCTTTTTTTGGTCCGCACCAGAATCAGATTGCATGGGTGTTCACACCTATGTGATCCGATTAATGGTTGAACTGACAGTTTGCACTGCGATATGCGAACTGATCTGGGGGTGTCGCTAACTCTGTATTGACACTCACAGTGATTCGCATATGGCAGTGTGAACTGCCTGCGAGTTGAATGCGATGCGGGAACCCACAGTGGATTCGCAGGGTTCCCGCATCGCATATGTGTGAACCAGCACTTAAGGTGTGGTTTACTAACGCTCTGAGACATCAGAAAAGGTGAGCACTAAAAAAAAAGCCAATGTTCTGAAAAGCAATATTTGGTTTACCTCTTTTCATAATCTGGCTAAGCAGCCACTGTCATATCTTCAGGCAACAACCCTGCAGCCTCCCGAATGCCCATTTTCTTTTCCTATGCCGAACACCAGCCTGCTCTTTTTTTCTCCCATCTGCTCTGCTAGAGTAGACTGTCACAACGAGGAGATGATGTCATCCGGTCCGCAGCAGAGGAGACATAGCGCGCGCCAGGAAGAGAGGTGACTCCGGTGACATGCCAGCCCCGCCTCCCACACATGACCCCGTTAGGTCAATCACAGGGCACCCGCCGTCCATCCCTGCGCTCGGCCAACCCAGCCGGCTCAGAGAGCGGCGGTCGGAGCGTAGTTAGAAGGAGATTGCATCAATAAAAAGAATTACATTGTGAATGGGCAGGCGGGCGGCCGCCCTGGCTAATGTGCGCTCTAGGCCATCGCCTACCTTGCCTATAGGTATCGCCGGCCCTGGCCCCATGTATCCTGTGGAATGCTAATTAATTATCTCTAATAGCAGGAATGTGGTGTAGGTCCCATTTCTTTTATTAAGGTTTGTAATGCCTCGTTTCCACTCAGCGGTACGGTTCGGTACGGTACGCAATTTTTGCTGTTTATATATTCAAAAGTTGTGAGTGGTACCCTAATTCCGAACCGTACCGTACCACTTTTTTGGGATCCTTTCGTTGGGGTACCAAGCACATTAGTACCGTACCAACAGGGTGGAGCAATACTGTTGAGGTACTGTTGAGCTGAAGTACTGTTGGCAGTGGAAACGCAAGCCTGATCAAGGTGTACCGTTCCGAACCATACTGAACTGTACCGAACCAAACCGTAACGCTCAGTGGAAACGAGGCATAACTGGCTGATAAAATCTTGACTTGCCACCAAAGGTTATTAATAAAAAAAAGACACCATAAGCTGGTATTTTCCCATAAAAGGTGGAAAACCTGTTTTATATTAATAGATCCCTTAGCCAATCAGAGGGTAGGACATACCGTACATTTCTAAGAACTAGAGGGAATGTACCAAATTAGTGCTCCTATCAGAACTGTAGGACACCAGGGAAACCAGTGCATTAGTAGGACTGCCAGGAAGCTAGCATTTTTAGAAACTCAGGTCAACAAGGATAGCCAACATACTTCTCTCAGCACAGGGTTCCTTTAAACTAAAAGTTGGATTTGCTTTGCTGCTTTATGTCCTTGAATAATTGCTTGAGAGCAGGAAGCACAAGAAGAGGAAATGATGTGGGCACATTCTGGTTTTATTACATTATGCTGATGAGTAAGCATAATAGTACACTTACAAAGGGAATCAATAAAGTATATTGATGCAATTCTGGCACAACCACAGATATATACTTTTTATGGAAGGGTAGAGGGAACAAGCTAAAATGAATTGCTTTTGTGATGATAGTGACGTCTGTCAAGATAAAGCAGACCAGCAATTTTTGAATATAGATGAGACACAGAGGAACTCACACCAAAACCAGAAATCTACTCTCTAGAGTGCTGGCACGCTGTAAAGTAGTTCTTTATTACCACTACAAAATGATAATGTACATTCTGACTAGGTGGCACAGGGGTTGCTCTCACGGCACAGCACGGCCGTCATTCAAAGAATGCCTTGCAATGCGCTCTTTGGATGAGTTGGAGATTGTGACATGACCAACCCTCCCCTCTACTTCATCCAATCAGAGAATACTTTGCATTACTGAGAAAAATGCAAGGTCTTCTCTGAATGTTAGCCAATGTATGGCACATCCTGGCATCTATGCAGGACAGGGAGGGTCTAGCTCTAACGAGTTCCTCTTGTTTTGAACTGTACTGTAACTGTGTTGTCTTTCTTCACATTGTAAAGCGCTGCGCAAACTGTTGGCGCTATATAAATCCTGTATAATAATAATAATAACAATTAGGAGTTCTTCTGGTAAGCTTGGCAGTGGCAGATGGTGCTCACAGCCTACAGTTATGACGTTTAAAAAAAAACTCCTTTTTTAAATGCTGCACAGTAGTTTCTAATCTACTGGGGACACTTAAATGGATGGGAACTTTTATAGACAAGGTAAACTTAGCCTTTATATGACTAGTGTGCTTTCAATAAAAGCAGGTTAACCCAGCCTCTCTATTCCACCTAAGCCTAACGTGATTTTATGCTCTCCGTTTTAAAGCCCTTTCAGCAGCCAATTTAATTACTTATTATTTCTTTCTATGCTCCAGTTGAAGCTGGTACCATGACCGCTGCTCCAGGTTTCCTGTCTCAGGGTGACTCCTTTCTCTTGCAGCATGCTATTGTGGCCAGGACAATGTCACCTATAACCCAGGGCAACACGCCAAACTGCTCCCACCCCCACCAAGATGTATGAGCATTATGTGACAGCAAATCCCCCCCCAAAAAAAAAAATCTCCTTCTAGCACAAATACCCTCCCCCTCTACCATATCACCTCTTCTAGCACAAACCCCCCAAATGGACCCTCCTAGCACAAATTCTCTTCTCCAATTTCCCTCCCAACACAAATCTCTCTGAATCACCACTCCTAGCACACACCCCAAAATTTCTCCTTCTAGAACAATTTTTATCGCTTTCTGCCCCCTAAATTCCCCCCCAACACAAATCACCTTCCCCCCTAAATCTCCTTGCAGTGACCACCCCCCCCCCCACCTCACATTATACCACAGTGCCCAGGGCACCCACCCACTTGTCCTGCCCCTGATGGAGTCACCCAGGGCCGTCTTTAATATTGATTGGACCCTGGGCAAACTTTTTCTTGGGCCCTCTTGAATCCACTTATCAACTATTTGCGGGCAGTGTGGGCTCAAGGGGCAGCTGCTTTGGGCCCCACAACAATGACTGGACCTGGGGCAGCTGCCACTTTTGCCCTGTGTTAAAGACAGCCCTGGAGTAACCATTGAAGTTGTGATTTCCTACACCGTGTGCATCAATAGAAACACGCAGCCCCATAGCCCAGGATGGCAAGGCACTCTCCTGCCTCTTCCTTCTCCAAAGTAACACACTAGCTGGAGACTGCACTGTCCCCTGCGCTGGCCAAGCTTTACTATGATGATTAAAATTTCAGGGAAGCAGCACCAAGAGAACAGAAGCCAGCAGCATTGAAAGTTGTAAAATGCAAGTGCTTGGATAGGAATTTTAATGGGGATTGTTTATTTCATTGTGCACAATGTGTTGAACTACAGTATGTATGTACTACCCCAGCTAATTACTAAAATAAATAAAAATCTTCTAACACTTATCAATACTTCCTAGGCATAGACCCTGAACAGATATGCAGTGCAGAATTTTAGAAGTTAGAACTTACTGTGGCGGTTTGATTTGTGTTCTTGTTCGGGGTCAGTGACTTAGAATGTAGTAAACCCAAGGTCAGCATGGCAACCAGCGTGTGCAAAAGAAGGTCAGCAATAGTGAAGTGAATATTGCTCAATGACACATTCCTTTAAAGACTTCTTATTATAGTGCAGCAGAATGAAATTTGCTGTAAATATATAAATCCAGTGGATTTAATGGCAAACACAAGCATCCCCCATGTCTAGCCTGAGGCGTCCTTACTTGGTGAGTTTGATGCGGGGGAGGCAGGGACAGCAGCAGCAGCATGGCCCTGTGTTGATGTGGACCTCTTTGCTCTCAAGTTTCTTCACAAGCGCATCTTTTCCTCCATAGCCTTCAATTATAACCATCAATATCAGGTAGAAACAGACTGCAAAATATCTGATTAAAAGAAATGAAGATCAGGGAGTTATCGCATGGCAAATATTCAATCAGGAATTATACTAGTAGGATGTTTTTTATATTTCCTTTAAAGCATTACACATTTGCTTGCAGTACTACAGATATAACATTTACAGTATATTAATCATTTACGTTGTTAGAATTTCCAAATTTGAAGAAGAAAAAGCACTGATTCAGTGCCGGCTCACACATAGGCGATGTCAGACATCGCATGTGATTCGCACCACACTGCTGTGCAAATCACATGCGATGTCAGTGCGATGAGAATTCAGCCATGCAGATTGCATGGCTGAATTCACATTGCATTCGGACCAAAGTTGCACAGGACACTTTTTTGGTCCGCACCAGACTCAAATCACATGAGCGTTCACACCCATGCGATCCAATTCCTGTCCGAAATTACTGTTTGCACTGTGATATTCGAACTAATCTGGGGGTGTCGTTAACTTTGTATTGATACCCCCAGCAGTTCGCATATGGTAGTGTGAACTGCCTGCGAGTCGGGTGCGATGCGGGAACCTGCAGTGGATTTGCAGGTTTCCCGGATTGCACCAATGTGAACCGGCACTTAGTGTAAAACATGTTACCATCCTCTACTCTCCCCCCATATGTGGCTGCTTGACTGTTTCCATGTGTCTAGTTTGTTGCTGAATGATTTTTAGAGGATCCTAGGAGTGCAGCCATCCATATATACTATATTGTCAAAAGTATTGGGACACCTGCATTTATACGCACATGAATTTTAATGGCATCCCAGTCTTAGCCGTAGGGTTCAATACTGGGTTGGCCCACCCTTTGCATCTATAACAGGTTGAACTCTTCTGGGAAAGCTGTACACAAGGTTTAGGGGTGTGTCTATGGGAATTTTTGACTATTCTTCCAGAAGCGCATTTGTGAGGTCAGGCACTGATGTTGGATGAGAAGGGCTGGCTCGCAGTCTGTGCTCTAATTCATCCAAAGGTGTTCTATTGGGTTGAGGTCGTAACTCTGTGCAGGCCAGTCAAGTTCCTTCACGCCAAACCCGCTCATCCATGTCTTTATGGACCTTGTTTGTGCACTGGTACAGTTATGGTGGAACAGGAAGGGGCCACCCCAAACTGTTCCCACAAAGTTGGGAGCATAGCATTTTCCTGGCATAACGGCATTGAAACATTCATTGATGGACTAAGTGAAAAGACTTGAAAGGGGATTGTGTTGAGAAATGACATTGTATGTAAACTCTTTCTATGCATGGCTGAGAACTTTTCAATCCACCCTCGTAGTATATTTTTGAAAGTGCTTATGCAGTTTATGTATGTAACTGTTACTTACGTGCCCACAGCGATATCTATAAATCCAGTTGAACGAGGGATCCACAGCCCCAAACAGGTAAAAAATGAGATGATCTACAAGAAAACACATAACAGCTCTCCTAGTTTTGTGATTATCTTGTGCAAACATTGGTACTACTTGCACATGAAAAAATGCCCTATGAAAATATATGTGATTGTATGTTCCTTAAAGTGAATCTATGATTTGCTGTCTTGTACTTCAGGGGAGGGAGAAACGCGATGCACTCTCCCTTGTCTTGTTACCTGACTTCAAAAAAGTGAAAACACATTAAAGGTAGGGTAAGTACAAGCCACTGTTGGGGCCAGCAATAAAGTATATTAGTTTAGTTAAAACTTTTTTTATAGTTTTGTATACAATGTAGACGGGTTTGACATTCAGTAATATTTTTATTGCTGTCTATGTGCCTGCTAGGTAGATACACCCACTTTTGGTTATCATGACCATTGTCTCTGGTACCGAAAGTGATGGGAAATCCAAGTTGTCACAGAATTAGGAGGTAAGTTTTCCCATGCTTTAGCTTTTCCTTGCATTGTTTAACCTCTTGCCGCCAACGTAACACATATTAGCAGCGGCAAAAAGGGTGAGCTTTAATGCCAACAAGCTGCACATATGCGTCAATCTCTTGTTGATATCGGGAGCCAATGAGACAGGCTTTTGATTACGTGACCACTATGACAGCCAATCACAGAGGTCGCTTGATCTCCATCCTACCCCCAGGCATATAGACTCACTTAACGGGATGTGGGGCTGGGCGGGAAGGGGTTAAACAGATGATTTTGTTGTTGTTATTGTTATTATTATTAAGGATTCATATCAACCTGTGGACCTTGAGCGCCGGTTCACATTGCAGCGACGCTACCTCGCACCGTGACCTCCGAGGTTGCGGTGCGAGCAGCGCGCCGCTACCTCGGAGCGGCCGCCACGGACTTCATAACATTGAAGTCTATGGCGGTCGCCTCCGGGTCGCCCCAAAGAAGCTCCGGACCCTTTTTCTAGGTCGGAGCGACTTGTGTCGCTCCTATTAGAACTGGTCCGTAGCTTCCCTATGGGAGGCGACCTGCGGCGACCTGTGAGGCGACCAGGTCGCCTCACAGGTCGCCCTAGTGTGAACCGGCACTGAAAACACTGGGACTCAACTGAAAGGGTTAGTGGTGTTACTCTATAAATAGATGTGTTTGCCCTTACTAATTGTGATGGAAGGCAAATACCTTACATTTAGGACCCTTTCACACTTGTGCGACCTGAAAGCTGTACGATTTTGCCACGATTTTTTGCTGTGAGTTTGATCCAATTTTGACTGGACTTGAAGCAATGCCTGTGTAATCTTGAGGTCTAAAGACCTCTAAACGCATCAAAGTCGGACAAAAGTAGTGCAGGGACAATTTTGAAGTTGTTATGACTTGAAGTCACACAGATATGAACGGTACGCCTTGTAAATTATGGAGTACGAGTTGTCATTTTGACTTTTCGGTCCCAAGTCGCAGGACAAGTCGCACAAGTGTGAAAGGGGCCTTAATCTTCTTTGCAGATCTTTAAGATCTTGTAATCTAACATTCTACTAACTAGTGATCGACCGATATCGTTTTTTTTAATGCCGATACCGATATTTTGGTCATCGGATATCAGTATCGGCCGATATCGGCCAATATTTTCGGACATTAAAAATGTATTTATTTTTTTTTTTTTTAGGTACTCCTTGTGGAGGGATCTGGGGTTTTTTAAAATACTTCAAAGCCCTCCTTGGCACCGAAAAGCATTTAAAACGCCAAGTTTGGCTGTTTTGAATGCTGTCAGTTTTTTAATTCGTCGCCGAGTTTTTTTACATGGAGACCCGTGTCTTCTCTTAGTCGGTGGCGGCGGTGGAGGTAGGATGCCCGGGTCTCTCGGTGGGATGGGAGACCCGGGCGAGCCGCGGAAGACAGTGGGAGGGACGTCCCCTTCCTCTCCTTGTAATGACAGCTGAGCGGCTTCTCAGCCGCATCGGTTGTCATTACAAGTCAGCCGACCGTCGGCTATGGACACCAGTACTGGGGTGATGCGTTTAGCTGCAGGCATCACCCCAGTACATGCACTTTTCCTAAATATCGGCAATATCGGTAACCTCAGGTAAACTTAAAAACATTGACACACTGTGATTTCAGCACCTCTTTTAAAACTGACTAGGTTGTTACAATATAAGGGTTCACATATACTTTACCTGTTTCACACACTGTCCTCTGGTCCTGGGCAATGGCACAGCCCTATTTCACATTAGCAAAACCAATTTACCCCCCTCTCTCCCTCTTGTTTGTTTCTTTTTTCTCTTTTTTTTCTTTTTTTTCAAAATCGAAGGAGAATATATTCCTGCAATGTGCTGGAGCATATTCCTGTGGGATTTTGGGCACCCTACTTATCTGGCAGTCAGCGGTAAGGAACAATAATTTTAATGGAATGACCAGGAAGCAGCCAGAAGCCGGATCCAAGGCAAGTATTTCTGTTCCTGGAAAATGTTTTATGTTTGGCAGCTTTGACACAGTGTTTTGTCAGCTTTCTGTATGCTGTAATAATCAAAACAATCTTGCACCCTCAGTGATAAAAGTAAAAAGCTGCAAGTATAAAATTATGAACACCAAAAATAATAACATCAAAATGCTGCACTACTGTGAATACTAAAAAGCAAGTGGAATAATGAATTCAGTTAAATCAATGCAAACATACAGGTGCATCTCATACAATTAAAATATCATCAAAAAGTTAATTTATTTCAGTAATTTAAAAGTGAACCTCATATATTTTTATATAGTTGCGTTACACACAGAGTGATATATTTCAAGCATTTCTTTCTTTTGATATTGATGAGTATAGCTTACAGCTAGTGAAAACCCAAAATTCAGTATCTTTGAAAATTAGAATATTACATAGGAGCAATAAAAAAAAACAGGATTTTTAATACAGAAATGTTGGCTTACTGAAAACTATGTCCATGTACAGTATAGTATGCACATACTTGGTTGGGGCTCCTTTTGCATGAATTACTGCATCAATGCAGCGTGGCATGGAGGCGATCAGCCTGTGGCACTGCTGAGGTGTGATGGAAGCCCCGGTTTCTTTGATAGTGGCTTTCAGCTCATCTGCATTGGTGGGCCTGGTGTCTCTCATCCTTCTCCTGACAATACCCCACAGATTCTCTATGGGGTTTAGGTCAGGCGAGTTTGCTGGCCAATCAAGCACAGTGATACCATGATCATTAAACCAGGTACTTTTGGAAAATGAAATTAGCATCTCCATGAAGCTGGTTGGCAAAAAGCTGGTTGGCAAAGGGAAGCATAAAGTACTCTAGAATTTCCTGGTAGAGGGCTGCACTGGACTTGGACTTTATAAAACACAGTGGAGCAACACCAGCAGATGACATGGCTCCCCAAATCATCACTGACTGTCATGACAGCGGACATATTCAAGTTTTACACTATGTGCGGTTGCTTGCTGTTTCCTCCATACATGCTCGAGAATTGCTTACCAGTCTGATGCGGTTTTCTATATGTCAAGAGCCTGCCTCCTGAAGGTTTAATCTTTCCATCCAATTCTGGGCTGGTGGATTTCCCTATCAATTATCTAGGAGTGCTGGATATGATTGGGGTGATTCTCCATAACTGCACGGTTGATTCAATACATAATAATATAGCAGTCCACATTTTCTGATAAGAGTGTTGACTTTACATTATGGTGGGGGATCACACAGCCATAGTGAAGTTTGAATATACTTTGTCTCTTCATGGATGACCTCTACTCAATTTATGGGATTTATTTCTTATGATGGATTACTACAGATTAGGATTTTTTTGATTTTTGATTTATCTTTAAACTTTAGTTTGAATTTTTGGATTGTACCACCCACTTGATTTTTCAGGACTGTTCATATATGCTTCCGTTTGATCTAGTTTCATTTATGATTTATAATTTTCTGATTACCATATAATCAGTATATTATTCAATGGACTCAAAGTATTATGATTCAATTCACTTTATAATTGGTGTCATTGGGAACTTACCCTTAAGCCCCGGTTCACATTAGTGGGATTACGGAGATCGCATGTAATTCGGAGCGCACTGGCCCTAAATTACATGCAATCTCATGTGCGGTGCAAATTTCAGCCATACACTTTGTATGGCTGAATTCGCACTGCATCCGCACTAAACACGCACCTGACCCTTCTTTTTTTATCCACAGCAGAATCGGATCGCATAGTGGTTCACACTAGTGCGATCTGATTCTGTGCGAACTTGCAGATCGCACTGCAATATGCGATCGCAACTGGGGGTGTCATTAACTTTTAATTGACACCCCTGCGTATCGTATATGGAAGTGTGAACTGCCAGAGGTGCGGATGCGATGCGGGATCACGCTGCATATTCGCAGTGTTCCCACATTGCACAAATGTGAACCAGGACTAAATCAAGGTTTCATATTGTTTTTTTGTTTCACATATCACTTGCACTATTGTTTATTTATACTGTACATGGACATACTTTTCAGTTTTTCTGTATTAAAAATCCTTTTTTTTTTTAAATTTTTTGTGAAAGGTGTTCGGGTCTGGTGGTTAAGATGGGTATTGCCGACATCCCTAAGGTTACAGAACTGGAAAAAGATTACCCTTGGATTTGGGACTTTTTAGGCAATAACCCATCACTGAGTAGACTTAGTAAAGCATAAATATAATTTTATTAGTATTATACAGATTACCATAGAAAAAAACATATCAAAAACATAAACAATTAAAATGTATGTGGCTAGTTGTTACATCACTTGAGAGGAGAATTGTAATGAAAAGCATGAGAGTTCCAACTGATGACCTGACGCGTTTCGGACTTGGCCTTTTTCAGAGGTCAATGGAAATGTATCTCAGGCAATCATGCCACTCCATGTGATGTATGTAGCCACTGTGTTAAAAACACCGAAATTGTTGTGCATCCAATAATGGACTGCTACAACACTAATAAAGCCAAAAGATACAGAGAATCGAATCTAGGATGGAAAAGGACTTGGGGGTACTGGTAGACAACAAGCTTGGCAGTGGCATGCAATGCCAAGCCGCCGCAAGCAAAGCCAACAGAATACTGGGATGTATAAAAAAGGGGATTCACTCCAGAAATAAAGAGATTATTCTCCCACTCTACAAGACTCTGGTCCGGCCACATCTGGAGTATGCTGTCCAGTTCTGGGCACCGGTCCTCAGGAAGGATGTGCTGGAACTGGAGAAAGTCCAGAGAAGGGCAACAAAAATAATTAGGGGAATGGAGGACATCAGCTATGAGGAAAGACTACAAGCACTGAACTGAACCTATTCTCTCTGGAGAAGAGACGATTGAGGGGGGATATGATATCAATGTACAAATACTGTACTGGTGACCCGAGCATAAGGAACAAACTATTTAGTGAAAGGAGATACAATAAGACACGTGGCCACTCACTAAAACTAGAGGAAAGGCGGTTTAACCTTAAAGTGCGTAAGGGGTTCTTCACTGTAAGAGCGGTAAGGATGTGGAATTCTCTTCCACAAGCACTAGTATCAGCAGGGAGCATTGATAGTTTCAAAAAACTATTAGATGGACACCTTAAAGACCACAACATACAGGGGTATACAATGTACGGTTAAAAGCAAACACACACACATCATAGGTTGAACTAGATGGACTGATGTCTTTTTTTCAACCTCACTAACTATGTAACTATGTAACTATGTAACTAATTTGCCACGACTTAGGGAGAATAGTGTAATGATGGAAATGTATAGCATCATTCCATGGCAAGTATGGCCATTCCCCACCAATGGTTCCCACGAGGATCCCAAAAGATGGTCCCCAAAGGGTCGTTATATTCAAGATACAGGTATGTGTTACTCTTGATAGTATGTAGAACTCTAGAATGTAAACAAAGTAGATAGTATCTTGCAGTAATCCCTGTACGGGTGGGTGAAAAACGATCTCCCATTTGTCCTATGTAATAATCTCATTTTCTGAGATACTGAATTTTGGGTTTTCACTAGCTGTAAGCCAAAATCATTAAAATTAAAAGAAAGAAATGCTTGACACTCTGTGTGTAACACATCTATATAAAATATAGGAGTTTTACTTTTTGAATTGAAATACTGAAATAAATTAACTTTTTGATGATATTCCAATTTTATGAGATGCACCTGTATTTCACATGATTTGCATAAACGCATGAGTGTTTAAAATCAAAATCAATGTGTATAAAGTATTAAAAAATGATATTCACAATCTGAATATCCCAGTGATATACACAAGTGTGAACATGCAGACTTTTAAACAAATAAAAAAATTGTCCATGAGAATTCCTGTGATTTTTCACCATCAAATCACTCTAGTGTTACTTCCAGTGAGACCCCCACCAAATTATTTTGCGCACGCCCTCACTTTGTTGATATAACTTTTTAAAAAGGAAAAGGTCTCTCACGCTTATCCTTTTTATAGCCAAGACTCCTTCCTGGTTGGGAGGCTGTATTCTTTCCGGTGGATGACAGCTATTCTCACTCCAGGAAGTCAATTCATTCTCAAAGACAAAAGGAAGGAAACCTAGTGCTCTCCGTAATGAAATGTTTTATTAATAAAAGTAGTTATACTCACTTGTATAATATCATAGAAGCCTTCAGTTACAGAGTGGGCACATGAAGAAATGCTACATCAACTCCTACATGGGCTCCACTACATTCCAATCTCCTCTGTCTAATGGTCATATCACTGGAATATTCATATTGTAATGTCAATATACAGAGTTATGCAGATCACGTGATCACGTTTTTAATTCTATATACACAATGATTTCGTTTTTTAACACTGATGTGTTTATGCAAATCATGTGATATAGGTTTGGATGCATTTAACTTAATTTATGATTCCACTTGTTTTTTAGTATTCACAAAAGCATAGCATTTTGATTTTTATTATTGTCTGCCCTCTGAAGACCTTGCATTGCTGCTTACAGATGGACAGAACATGGTAATGGTGATGACCATGAAAGGGCTCTATTTCTTATGCTGCTTGTGCCGCAGAGTTGGCAAAGAAATGATTGCTGCAGATTTATGGGCTGCACTTCCATGATGAGATTTTCCCATTCCACCACATCCTAAAGGTGTTCTATCTGAGATCTGGTGACTGTGGAGGCCATTGGAGTACAGTGAAATCAATAAACCAGTGGTGAGATGATTTGAGCTTTGTGACCAGGTGCATTATCCTGCTGGAAGAAGTCATCAGAAGATGGGTACATTGTAATCATAAAGGGATGGACATGGTCAGCAACAATACTCAGGTAGGCCGTGGCATTTTAACGATGCTCAATTGGTGTTAAGGGGCCCAAAGTGTGCCAAGAAAATATCACCCACACCATTACACCACCATCACCAGCCTTAACCATCGATACAAGGCAGGATGGATCCATGCTTTCATGTTGTTTACACCAAATGTTTGCCCTAACATCTGAATGTCGCAGCTGAAATCGAGACTCATCAGACCAGGCAACGTTTTTCTATTGTTCTATTGTCCAATTTTGGTGAGCCTGTATGAATTGTAGCCTCAGTTTCCTGTTCATAGCTGACAGGAGTGGCACCCGGTGTGGTCTTCTGCTGCTGTAGCCCATCTGCTCCAGGGTTCAATGTGTTGTGCATTCAGAGATGGTATTTTGCATACCTTGGTTGCAGTGGAGGCTGGTGCTCAAAATTTTTTTTTTTGGGGGGGGGGGGGGGGGGGGGCGCAAACAGAAAAATGTAATAGGCATTGCTTTGCGGCAAAAAATGCTGTAAAAAATTTTGTGACTTTGAGGTCGCAAAAGTGTGAAAGGGGCCTTCAGTAATTAAGGTATAGTGTGCCTTCTTTCAATGCAGAGAGACCAGCGTGCCCCCTTTCAATGCAGAGAGACCAGCGTGCCCCCTTTCAATGCACAGTGACCCCCCATTCAATGCACAGTGACCAGCGTGCCCCCTTCCAATGCACAGTGACCAGTGTGCCCCCTTCAAAACAGTGACCAGCGTGCCCCCTTTCAATGCAGTGACCAGCGTACATGCCCCCTTTCAATGCAGTGACCAGCATACATGCCCCCTTTCAATGCAGTGACCAGCGTACATGCCCCTCTCAATGCAGTGACCAGCGTACATGCCCCCTTTCAATGCAGTGACCAGCGTACATGCCCCCTTTCAATGCAGTGACCAGCGTACATGCCTTCTTTCAATGAATTGACCAGCGTACATGCCCCCTTTCAATGCAGTGACCAGCGTACATGCCCCCTTCAATGCAGTGTGCCCCCCCCCCCCCCGAGACCAGGGCACTCTGGTTCTAATCAGGTGATGCCAAGAAAAAAAAAAGCCCCATTGAACTCCATGCGCCCCTGCGCCCCCAACGCACCGGCCGCCACTGCTTGGTTGTAACAAGTGGTTATTTGGGTTACTAAAATTGGTGAGGTACCAGCGCTGCTTACTTAACAAGTGTGTGTTTGGTGTATTCACATACCCAAATAAATTTTTCTCATAATTCCTAATAAGTGATACTGTACCAAAGTGCTAGTGCCAAACTATATCAAATACAAAAAACATTCCAATATTCAATCACAATTATAAATGTTCATACAGTTGTGTGCAAAAATACAAAATATTAAATATTAAAGTGACAGCGCTCAATAAATATATATAATTAGGTATCTCCAAAATAAATTCATATAGGAAAGTTCATAAATTCTTCATACGATTATATTGTGCTATAGTGACAGTCTTTGTGCAAATCGCGCAAGTGCTGAGTGCTTATTCAAGGATATTATTCAAAGTGCCAGTGCTCATATAACGTGAGTAGGTGCTCCCCTCTCGGTCCCCTACTCACCAGAAGCCAAACAAATATGTGCCTTAAGGATAATCCTTGTAAAGGTAAGAGCCTCGAGGGACGCCAGCCAGCAAACAAATGGTTTAAAGCACTCTGCAGCTCACTACATCCAGGATATGTTCGTAGATTACAAAAGAGAGATAGCTATTATCGTGCAGTATATTAAGACTTTATTTATCACGCATAACAGAATTACACTTACAATGTTGCAGCATAAAAAACGCCTTTCACAATTCCTACGGGCCGCCAAACTATGGCCGTGCGCTTCACCCGTATAACCGGAAACCGGAAGCTGGATGTGGCCGGACGTTGCGTAGTACGTATTCGGACGGCTTGACGCGTTTCGCTCCGCCAATCAGAGCATTATAAAAAAGGCTTTTGCAATCACTTGCGTGATTTGCACAAAGACTGTCACTATAGCACAATATAATCGTTTGAAGAATTTATGAACTTTCCTATATGAATTTATTTGGAAGATACCTAATTATATATATTTATTGAGCACTGTCACTTTAATATTTAATATTTTGTATTTTTGCACACAACTGTATGAACATTTATAATTATGATTGAATATTGGAATGTTTTTTGTATTTGATATAGTTTGGCACTAGCACTTTGGCACAGTATCACTTATTAGGAATTATGAGAAAAATTTATTTGGGTATGTGAATACACCAAACACACACTTGTTAAGTAAGCAGCGCTGGTACCTCACCAATTTTATTATTTAAAGGCACCCCCTTTTTAACAGCAGCAGCTTACTATATATTTATATATTTATTAATTTTAAAATCCCAAGCGCTGGCCCTATATATCCTATTTGGGTTACTGTTGCACTTTCGTTTATCTCAAACCAGTTTGCTCATTGTCCTCTGACAATAACAAGGCATTTTTCTCCACACAACTGCTGCTCACTGGAAATTTTTCTCTTTTTTGGACCATCCTCTGTAAACCCTGGAGATGGTTGTGCGTGAAAATCCCAGTAGATCAACAGTTTTTTAGAAACTGCAATGTGATTGGTTAATTAGCAATTTGTGTTACCAAGCAACTGAACAGGTGTACCTAGTAAAGTGACCCGTGAGTACATTTGTAAAGCTTGTAAGATGCTGTCAACCAATTATTTTTTCAGCCAAAAAAATAGTTTATTTTATGATTTCAGTTTTTTTTTGTTAATGTGTTATTAAAGTATATTCACATAAAACTGTATATTGTAAACGGTCTTACTGTGGGGGCTGCACTGCTCCATAAAGATGTTCTCCTCTTTATCGTACATTTCACTTTTTTTTGAAGATATGCAACCTCTTCAAGATAGAGTATGACTGAGATTGTGGTTAGGATGGTAAGAATTCCCATAATGCACAGCTGTACTGTGTCCAGCACTGGAAAGAGAGAATAATGATTAGAATGCCGGCAAATGGATGAAATGTATTTGATGATATCATTGAGGTAAAACAGACACACAGGCAATGGAAGATTTGTTTATTGAAAGTACAAAGGCTCAGTATTATGGAGTCTATTTAAAGTATAACTAAAGACAAACTTTTTTTTTTTTTTTTACTTTGGAATAGAGCGGAGAGGGATTAGAACACCTGTCAGGTTTTTATTTCTTTCTGTGCCCCCGTTAGGGAGATTAAACCTCTATATTTGGCCTGTTTTCCGTTATCACTGAGAGTAAAAAAGAAAATCTAAAATTTTGGGTTGTCAGCAGAACAGGAATAGCAGGCAAATCTTCCAATAGGGACACTAGTTATGGTGACCCTGGTGACAACCATGGATTCTCTTACTTCTGAGGTATTTCCTCACACTTCCTCTTTTGGCTATATAGGACAAGATTTATAACCCTCCCTTACTCTATCCAAATTGAAAAATAAAAAAACGTTTTGTCATTAGTTCTATTTTAAAGAAGGTCAAAGGGATATTTTTGTTGGCAACAAGACTTTTCTTAAGGACAATGATCTTCTCAGAAGTGGCACCTCCAGTGGATGCATGAAAGGTGCTTCTAGCTCCTGATGCCACTAAAGGACATCCACCATTGGGCTTGTCTTCTAGCTCCTGATCCCACTAAAGGACATCCACCATTGGGCTTGTCTTCTAGCTCCTGATCTCACTAAAGGACGTCCACCATTGGGCTTGTCTTCTAGCTCCTGATCCCACTAAAGGACATCCACCATTGGGCTTGTCTTCTAGCTCCTGATCTCACTAAAGGATGTCCACCATTGGGCTTGTCTTCTAGATCCTGATCTCACTAAAGGACGTCCACCATTGGGCTTGTCTTCTAGCTCCTGATCCCACTAAAGGACATCCACCATTGGGCTTGTCTTCTAGCTCCTGATCCCACTAAAGGACATCCACCATTGGGCTTGTCTTCTACCTCCTGATCCCACTAAAGGACATCCACCATTGGGCTTGTCTTCTAGCTCCTGATCCCACTAAAGGACATCCACCATTGGGCTTGTCTTCTAGCTCCTGATCCCACTAAAGGACATCCACCATTGGGCTTGTCTTCTAGCTCCTAGCTGCCTCTTTTCGCTATTGACAGCTGTGGATAAAATGTGATCGAATGTGACTGATTATTGTTGGATGGGTGGATCCTGCTTTTGCAAATGCCATCTAATATGTGTGGTTAGCTTAGGCACAGACACAGTTAACCACTTCCCGACCACCGCCGCCTTTTTACTTCAACAGGGTGGCTCTCCTGCGCAAACCGATGTAGACCTACATTGGTCGAGTGCGGGAAGCTAGGGGACGGCAGCAGGGAAGCTGATGCATGGGTCAGGAGGCTCCGATTGCCGCCTGACACCCGTGATCACTCCCCGCTGAGAGAGAAGAACGGTCAGCTGTTGTAAACACAGCCGACCGTTCTTCTCCCTGAGATGATCACAGAGCTCGTGTGATCCTTCTATATAGGATCACATGTCTCTATGGTCATTTCACAAGCCATGCCCCCCCCCCCCACAGTTAGAATCACTCCCCTAGGCTCACATTTAACCCAATGATCACCCACAGGGTTAACCCCTTCCCTGCCGGTGTCATTATTACAGTAACAGTGCATATTTTTAGAACTGATTACTGTAGTAATGTCGCTGGTCCCCCCAAAAGTGTCAAAAATGTCAGTTAGGGGTCAGATCTGTCTGCCGCAATGTCACAGTCCCGCAAAAAATCGCAGATCGCTGCCATTACTAGTAAAAAAAAAAAAACAATAAAAATTACATAAATCTTTCCCGTAGTTAGTAGATGCTATAACCTTTGTGCAAACCAATCAAAATATGCTTATTGCAATTTTTTTTTACCAGAAATATATAGCAGAAAACAAATTGGCCTAAAATGTTAAAAAATTTTGATTTTTTTTGAGAATGTCATATAGCAGAAAGAGAAAAATATATATTTTTTTTTTTTTTTCAAAATTGTCGCACTTTTTTGTTTATAGCGCAAAAAATAAAAATTGCACAGGTGATCAAATACCACCAAAAGAAAGCTCTATTTGTGGGAAAAAAGGACGTTAATTTTATTTGGGTACAGCGTCACACGACTGCGCAATTGTCCATTAACCACTTGCCGACCGCCTCCTGTACATTTACTGCGGCACGCAGCCGCTTACAGGCAAAGTGACATAGTACTACGTCGCTTGCCAAAGAGCCTGTAGGGGGCGAGCGCGCACCGCCGCCGGCGCGCTCCCGCCCCTGCTCGTTCCCTGCCTAGCCAGCGCATGTGATTGGTGGCTCCCGATGTCCGCCGGCCACTCGCAATCTCCCTCAGGAGTGGGAGAAAGACAGATGGCTGATGTAAACACAGCCGTCTGTCATTCTCCCTGAAGTAATGACAGAGGCTATGCGATCCTGCTATGTAGGATCATACAGTATGTCTCTGTGATTACTTCACTAGCCATGCCCCCTAACAGTTAGAATCACACCCCTAGGGACACACTTAACCCCTTGATCACCAATAAAGTTAACCCCTTCCCTTCCAGTGTCATTTTGACAGTAACAGTGCATGATTTTAGCACTGATTACTGTAGTAATGTCACTGGTACTCCCAAAAGTGTCAAAAATGTCAGTCAGAGGTTCGATCTGTCTGCCGCAATGTCGCAGCCCCACAAAAAAATCGCAGATCGCCGCCATTACTAGTTTTAAAAAAAAACAATAAAAATTACATAAATCTTTCCCGTGGTTAGTAAACGCAATAACTTTTGCACAAACCAATCAAAATACGCTTATTGCAATTTTTTTTTACCAAAAATATGTAGCAGAAAACAAATTGGCCTAAAATGTTAAAAAATTTAGATTTTTACATTTGTTTGAGAATTTCATATAAAAAAATGTGAAAAATATTGTTATTTTTTCAAAATTGTCGCTCTTATTTTGTTTATAGCGCAAAAAATAAAAATCGCACAAGTGATCAAATACCACCAAAAGAAAGCTCTGTTTGTGGGAAAAAAAGGACGTCAATGTCATTTGGGTACAGCGTCGCAAGACAGCGCAAATGTCTGTTAAATTCACGTAGTGCTGAATCGCAAAATAGGGCCTGGTCTTTGAGCAGCCAAATCCTCCAGGGCTTAAGTGGTTAAAGTAACGCAGTGCCGAATCGCAAAATAGGGCCTGGTCATTAAGGGGGCAAATCCTTCCGGTCTTAAAGTGGTTAAAGAGGAACTCTTCAACATTCTAACTGAAAAGCAAAGAGTTGTTTCAAAACAATGGAGTCTGTTAACAGTACCAGTTAATATCTTACTAAACCCAGGACCCCGCATTCACTATATCTGGTCTCCCACCTTACACAGAACATGAAAATGCAATTCTTTTACTAAATAAAAAACTGCCTAATACCTTTTCTCATCAGCAGTTTATAGCAGTCTTGTGACTTCTACCAGTGTCTGGTAGGAGTTTGTATTCTACTCTGACTGTCCTATAAGGGCTGCAGGACCCCTTACCCTCTGTCTGGATAGTGCTGGTTGGCCCTGTGCCCATCACATGCACCCTTCCCAGAAAAAAAACTCTCTAGCAATACACATCAAACTGAGCATGTGCAGAGTGACTCCAAAGCTCTGTTCTATCAGTAGATGGATTGGGACAGGGAAAGAAGAGGAGGACCAGAGTAGACAGGATCAGGCAGCCTTTTTACATAATGTGGAGGATTAATCCTTTAGGTTCCACATTTAGTATAATAAGCATGCTTTACTGCATATACAGACTGATTTTCCTGTTGTGGGTTTAATAACACTGTACTATTTTATCTACTATTCTTACAATGTAGGGCAAGCTATTGTGTGGCCTGTATAAAGCTTTTTCTGTGGCCTGATCAGCAATAATTTCCTGAGCCAATTAAGCGGTCATAATATTGGTTCAGAGTACAGTAGCGCTGCTTTGCACTTTATTGTTGTCAATTCCTTTGATGTGGGAACACATGTTTATGCTGGCAGCCACTCATTGGATATCACACTAGGGAGGTCTGCGTGGTGGTTATTTTGTTATATTGAATAATTTCCTGAGGATACTGTTCACATAGAGAAGTAAAGTTCTGGTATTTGTGCGTGTGGATAACAATTACAGAGCTGTAAGCCACAAATCATGAATTATTTTGTTTCGTTGCCAGAAGTCCAGCAATAGTAGTTTTTTGGCACAAGGCTCACTGCACAGAGAACAATAAAAAAAAAAAATACAACATAATGAGCAGCATACCAAAACCAAGCAGATACGGCACTAAAAAAAACAACCAGTGAGGTTTGCCACTTTACCCTCTGCCTTTTCTTTCCCTGGGCTTTGAGATCTGCCATCACAGGTCCAGACCATGCACATAATTGCCAACATTTGAAAAAAAATTTCCAGGGACACTTTGCAGAACAGTTATCAATTACTTACCACACTCACTTCCCTGAAGCTCCACCCACTCCACATAATTAATCTCCACTTACTTATCATCAGATTATAGGATCTACTCAATAACGAGAGAGTTACAGGAAATTGAAAAGGGAATTTTAAACTTGAGGACAAAGTAGCAGAGTTGAAATAATTCTCCCATTCAGCTGCACTACTTCTGTCTAAAGTTTAAAATTCTCATCACAATTTCCTGCAATTCTAAAGTGTCAAATGTGCTCAGGTGTGACCATACAAAAAATGTGAATATAAATAAAGTGCAAAGTGTAAATAAGTACAGTTCCGGCCTCAAAAATTAAAAAAAAATACCCCCGGGACAGTCAGGGCTAGTGCATTTCAGCAACGATAGCCTCTGAACTGTCCCCGGGTTCACTTACCTTTTAGAAGAAATACTTACCTTTAAAATGTCTTGTCCAGCTCTGCCATCTCAGGTGTGGGCAGCTGAAGCCGGAGAGTCCTCTTCAGTGTCCTCTTCTGTGACGTCGGAGTCCCAGAATGCCCTGCACCGGCCCTGCTCGTCACTTCTGGTGCAGGCACGTCATCCCTGCACAGCTTCTGGGCATGCTTAGAAGCTGTTTAGCAGGGAATGACGCGCCTGCACCGGAAGTAACAAGTGGGGCCGGTGCAGGGCATTGATTCCTGGGAGCGATGACGTTGAGCTCCCAGGAGTCAATGCAAGCAGGAAGAGACGGAGCAGGCCGCGGCCGCAGAGGGAGGGAGTAGAAGGAAGGTAAGTATATTTTCTTCAAAAACAAGGTAAGTAAACAAAAAAAAAAAAAAATCGTGATTATCCAATTCTTTTTCAGGTAACTTAGAGCAAGCGGATGTCAAATTTTCGTTTTCAGGCCGGAACTCCACTATAAGTAAGTAAGTGCAAAGTGCAAAGTGTAAATAAGTACATTGCCGGGACAATGTAAATTACCCGGGACAGGCTCCTATTTGCTGGGACTGTCCCGGAAAAAATAGGACAGCTGGCAAGTATACATGCAATGTATAAACATTGTTTTGATTATATTCTGTCTGTAGCCTGCTCTGTAACAGCGAGATAGCTTTTACTTTATATACTGTATCTGCTTGGTTCAAAATTTTCATTTATAGCAGACATAATTTATTTCTAAGTTGCAATTCACTGATGAAATCACTGAAGATCACAAAGTGTTGGAATCAGGCAGCTGCATGCACAATTTACTATGTCGAAAATCTGAGAACAAAGAAGTCTCGAAATAGGTATTTTGCTTTCCATTTTGACTTTCTGATATTGCATGTGCATACTTGCCAACTGTCCCTTTTTTCCTGGGACAGTCCCTGCAAATAGGAGCCTGTCCCAGGTAATTTATATTGTCCCTGGAAGCACCTGTTAATCGGGCTGCCCATGAATGTTACGCAGAAGTAGTGCAGCTGAATGGGAGAATTATTCCAACTCTGCTACTGTGGCCTTAAAGCGGAGTTCCGGGCACAGAATCGTTTTTTTTTTTTAATGTCCCCCAAACAGTGACCCTTAGACCTCTATACATCCGCTAATCCTGTTTCATACAATTAAATAATCAGTTTGCAAGCATAAAATCTTACTTCATAAAATTTGTGATGAGCGCCGCCATCTGTCTTCCCTTCTTCCTGGTTCTAGTGGGCGGAGGCCGGTGAATCCAGCGTGAAATCTCGCGCATGTCCAGTACTATGCGATCGGCATAGTATAGGGATGCCTATCATCGCGTTATTTCCTGTTTGGAAATAACGCGATGAGAAGAGCGGCCGGCCGCCTACGTCACTGCCAATTGCATCCTGGGAGCGACGAGTAAGAGCTCCCAGGACGCATTGCGGGACAGGAAGTGACGGCGCGGGCCGCGGCCAAGGAAGGAGGAAGTCGATGGAAAGGTGAGTATATTATCCTCTCTTAAAAGGTAAGGAAAAAAAAAAAAAAAGGCCGGGAATATCCAATTTGGGCACAGGAAAGGATAAGGAAGCAGATGTCGTCAAATCTACAGACACGATTCTGTGCCCGGAACTCCGCTTTAAATTTGAAATTCCATTTTTAATTTCCTGTAATCCTCTCTATATTGAGTAGACTCTATAATCTGATAAATAGGCGAGATTAATTATGCAGAGTGGGTGGAGCTTCAGGGAAGTAGGTGTGGTAATTGATAGCTGTGCTGCAAAGTGTCCCTGGAAATTTTTTTTAAATGTTGGCAACTATGCATGTGATGGGGATGTGGGCAGCTAAATGTAGTAGGCTCCATGCACACTAGCTTAAAAATTGCTGCTTCTACAGGAGTTTTGTGTTCCGCCTGTAGAAGCAGCTCAATGTTATCCTATGTGTCCATGCACATTAGGACGATTAGGACACCATCCTGCGCTCAACGTTTAGAGGCAGGAATAAAAACCCTTCTGGTTTGCGTTTCTGATTGGAGTTTACTGTCAGAAAAAAATGCAAACCTTGTCTAAACTCTGTACAAAAAATGCTCTATATGAGCGTTTTTTTCTGCCAAGGGGACTTGAATTTTTTTAAGTGCATGGAGCCTAAAACTGGATACACACTATACTATTTTCTATAGGCCTCTTTCACACGGCCGCTCCGGTTTTTTGCTCCGCTGCGGGACTTTTTTTTTTTTTTTTTACGGAGCGGATGACACTTGTGTCATCCGCTCCATATGTCCGCATATCATCCCATCCGTTTGCGGATGATATACCGACATAATGTAAGTCTATGGGCATTGCGGATGTCAGCGGATGACACCGCTGACATCCAAATTTGCTTCCTTTCCGTTTTTTGAACGGAGGAAAAATAGGGTTCTGTTCCGTTCCAAAAAACGGAACAGAACTGAAAGGAAGAAAATCGGATGTCAGCAGATGGTATTCTGCTGACATCCGCAATGCCATTGACTTACATTATGTCCGCAAATCATCCGCAAAAAAATAGGATGATTTGCGGACATGAAAGGGCCCTTAGGTTTTTTGAAAGGGCCCTTAGGTTTTTTTCTTTAGATTTACCAAAGCCATATAATAGGAGGTCAAACCTAAACACTTTCAATTTGTATGCAATCAGGGAGGCCCTTGCACTACATAGTTAAAGGTAAATCTAAAGGAAATCGCAGAAAGAAAAAAAAAGAGGTTAGTAAAAAAAAAAAAAAGCTGTTAGTACCATTTTAGTAGCATTTAGAAGCAGTTAGGAGCATTCAGCTTTTTTTTTTTGCTGGAAAAAACGCTCCAAGAAACTCTACAAAAACAATTTTTTTTTTCTGCTCCTAGACTCTGAAGCTCAAAAAATGCTAATAGCCTAAATTAGTTTGCATGGACACATAAGATAACATTATTTAGCTTCTAGGAGCAGAAAAAAAATGTGTGTGCATGGAGCTTAAACTGTTGCCTACAGAAAATCAATCAATATAGGTATATAAAGCATACATTTTTTTTGTTCTCACATTGTCCAGTACAGATGCAGATAAGGCGAATGTACACAAAGCAGAGTTTACATTGGCCTGGGTGTGACAGCTCACAAAGTGCAGGAAGAAAAGGATATGTTTGCAAAGTTGCTTAAAATCCCTGGATATTATATAATTGATATAAGTTTTTTTTCCTTTTATACAGTGATCAACTGTGAATAATTAGCTAAACTTTTTAAAATTATTTTCTTAGATTCCTAGTGTACATACTGTACGGTAGCTGTGCTGCTGTTGGAGGTTTAGAGAAGCAGGCTTTTGGTATGCTGTAATTTTTCATCAGGAAGTAAACAAGCTTTTCAGGATGTCTAAAAAAACAAACAGAAATCATGTTAAAGTAATTAAGACATTGCATGAATACAAGATACCTAATTATTATTTAATATTTATTTAATATATTTATTAATTATTAAAAGCAGCATGACAGGCAAACATTTATGTACAGATACAAAAAAAAAACATTATAAACACCTATCTTTTTCTCCTTTTTTCTAAGTGATCACATTCCCTCTGTTTTCAGAGCATAAGAGCTGGATGAAGAGAAACAGCAGCACACAGATCTTCCCATTGAAAGGCATTGCAGAGGAGGGGGGTGTATCAGGACAAGTTTGATCATTGGAGTAGAGTAGGCATAGCTAGAAAACTGACCACAGTGTGTTCTCCTGTGTTCTCCTGCTTAGTGTGGTCAGTTTTTAATAGGGACTGGCAGGAATTCCAGGAATTTCACACAAAGGATGCAGTATAAAGATAACAGGATATATACAAGTACATGGTATAGTAGGCACACATCAGGAATATGAAATAGTGGGTTAACATATATTTTAAGAGGTTGGTTCCTCATCTGTATATTACAACATCTTCTGTTACATTTAATAATATAAAATATTTTACTGCATATCCATGCACTATCCTGGGCTCTCAAATGTTTATCAAAACGCTTCTTAGATAAACAGAGAAATCTCAACATTAAGGGCTCATTCAGATGAGCAATTAATCCCATCCTCCTATCTGAGCTGCTGGCAGATGCATGTGCATTCACCTTGGAGCTGCATGAAGGCAGCTCACAGAAATAATGCATACACAGCATGGACACAACCGCATGTCAAAGTTCGACATACGGGCATGAGCAGGCGCACAGATCTGAATGCACAGTGTCTAAGATCAGGTCTGTACACCCACTCCTGCCCACATGTCAAACTTTGACGTGCGATTGTGTCCATGCAGCCACTGCATGTGCATCCATTTCTACGGGGCTACCTGCATGAAGCTCTCCGGTGGATGCACACGCATCTGCCAGCCGCTCTTCACAAGGGATGGGATTAATGGCTTGTTGTAATAAGCCTTTAAGAACAAGTCCAGCTGAATGTGACTGACTGTTACTGGCCATACCATGACCTGGATAAATGAGAACCTTCACAGACCACACATGGGACCACATGCTTAGGGAAAATGTATACCAAAATGATCTGCCCCAAAATAAGTACATGTTCAAGATCCCACTTCTTTCTTTGTCATTTAAACATGACTTTGGATGCCACTTCTGTTTTGTTTTTATAGTACATCCATCAGGATATGTCCACCTTCCATAGTTCTCAGTAACTAGCTGGCATAAAATAAAAGTTAAACGTCCAAATTCTTTATTTTTAAATTTGCTCCAGGTAGGTAACTCAAGAAGTGAGTCAGCATGACTTTTGAGCAGCTAGCATTTTAGGAGAGGTCAGTATTGGTGGCTATGTGTTCCTCTTGTAACAGTTTTTCCTTGAAAAAGCTGAGTTCAGAGCCATAAGTTGACCCTACGTTCACACCTATGCATTTTTTGTGTTTTCAGTTTTTCAGAAACAAACTACAGTCTGTTTAACATGGTTTCCTATGGTACACGTTCACATCTATGCGTTTTTGGAAAGGGTTGGGGGCTTTTATTCCCGCAGCAGATTGCATTTTGCGTGTAATAGACTCCAATAAAGTCATCCCAGGAATGCATGTGTTGTGTTTTTGATGCGGTTTGCATTCCCCCCCCCCCTTTTAAAAACACTGTATATAGCTGCGTTGTTTTTGACTGAGATATTATCCTAAAAATTATTAGGTAACAGATGCAATAAACAATGTGCAATAAGCAAAATAAAACTATAGTGACTGTTTAAATAGCAAAGTATCACTAGATAAGTGGAACTCTTGTTGCCTAGAACAGTGTAACAAGTGAATTGTATCAAAAATAATATTTTTGTGAAAAAATAATCACTATCCGTTCACAAAAAATTACAAAAAATAAATGTTGCAAAAAAGTTCATAAATAGTCCAGTGCTACACAACTCAATGTGTTTAGTGAAAAGATTATGCTCCAACTTTCCCACCTGCAAATACAACAAGCTGTTTGTAGTGCAGCTGAAATAATCCACAATGGCAAGCGTGTCACTGTAATGATATCCTGCACTGGATATCCTAAAAGCTGTCGCAAGCAACCATTTTGTCACGGCAACCATTTTGTTCAGCGCTCTGCCATGACAGCTTATAAAAGATCCTCACTCACACAGCCCCCCTCCCCTACCTCAATTAATTCCTGGAATGCAGGGAGTTTCGACGTCAAACAAGCCGTTATCTGAACAGATGTCTGGACGGATATCTGTTCTGATACTCAGGCCAGGTCGTAAAGCCATAACCAAGCAAAGGAGGATAATGGCTAATGGGTCGTAAAACAGAGCCATTCAAGAGCTCTGTTAATTGAACACATTTACACACAAATTCATAACTTTAAACTCAAACAAGATATGTCTCTAGAAAGTGTATAGTTAAATGCAAAATAAAATACTGATCGAATTGAGACCATGCATGATCACCCTATCACATATAGAATAGAAGATAGCAATAAGATATTCCCTGTGTGATAATATATTCATGTTTAGTATCTTTTGAAGCCAAATCACATGCTGAATGATAAACTAGCAGTTTAAAGAATGTAACCATTACATATTTCGAGATATGAATTATGTTATAAATCTTTCTATACAGGAGGTTCCTTGGTATTGTCGTAAACTTTAGGGCCGCCCATGGCCACTGTGTTTATTGGTCAGGGACCTCTGTTAACACCCCCTGCGGTCTCAGAGAAAAAGAGAGAGGCAGATGGGGTTAGAGAGTTCTCATGGTAACATCAAGAAAGGAACATCCATCAAGTTTGAGAACCGATCACACTGGCTCAGCTATTGAACTCTGAACATTGATAACCCAAGAACATTGAATGCAAGTATTCTTCTTTCTAAATTCTACCTTATTTTTCAAAATTGCTGAATTATGTCGCTATTTCTTTGAAACACCTTTTTCTGTAAATATTTTATTTGCACCGATTTCAACCTTTTTATTATTAAACTTTATTTTGAAAAGTGTTAATCTTGTCCCTAAGCTCTTAATGCAAACTAACAATGAACCTGTCTCTTGAAGAGTGCTACTGTATAGAATAAATTCTCTGAACATCCCTGTGTGGTGACAGTGCGTGTTACAGATGATTATTCTAAAGTCATAATTGGTATTTCTAAAATTACGAGCGTCCGCTGGGCTCATCATAACGTTGCGGTGGTGCCAGTGAAAGGGTTAATTGCTTAATTAGCCCGGTGACAATCGCTCTCAGCCTGCTGGCATCTAGATTGTGGTCCCGCAAGCTGGGAAATCTATGTGCCGGGGGCAGCTGAGAGTGGCATTGTTACGCAAGTGACGGCAGGGTGTGAGATTGCCTGGTCCTTGGTCACGAGTTAGTGAGAAGGGCTGGGATCTGATACCCGCCACCATCACAGTCACCGCTGTGTTCTACAGTGCATCTGGAAAGTATTAACAGTGCTTCACTTTTTCCACAATTTGTTACGTTACAGCCTTATTCCAAAATTGATTCAATTTATTATTTTCCTCAAAATTCCAACAAACAATACCCATAATGACAACGTGAGAAAAGTTTGTTTAAAATCTTTGCAAATTTATTAAAAATAAAAAACAAAAAAAAACCCCATATACATAAGCATTTATAGCTTTTGCTCAATATTTTATTGAAGCACCTTTGGCACCAATTATACCCTCAAGTCTTTTTGAGTATGATGCTACAAGCTTGGCACACCTATTTTTCAGCAATTTCTCCCATCCTTCTTTGGAGGACCTTTCAAGCTCCATCAGGTTGGTTGGGGAGCGTCGGTGCACAGCCATTTTCAGATATCCCCAGAGATGTTCAATCGGGTTCAAATCTGGGCTCTGGCTAGGCCACTTAAGGACATTCACAGAGTTGTCCCCTAGCCACACCTTTGTTATCTTGGCTGTTTGCTTAGGGTCATTGTCCTGTAGGAAGATGAACCTTCACCCTAGTCTGAGGTCCAAAGCGCTCTGGAGCAGGCTTTCATCAAAGATGTGTCTGTACATTACTGCATTCGTCTTTCCCTCGATCCTGTCTAGTCTGCCAGTTCCTGCCACTGAAAAACATCCCCACAGCATGATGCTGCCACCACCATGCTTCACTGTAGGGATGGTATTGGCCAGGTGATGAACGGTGCCTGGTTTCCTCCTCCAGACATGATGTTTGCCGTTTAGGCCAAAGAGTTCAATCTTTGTTTCATCAGACAATTTTGTTTCTCATGGTTTGAGAGTCCTTCAGGTGCCTTTTGGCAAACTCCAGGCGGGCTGTCATGTACCTTTTACTGAGTAGTGGCTTCCGTCTGTCCACTCTACCACACAGGCATGATTGGTGGAGTGCTGCAGAGATGGTTGTTCTTCTGGAAGGTTCTCCTCTCTCCACAGAGAAACATTGGATCTCTGTCAGAGTGACCATCGGGTTCTTGGTCACCTCCCTGACTAAGGCCCTTCTCCTCCAATCGTTCAGTTTGGCCGAGTGGCCCACTCTAGGAAGAGTCCTGGTAGTTCCAAACTTCTTCCATTTACGGATGATGGAGGCCACTGTGCTCATTGGGACCTTCAATGCTGCAGAAAATTTTCTGTACCCCTCCCCGGATTTGTGCTTCTATATAATCCTGTCTTGGAGGTCTACAGACAATTCCTTGGACTTCATGCCTTGGTTTGTTCTCTGACATGCACTGTTAACTGTGGGATCTTATATAGACAGATGTGTGCCTTTCCAAATCATGTCCAAGTCAACTGAATTTACCACAGGTGGATTCCAATCAAGTTGTAGAAACATCTCAAGGATTATCAGTGGAAACAGGATGCACCTGAGGTCAATTTTGAGTGTTATGGCAAAGGCTGTGAATACTCATGTACATGTGATTTTTTTAGTTTTTTATTTTTAATAAATTTGCAAAGATTTCAAACAAACCTCTTTCACGTTGTCATTATGGTGTATTGTTTGTAGAATTTTGAGGAAAATAATGAATTTAATCCATTTTGGAATAAGGCTGTAACATAAAAAAATGTGGAAAAAGTGAAGCGCTGTGAATAATATCCAGATGCACTGTATATGTGAAAATTGGCTGCTTACCGAATCAAATGATCCCACTAAGAGATCATATGCGTGTGAGTGGAAGCGCCTCTGAAGACAAGTGGTCAGCCAGGTCCAGGGAATGTATCCAGACTGATGGTGTTCCTTAATCTCGGTAATCACCTCATGTGGTTATAAAAGATAATGGAAGACGCTCACAGTGCATTTATGCGTATAAAGCTCGTTTAATAAATAAAAATTGCACTTACATCAAGGACAATGAATTAGAGCGATATGGGATAAAATCTTGCACGGCTGCCTGCAGTGCGGTCTGCGCTAGTTGACTTCACTTTGCAAGCTCCAATCCAACGCTTTTTTCTCTCAGAAGGCATCGACTGGGATGAACGCTGAAACTATTTATGAATTTTTTGCACCATTTACTATTTGTCATTTTTTTGTGAACAGATCGCGGCTACTTATTCACCCAAAAATTATTTTTGATGTCATTTACTTGATACACCGTTCCATGCAACAAGAGTTTCACTAAAGCCTAGTACACACGCAACGATTATCGGTCGACCGATCGTCCGTCTTTTGTCCAGAGTGGTGTTTTGTTGGTTGGAATGTGCCTAGACTGCACACAAATTTTCTCGCCCGACAAAATTCTACTTCAGAAGTGATATCATGTGTTGGATTGCTTTCTTTGTGTTCTTTCTTCTCTGAGCACGCCCAGACTTGCTCATTAGATTTTTCCCTGTCGAAATCTGTACTGACTGCACGAAAAATCGGACGTGTTTTGACGGCGGACAAAATTTTATAGCCTGCACACCAGATTTTTTTCGGCCGAAAAGTCAGAGTCGGTTGTCGGAAGCATCATACTAACAAGCCGAATATCAGCAGATCGGCCGTCGGACGAAAATTCCCTGCGGATTTTCGACGCGTGTGTACCAAGCTTTATCTAGCCATTTCAACATTCACTATTGTTGGATTTTGCCCTATTGCACATTGTTTATTGCATCTGTTACCTAATCATTTTTAAAACAGCACATCTTATTTATTTTACAATGTTTTTTTTTTCTCCTCACTATTCAAGGAGTGTTTGATTGCAGCAGTTTTTTGATTTCACATATTTGCAGTTGAGCGCACCTTTTTGTATTGTTTAACTGTATATAGCTGGTTGCTAAGGAGTTGGCTGGGTAGCTGTCTGCCGTGTCCTTAACAACTGATGAGTCATCAGTTATCATTTTTGTTTAAATTTTGGTGTGGGGTTTCCCTTCACATCCCTTCACATTCATACTATACCTTAAGGGCCTTGGGGGGGGCATTTTTTTTCCCGATCAATTTTTTTTTTTGGGCAATCTTTTTTACATTTAGCTGTCAGCGGGGAACCCCGGCTTATCAGTTGTTAAGGGCGCGGCGGCCGGCTTCCTGGCCCGCTCCTTAGCGACCAGCTATATACAGTGTTTTTAAAGGGACATAAAAAAAACACACACACACACAAAACGCAAAATGCAGGAAAAATGCATACAAAACCACATCAAAAGCATGAGATAAAAAACGCAAAACACGCTGCAAAACGTGTGTGAAAAACGCATTAACTGCATAGATGTGAACCTAGACTCCTGGATTCACCACCAAACTGGAACAAGCATGCAGCTAGTAAACAATTTCAGAATCACTAGGTGGTAAAGCCAGTATTCAGCATAAATCCACAGTTTGCTCCTTTAGGCTTGGTTCACACTAGTGCGAATTGGATGCAGGCTTTCCGCATCCAATTCGCATGACAGGAGAGTGTGCCTGGCTCTCAATGGAGCCGGTTCACACATCTCCAGGGCAGCTGCGGAGCGGATTACACAAGGGTCCTGTGCGTCTTTGGCTAAGTTTCAGGTCCGAATTCAGGCAAAAAATCGGGCCTGAATCGTCCCTGAAACAGAGAACAGGGACACACCGGACCCCTGCTGTAAGCCGCGTCCGATCTAAGTGTAAACCCAGCCATAAAAATAGGTACACATGGAGGCTGCCTTTTCCAGCATTAGAGTTTTTATGAAAGTATAACTCTGTAAAAATGACATGACACCAAAAATGAAGGTGTAAGAACAGAGGCATTATAGTTTGCGTAATAGTATTAGTGGTCATGAAATGTATTAATGCATGCTGTTTGCATAGTTTCCTAGCTTGAGTTTACAACATGTTAGATAAAGTCATTAATGTTTTGTCATTGTTGCTCATGCTCATTATAAGTACTAAATCATTTTTCACTGCTGCCTTGTAAATACATTATATGTTCTGAAATGCTTTGAAATCTGCCCATGCCCAGTATGCAGGGCCATCTTACCGAATGGGCATGCTGAGAAGTTGCCTGGGGGCTCCACTTGCCCGGGGGGCCCCACCTGTCCAGTGACCCAGCCCCAGTTATGCATTAGTCCCGATTCCCGTGTGCATCGCGCCGCCGAACTTAGCAGGTGGCAAGCACCTGACGGCCCTGCACTGCTGTCAGGCCACTTGGGTCATGGAGGGGAAGCCCATAACTGGAGGAATGCCTGTCTGCCTCTCCGGGAACAGGCACACACAGGACAGTCGAGTCTGACTCCCGTCCGTGCGTGTGTTCACCAAACCCAACCACCGAACTTGGAAGTTGTCATTAGCCTGGCACTGCTGTACCAATAAATATCGCCTTATCGATTATTTGCATTTTTATTCTCGTGGGTGATTGTGTAGCCCGGATCAAAGTGCACTGCATTGCCTGTGATCCTTTAATGCTCTTAAAGCGGAGTTCCGGGCACAGAAATGATTTTTTGCTGAACATACCCCCGGGACAGTCAGGGCTAGCACATTCCACAATGGCTAGCCTCTGATCTGTCCCGGTTCGCACTTACCTTTTAGAAGAAATACTTACTTAGAAAATTTCTTCCACAGCGTTTCCAGCTCTGTTGTGGGCAGCTGAAGCCGGCGCGGTCCTCTTCTCTGTCTTCTTCCGCGTCTTCGTGTCACAGAATGCACTGCACCGGCCCCTCTCGTCACTTCCGGTGCGGCGCTGCATTCCTAAACAGCTTCTGGGCATGCCCAGAAGCTGTTTAGCAGGGGAATGCGGCGTTGCCCGGAAATGACGAGCGGGGCCGGTGCCGTCGCATTGATTCCTGGGAGCTATGACGTTTAGCTCCCAGGAATCATCGCGAGGCAGGAAGTGACGGGGTGAGCCTCGGCGCTGGAGGAGGAAGCCAGGGCCGGTCCGAGGCGGGTGCACGGGGTGCATCGCACCCAGGCGCCGCGAGCTGAGGCGGAGGAGGGGCGCCGAAGCTCCAGTGACAGTGCCGGTGTTCTAAAATTTAATACACAGCTGACAGAGAGGAGGGGAGGCAGCAGGACTGGTTGCTTAGCTGGGAGGAGGCGGGATGGAGAGAAGACATTCTCGGGTCTGAGAGGAGGCGGGACGGATTGCTTAGCTGGGAGGAGGCGGAACGGAGGTAGAGAAAAAATGTAATCAGCAAGCTCTGCATTATTACAATTATGCTCGACCTCCGTCCCGCCTCCTCCCAGCTAAGCAGTTCGTCCCGCCTCCTCCCAGCTAAGCAGTTCATCCCGCCTCCTCTCAGACCCGAGGATGTCTTCTCTCCATCCTGCCTCCTCCCAGCTAAGCAGTTCGTCCCGCCTCCGCCCCGCCTCCTCTCAGACCCGAGGATGTCTTCTCTGCATCCCGCCTCCTCCCAGCTAAGAACTTCGTCCCGCCTCCGCCCCGCCCCCTCTCCGTCCTGTCTCCTCTCAGCTAAGTAATCAGCAGTCCCGCCTCCTGTCCTCTCTGTCAGCAGTGATGTAATGGTGCCGGCGGGGCGCCATTTTTAAATCTAAAGTAAACTGCAGTGGCCCAGCAGTGGCGAGTGCCTCTCATCACGGCCAGGTAAGACCCCTCCACAGCTTCTGACCACCTCCCCCTGTACCATGCCCACAGCCTCAGACGTCTCCCCCTGTAGCATGCCCGCAGCCTCAGACGTCTCCCCCCCTGTACCATGCCCACAGCCTCAGACATCTCCCCCCACTGTACCATGCCCGCAGCCTCAGATATCTCCCCCACTGTACCATGTCCGCAGCCTCAGACATCTCCCCCCCCCCGTACCATGTCCGCAGCCTCAGATATCTCCCCCACTGTACCATGTCCGCAGCCTCAGACATCTCCCCCCCCCGTACCATGTCCGCAGCCTCAGATATCTCCCCCCTGTTCCATGTCCACAGCCTCAGATATCTCCCCCCTGTACCATGCCCGCAGCCTCAGACATCTCCCCCCTGTACAATGCCCGCAGCCTCAGACATCTCCCCCACTGTACCATGCCCGCAGCCTCAGACATCTCCCCCCCCCCTGTTCCATGTCCACAGCCTCAGACATCTCCCCCCTGCACCATGTCTGCAGCCTCAGACATCTCCCCCACTGTACCATGCCCGCAGCCTCAGACATCTCCCCCCCCCCCCTGTTCCATGTCCGCAGCCTCAGACATCTCCCCCCTGCACCATGTCTGCAGCCTCAGACATCTCCCCCACTGTACCATGCCCGCAGCCTCAGACATCTCCCCCCTGTACCATGCCCGCAGCCTCAGACATCTCCCCCACTGTACCATGCCCGCAGCCTCAGACATCTCCCCCCTGTACCATGCCCGCAGCCTCAGACATCTCCCCCACTGTACCATGCCCGCAGCCTCAGGCATGTCCCCCACTGTACCATGTCCGCAGCCTCAGACATCTCCCCCCCCCCCTGTACCATGTCCGCAGCCTCAGATATCTCCTCCCTGTTCCATGTCCACAGCCTCAGACATCTCCCCCCTGTACCATGCCCGCAGCCTCAGACATCTCCCCCCTGTACCATGCCCGCAGCCTCAGACATCTCCCCCCTGTACCATGCCCGCAGCCTCAGGCATGTCCCCCACTGTACCATGTCCGCAGCCTCAGACATCTCCCCCCCCCCCCCTGTACCATGTCCGCAGCCTCAGATATCTCCTCCCTGTTCCATGTCCACAGCCTCAGACATCTCCCCCCTGTACCGTGCCCGCAGCCTCAGACATCTCCCCCCTGTACCATGCCCGCAGCCTCAGACATCTCCCCCCTGTACCATGTCCGCAGCCTCAGACATCTCCCCCCTGTACCATGTCCGCAGCCTCAGACATCTCCCCCCTGTACCATGTCCGCAGCCTCAGACATCTCCCCCCTGTACCATGTCCGCAGCCTCAGACATCTCCCCCCTGTACCATGTCCGCAGCCTCAGACATCTCCCCCCTGTACCATGTCTGCAGCCTCAGACATCTCCCCCCTGTACCATGTCTGCAGCCTCAGACATCTCCCCCCTGTACCATGTCTGCAGCCTCAGACATCTCCCCCCTGTACCATGTCTGCAGCCTCAGACATCTCCCCCCTGTACCATGTCAGCAGCCTCAGACATCTCCCCCCTGTACCATGTCCGCAGCCTCAGACATCTCCCCCACTGTACCATGCCCGCAGTCTCAGACATCTCCCCCACTGTACCATGTCCGCAGCCTCAGACATCTCCCCCCCCCCCTGTACAATGTCCGCAGCCTCAGATATCTCCCCCCTGTTCCATGTCCACAGCCTCAGACATCTCCCCCCTGCACCATGTCTGCAGCCTCAGACATCTCCCCCACTGTACCATGCCCGCAGCCTCAGACGTCTCCCCCCTGTACCATGCCCGCAGCCTCAGACATCTCCCCCACTGTACCATGCCCGCAGCCTCAGACATCTCCCCCCTGTACCATGCCCGCAGCCTCAGACATCTCCCCCACTGTACCATGCCCGCAGCCTCAGGCATGTCCCCCACTGTACCATGTCCGCAGCCTCAGACATCTCCCCCCCCCCCCCTGTACCATGTCCGCAGCCTCAGATATCTCCTCCCTGTTCCATGTCCACAGCCTCAGACATCTCCCCCCTGTACCATGCCCGCAGCCTCAGACATCTCCCCCCTGTACCATGCCCGCAGCCTCAGACATCTCCCCCCTGTACCATGCCCGCAGCCTCAGGCATGTCCCCCACTGTACCATGTCCGCAGCCTCAGACATCTCCCCCCCCCCCCCTGTACCATGTCCGCAGCCTCAGATATCTCCTCCCTGTTCCATGCCCGCAGCCTCAGACATCTCCCCCCTGTACCATGCCCGCAGCCTCAGACATCTCCCCCCTGTACCATGTCCGCAGCCTCAGACATCTCCCCCCTGTACCATGTCCGCAGCCTCAGACATCTCCCCCCTGTACCATGTCCGCAGCCTCAGACATCTCCCCCCTGTACCATGTCCGCAGCCTCAGACATCTCCCCCCTGTACCATGTCTGCAGCCTCAGACATCTCCCCCCTGTACCATGTCTGCAGCCTCAGACATCTCCCCCCTGTACCATGTCTGCAGCCTCAGACATCTCCCCCCTGTACCATGTCCGCAGCCTCAGACATCTCCCCCACTGTACCATGCCCGCAGTCTCAGACATCTCCCCCACTGTACCATGTCCGCAGCCTCAGACATCTCCCCCCCCCCCTGTACAATGTCCGCAGCCTCAGATATCTCCCCCCTGTTCCATGTCCACAGCCTCAGACATCTCCCCCCTGTACCATGCCCGCAGCCTCAGACATCTCCCACCTGTACCATGCCCGCAGCCTCAGACATCTCCCCCCTGTACCATGCCCGCAGCCTCAGACATCTCCCCCCTGTACCATGCCCGCAGCCTCAGACATCTCCCACCTGTACCATGTCTGCATCCTCAGATATCTCCCCCCTGTACCATGTCTGCATCCTCAGATATCTCCTGTACCATGCCCGCAGGCTCAGACATCTCCCCCCTGTACCATGCCCGCAGCCTCAGACATCTCCCACCTGTACCATGTCTGCAGCCTCAGACATCTCCCCCACTGTACCATGCCCGCAGCCTCAGACATCTCCCCCACTGTACCATGTCCGCGGCCTCAGACATCTCCCCCCTGCACCATGTCTGCAGCCTCAGACATCTCCCCCCCTGTACCATGCCCGCAGCCTCAGAAATCTCCCCCCTGTACCATGCCCGCAGCCTCAGACATCTCCCCCCTGCACCATGTCTGCAGCCTCAGACATCTCCCCCCTGTACCATGTCTGCAGCCTCAGACATCTCCCCCCTGTACCATGCCCGCAGCCTCAGACATCTCCCCCCTGTACCATGTCCGCAGCCTCAGACATCTCCCCCCTGTACCATGCCCGCAGTCTCAGACATCTCCCCCCTGTACCATGCCCGCAGCCTCAGACATCTCCCCCCTGTACCATGTCCGCAGCCTCAGACATCTCCCCCCTGTACCATGTCCGCAGCCTCAGACATCTCCCCCCCTGTACCATGACCGCAGCCTCAGACATCTCCCCCACTGTACCATGTCCGCAGCCTCAGACATCCCCCCCCCCCTGTACCATGTCCGCAGCCTCAGACATCTCCCCCCCTGTACCATGTTCGCAGCCTCTAACCATCTCCCCCTGTACCATGTCCACAGCCTCTAACAATCTCCCCCCTGTACCATGTCCACAGCCTCTAACAATCTCCCCCCTGTACCATGTCCACAGCCTCTAACCATCTCCCCCTGTACCATGTCCACAGCCTCTAACCATCTCCCGCTGTACCATGCCCGCAGCCTCAGACATCTCCCCCCTGTACCATGTCCGCAGCCTCAGACATCTCCCCCCCTTTACCATGCCTGCAGCCTCAGACATCTCCCCCCTGTACCATGTCTGCAGCCTCAGACATCTCCCCCCTGTACCATGTCCGCAGCCTCAGACATCTCCCCCCTGTACCATGTCCGCAGCCTCAGACATCTCCCCCCTGTACCATGTCTGCAGCCTCAGACATCTCCCCCCTGTACCATGTCTGCAGCCTCAGACATCTCCCCCCTGTACCATGTCTGCAGCCTCAGACATCTCCCCCCTGTACCATGTCCGCAGCCTCAGACATCTCCCCCACTGTACCATGCCCGCAGTCTCAGACATCTCCCCCACTGTACCATGTCCGCAGCCTCAGACATCTCCCCCCCCCCCCTGTACAATGTCCGCAGCCTCAGATATCTCCCCCCTGTTCCATGTCCACAGCCTCAGACATCTCCCCCCTGTACCATGCCCGCAGCCTCAGACATCTCCCACCTGTACCATGCCCGCAGCCTCAGACATCTCCCCCCTGTACCATGCCCGCAGCCTCAGACATCTCCCCCCTGTACCATGCCCGCAGCCTCAGACATCTCCCACCTGTACCATGTCTGCATCCTCAGATATCTCCCCCCTGTACCATGTCTGCATCCTCAGATATCTCCCCCCTGTACCATGCCCGCAGGCTCAGACATCTCCCCCCTGTACCATGCCCGCAGCCTCAGACATCTCCCACCTGTACCATGTCTGCAGCCTCAGACATCTCCCCCACTGTACCATGCCCGCAGCCTCAGACATCTCCCCCACTGTACCATGTCCGCAGCCTCAGACATCTCCCCCCTGCACCATGTCTGCAGCCTCAGACATCTCCCCCCCTGTACCATGCCCGCAGCCTCAGAAATCTCCCCCCTGTACCATGCCCGCAGCCTCAGACATCTCCCCCCTGCACCATGTCTGCAGCCTCAGACATCTCCCCCCTGTACCATGTCTGCAGCCTCAGACATCTCCCCCCTGTACCATGCCCGCAGCCTCAGACATCTCCCCCCTGTACCATGTCCGCAGCCTCAGACATCTCCCCCCTGTACCATGCCCGCAGTCTCAGACATCTCCCCCCTGTACCATGCCCGCAGCCTCAGACATCTCCCCCCTGTACCATGTCCGCAGCCTCAGACATCTCCCCCCTGTACCATGTCCGCAGCCTCAGACATCTCCCCCCCTGTACCATGACCGCAGCCTCAGACATCTCCCCCACTGTACCATGTCCGCAGCCTCAGACATCCCCCCCCCCTGTACCATGTCCGCAGCCTCAGACATCTCCCCCCCTGTACCATGTTCGCAGCCTCTAACCATCTCCCCCTGTACCATGTCCACAGCCTCTAACAATCTCCCCCCTGTACCATGTCCACAGCCTCTAACAATCTCCCCCCTGTACCATGTCCACAGCCTCTAACCATCTCCCCCTGTACCATGTCCACAGCCTCTAACCATCTCCCGCTGTACCATGCCCGCAGCCTCAGACATCTCCCCCCTGTACCATGTCCGCAGCCTCAGACATCTCCCCCCCTTTACCATGCCTGCAGCCTCAGACATCTCCCCCCTGTACCATGTCTGCAGCCTCAGACATCTCCCCCCTGTACCATGTCCGCAGCCTCAGACATCTCCCCCCCCCTGTACCATGTCCGCAGCCTCAGACATCTCCCCCCCCCTGTACCATGTCCGCAGCCTCAGACATCTCCCCCCCCCCCTGTACCATGTCCGCAGCCTCTAACCATCTCCCCCCTGTACCATGTCCACAGCCTCTAACAATCTCCCCCCTGTACCATGTCCACAGCCTCTAACCATCTCCCCCTGTACCATGTCCACAGCCTCTAACCATCTCCCGCTGTACCATGCCCGCAGCCTCAGACATCTCCCCCCTGTACCATGTCCGCAGCCTCAGACATCTCCCCCCTGTACCATGTCTGCAGCCTCAGACATCTCCCCCCTGTACCATGCCCGCAGCCTCAGACATCTCCCCCACTGTACCATGTCCGCAGCCTCAGACATCTCCCCCCCCCCCCCCCTGTACCATGTCCACAGCCTCAGACATCTCCCCCCCCCCCTGTACCATGTCCGCAGCCTCTAACCATCTCCCCCCTGTACCATGTCCACAGCCTCTAACAATCTCCCCCCTGTACCATGTCCACAGCCTATAACCATCTCCCCCTGTACCATGTCCACAGCCTCTAACCATCTCACCCCTGTACCATGTCCACAGCCTCTAACCATCTCACCCCTGTACCATGTCCACAGCCTCTAACCATCTCCCTCTGTACCATGTCCATTTGGTGGGCACTGATGAGGCTGCATTTGGTGGGCACTGATGAGGCTGCATTTGGTGGGCACTGATAAGGCTGCATTTGGTGGGCACTGGTAGGCTGCATTTGGTGGGCACTGGTAGGCTGCATTTGGTGGGCACTGATGAGGCTGCATTTGGTGGGCACTGATCAGTCTGCATTGATCTCTTGTTTTAAGTCTGCAGTCTCTTACCATCTCCTGTTTGGGGGCTCTGTCTAACAGACTCTCTAACAGATGCCCTCTCTGTGTCCATTAGATAGACCCCCCTCCAGTTCCCATTAGAGTACTCTGCTTCTCTTACTGTAATTTGTTTATTGTTAAGAGATCGTGGGAGTGTCCCGCGGTAAGGAAGATGTCTTAGGGGAGCATCTCTGTGTTTGAGCCATTGCCATAGAAACATTTGTAAAGGGGAGGAGTAGGTAAGATGACTATGCCCACGTGGGGGCGCCAGAAAAATTTCTGCACCCAGGCGCCTGTGACCCTAGGATCGGCCCTGACTGGTAGGCTGCATTTGGTGGGCACTGGTAGGCTGCATTTGGTGGGCACTGATGAGGCTGCATTTGGTGGGCACTGATCAGTCTGCATTGATGCATTGATCTCTTGTTTTAAGTCTGCAGTCTCTTACCATCTCCTGTTTGGGGGCTCTGTCTAACAGACTCTCTAACAGATGCCCTCTCTGTGTCCATTAGATAGACCCCCCTCCAGTTCCCATTAGAGTACTCTGCTTCTCTTACTGTAATTTGTTTATTGTTAAGAGATCGTGGGAGTGTCCCGCGGTAAGGAAGATGTCTTAGGGGAGCATCTCTGTGTTTGAGCCATTGCCATAGAAACATTTGTAAAGGGGAGGAGTAGGTAAGATGACTATGCCCACGTGGGGGCGCCAGAAAAATTTCTGCACCCAGGCGCCTGTGACCCTAGGATCGGCCCTGACTGGTAGGCTGCATTTGGTGGGCACTGGTAGGCTGCATTTGGTGGGCACTGGTAGGCTGCATTTGGTGGGCACTGATGAGGCTGCATTTGGTGGGCACTGATCAGTCTGCATTGATGCATTGATCTCTTGTTTTAAGTCTGCAGTCTCTTACCATCTCCTGTTTGGGGGCTCTGTCTAACAGACTCTCTAACAGATGCCCTCTCTGTGTCCATTAGATAGACCCCCCTCCAGTTCCCATTAGAGTACTCTGCTTCTCTTACTGTAATTTGTTTATTGTTAAGAGATCGTGGGAGTGTCCCGCGGTAAGGAAGATGTCTTAGGGGAGCATCTCTGTGTTTGAGCCATTGCCATAGAAACATTTGTAAAGGGGAGGAGTAGGTAAGATGACTATGCCCACGTGGGGGCGCCAGAAAAATTTCTGCACCCAGGCGCCTGTGACCCTAGGATCGGCCCTGACTGGTAGGCTGCATTTGGTGGGCACTGGTAGGCTGCATTTGGTGGGCACTGATGAGGCTGCATTTGGTGGGCACTGATCAGTCTGCATTGATGCATTGATCTCTTGTTTTAAGTCTGCAGTCTCTTACCATCTCCTGTTTGGGGGCTCTGTCTAACAGACTCTCTAACAGATGCCCTCTCTGTGTCCATTAGATAGACCCCCCTCCAGTTCCCATTAGAGTACTCTGCTTCTCTTACTGTAATTTGTTTATTGTTAAGAGATCGTGGGAGTGTCCCGCGGTAAGGAAGATGTCTTAGGGGAGCATCTCTGTGTTTGAGCCATTGCCATAGAAACATTTGTAAAGGGGAGGAGTAGGTAAGATGACTATGCCCACGTGGGGGCGCCAGAAAAATTTCTGCACCCAGGCGCCTGTGACCCTAGGATCGGCCCTGACTGGTAGGCTGCATTTGGTGGGCACTGGTAGGCTGCATTTGGTGGGCACTGATGAGGCTGCATTTGGTGGGCACTGATCAGTCTGCATTGATGCATTGATCTCTTGTTTTAAGTCTGCAGTCTCTTACCATCTCCTGTTTGGGGGCTCTGTCTAACAGACTCTCTAACAGATGCCCTCTCTGTGTCCATTAGATAGACCCCCCTCCAGTTCCCATTAGAGTACTCTGCTTCTCTTACTGTAATTTGTTTATTGTTAAGAGATCGTGGGAGTGTCCCGCGGTAAGGAAGATGTCTTAGGGGAGCATCTCTGTGTTTGAGCCATTGCCATAGAAACATTTGTAAAGGGGAGGAGTAGGTAAGATGACTATGCCCACGTGGGGGCGCCAGAAAAATTTCTGCACCCAGGCGCCTGTGACCCTAGGATCGGCCCTGACTGGTAGGCTGCATTTGGTGGGCACTGGTAGGCTGCATTTGGTGGGCACTGGTAGGCTGCATTTGGTGGGCACTGATGAGGCTGCATTTGGTGGGCACTGATCAGTCTGCATTGATGCATTGATCTCTTGTTTTAAGTCTGCAGTCTCTTACCATCTCCTGTTTGGGGGCTCTGTCTAACAGACTCTCTAACAGATGCCCTCTCTGTGTCCATTAGATAGACCCCCCTCCAGTTCCCATTAGAGTACTCTGCTTCTCTTACTGTAATTTGTTTATTGTTAAGAGATCGTGGGAGTGTCCCGCGGTAAGGAAGATGTCTTAGGGGAGCATCTCTGTGTTTGAGCCATTGCCATAGAAACATTTGTAAAGGGGAGGAGTAGGTAAGATGACTATGCCCACGTGGGGGCGCCAGAAAAATTTCTGCACCCAGGCGCCTGTGACCCTAGGATCGGCCCTGATCTCCCCCCTGTACCATGTCCACAGCCTATAACCATCTCCCCCTGTACCATGTCCACAGCCTCTAACCATCTCACCCCTGTACCATGTCCACAGCCTCTAACCATCTCACCCCTGTACCATGTCCACAGCCTCTAACCATCTCCCTCTGTACCATGTCCATTTGGTGGGCACTGATGAGGCTGCATTTGGTGGGCACTGATGAGGCTGCATTTGGTGGGCACTGATGAGGCTGCATTTGGTGGGCACTGGTAGGCTGCATTTGGTGGGCACTGGTAGGCTGCATTTGGTGGGCACTGATGAGGCTGCATTTGGTGGGCACTGATCAGTCTGCATTGATGCATTGATCTCTTGTTTTAAGTCTGCAGTCTCTTACCATCTCCTGTTTGGGGGCTCTGTCTAACAGACTCTCTAACAGATGCCCTCTCTGTGTCCATTAGATAGACCCCCCTCCAGTTCCCATTAGAGTACTCTGCTTCTCTTACTGTAATTTGTTTATTGTTAAGAGATCGTGGGAGTGTCCCGCGGTAAGGAAGATGTCTTAGGGGAGCATCTCTGTGTTTGAGCCATTGCCATAGAAACATTTGTAAAGGGGAGGAGTAGGTAAGATGACTATGCCCACGTGGGGGCGCCAGAAAAATTTCTGCACCCAGGCGCCTGTGACCCTAGGATCGGCCCTGGAGGAAGCAGTCATAGGTGAGTATTTACGATCTTCAATAAAAAGGTGAGTAAACAAAAAAAATTAAAATAACTATCCAATTCCTTTTCAGGTGAGCTCTACCTAGCGGAGGGGCACAAAAAAAAAAAAAATTGTTTTTGTGCCTGGAACTCCGCTTTAAGATGACACTGCCAGTATGCCATGTTCCAATGAGCAGTACAGATCTGGACACTTGTAGTTACATAACTGTCATGATGTTCAAATCTACAGTATGTCATCACAAGAATAATGAAGACAGGAGGTCAGTGAATCATGTTATTAGAGAAGTAGCTGGAAACAGCTAAATTATAATGATATAGTCATATTGTAATGGCAGTTCCTGGTATTTATAGTGGGTTCTGATAGGCTGGTTCACCCTGTGACTTTTCATATATTTTGGGAAATCCAGTAACAAGTTCTTCCTTTGCCCTTTTCTGAGTTCTTAGTGCTTCTGCCTATCTTGGGGATATTCCCACTCCTCCATGGAATACACTCCAGATACAAAAGCAGTCAGGGAGAATGTGAGAGTTGTTGCCCATTCAAATGACCACAACAGGCATACACCTTTCGAAACTGAGGTGCAGAGATTCCCAGCAGAGATCCGAGGGATATAAGAACTCATTCAGTCAGACATCTCAAGCACTGATGAGCTGAATTGAGAGGACTAAACCTTCAAGGGGGGGGGCTGCATTATGTCTGCTGTGGGCCACAATATGACTAGTGAGGGTTGCACGTTCTTAATTCCAGAACTTAATTTTAAGAACTTAACAGAACTTAAAGTAAAAATATTCAGTCCCAAAGAAAAGGATCATAAACATTTTCGGAAGTATTTAGCTTCAAAATGATGTAAAAAAGTGTAATTTATCAACTAGACACCAGCTGGGGTTGCATTTATTTTTTCATTAAGCCATGAAGGTCCTCAGAGAGGGAGCGAGAGGGCTGCATGCAGACCATAAAACACCAGTTTGACATGTCTGCATTAGGGGATTAAAAGTGTATGTAAACCTTCAGTCAAAACTGCATGTAAATTAATTCCAAATGAAAGGGGTAAATTGTAATGTTTAAAGGCTATATTCTCTGCAATTCAAATGTGTGAATGTGAAAACACAACATTATGGTCACTAGATGGCGCTGAGGAGCATACTTATTTCCTATGATAGTCAGTGCCATCTAGTGGCTATAATGCAGTATTCTCCAACTACACTTGTGGCATATTCAGTCTCTGATGGTCTCCAATAGCACATCTCCACTACAGTCTTCTGTAATAAATCTGCAGTCGCTGAAGTCATAAGTAGCATTATGCATGCCTATTATAATGTGTAGCCCCTTGTTGATTTCAGGGAACATATTTGGGGCCCCCTATATATCTAAGTTAATCACTACTGTTATACACTAAGTATTTGGCAATTAGCTAGTGGGGTAGGAACTGGCCAAATAAGGCTCATGTTGATGTAGTTGGCTAGGTAGAACATTTAATGTTAAAATACTACTAAAACATGTATGAGGCCTTTGCATTGAAGCAATGCGTTATGGAAATTACAGAGCACTTAAACTTCAGTATACAATGCAAAACAAGGTAGTGCAAATATAATAAATCAGTCAACAATAAAAGTCCATGATCTGGTTGAAAAAGAAATATATCCAGCACCGATGAATAGAGATGGAATATAGTTCATAAATCAGCTGTAAAAGGTCATATGTAAATAAGAGAAAGATATGTCCAGGCGTCTGATGATGTCAATTAGATGATGAAACGCGTCGGGACCCATACGTCGGACGACAGCACGCCTTGCACCACGGTTTTTATCCTTTATTTACATGCCGGTTTTCTACTTTTTTTACGTCAGTGTACTTTTAATAAATGTTAATTCAGTTTGAACGTACTACACCATTCCAGTCTCTTTCTTCACCTGAGGTAAATAACCTTCATCAATGCTGAGAGTCACCCATTCATCATTCTTTTGATGCCATTGCTGCTGATTATCTACCATCATTGTCTCATGTGACCACTCTATAATTTGAGGGTCACGTTTGTCCGGTAAACAGTTTGGAATATCCACGGGTTATCTATGCATTATATTTGCCTCCATTCACTGGTGCTGGACATATCTTTCTCTTATTTACATATGAACTTTTACAGCTGATTTATGTACTGTATTCCATCTCTATTCATTGGTGATGGATATATTTCTTTTTCAACCAGATCATGGACTTTTATTGTTGACTGATTTATTGTATTGACGCTACCTTGTTTTACATTGTATATTTTGGGTCTGTAATCTTACCTTTATGGATGGCTGCCTTTCTCATCTGCTGATGTATACATAAGTGTGTTCCAAGTGCAAATTAAATTACTTTTCCACTTATACTGTAGTAATAGGTAAAATGATTGGAAGAGAATTGTACAGGAGGTAGACATATACTTGGTTTTTCCACAGTTTCACTGAAGAAGGTTTGAGTGTTTTTTTTTGAAGTGGCATGATAAAAGCTGGCAATTTTTACATAGTTACACTGATCCAGCTTGGAATGTAAGTATGTTTGTGCAATAACTGTGGGATCCCCTGAGGAACCTGGAAATCACTGTAGTAGGCACCACTACGACAGTAATCTCAACTATCTTCTGGGTCCCATGCCAAGCCGCTGCATTGTGAACACAGGATGCAATGTAACTACGTACAAATAAAGTAAACACCATCAATTTGTGCCATACTCTCACTTCGTGCCAGAGTCCCAATATTGTCTCCAGGACTGGAAGTGAAGGAAAGTCCACCTAAAGGTCAAAGGGAGAAAAAAAATACTGACAGGGGCTCTAACCCAGTGTTTTCTAACATTTTTTTCAGTCAAGGCACCCTTTAAAATTATGCATGATCTTGAGGTACCCCGTTCTATGCTATAAAAAAAACCTAAACTAATAGTTTTACATATCGCAGCACATCCACACATGTAGAATACCCAACATTAGATATTATTTATTCTTCCAAAGAGAATATTTATTCTTCCAAAATAAATACACCTTTGCACACTGGTACTGACTAGTATTCCAATGTTTCTCTCCACCCTCAGTTTCTCTCCCTCACTCTGCTATTGTGACCCCGGGATGCTGTGCAGGCTTTCCTTATCAACCCATGACATCATTGGTTGTTCTGACACCAGTGGACATAAGGTTGTAATGTTGCACAATGAAAACCAAAGCTTTGTGTAACTAAAAGGCAGGCTTTATCCACCTGCTGGCTTGTATACAATTTTTGGGCAATTTTTAGGTATTTTGCCAAAGCTCCACTGAAAAAGCCTGAAGGCACGCGTGTTCTAACCATTCTCTACTCTACTTGCATGCAATTGTAGGGCAGTAGCAGGGAGTGCCCATTCAGCCACTCACTGGATACTGCCCACTGAATGTGACAGCAGGGATCATTTTTACCAAGGTGTGATGCAAAGCATTGCAGCTGTGGCATGTGTACACCTCCTATCACTGCCTTTACAGCCTATGGGGGAGCACGATTGGGGCCTAAAAAGACCTAAAAAAGATACACTTTGCTGTATTACCATGCTTTATTACTGTATACAGTTGCACATTAATCAGTACAGTTATCTCTTAATTGTTTTGTTTTACAAGACTTCAATAAAAAAGTAAGATTAAAAACAGGAAAGGTCGAGAGCTCTCTAGATTGCATGAATCTTGATTTTGGAAACTATTTTATTTCATTTGTTTTACTTTTTGTATAAGCTTCTAAATGCTGCACTCCATTGACAATGATCTTATATAATAGTGATAAGGTAACAGTTAGGGAAGAAGCTGTAACAACTATCAGGCCAAAAAACAGTAGCCTTAGGACTCAATAGCTACAGGATTCAATTATATTCAGGTCTGTGACTGTGGAACCTTGTCATTTTCAAGATTCTGTGTAATTATATAATGCTCTTTCTTTAGGTGACAGCATCATCACATCAATAAAAGCACACTTAGTCACCTGCATTGAGGTGACTTAACTGCTTATATAACCCTCTATATAAACTTTTTACATTCAATTGCAAAAAAAAAAAAAATGACAAAGGTAATTAGTAGACTGTACGAATCTGGATAGTCACAAGGCATTATTTTAAAATACTGGCAGCTCTGGTCATTTGAATTATAACATAAATAAGGCAGCAGTATATTTTTAGCAATCGAGATAAAGCAAGACAGTTGAAATTGCTAATTCAATGGTCCTAGTGTAGAAGTGAATATTGGTTGATTAGTTGTGCTCTTCCCACTTCACAATTCTTTTTACAAACCCATAAAGATGCCACGGGGGTTGTTTTAGGGCCATACACACTATAAGATTTTCTGAAGACTTTTTCCTTCAGATTTACCTTTCCTATGTAGTGCAAGGGCCTGCCAGATTGCATACAAATTGAAAGTGTTTAGATTTGACCTCCTATTATATGGTTTTGGTAAGTCTGAAGGAAAAAGTCTTCAGAAAATCTTATAGTGTGTATGGCCCATTAGTAAAGCTGGAGAGTGCAAAATCTGGTGCAGTCCTGCATAGAAACCAATTAGCTTCCAGTTTTTTTTTTTTTTTTTATCAAAGCCTAAAGCAGGGTACACACTAGTAGAAAATCTGCCGAAAATTCCCGCCCGATGTGAAATCGTCCGATTTTCGCCTAGTGTGTACACAACTTTCAGACATTTTCAACGAAAAAAAAAACAGAGGGACAAACACCAAAATTTTTTTCATCCGTCCCCAGGCGACCGATTTTCGCTAAATGTGTATGCAGTTCGCCCGTGAAAAATCGGATACGAAAGACCGCGCATGATCTGAAGTTGCTGACAACCCGGAAGTCTAGGAACAAATGTGCCAAAAAAAAAGAAAAATCGGACGAGAAATTTCGTGAACATTTATGCACTGTCGACTAAAAACGGTAATGAACGCTGAGAAGACAGAGAAAAATCGGAGGATATTTCGTCCGATTTTCGTCAAGTGTGTATGGCCCTTTAGCCCCCTTTCACACATATGGTCCGTTCAGTTCATCAGTTCAGTCACGTCAAAATGTTTAGATTTTCATCCGTTTTTTCATCCGTTTATCATCCGTTTTTCATCAGTTTTTTCATCTGTTTTTTCATCCATTTTTCATCCATTTTTATTTACATCCACTACCAATCCAAAAACAGATGAAAAACAAACTGTTGTCCGTTTACATCCGTTTTTCGTCCGATCCGTTTTTTGACGGATTAAAAATAGGACATTCATCCGTTCAAAAAGATGGACATTGATGGAAGTGGATGAAAACAGATGTTAACTGATGATCATCCGTTGTCATCTGTTTTTACATAGAGATGCAATGATGTCCGTTTTTCATCTGTCAACGGATGGATGAAAAATGGACAAACGGACTGTATGTGTGAAAGGGGCCTTATTGTACAACCTGAAGTTAGAATCTGATTGGCTATCATGCACAGCTGCTCCAGATTTTGCACTCTTGAGTTTTAGTAAATCAACCCCTCAGTTTTTCATGCAGGAGTCCATAAGCTAACTTATTGAGACAAAGGTAATACATGTACAGGAGGTCCCCGGGTTACAAACATCCGACTTACAAAACAACTTCTACTTACAAACAGAGGGATAAAAAAGGAAGTGAGATGAAATCTACCCCTAGGAAGGGAAATTTACTCCTGTAAGAGTTATCATGGGAAAAAGGTGGCTCCACTGAAGCTTTATCACCAATCCTTGTTTCTACAACAACCCAACATTTTCAAAATCCAATTGTCATAGGGACAGAAAGTGAGGTGAAATCTTCTGAACAGGGGCACTGACAGCAAAGCAAATGGTACAGGGGTGGTAACCCTTCCCTATGCTATCCAAAAAATGTAAAAAAATATTATTTTGGCTGGGGCTACACTTAAAACATTTACCTGTTCTGACTTACAAACAAATTTGACTTAAGACCAAACCTACAGTCCCTATCTTGTTTGTAACCCGGGGACCTCCGGTATACATAATATGTGATCTGATAAGTACCATTATTGGTTGCTAGTTTTGTTTTTTTATGGCCGGTGAAAATGTTATCCCTGCTTGAGATCCTAGCCCAGTGGATGTCAACTTTTGAGGTATAGAGGACCTCTGCTGCAGCTTTTGACATTACCAAAGGGCCACACATAATGTGCAGTTTATAGAATGCCAGTGAGGACTATCAGAGCCTGCAATAACACTAGATGAAATGATGGTCAGAAACTGTGGACATGCTATACATTGTTTAAGTTTGGGTTTGGTTGGAGACTATAAACATACTGCAGGAGGCATATTACATGAGGTCAGGAGAGGTCCCTTCTTTTACCCCTTTACAAATCAATGTTCCCAACCCAATACAGATTGCTGGGGTTCAAGGACCATACAACTAGTACCAAAGAGCTGCATGTGGCCCTCAGGCTTATGGTTTGGCCCCAGGGCCCAAGCCTCTTTGTTTCAGAAGCTGCAGTTTAAATTTTGCAGTACCTCCTACAGAGGAAATATCAAACATAAGGGCCCTTTCACACGGGCGTTCCGCATGTCCGTAAATCATCCTATTTTTTTGCGGATGATTTACGGACATAATGTATGTCAATGGCATTGCGGATGTCAGCGGAGGACCATCCGCTGACATCCGATTTTCTTCCTTTCAGTTCTGTTCAGTTTTTTGGAACAGAACAGGACCCTATTTTTGTTCCGTTGAAAAAACAGAAAGGATGCAAAATCGGATGTCAGCGGTGTCATCCGCTGACATCCGCAATGCTCATAGACTTACATTATGTCCGTATATCATCCGCAAACGGATGGAATGATATGCAGACATACGGAGCGGATGACACAAGTGTCATCCGTGTCCGTGAAAAAAAAGAAGTGCCGGAGCGGATCGCAATGCGGTCCGCTCCGTGTGAAAGAGCCCTTAAAGAGCATAAAGGCTGCAGGAAGGAAGAGAAGATCCATTTAGGGAAGATTTTAGTTAGTACAGAAATCATTTGCACTAAATTATCATATGAAAGTAACATAAGCAAAAAGCTTTGTTAATCCTAAAATATCAAAAAATGATCCCTGGAATTATTAAAACTGCCAGTTGTTAAGTAAAATATAAATGACAGCTGTCTCACTGTGCATTCATTTTTACTTCATATACTGTAGATCAATCTAGCTGAATCGGAAAGCCAAATGTCTTTTCATCTCTGCTTACTTGTAATATTGCTACAGATTGTTTTCTATCAAGCTAAAAATCCAAACTGAATAATCATTAGTTCTAATTAAAGATCCTCTTAGTGAGCTTTGCTGAACATTGTAAAGGTAAGTCAGTATCTCTACCTTTTGTCCAGTTCGAATACATCTTGGGACGCCATAATCCAGATGTTGCTGTCAACTCTCTTTGCTGTCCACAGTTCTGACAATCTCCCCTCTGCTGCGGATGGACTTTGCCAAGTTTCTGCAGTACCTTGATAATGAACCCTCGACTTTGAGGTCAATGATCTTCATACTTAAACAATTCGCAAATGCCCTGGGTTTCCCTTCTTTTTACTGTAAATCCTACTTTTAATTAGAGCTAATTATATCTGCCTGGATAAGCTTGTTATACTTTCATGTTAAAAATAAGCAATTTTTCTTTGTAACTGACAAAGACAGGAACCACGCTAGTGAGTTTTGTTTAGTAAAATCATGCATACAGAATTGGGAGCAAGAAAACACAGTAATAATTGTAATTCAGCTATTGACATTTTAACCAGTTCTGGACCGGAAGGATTTGCCCCCTTAACCTCCCTGGCAGTATGATTATTTCAGATTTTAGGTGCTGAAAGCGGTACCATTATTTTGCATGTAATTCTTAAGGACAAGCAGCCCAAACCAACTATTTACATATTTTTTTACTGTGCATTCTTCTTTATAACATCTCAGGTATGATAAAGTTTGAAACACAAAATCATAAATTATAATATAATAAATAATAAATAATAATATAATAATATAATAATAATACTTTTTATTCAATAAATTATAGTAAATAACGTAATCAAAAACACTGACATTTTTTTTGGTCAAACAAGGATGCAATATTAGTAGTCATATTGCTTCAGTAAACGTCCCGGGTATGGAAAATTTTAAAACATGGTACAGCCCAAAGTCCGACCTTACAATCAGGACAGTAGTACCGGGTTTCTTTTGGATTTTCCTTCCAGTGTTGTCACGTTTAGAGCAGCAAACCACACACATCCTTGTGGGTGCAGGCTTCTTTTCTGTTGGTGGAATGTGGTCCATAAAGTGACGACCAGTCAGGCATTCCGTGTTCACAAAGCCAGCAGCACGACGTCCGAATCTATTTACAGTCCTTGGTGTTTGGTGCCTGAGAAATATAAGTTCGGCAACTTTCCAAACAAAGTCCGCATGAACCACAGGCCTGTCACTCTTTTTTTTTTAGTAGAATGAATGCGTTCCCCAAACATTGTTCAAGAAGATGCCTGAAGACTTTTTTGTAATATTTTTTTTGTTGTTTTCTCATTGCCGGATAAAATGTCATGGCCTGGTCAGCTCTGTCCACACAATCCATGGTGTTGTTGTAATCCATGACCAGTTGTGGTTTCATTACGTCTTTTCCAGCTTTTGTGTGTACCATGACAGTAGAGGTGTTGTGAATGGTACTCATTAGGCACACATATTTTTTATCGCGCCATCTCAGTGTCATCATTTTGCCTTTCTGTCAGGCAACTATTTCTCCTGCCTTGAGCTTTTTATTGCCAAAGGTTGGGGGCATGCCACACCGATTAGCTCTAACAGTCCCATATGCATCCGTCTTGTTGTGAAGAAGGAACTCATACAGTTCTGGAGATGTATAAAAATTGTCTGTGGTGACACAGTACCCCTGATTCAGCAATGGCTCAATCAACGTAAGAACCGAAGCGGTTTCCATTCCATAACTATTGAATCGTTCACTGAATTTGGTTCCTTTCCCAGTGTATAGGACCGAATTCCATATGCAACCAGTGCTGGATTCACATAGCATGAATGATTTTATGCCAAATCAAGCTCTCTTTGACACTATATACTGTATCCAGCTGAGTCTTCCTTTATAGGCCATTAGACTTTCGTCTATACAAATGTCTCTATCTGGTACATAGGTCTGCTAGCAATTTTTCAGAATAATTTGGTAAACGTCCCAAATCTTTTTGAGTTTTGGAGCTTGATGAGAAGTCTCATCAAAGTCTTCATTATTTGCAAAATAATAATAATAATGAGCGAAAATTGGTATTCCGACATGACCGTGCCAAAAAAAGGAGTGGCTAGTAATTTGTTGGTGGTCCAATACCACTTCTGCAGGGGTTTCCCCACCACTCCCTACAGAATAATTAGGCCCAGAAACTTCCAGATGTCCTCTTTGGTCGTGGGTTCCCACATTCTGCTCCTTGAAAACCTCTGATGCGCTGCAGCTTGTTGCTCCTGGTACCGATTTGTTTCCATAACAATCTTTTCAATAACCTCATCGGTCAAAAAGAGTTGCAGGTATGCCAAGGGGGTTGTCATCCTCAACATCCACTTTGATACCAGGTGCTCCAGTAAACGGGAACCTTGGGGGCGCTACGTGCTCCGTACCGCAGTCAATCAAGCACCAAGTCCGCACATCGCTGGGCGCAGTCGCAGGAACATCGCTGAAACCGCTTTCTGTGTCCGATGACGAACTTCCCCCACGAATCGCTAACACTCCATTCTGCAAGCGATTCTGTCGCTGTTTTCCAACAGGTCATATACCGCTTTTGAGGTGGCGGTACTCTTTTTTGATGCCATGGTCGCTTTGCAGTTTCCAGACACAAAGTACAGGAAAAATGCAAGAAGGGCACTGGAGAAAGCACTGGGGGGCAAACTAAGGTCAATTTATTTTATTTTAGTAATGTAATCCAATAGGATTACAATATATCAGTGTGTTTTTGTTTTTAACTTTTTGAATTTGCCGCCGGTTCCACCCCCCTGCGACGTGACGCTCGCAGGAGACGGGGACAAGGTAAGTACCCTCTCTTCCAGGATCCAGCGATGCTCCCTGGCAATACCCCGAGTGTGGCTCGGGGTTACCGCTAATGGAACTGAAATTCCACCCCGAGCCACACTCGGGAATACCGCCAGGGAGGTTAATGACCAGGCCATTTTTTGCGATTCGGGATTGCTTTACTTTAATGGACAATTGCGCAGTCGCGCGATGCTGTACCTAAATAAAATTGATGTCCTTTTTTCTCACTAATAGAGCTTTCTTTTGGTGGTGTTTGATCACCTGTGCGATTTTTTATTTTTTGTGCTATAAACAAGAAAAGAGCGACAATTCTAAAAAAATATATATATATATATATATATATATATATATATATATATATATATATATATACAGGGAGTGCAGAATTATTAGGCAAATTAGTATTTTGACCACATCATCCTCTTTATGCATGTTGTCTTACTCCAAGCTGTATAGGCTCGAAAGCCTACTACCAATTAAGCATATTAGGTGATGTGCATCTCTGTAATGAGAAGGGGTGTGGTCTAATGACATCAACACCCTATAACAGGTGTGCATAATTATTAGGCAACTTCCTTTCCTTGGGCAAAATGGGTCAAAAGAAGGACTTGACAGGCTCAGAAAAGTCAAAAATAGTGAGATATCTTGCAGAGGGATGCAGCACTCTTAAAATTGCAAAGCTTCTGAAGCGTGATCATCGAACAATCAAGCATTTCATTCAAAATAGTCAACAGGGTCGCAAGAAGCGTGTGGAAAAACCAAGGCGCAAAATAACAGCCCATGAACTGAGAAAAGTCAAGCGTGCAGCTGCCAAGATGCCACTTGCCACCAGTTTGGCCATATTTCAGAGCTGCAACATCACTGGAGTGCCCAAAAGCACAAGGTGTGCAATACTCAGAGACATGGCCAAGGTAAGAAAGGCTGAAAGACGACCACCACTGAACAAGACACACAAGCTGAAACGTCAAGGCTGGGCCAAGAAATATCTCAAGACTGATTTTTCAAAGGTTTTATGGACTGATGAAATGAGAGTGAGTCTTGATGGGCCAGATGGATGGGCCGTGGCTGGATTGGTAAAGGGCAGAGAGCTCCAGTCCGACTCAGACGCCAGCAAGGTGGAGGTGGAGTACTGGTTTGGGCTGGTATCATCAAAGATGAGCTTGTGGGGCCTTTTCGGGTTGAGGATGGAGTCAAGCTCAACTCCCAGTCCTACTGCCAGTTTCTGGAAGACACCTTCTTCAAGCAGTGGTACAGGAAGAAGTCTGCATCCTTCAAGAAAAACATGATTTTCATGCAGGACAATGCTCCATCACACACGTCCAAGTACTCCACAGCGTGGCTGGCAAGAAAGGGTATAAAAGAAGAAAAGCTAATGACATGGCCTCCTTGTTCACCTGATCTGAACCCCATTGAGAACCTGTGGTCCATCATCAAATGTGGGATTTACAAGGAGGGAAAACAGTACACCTCTCTGAACAGTGTCTGGGAGGCTGTGGTTACTGCTGCACGCAATGTTGATGGTGAACAGATCAAAACACTGACAGAATCCATGGATGGCAGGCTTTTGAGTGTCCTTGCAAAGAAAGGTGGCTATATTGGTCACTGATTTGTTTTTGTTTTGTTTTTGAATGTCAGAAATGTATATTTGTGAATGTTAAGATGTTATATTGGTTTCACTGGTAAAATAAATAATTGAAATGGGTATACTGTATATTTGATTTTTGTTAAGTTGCCTAATAATTATGCACAGTAATAGTCACCTGCACACACAGATATCCCCCTAAAATAGCTAAAACTAAAAACAAACTAAAAACTACTTCCAAAAATAGTCAGCTTTGATATTAATGAGTTTTTTGGGTTCATTGAGAACATGGTTGTTGTTCAATAATAAAATTAATCCTCAAAAATACTCATTTGCCTAATAATTCTGCACTCCCTGTATATATATATATATATATATTCACTTTCTGCTATATAACATCCCCCCCCCCCCAAAAAAAATTTTTAAAAATCTATTTTTTCCATCCTTTTAGGCCAGTTTGTATTTTGCTACATATTTTTGGTGAAAAAAATCCCAATAGGTGTGTTTTTATTGGTTTGCACAAAAGTTATCCCGTCTTCAATCTAGGGGAAAGATTTATGTCATTTTTATTTATTTATTTATTTTTTTACCAGTATGGAGGGGATTTACAATTTTTAGCAGGACTGCGACATTGCGGCGAACAGATCGGACCCCTAACTGACATTTTTGACACTTTTGGGGGGACCAGTGACATTACTACAGTAATCAGTGCTAAAAATTAAGGATGATCGAACTTTTGAAAAGTTCGGTTCGGCCAGAACATCCGAACTTCCCAAAAGTTTGGCCCGGATTTCAGAACCCCATTGAAATCAATGGGACCCAGAACTTCGGTAATCAAAAAACACCATTTTGAAGCCCCAAAACCCAATAAATGCCCCTAAAAAGTGCCTAGGGTTCTGGGTCATGCCCCATTAACTATTAATCACACAAGAAAAATTCTTAAAAATTGTCATTTTTGCTAAAAAAGCCAATTATTGAAAAAAAAAAAAAAAGAGAGATTTTTTGATTTTGACTTTGGATTTAGTATCTGGGGGGGGGGGGGGGGTCTAAAAGGTGTGCATGTGAAGTTTCAGCTCTGTAGCATGTCCAGAACCATGAAAAAAGAAAAAGATAATTTTTCAGTAGAACAGGGATGTGGGTCGGGACCCTCCTTTAACTTTAACACCTATATGATCTTTTTTTCTGGTTCTGGACATGCTACAGAGCTGAAACTTCACAGGTACACCTTTTAGACCCCCCAGACACAAAATCACACAAAAAAAAGTTCTTAAAAATTGTCATTTTTGATACAAAAACGCCAATTATTGAAAAATTAAAAAAAAAAAGAGATTTTTTGATTTTTACTTTGGATTTAGTATCTGGGGGGTCTAAAAGGTGTGCATGTGAAGTTTCAGCTCTGTAGCATGTCCAGAACCATAAAAAAAAGATCGTTTGTATTAGAAAACTTTCAGATCTGATTTTTCACCAATATGGCTTCTCGGTTTTCACACCTTGCCGGTTTAATAGAAGGCATTTTTTTTGGGTTCTTTGCAGTCAGGAAAAACATCTGAACTTGTGTATAGTGGTACTGTGCACAAGTTCAGATGTTTTGCCTGCCTCCAAAACCCCCAAAAAATGCCAGCAAAAACACACCTGGGCATTTTTTTTTTGACGCTAGCGTTTTTTTTGCCATTTTTTGTGGTTCTTTTGAGGCAGGCAAAACATCTGAACTTGTGTATAGTGGTATATATACACACATACATATATTTATATACACACCTAGACATATATAGGTGTGATAGTAGCAGAAATATATTACTGTAAATGATTTCATTAGCGCAAGCATATATTTCTGCTACTATCACACCTATATATGTCTAGGTGTGTATATAAATATATGGATGTGTGTATATACACCACTATACACAAGTTCAGATGTTTTGCCTGCCTCAAAAGAACCCCAAAAAATGCCAAAAAAAACGCTAGCGTCAAAAAAAAAAATGCCCAGGTGTGTTTTTGCTGGCATTTTTTGGGGGTTTTTGGAGGCAGGCAAAACATCAGAACTTGTGCACAGTACCACTATACACAAGTTCAGATGTTTTTCCTGACTGCAAAGATCCCAAAAAAATGCCTTCTATTAAACCAGCAAGGTGTAACAGGAGCGAAGCAAACCCCCTGTCAGAAAGTTTTCTAATACAAACTATCTTTTTTTTTCTTGTTCTGGACATGCTACAGAGCTGAAACTTCACATGTACACTTTTTAGACCCCCCAGATCTGAAATCCAAAGTAAAAATCAGAAAATCTTTTTTTTTTTTTAATTTTTCAATAATTGGCTTTTTTTATCAAAAATTACAATTTTTAAGAACTTTTTTTGTGTGATTTTGTGTCTGGGGGGTCTAAAAGGTGTACCTGTGAAGTTTCAGCTCTGTAGCATGTCCAGAACCAGAAAAAAAAAAAAGGATTGTTTGTATTAGAAAAATTTCTGACAGGGGGTTGGCTCCGCTCCTGTAACACCTTGCCGGTTTAATAGAAGGCATTTTTTTGGGATCTTTGCAGTCAGGAAAAACATCTGAACTTGTGTATAGTGGTACTGTGCACAAGTTCAGATGTTTTGCCTGCCTCCAAAACCCCCAAAAAATGCCAGCAAAAACACACCTGGGCATTTTTTTTTTGACGCTAGCGTTTTTTTTTCCATTTTTTGTGGTTCTTTTGAGGCAGGCAAAACATCTGAACTTGTGTATAGTGGTATATATACACACATACATATATTTATATACACACCTAGACATATATAGGTGTGATAGTAGCAGAAATATATTACTGTAAATGATTTCATTAGCGCAAGCATATATTTCTGCTACTATCACACCTATATATGTCTAGGTGTGTATATAAATATATGGATGTGTGTATATACACCACTATACACAAGTTCAGATGTTTTGCCTGCCTCAAAAGAACCCCAAAAAATGCCAAAAAAAACGCTAGCGTCAAAAAAAAATGCCCAGGTGTGTTTTTGCTGGCATTTTTTGGGGGTTTTTGGAGGCAGGCAAAACATCAGAACTTGTGCACAGTACCACTATACACAAGTTCAGATGTTTTTCCTGACTGCAAAGATCCCAAAAAAATGCCTTCTATTAAACCGGCAAGGTGTAACAGGAGCGAAGCAAACCCCCTGTCAGAAAGTTTTCTAATACAAACGATCTTTTTTTTCTTGTTCTGGACATGCTACAGAGCTGAAACTTCACATGTACACTTTTTAGACCCCCCAGATCTGAAATCCAAAGTAAAAATCAGAAAATCTTTTTTTTTTTTTTTTAATTTTTCAATAATTGGCTTTTTTTATCAAAAATGACAATTTTTAAGAACTTTTTTTGTGTGATTTTGTGTCTGGGGGGTCTAAAAGGTGTACCTGTGAAGTTTCAGCTCTGTAGCATGTCCAGAACCAGAAAAAAAAAAAAGGATTGTTTGTATTAGAAAAATTTCTGACAGGGGGTTGGCTCCGCTCCTGTAACACCTTGCCGGTTTAATAGAAGGCATTTTTTTGGGATCTTTGCAGTCAGGAAAAACATCTGAACTTGTGTATAGTGGTACTGTGCACAAGTTCATATGTTTTGCCTGCCTCCAAAACCCCCCAAAAAATGCCAGCAAAAACACACCTGGGCATTTTTTTTTTTGACGCTAGCATTTTTTTGGCATTTTTTGGGGTTCTTTTGAGGCAGGCAAAACATCTGAACATGTGTATAGGGGGTATATATACACATATATGTCTGAATATATACCCCTAGACAGATATAGGTGTGATAGTAGCAGAAATATATTACTGTAAATGATTTCATTAGCGCAAGCATTTATTTCTGCTACTATCACACCTATATATGTCTAGGGGTATATATTCAGACATATATGTCTATATATACCCCCTATACACATGTTCAGATGTCATGTCTGACATCAAACATGTCCTCAAAAAAGCACTGGCAGTGGCAGCCCCTGCAGCATAAAAAATGCTTGGCTGGTGAGAAGCCATATTCCAGTTCTGAAGCTATTCAGAGAAATGATCATTTCTCTATAGCGGTCACCCTGCTATGGAGGGGTTTTGTCACCCTGCCATAGCAGTCACTGCCAGTTAACCCTACACTACACTACGGTCCCCTGACACTTAACACTTTTTCTACAGAAACTCAATTTTTTAAGCTGACTTAAGTGTAAAGGAGCACTCAAACTACACTAGATATCCCTTTCCTCACACTAATAAATAGCTAAATGACACTTTTAAAGTAAAATTAACAGAACTGCTTCCACTCTCTTCCATGTCCAGTATAACAATGATAGGAATATGGCGGGGGCGATCTTATGTACTGGGGGGCGTATTCACTAATGATTGGTCTAGGGACCCCCTAGTCACTCCAATCACATTCCTAGAATTCTCCTGCCCCCTCAATTGGCTTTTGCTAATGGTTCTGGTCCAATCACGGGCTTTTAAAGCCCATTTCCTGAAGCATTGCATTTTGGGCTGTTCTGGTTGCCGAATTCTGAACTTTTTGGGCAAAAAGTTCTAAATTCGGCTGAACGTCGAAACACCCAATGTTCGGGCCGAACCGATGATGGACCCGAACCGTTCGATCATCCCTAATAAAAATATGCACTGTTACTGTAATAATGACACTGGCAAGGAAGGGGTTAACCCAGGGGTGATCAAAGGGTTAAATGTGAGCCTAGGGGACTGTTTTCTAAACTGTATGGGGGAGGGCAAAAATACACCTCTTCCTAACCAATGGCACCCAGGGCTGCTGTTAAAAATCACAGGGCCCTATACAGCCTACCTGACAGACCCCCCCCCCCTTCAAAAATATCAAATCATACTTTTGCTAAAATGCCACTGACTAGATGCTTTGCATCGCAAGCCATGTCAAAACATATACACCCATTGGACAAGACCCATTTAGGTGAATAGCACTGCTCTGCAAACGCTAAGCACAAAGCACGCGGTTGCAGTGCACTAGAATGAGGTTAAAAGAGGCTGTGAGGAGGCAATATGCCTCCTCACCACCTTTCAAATGCACTCTAAAGAAGGTGGGGTACATAGAGTGGATGCCCAGCAGCAAAGGGGTGGTGGCACAGATAACAATCCCCCTGCAGTGCAGCCGAAGGTAGCAAAAGGAGGAGAAGCCAGCAGCGCTACAGGGTGAGACACAATAGTCGGCAATAAGGCAGTACAGCTGGCCCTCCTGCTCTGCAGGTCCCGAGCCCCCCTTTTGAACTGATGGGACCTGGGCCCAATACAGGTGGGTTGACTGTACTGCCTTATCAGCGGCCCTGATGACAACACACAGCTTCTAATTCACTCCCAGGTTATCTCTCTCCTTGACTACTGCAACTCCCTTCTCATTGGCTTTCTTTTACATATCAGTAAACCACGAATGCTGCTGCAGGATTCATTCACTTAAGTAACCGCTCAGCATTTGCTACCCCTCTCTGCCAATCCCTCCATTGGCTTCTGCTCACCCAACAAATTAAATTTAAAATGCTAACAACAACTTACAAATCCATCCACAACTCGGCCCCCAGTTACATCACTAAACTATTCTCAAAATACCAACCAAATTGTTCTCTTTGTTCCTCCCAAGACCTCCTACTCTCTAGCTCCCTTGTCACTTCCTTCTATACTCGCCTCCAACAATTCTCCTAAGCCTTCCTCATCCTCTGGAACTCCCTACCCCAATGGTCCAGCTATCTTCTACTCTTTTCACTTTTAGACAATCCTGGAAACCCCTACTCTTCATAGAAGCCTATCCTGCCCCCACCTAACAACTGTAACTTTATTTTCACCATCCATTCATCCCCCTAGTTATTACCTTTTTGTATCATTTGACCCTTCCTCTTAGATTGTAAGCTCTCATGAGCAGTGCTCTCTGTTTCACCCTGTATTGAATTGTATTTTACCTGTAATGTTGCAAAGCGCTGTGAAAACTGTTGGTGCTATATAAATCCTATATTATAATAGTGCACTCATGTCCAGCAAATTAGACTAAGTACACGTAAAAATGTTTTTTTCCCTGTTGTTTCTGAAAATTTCTGAAAGAAAACCCGAATCTTGTACGAATAACTAATTTCATCTTCTGACAGCAAAGCTATTTATTGCAAAGGCATGGTGGTCACCGACCCCAACAATCGGCCAAACGTAAACAGAGAATAAATTGATCTCTCCTCAATGAAAAAAATTACGGGGTTCCTCAAAGATTCTGTTTTTACATTCAAACAGCTCTGGAAGCCCTTGATCCATTGTTATCTCCTACATGATTTTGACCACACGCTGTTGGATCTTTGATGAATTTTCAGGCCCCTTTATTTTTAACCGGTAATCCTGGAAATAACACAATTCCTGTCCCTGAGTGGCTTTATTGTTATTACTCTATTCTATAGTTCAGGTATGTCTGCCTTTGTTCCTCTCCATGGTGGATAATGGCGTTGGCTCTTTCCAAAAGGAAGATACATTTGTTTGTGCTTTTAATTTAATTCACAGGAGTGGTAAGATTAACAGGTATTTCCTTTGCTTATTAAGAAATGTTCTGAAAAAAAGAAAACGAATACAGTCGCCACATATAAAACTGGTAAGCTTCAATATATGATTATTTGTCCTTGTATTTAATTATTCTTTATGTTCTTTGCAATGGCTTATTAAAATTGCATATTGAAAAGGTCAGTAGATGACCTATTACCATTGTTAAACAGCTTCCTCTACAGACCACAATAAAGCCAAAGACAAGAAATACACACAAACCTTTCTATTTTAAGTTTTTCTCTGGCAGGGGAGCACACGGCAAAAAAAGTATTTTCTGAGCTTTTCTGAACTCAAGGCATACATTGCACCAGGGGCATTTTATGAAAGCAGTGGGCTTGTGTGCAGGATCATAACTTGGACCGTCCTGCCAGAGAAGCAAACATTGTGTGTGGCTTTCAATTGCTTTAGGTAGCACCAGCTGACTATATAGTACAGTAAGGATGCCTGGCGGTTGTGGGGTTAATTGCCTTGCGCAAGGCTCCCGCTTAGTTCCTTCCCAATAGGGTTGACTTGAAACTTTTTTTTGAAAATTTCTGTTTATTAATTTTGCAAGTGAACAAAAACAGACAAACACAGCACAATGCCACGCAGGGCAAACACATAAAAAAAGAAAGTGACAACAGGTCACCCCCACCCACCCACCACCCCAGCAGGTCCATTATTCAGAAACAGATCCCCTCAAGGGGGCTAGAAAACCCCTCAAGGCCGTCTCAACACAGCAGTAGCAGGCCTATAATGCGGAGATACAACCCAAGCAAGCGAACATCAACCATCAGCCTCAGTTCCTAGTTATAAAAAATGAGAATCAATTGAAAAAGTAGACAAAGATAATTCGACAATAGCAGGGCATTAGACAGGTGACGCCAGCATTCAGCAACACACACCCCCAGCCACCCCAATCTAAAATGACAGTAGGACCCCTAAGACGTTAGCGGAGGTCGAGGCCGGAGAATCTATCCACAGCTTCCATACTTTATCAAACTTACGAGGGCAGCCCCTGCTGAGATATGTAGCCTTATAGAGCGGAGTCACCTTATTTACCAGACCCTTCCAAAAGAGGATGGTGGGGGCCAACGGGCTAGGGTTGACTTGAAATGTAAGCCTCGTACACACGATCAGATTATCGGACGATCTTTCGTCTGTTTTTTTGTTGCATGCTAGTCTCGAGTGCAGGAGTTTGGAGCAAAGCTCCCCAGATATTATTTGTTCTTTGTTTTTTTTCCATTTAGCCAGCGGGCCAAAAAAAAAGAAAAACAATTAGATTCGTCCATCCACACATTCGAGTTGGATAGAGGAATCCTCCCTGCTGTGCTGTGCTGCAGCAGCCAATGATTAACAAAAGTTTTCCAACATTTTTGTTCATCAGAAGTTGAACATTCTGTCGAGCAGGAACAGCCATAGATGTATTAAAATTTGTCCACTCCTTGATGAACTCAAATTTTAATCCATTATGGCATTTTGATGAGGCAGTGGGAGCCAGAGGAGTCTCCCACCTAAGCTGTAGATCTCTGCAGTTCATCCAGAGTGATCATGGGCCTCTTGGCTGCATCTCTGATCAGTCTTCTCCTTGTATGAGCTGAAAGTTTAGAGGACGGCCAGGTCTTCGTAGATTTGCAGTGGTCTGATACTCCTCCCATTTCAATATTATCGCTTGCACAGTGCTCATTGGGATGTTTAAAGCTTGGGAAATCTTTTTGTATCCAAATCCGGCTTTAAACTTCTCCACAACAGTATCTCGGACCTGCCTGGTGTGTTCTTTGTTCTTCATGATGCTCTCTGCGCTTTAAACGGACCTCTGAGACTATCACAGTGCAGGTGCATTTATACGGAGACTTGATTACACACAGGTGGATTCTATTTATCATCATTAGTCATTTAGGTCAACATTGGATCATTCAGAGATCCTCACTGAACTTCTGGAGAGAGTTTGCTGCACTGAAAGTAAAGGGGCTGAATAATTTTGCACGCCCAATTTTTCATTTTTTTATTTGTTAACAAAGTTTGAAATATCCAATAAATTTCGTTCCACTTCATGATTGTGTCCCACTTGTTGTTGATTCTTCACAAAAAATTACAGTTTTATATCTTTATGTTTGAAGCCTGAAATGTGGCAAAAGGTCGCAAAGTTCAAGGGGGCCAAATACTTTTGCAAGGCAATGTAGTTATGAGATTTTCATTGTGGCTTCTCTGAATGCCATAATGCAACCCCTTTTCTTCACATACATGTAACATGTATGTGTGCCATTAAGCATCACACATACATGTGTGTGTGATGCTTCCCTCTTATCTAGAAATTGAATGGCTGCATCGGGGCTGCGCACGGGGGCGGGGGAAGGGTGAATAAAGTAGAGTTTTATAAACATAGATTCCACAGAGGGAGAATGGCAGGAACTGGAGTGGAGAAAGCTGGAGGGGAGGAGTTCTGATTAGTTGGAGAGGCGGAGCTGGGAGGAGCTTGATTGCAGAAGGCTGGAGGGGCAGAGTTCTGATCGGCTGGAGAGGTGGAGCTGGATTGCAGAAGGCTGGAGGGGAGGAGTTCTGATCTGCTGGAGAGGCGGAGTTGGGAGGAACTGGATTGTAGAAGGCTGGAGGGGCAGGGCTCCGAAACCAGCCGAGAGCCATGGGGAAACCTGTTTCGGCTCAACACCGGCGCTCCTACGCAGACCGCAAAGAGGGAGGTGCTCCCCCTGTGTACTGTGCATGTGGTTCCTTGATGGAGCCACACGTTGCCTGGGGGCTCCGAGGGAACAAAAATCACTGCTAACACTGCCAGTTGACTTTTGCGCGCCCCCCCCTGGCCTGCACTCCTGGCGGGCGCCAGTCTCGCCAACCCCTTACATATACATAGTTACATAGTAGGTGAGGTTGAATAAAGACAATAGTCCATCCAGTTCAACCTGTGTAGGTGTGTGTGGCTGTAATCATCTCACATAGCCCTTAATGTCCTGATCCTTGAGATGTAAGTCTAAGAGTCTTTTGAAAGCCACCATACTACCCGCAGAAACCACCTCTTGTGGTAGACAATTCCACAATCTTGTAGCCCTAACAGTAAAGAACCCTCCTCGTTGCCTGAGGTTAAAACGCTTCTCCTCTAATCGCATTGTATGTCCTCAAGTCCTCATGCAATTCCTTCGAATGAACAGTTTTTTTTCTAAGTTGAGATCCCCATTAAGATATTTATAAATTGCTATCATGTCCCCCCTCAGACGTCTCTTCTCCAGGGAGAATAAATCGAGCGATTGCAGCCGCTCTTCATAGTTAAGGTCCTCCAACCCCCTAATCAGTTTAGTTGCCCTTCTCTGGACTCTCTCCAGCTCCAACACATCCCTCCTGAGGACTGGCGACCAGAACTGGACAGAATACTCCAGATGCGGTCGGATATGCCCCTGAGAAGCCAAATTTGTTGGCAAAACATGTCGGGATTATCACCCCATAGTTATTAACAACTATCAATCATATTTGTCAACATCCATAAATGAGTTGATCCAGTAACTTTTTAAAATGTTTTTTTCATTTATGTATATTTTTTGCTATGTTTATATCTTTTAATCAACATATAACATTTATTAATTTTAACATTTATTTATGTTAATTGGGTAACTGGCACCTTAAAAATCCCAGCTCCAGATGTGAGCATTTTTTCGTGTGTCCTATGTCTAAATAATGGGATGCTGTGCCCTTGATTTCTTCTCTTAACCTTTTCCTGTGTCACAATAAAAAAAAAACCTTTTTATTATTACATAGGAACATGGAGCTTATGTAGTTACTAAAACCAATGTAACTGGAATAGAAGAGAGCTATCCAGCTGGCCCATGCACCAGTGCATACGCACGCTGAAATACGTTGCTCACCATCTGGACACATGACTAGATGCATGTTTCTGCATAAAGGTGTGTGCTTGTGTGCACCCTGTGCATGCCTGTTCACCTGCACTGGCATCAAATGGGCTATTTAGGGCCCAGCACTCATCTGCTATCTTTCTGGTCTTCAGATTGTCTTTTGCCTGACTTGACCTGAACCTCTGATTTCCTGTTACTGATTACTCTTATCCACTAGACCTCATCTCCACCTGCTGCCACTGTACTTTGCTCGCTGCTTACGCTGGCTCGTCCCTGAATATTGCTCCTGTCTTCTGTTCTTGTACACCCACCATTGACCTCCTGCTGATGTCTGCCTGTCCAGTGGAGATTATTGTACATCTGTATCAACTCTGTGGGCTTGGACTTCAATACAGCTGCCAGCACTCATGCCCCTCCTTTGCTCATGTCACCTGACACTACTACAAGGCTAAATTGGCCCGGAGAAGCTAAAAAGGCTAACCTCTCCTACTCTGGCATCCACCTGGTTTGTGACGGTAACCATTTAATATTTCCAACTCCTTTCCGTGTGGTGGGGGAGCAGCTTATGCAGACACATGAAGGTCCTACTTTTTTATTTTCTTCATACTTACCTGTGGCCATGGATACCATTTTCACAGATTTTTTTGTTTTACATTGGAGTTTTGTTATATACTGTAGCTAGTTTAGATACAACTTCTTTTTAGTCTATAGATAATATCTAAAGCTAAAACTTTGATTTTTGGATATAGTATGGAATGGTTAAAACCCCTGTCATTTCTATTTTTAATGCAGTCTCTGTCCCACTGGGAAGATTTCTCTTTACTTCCTGCCCCTATAAACCACAGGAAGTAAGAGGAGAATTGCAGTTGCAGAAAACAGAACTGTATTGAAATGGTAGTTCAGCAATGTAACGTGCACACTTACAGAATGCACAGCAATGCGTAATGGCAATGGGTCTCAGGTGTGCCGATAGCATCTGTCTCAAGGAGCTGAATGCAGCCTGGCTGGTCCGTGCCCAAGGAGAGGTTTCCAGTAAGGATGGCTTTTCCCTGCACTTTCCCTACTCATCTGGAACCTTTCCCTGACTCTAAGCACTGTCACTGACAGATGGGTAACATGTACCTACTCTAACCACATGCGAAATGCGCACCAAACCTAGGAGCCAGGGTCTTAAATTGATTCTGTTGACCCAAAATGGCTGTCAAAGTCACATGAAACACCAGCATCCAATCACATGCTGCCTCTCTGTGACCGAGGAGATCATAGAAGAAGGAGGCTCCTCTTGACTTTCTCCTCCATCTGCATTTCCACTAAGGTTGCGCACCACCTACAGTGGAGAATATAGACTACACCTGCCTACGCTCTATTAGATAGTTGGATTGGATCAAGTGCATCCATTAGATGATTCTCTCTATTCCTGTTCTGTTGACAACCCTGAAATGTGGCTTTTCCCTCACTTTCAGTCCTTGTGACAGTGGTTACCAGGGCAAACAGAAAAGGCACTTTAAAATGAAACCTGTCAGAATGGCTGTTAACGGTCACAGCCAGGGGTACAATATAGTGCTGGAGGCTGCATTGCCTGACCCCCAGAATGTGTACTGATTCAAGGGTAGGGATCTTCTATAAGAACAGAATTGGAGCTCTGTCTGTGCCAGGCAACAGCCATCATGAGACCAGATTTAGTACTACAGCTTTCACTAGCACATGTATTTTTTTTAAACTAAGATTTAAGATTTACTCTTGATAATGTGCATCTTTTCTGGGGTTCTTTGACAATATATCTGTAAAAAAAACACAGTTAAAGCGGAGTTCCGGCCTCAAAATTTTTTTTTTTGATAAAAATACCCCCGGGACAGTCAGGGCTAGTGCATTTCAGCAATGATAGCCTCTGAACTGTCCCCAGTTTCACTTACCTTTTAGAAGAAATACTTACCTTGAAAATGTCTTGTCCAGCGCTGCCATCTCAGGTGTGGGCAGCTAAAGCCAGAACGTCCTCTTCGGCGTCCTCTTCGGTCCCAGAATGCCCTGCACTGGCCCTGCTCGTCACTTCCGGTGCAGGCGCATCATCCCTGCACAGCTTCTGGGCATGCCCAGAAGCTGTTTAGCAGGGAATGATGCGCCTGCACCGGAAGTGACGAGCAGGGCCGGTGCAGGCGCATTTACTCCTGGGAGCGATGACGTTCAGCTCCCAGGAGTCAATGCAAGCGGGAAAAAATGCCGCAGGCCGCGGCTGCAGAGGAAGGAAGTGGAAGGAAGGTCAGTATATTTTCTTCAAAAACAAGGTAAGTAAAGCAAAAAAAAAAATTGGGATTATCCAATTGATTTTTAGGCTATTTACAGCAAGCGGATGGGCCAAAGTTGTTTTTGAGGCGGAACTCCGCTTTAATAAAATATTGTCCTATTCTATACAGATATTATTATATAGGATTTATATAGCGCCGACAGTTTACCCATCGCTTTACAACTTGAGGGTACACAGTACAAATACAATACACTCTAATACAGTAGGAATCAGAGGGCCCTGCTCGTTAGAGCTTACAATCTAAGATATACAAAAATAACCATGACAACCTAAAATTTTGTATAAACTGCTAACTTCCTCAAAAACCACTTAGGGGCTTTCTTTGTAGACTTTACTATGAGAATGGGAATTTACTTGGGTAACCACAATTACATGCACAGTAATGTTTTGACAAGATATTACATACACGTTAGTGATTGCTTATTACAAATGACTCTCATTAAAAAATATTAATGCTTTTGGGTCATTTTTACTTTATTCCATGTTTGCAATACAGAGAAACATTGAATACCTAAAAAATGATTCTGAGAGTACTATGGATTTCTTTTCAGACGCCTTATTGTAAATGTGTACAGAGCTCTACACAGGAATGGGTAGGAGGGGGTACTGCTCTGACTCATTCAGCAGTAATGTGTAATTTTCAGCTTAAAAAAGAATTGTAGGTATATATATTTTTTTACCTCGTTACATTGGTTCTGTGTGATTAAAAACATACTATCACTGTCTAATAACTGGACAGTGATAGAGCAGCAGCCATACAATGAAGAGTCATCACTTAGCTTAAGCTAGGTGCACACAGAACAAAATTTGGCTGGTTCAGCAGATACCAGCCGATTTTCGATCTGTGTGTAGCCCTCCATGTGAGACAGAAGCCAATTATGAAATCAGGTTCTGTCAAATGGACCAGCTGAAAAAATGTTAATTTGATCAGCGGCTGCAGCAAATCGGCTGCAGCATTAATTAGTGTATTCTGATAGCGGGAAGTCCTGACTATCAGATTATAATGTCTTGGTGGGGGAGGGGTTCCTGCATCCACCTCGCTTGTTTGGATGCAGAAATCTGTTCAAAAAAATATTTGTGTGTACCCAACTTGAGGCTCGGTTCACACATCTGCGATGGCAGACATTGCATGTGATTCGGAGCACACTGCTCTGAAAATCACATGCGATGCATGTGCGATGCAAATTCATCCATACAGATAGTATGGCTGAATTCACATCTGATTCGGCACAAACACGCACAGGACCCTTTTTTGGGTCCGCAGCAGAATCGGATTGCATGGTGGTTCACAATTATGCGATCCATTTCATGTCCAAATGTCAGATCGCACTGCGATATGTGAACTGATCTGGGGTATCGTTAACTTTGAATTGACACCCCCAGCGATTCGCATATGGCAGTGTGAACTGCCTGTGCTGGGTATGCGATGCGGGAACCCGCAGTAGATTTGCAGGGTTCCCGCATGGTATAGGTGTGAACCGGTGTTCTAAAATTTAGTCGGACCCATGAAAATTCCGGACCCTCGTCACTTCCGGTGACGCTACATCATAACCCAGCTGATGCGAGCCCCGGTGCCCATGCGCACAAGGCATTTTCAAGGTCCGATGAAAAACTAAGACTTACGAACAGCTGACTGAGAGGAGGAGGGGCTGAGGCGGGACGCACACACCGCTGCGGGAAAATGTTACAACACCGCCGCGCAGAGCTGACTTAGAGGAGGCGGGAAGGAAGTGAATACTCATACTAAATAGTAATGATAAAAAATGTTTAGTATTTCTTATTTTTTTTTATCATTACTCCGCACCGCTCACACCGCTGCAGGATAATGTTACAACACCGCCGCATCATCGAGCAAGGAACATGTTGCAGAGCTGACTTAGAGAAGGCGGGAAGGAAGTGAATACTCATACTAAATAGTAATGATAAAAAAAAATAATAAGAAATACTAAAAAATTTTTATCATTACTATTTAGTATGAGTATTCACTTCCTTCCCGCCTCCTCTAAGTCAGCTCTGCGCGGGGGTTGTTGTAACATTTTCCCGCAGCGGTGTGTGCGTCCCGCCTCAGCCCCTCCTCCTCTCAGTCAGCTGTTCGTAAGTCTTAGAATTTCATCGGACCTTGAAAATGCCTTGTGCACATGTGCACCGGGGCTCGCAGCAGCTGGTGGTGACGGAGCGTGCCCCCGGAAGTGACCAGAAGTGACGAGGATCCGGAATTTTTACGGGTCCGACTAAATTTTAGAACACCGGGACTTACACTGCAGCCCCCTCCTGCCAATATGCTGACTGCTAACTGTTTTCATACTGATCCTTCCCTTGCTTTAGTCCAGGTCCTTCCATGCGGGGGTTGTAATGGGCTAATATCAATGCGTACTTATGTTTGCTGCATTTAAAAATACATTAAGGCTCCATTCACACCTGAGCGATTTGAAATCACGGCAACACGGGACAATTTTATCACAATTCGTCGGGCGACAATCGTGGCAAAATCGTGTCGTGATAAGGGTGCCATTGGGAAGTAATGCCATCGCACAAGCATCCTGCGATTTGCCGCAATTTCGAATCATGGGCAGAACCGCAGCGATTCCGATCGCTCAGGTGTGAATGGAGCCTAAAAGATTTTGAAAGAGGAACTTCACCTGAATAATCAAAAATAACTAAAGGCTGATTGATACAGTTTGATACCTGCCTAATTTTTGCTTAAGAGCAAGTAATAGTGATACTATTACCTCTCTGTTAAATTTTGTTTGTGCTGATCAAAAGAATGCTGATGACATACAGGATTAATTTGTTGATTTCAAACTGGCTTTTGCATTCAGGAACCTCATCCTGATGGTCATTGGCCTATGGCCTTGACCACTGCTATTTTACCTGGAGCAGTATCTTTTAGGTTTGTTACTAAGTGGCAAATAGTTCCAACAGAATGTCAAGGTCTTTGTCAAGTTGAAAGTTCATGAACATGACAGAGACAAAAAAAAAAAAAAAAAAACATTGACAGGCATGCCTATCTTTCCCAATACAGATTTTTCAGGAGCATTATGTATTTTAGGCTGGTCTTTATATTATGGAGGGGCTTGCTACATACACTGAGGGTGATGAATTTTGTGTAAATTTGATATGATGAGGTTTCTTTCCAGTAATTCATGGAATTTCCTAATCTGTTCTGTAAGGTAAGTAGAATATTTAACACAGGACCCAAAGTAACACTTATGATTTTCTATACATATGAAAATGCAGCCTCGACTTCTTGAAGATTCCTGGGAAATGATAGTTTATCTATTCTGTCAGTTTGCTATAAAAAGATGTGTAAGTAAGTTCAGTTGTAATAATGAATGAGAGGTACTGTAAATACATATCAGTAATTCTCTTTTAGAAGGTCGGTTCAGCCACTTTTTACCCTTCTTATATGATTATTATTTTTTTGCTCAGGGTTTCTGTATATTCTAGGTCTTTGTAGGGCTTCGCTCTCAGCCTCAGGTGTGCCCTAGGACTCTTCTGCCTTGGTCAATAAATAGTTATTCATTTTAAATGGTAATTTTGTAAGTTCAGTAACAAATAACAACCAGTCCCAATTAGCTCTTGGATTCTGACTGTTTAAGGATAAAAATTAGATCTTAAGAATAAGAATTCTTTATTGAATAAGGCCATTTGTGGCTCAGTTGTCCTAAGCCAGCTTTAACTGCTCCATGTAGAATTGAGGATTTTCCACCATCCCCAAATTTACACACAGTTAATAAAAATATCGAAAAATTAACACTTCCTAAAATATGTAAAAAGAAATGAGAAAAAAGTTTACTTTTTCCCCTTCTTTTGTATATTGACCAGTTTATGTCACATCTAAACCTGGTGTACAACCAAAAAGTTATTTTGTGATAGTCAAGTCAAATAGAATAGTAAACAGTAGGGAGAGAATTATATGTTACATGTTCTCTGCATTGTGATGCCAACCTGTTCAAGCACTGCCACGCACAACACTTGCATGTTACAAAGGGATGCTGCCAATAATGAGATCATGCTCTTTTAGTGGCCTTCTCAGTGATGTCATGGTTCGTAGTCTGTAAAATATTTTTTTATCTGTTTATGGTTTTTTTTTAACAATTTTCCAATCTGAAAATTTATATCTTTATACTGGTTAACCCATCTAATGACATCTTCTCACTTAAAGAATTACCGTATTTAGGTTTTAAACATTTACATGTATTTATATTGACATTTTATTTAAAATAAGCTAGCTTTGTTTCAATGACTTTTTAAAAAGCGATGTACAAAGTCAAGCAGCTTGCAACAATAAATCAAAATTCATCTTTTACTTATCTGATTTTAGAAAATAGAAATAAATGGCCACAATGGATTATTGTACTTTGCACATTATCATTGCTGTCATTTATAGAATGGGCTGGAATACAGCAATACTTTGCACTGCAGTGCTTTAAAGTGAATATGATCTTCAACATCTGATATTCATTTCTATTTTGCTTATCTCAGGGTTCTCCTGTCTTTGCCTGGCTCAGCATAGACATTTATTCCAGTGTCATGACAATGGAGTGGTACTATTAGTCTATAACATTTTTTTGAAACAGCCATTACGGAGAGCAAAAATCTTATTAGGCTGGTTTAGCAATTCAAGGCATTCGCAAACCCATGCAAATAAATTTGATTTCAATTTATTGTTATCAAATCAATGAAAACTGAATTTGTATTGGTTACTGCATATTGCTGTGCTGTTTGCTTTACTAAATGATTTTAAGTATGTAACATTTGTTATCATTCATTTCTTAATATACTATACCAGTGTTTCTCAACTTTTTTTCAGTCAAAGCACCCTTTATATTCATAGACAATTTCAAGGCACCCTTTAAAATGATTTACAGATGCAAGGCACCCCATTCTAACATGTAAAAATCTATTCCAATAGTTTTACATAATGCAGGGACATATACACACATAGGACACCCAATGTTAGAGGTGATTTTTTCTTCCAAAGCAAACACACTTTAGCACACTGGTACTGACTAGTATTCCAATGTTTAACTTCTCCCTCAATTTCTGTCCATTAGTTAGCTAATGTCACCCCTGTACTGAGGGAGAGGGGCAGGGGAGGGTCAAACAAGGATGCTGTGGAGGCAACAGACATCCTCCTTATCAACTGATGACATCATTGGTTGTTAGAGTGCCAGTGTCTAGAAAGTCGTAATGATTCATAATAAAAACCCGTGGCTTTGTGTAACTAAAAGGCAGGTTTCATCCACCTGGTGGCTTGTATACAATTTTTGATCAATGTTTAGGCATTTTGCCAAGGCACCCTGGTTGAAAAAAGCTGTATTATACTATATAACCCTAAAATGAAAATCCCGAAATAATATTTACCTGGTGAGAAAATTTTCCTTGCATGAAACATTTAAACAATGTGCAATTTAACACTTTTGATCTTTTTTTGAATAGCTTTGCCTTGTGCAGTTCCTCCCATTGCGAGACGTTCGTACCGCAATTACCAATGTTATTAAGTGCTTCACCGCTACAACAAATAGAAAAATAAAGTAAAAAGTTCTGAAAGTGATACTACAATGATAATTCATCCATCCTAGCTACTGTGCTCATAAGAAAAGGGAGAGGTTGTTGCAGTGCATGTGATCTGCCAGTGTATATATATATATATATTTTTTAAATTTCTTATAGAACCATTGGGTCCTGGATGCAGGACCAGGACAAGGGGTGAGCAGGAGAAGCGGCTGCCCTGAGCACTTTGGCATATCATGAGAGGTGGGGGAGATTTGGAATTTGTGCTGGTGGGGGGAATTTGGGGGGGCGCCAGGGGGTAAGAACATTGCTATGGGAGTCTTTATTTAGGGGGATTTGTGTTGGGAGGGAGATGGGTAAAGAGAGTATTTGTGGTAGGAAGGGGGATTGTTTGTGCTAGAAGAGGTGATATGATAGAGGAGGAGGGGAATTATGCTAGGAAGGGATTTTTTATTTTTTTTTTGGGAAGAGTGTGCTTGTAGGGGAGATTTGCTGTATTTGTGCTAGGAGGGGACATTTGGGGGGAAGGATTTGTGCTGGGATGGGGGGGGGGGGGGGTTGCTGCTGGGAGGGGGAATAGGGTGACAATTTGTGCTGGGAAAGGGGATTTGAAGTGGGTGAGGGGAAATTTGAGGGGTAGAGGATTTGTGCTAGGAGGCATAATTTTTTTTTTTGGGGGGGACATTTGTGCTGGTGGGATTTGGGGGATGGGGGGCAAATATATGTGCTAAGAGGAGGTGGAATTTATGCTTAGGGGGTAAGCATGCAGATTAGTGCTCAATTTTTTTGGGGAGGGGGATTTTTTGCTGAGACATAATGGTCATACATTTTGGAGTGGGAGGGGGCACAGTTTGGCATGTTCGCCCTGGGCTCTAGATGACCTTGTCCCGACACTGCCTTGATGCTGACTGTCTGGGTCCAGGGCCGATCATCCACAGGTAATCGCTGCAAGAATAAATATATGTGAACATCTGCCGAATAGCTGCAGGTGTCAGGCTCCTATTGCTTTCAAAAGGGCTTCCTGCCTGCACCTATTTGCATGGATCCCTGGTGAGTCTCCCACCCAACGGTAATCGCAAACAGCCCCATTGTCATGTGTGTAGGGCCTAAAACAATATTCTTGGTGCAGCCAGTCAGCTCTAATATTTAATATAGTATGAATGAATAGCCTCTGTGAAAATATTGCTAGAAGTGATCATTCATAATTATACCATTTGCAAAGTCTACTTAACTAGGCAAGAGTAATGGTGACGTAACAGGTCACCGGACACTGTGTGGAGCAAAACCATTTTAAATTCATGCTTGAGTTGTTGCCACAGATTACTGCACATAAATATGCCTTATTAAACAAGGGTTCTAGTGTATGTTCTATTGTACACATACTGCATTCTGCAGTTGTAGCATCACCTTCACTTATTGATGTTAGTGGAAATGATTGCGATTAACCTCAGCAACATATTACGTAAAATGATATAATCTTTCTAAACAAAGGATGGATTTCAGTGCCCTGCTTGCTACAGCCGCAGCCTTCTTAGTGACTGTGACTGTAATCTGTGCTCCTTACCTCCCAGGTGTTTTGCTCCCTTGTGGTCAGGACTAAGCCAGAATCTTCTACAGTGTGTGCAGAATCAGCATTCTTCCTACAATTTAAGAAACAAAGATACCATTTAGAATTTTGCGTGCATTTATGCCAAGCTCATGAGGTGTAAGCAGTGGGATTCTTTGACCACCCACCTCAATGTGACCTGCTTTATAACATAACTGAATAGCAGAAAATCTTAAAACTTCATCTACTACCACTCCATATATTATAAACCAGATAAAAACTAAATGAAGATGCTGGGATTTTACTACAAGTTAAGTATCATTAACACATGTGTTAAATACATTGCTCCTAATGTGTATTACCACCAAGTTGCATTTAAATACTACAAATTGGAAAAAACTATTTACCACTTTAGCCCCGGAAGATTTTGCTGCTTAATGACCAGGCCCTATTTTGCGATTCGGCACTGCGTTATTTTAACAGACAATTGCAGGGTCGTGGGACGCTGTACCCGAATAAAATTTACGTCCTTTTTTTTCCCACAAATAGAGCTTTCTTTTGGTTGGTATTTGATCACCTGTGCGATTTTTATTTTTTGTGCTATATTTTTGAAAAAAAAAACAATATTTTTCACATTCTGCTATATTACATTCCCCAAATTTTTTTTAAAATCAAACGTTTTTTAATATTTTAGGCCAATTTGTTTTCTGCTACATATTTTTGGTAAAAAAAATTGCAATAAGCGTATTTTGATTGGTTTGCGCAAAAGTTATTGCGTCTACTAACTACGGGAAAGATTTATATCCTTTTATTGTTTTGTTTTTTTTACTAGTAATGGCGGCGATCTGCGATTTTTTGTGGGACTGCGACATTGCGGCGGACAGATTGGACCCCTAACTAACATTTTTGACACTTTTGGGGGTACCAGTGACATTACTACAGTAGTGAGTGCTAAAAAATATGCACTGCTACTGTAATAATGCCATTGGCAGGGAAGGGGTTAATACTATTAGTGATCAAGGGGTTAAATGTAAGCTTAGGGGAATGACTCTAACTGTGGGAGGGGGGGGGGTTGGGCTTGTGAGATCATCACAGAGAATTGTGATCCTATATAGCAGGATCACATAGCCTCTGTGATCACTTTAGGGAGAAGGACGGGCGGCTGTGTTTACATCAGCCGTCCGTCCTTCTCTATCAGCGGGGGGAGATCACGAGTGGCCGGCGGCCATCGGCGCCGCCTGTCACACGCACTGGCTCCCCGGCTGACGAGCGGGGGTGGGAGCGCGCCGGCGGCGCGCGCTCGCCCCCTAGAGTCTCCTGAGCGAGCGACATAGTACTACGTCGGTTTGCCCAGGAGCGGCCGCCTGCCGCAGTGAATCTGCGGTGGGCGGTCATCAAGCGGTTAAAGTGTTTGTTGCCCCAATATTTTATATTCCTGATATGTGCCTGCTGTACCATGTACTTAGATAAAAAAAAGTATCCTGTTCTCTTTGTATTGCCTACTTTGTGTGAAATTCCTGGGGTTCCTGACAGTCCCTCTGCTTTCCTACTAAAAACCGACCACACTAAGCAAGAGAACATACCATGGTCTGTTCTCTAGCTATGCTGGGAATTTAGCCTGCTCTACTCCAATGATCAGACTTGTTCTAATGCACCCCCCCCTCCTGCACAGCCTTTCACTTGGAAGCTCAGTGTGCTGCTGCCTAGACATGTGCATGTCGAAAAAAATTGTTGCGTATAGTTTAGATTCCTTAATCTAGTTATTTTGTTTAATTTAAATTCAGTTGATTTGATCAACTCGTATTCTGAATTCGCTTTATGTCTTTTTAGAATTTTCTTACAATTTAACATTTTTTTTTCAATTCGAAAAGTTCGAATCGATTAATTTTGAATCAGTAAAATCGAAAACTTTCGGTTTTTTTTTCCGATTCAAATGTGGCAAAGTGAACAAACAAAAGAAAAATCTTCATCAAATTATTACAATTGGGACTTTTACTTCTGAAATGGCCGTTGGCGCTTCCTTGACGCCAGCCGGCGCCAGCCAACGCTCACTGACACTGAGAATATTCTGTAAAACAGAAGAAGTGCTGAATCCTCGACTTATAGTCCAGAAGATCCAGGACTGAGAACTGGAGAACTCCTGACACTGTTGTACTGTGAAAGTCACTGAATACTTTCCCCCGCCTGGCACAGCTTGAGGTAGTATATAGTAGAACTCTGTATAGCTGTAACGGTAACTGGCACGCTCTGTACAATTCAGGGCCCAAACTGCAGGTACCTCCTTTAACCTCAAACTCTTCAGGGTCCACTAGACTATGTACCCCCTCTGTGGCTTCAGGGTCCTCAACCTAGGTACCCCCTTGGTTGTCTTTGAGGTGTGTTTGGGGTCGTTATCATGTTGGAATACTTCCCTGTGGCCCAGTCCCTGAAGGGAGGGGATCGTGCTTTGCTTCAGTATGTCACAGTACATGTTGGCATTCATAGTTCCCTCAATGAACTGTAGCTCTTCAGTTCCAGCAGCACTTATGCAGCCCCAGACCATGACACTTCCACCATGCTTTGACTGTAGGCAAGACACACTTTTCTTTGTACTCCTCACCTGGTTGCCACCACACATGCTTGACACCAGCTAAACCAAATAAGTTTATCTTGGTCTCATCAGACCACAGGACATGGTTCCAGTAATCCATGTCCTTAGTCTGCTTGTCTTCAGCAAGCTGTTTGCAGGCTTTCTTTCCATCATCTTTAGAAGAGGCTTCCATCTGGGATGAAAGGCAAGAAGACCAATTTGATGCAGTGTACGGCGTATGGTCTGAGCACTGACAGGCTGTCCCCCCACCCCTTCAACCTCTGCAGCAATGCTGGCAGCACACATATGTCTATTTCCCAAAGACAACCTCTGGGTATGACGCTGAGCATGTGCACTCAACTTGCTTGGTCGACCATGGCAAGGCCTGTTCTGAGTGGAACCTGTCCTGGTAAACTGCTGTATGGTCTCGGCCACCGTGCTGCAGGTCAGTTTTGGGTTCTCGGCAATCTTCCTATAGCCTAGGCCATCTTTATGTAGAGCAACAATTCTTTTTTTCAGATCCTCAGAAAATTCTTTCCCATGAGGTGCCATGTTGAACTTCCAGTGACCAGTATGAGAGAGTGAGAGTGATAACACCAAATTTAACACACCTGTTCCCAATTCACACCTGAGACCTTGTAACACTAATGAGTCACATGAAATCGGGGAGGGAAAATGGCTAATTAGGCCAATTTGGACATTTTCACCTAGGGGTGTACTCACTTTTGTTGCCAGCGGTTTAGACAGTAATGGCTGTGTGTTGAGTTAAATTCCAGCACAGTTATCATCACTTGAATGCTCCCAATCGCCCTTGCGATTGGGAGTTTTTGGACCACATGACTGCCATGACAGCCCTGCTTCTCGACGTCATAAACCTCCTAAAGGGCCGGGAGGCGCCGGCGCTAAGAGGTTAAGTTCTGCTAGTGAGGTCTGCTCGATGTGCTCAGGTGCAACTCAGTCTGTCTGCATAGTGTTTCACATTGGTCCGATAGGGAGGCATATTGGACAGTGGAAGGAAACCTGATGAATGAGTGCACAGCACAGCCCTGGTGATTTGGCAAAGGAAAAGTGCCTCAGTGCATGCTGGAATACTGTATAAATGCCAGGAGCACATGTGCTTGGGGTCTTTTCGATAGCAGAGTCCCAAAGGGAGGGTACAGGTGCCATGAGAGGAACTGAATCCAGAGGTCCTGTGAAGCTGACGGAAAGTGGAGACACTAAGGGGTCTGATTCTGCAGTACAGTGAGTACAGATCTGTGACAAGGGGCTTGACCTGAGGGAGACCACTCCTGCAGCTAGAAGAGTCCGTGGACAGGTGTCAGGAAAGGGGATGCTAGAGAGTGATAAGTCATCATACAGCAAGCCCTACGGGCACAGTGCTACACGCAGATAGAGGAATCTATGCAATTTCTCCTGTTCAGCCTGTGGACTGAATCATAGACATTTACATGTGTATAGTTAGCCTAAATATATCAGGGCAGGAGTCTAGCAGAAAAAAGGGTATATTTTGAAAATCCGTAGTTTGAAAACAGGAGATAGAAGATAAGATAGAAGATAATAATCATTTATGAAGAAGACGTCAGGTTTAAGTGCAATGCCTGTTTTACAGTTGCTTTCTATGGTACTCTTTGGAAGCAGGGATGTTGTCTTTTTTGCATGCAGATTTCCAGGCTACATTGTGGCATTGCTTGTCTGAATTAATTGATGTGTGTTCTTTTCTCTGAGATCAGGAGGCTATCTAAGCCAATTTGTTCTACTTAGCAAAAAGCCACCTCTTCCACAAAGACTTCACTGGAGAGGGCCAGTGTGGACATCTTTGTGGTCTGAAACAGTGAGGACTGTAATAAAGATGTAGCCTTTGTTGTGTCACTGTATAACCCTTATAGTGTTTATTTCTGTACATGGTAATGCAGAGGCTGCAAGAATAGCTGTTTGGGAGAACGGTGACACTACTGGGCATGGGGGCCCCTGAAAAAAAATTGCTTTGCCAAAAGTAAATTTTGGATCTGATAAATAAAAGCCACACAGTTGTAGTTGTGGACGATGTTCCTAAAATAGGGTGACCAGACATCCCCGGTTTCCTGGGACAGTCCCTGGACTGAGGACACTATCCCCGGACCAAGTCTGTCCCCGGTTTTGTCCCCGGATTCAGGGCCGGATTAAGGTAGACACGGCATCCTATGCTGGCTGAGAAACAGCCTGGTGGCTATGATGCCGACGCCTCCTGCTGAACAATCTCACGGCCACTCCTGCTGCTGGAGGAGAGGCAGAGCCAAAAATTGTCTGCATGGTGGAGTGCTGAGACCGGGAGGTCAGCAGGTGGGGGGGGGGTTAGTTTTTACACAGGTGAGGGCAGTGGGGGAGCAGGGGTCAGAGCTGATGCAGCTGCATGGAGAGATGGAGAGTTTAGCTGTTGTGGGTAAAAGGCTAGGAGGTGGCTGCAGAGATAATTTGTGAGAGAAGGGTGCAGTGGTGAGTTTGGATATGGGGGCAGAAGTGTCCTCTGTGTATAGCAAACCTCTGGACCATGCACTCTATGTCTAACACCCTGCTATATATTATGTAGTTCTGTGCCCTGCGCTCTGTGTATTATGCAGTCTTGAACCCAGCGCTCTGTGTATTAGGTAGCCCTGTGCCTAGCGCTCTGTGTATTATGCTTTCCTGTGCCCAGCGCTCTGTGTATTACGCAGTCCTGTGCCCAGCGCTATGTGTATTATGTAGTCCTGTGCCCAGCGCTCTGTGTATCATGCAGTCCTGAACCCAGCGCTCTGTGTATTAGGTAGCACTGTGCCCAGCGCTCTGTGTATTATGCAGTCCTGAACCCAGCGCTCTGTGTATTAGGTAGCACTGTGCCTAACGCTTTGTGTATTATGCAGTCCTGAACCCAGTGCTCTGTGTATTAGGTAGCCCTGTGCCTAGCGCTCTGTGTATTAGGCAGTCCTGTGCCCAGCGCTATGTGTATTATGTAGTTCTGAACCCAGCGATCTGTGTATTATGCAGTCCTGAACCCAGCGCTCTGTGTATTAGGTAGCACTGTGCCCAGCGCTCTGTGTATTATGCTTTCCTGTGCCCAGCGCTCTGTGTATTAGGTAGCACTATGCCTAGCGCTCTGTGTATTATGCTTTCCTGTGCCCAGCGCTCTGTGTATTAGGTAGCACTATGCCTAGCGCTCTGTGTATTATGCTTTCCTGTGCCCAGCGCTCGGTGTATTATGCAGTCCTGTGCCCAGCGCTTTGTGTAATTATGTAGTCCTGTGCCCAGCGCTCTGTGTATTATGCAGTCCTGAACCCAGCGCTCTGTGTATTGGGTGGCCCTGTGCCTAGCGCTCTGTGTATTATGCTTTCCTGTGCCCAGCGTTCTGTGTATTATGTAGTCCTGTGTGCAGCGCTCTGTGTATTTTGCAGCTCTGTGCCCAGCACTCTGTGTATTATGTAGTCCTGTGTGCAGCGCTCTGTGTATTTTGCAGCTCTGTGCCCAGCACTCTGTGTATTATGTAGTCCTGTGCCATTTGCCAATTAAAAAAAAGTATGTCCACGGATTTCATTTTAAATATCTGGTCACCTTATCCTAAAATTAGAAGTCATCCTCTTATTTGTGATTAAACTGTATGGGGTTTCATTAGAAAATGGTGCAGAAGTGTTGAAAGTAGTTAGGTGTTTATCTGACACTACTAGTAGAAGAATAAGAGGAACATTTGAAATATTGTCAAAAAAGCTAGTCAAGAGTGCAATGTAATTGATGTTTTAGTTCTCTGAACTTATATATCCTATTGCGTATTTTGTTTATTTTAGAAGGTGGCTGCTTTTTATTTGGTAATTTTTTACATTAGTACTTTGGCGCAGGGTGGAGATTTCTTGTGAATATCACAAGTGAATTTCCCTATTTTATATAATGTATTTAATATGGAATTCAAGAGTTTTTGTACAAGAGTTTAGAAGTGGAACTATATTCACCTCAGCTCCAGCAATGCAGTGTCCTGGAGCTCCCTACGGGTCACTGATATGTTCTAGTGGCTGGCTTCGGCGGAAGCAAGCGCCCGCCACTTTCATTGGACGGGCTGACGGAACATCACTCTGGCACATGCACAGGAGTGCAGTCACATTCTGCATTGCCAAATTTGTGCAGTGAGCAGCATGCAGCCTATTAGTGCCCATCAGTGCAGCATATCAGTGCAGGCCCATTAGTGCAGCTTATCAGTGCCGCCCTATCAGTGGCCATCAGTGTTGCCTTATCAGTACCCATCAATGTAGCGTATCAGTGCCCCTCAGTGCCGCTTCATCGGCGCCCCTCAGTGCAGCCTCATCAGTGCCCCTCAGTGCAGCCTCATCAGTGCCCCTCAGTGCAGCCTCATCAGTGCCCTTCAATGCAGCCTCTTTAGTGCCCATCAATGCAGACTCACTAGTGCCCAATAATGCAGCCTATCAGTGCCCATCAATGCAGCCTATCAATACCCATAAGTGCAGCCCTATCAGTGCCCATCAATACAGCAGAGATCACAGGGAGGATTGCCGGCCAGATTACAAAGAGCGGGGATCTCCCTCTGTGACACGGCTTGTATATGAAACGCTGGATGCTGTCAAACAAAGTCCAGCCTCCTGGATCGGCATTGGACCAGTGTGCTGTCTATCATAGGAAATGTCCAGGAGGCAGGACTTTGTTTGACAGGGCTGGCATTTCATATACAGGCTGTGTCACAGCGGGAGATCCCCGCACTGTGTGATATGGCCGGTTCTCCTCCTGACAGTTTCTCGGCTGATCGCTTCTGGCAGAAAGGGTGTGCTCTGATGCCCTGTAAAAAAAGGCCCAGTTCACTACTGCTCCACGCTTGCCCTTAACTAATTTCCACTCGCCAAATGCGTGCAAGCGAGTGGAAATTTTGAGGGCTGATATAGGTAACAATTTTGTGAGATGACAGCTCTTATGTCTATCGATAACTTAGACTTTTTTCTGATTACAAAGACTTTGTACAGGGATTCAAATGACTGGGAAATAACTATACCAGGATTCACACTCTTAAGGAAAGAAAGAGTATTTAAGAAGGGAAGGTGGAATTGCAAAGTCAAGAATAACATAAAACATTAATTTAGAAGCCAAATTAACCACTTAAAAACCTCTGAGTCTGCCATCAAACCAAAGAGGGATCGCCTCGTAAGTTGACTGATCAAAATTGGCCTGTTCAACAGGCACTGAACGAATTCTAATCAATGTGTGGCTATCCCTGTTCAACACAAGTCAATCATTAGAATGAAGAAAACAAGATGGAAAAGTTTTCCTGATCAGCGGCTGCAACTGCATTAATGTATTCTGATAGCAACTGGTCTCGCTGTCAGAATAAAATGTCCTGGTGAAGATTCCTCCATCCATCCGGTTTGTGTAGATGCAGGAATCTGTTCTTTTTTTTTTTTTTTAGCCCACTGGCTGCAAAAAAAAGAAAAAAAAAAAAAATATATATATATATATATATATATATATATATATATATATATATGTATATATTATATATATTAATATATGGGCAGCTTTAGAATTGGTAAAGCATACAGACCCCCAGGACAGGATTATTATAACCTGTTGATTGATAAGGTAACTCAAATGACAATGCAGGAGAGGTATTAACTATGGGTGATTTCAATATGCTGGACATTTCTTTTCAAATTGTGATTACAGACAGAAACAGAAATTTGTGGGATGCATTGAAAGGGGTTTCTCTAAAACAGTTAAGCTGCCATCTATGGATCAGAAATGAGATCCATGTTTGGGCAGGATGGTTGAACAGAAGTTGATCTACTTCTGTACAATCGGCCTGTTGGAAAATGTCTGCATGATCAGTGCCACTGGCTATAGCTGGCAGTGCTGATCAGTGTATTAGCTTGCTATGGGGCAGACACAGAAGGGGAGTAGAGAGCGCTGGCGGGGGACCCCAGAATTGGAGGTTACGGGCTTATCTGTGCAATAGAACGACACAGAGCAGACACTATAAATATGTAACCCTAATAGAGTTACACAGGCTGTATTATCTGAAATGCCCAGTAGATGGCAGATGGACTCAGTATGCAGTTAATAAAACATTGAGCATTGAACACAGGACTTGGCCTTTTCAGTCACATGATTGTGGCATCATCACAGTGTGACCAGGAAGTGGTGTGTGAGGAAAGACTGAGGGAGATAGACACCAGCTCTGGATGACTTCTTATCCTTCTGCTCAGGTTTTATCACCTATTAATGTCCTGGGAGGACTTCCTGCACAGCTCTGAGGAAGGAGGTCATGGAAGACTTCTAGAAGTTACCACATGCTCAGCCAGAGAAAGGACATGTGACTAGCTGTGAAAGACTGCAGCACAGAGATAGAACCCTGCTGAGAGAACTTACTTCACCCAAGACCACACCAGCTGAGAGAGGGACCCCTGGCAAAGACAAGCACTGAGTCCTGACGTCTGGTGAATCCAGTAAAAGGAGACTGCAGCGGACTGATCTGGTAAATTGCATTGTGAGGGTAAGCCAAGCCTCTCCCTGTATCACCCCAGGGCACCTGTCTCCTCACTCACAGTAAAGACTCTGCGGTCCAGAGTGGACATTGCACAGCTCAGGCTGCTTCAGTTATTCTGTGGAACAGGACTTATAAGGGCCCCAACTCTCCTATGTGCACCAACGGCCATTAGGGTGAAGATAAGGGGGTGGGACGCAGGTGTGCTAGTGGGTGGGTGAGGAAAATCCACATTGCATTGTTATCTGTGCTACTCTATTGTATTTTCCTATGTATGTTGGTTCATTTGCTACTTACTATATAAAGTTAGTTCCAGTTAGGCTGTGTCAGTCTCATTGCACCAAGTATGTTCCCAGTGGGACCCCACATCCCTGGGTGGAGGCACTGCCGCAGACATGTACCCCAGCTCCCAGATAGCGGAGGCTCAGGATCCGCCTGTCAGGCATAGTGAGTTAACTAGGGTTAGGGACCCCAAAGACACTAGGGGGCGCCCTCAAAACCCCGTTACATATGGAGGCACTGCTGAGATCTATTGGGGTACAACCAGTGAGAATAGGTTAAGTCCTCAGGCCACTCCCTCCTTTGCAAAAGAGTGGGTCCAGCAAAGAAATGTACCATTACAGCAAGCTGTGATGTTATGCAAAGTTCCCTCCTGCTGTGAGATGAATCACGTCATCTTGTGTATAGAAATTCGACTGGGAATAGAAATGGCGACCATCAGGGATATCCTGCAGGATTCTGAAGGCCAAACTTACATGTTAATATATTGTCATACGGACTTGGGAGACCATGAGATGCCTACCAACGTTCGTTTATATGGAGCCCCGGATGAAGGATGCTCCTTAGTGTACGCTCTCCTTGATAAGGAAGAAAGGGTCTCACTGCAACCACCCTTTAAATTAGAACAGAAAGACTATGTCACGGAAAGTTATTCTAAGCTCCTGACTCCCATCTCAGGAAAGGCCGGAGCCATTCCTAAACAAGCTGCCCATCCTATTACAGGACAGGGGATGATTACTCCTAAAGCAGAATTTCATCCATCTGCAGCATTACTGAAACCAGACAACCCTGAAGTACGCACCCTGCCTACAGGAGGTAGTGATGTATCGGACATACTACAGAAACTCTCAGAAGCCATAGTGACGGCAAACCACACCCATAGTTACCGCAAACTAAAGGTGTTTTCTGGGAATCAGCCTGTTCCTGCAGGAGAAGAGCCTTTTGAGGTCTGGAAGGATAATGCTATGCAGTTGTTGGAGGAATGGTCTTGTACGGATACCATAAAGAAACAGCGGTTGGTAGAGAGTCTTCGTTTTCCCGCTACAGACATGATAAGACTGTACAAGGGAGTAAATGGGCAAGCTACTGTGCACGACTATCTACGAGTCTTACAGGATGCTTATGGGAAATCAGAAGATTTGGATGATCTGTTGGTTAAGTTCCTAGCCACTAAGCAGAAGGAGCATGAAAAAGCCACTGACTATATCAACCGGTTACAGCTATCGCTAGGAAAGTTATTCCATAAAGGAGCAATCACTGCCTCTGAGTTGGATGCTCGGCTATCTAAGCAAATTCAGAGAGGTGGTTTGACCAATAATCCAGTTATGATTCTGCTGAGAGCCAAGTTGGATGATAAAGTTCTGCCTTATTCCACCTTAATAAATACAGCCAGGAGATTGGAAGACCAGATGTGTCCACCCCTACAGAAGGAGAAAGAGGATACAGAACTGTCAGCTCTTAGGAAGAAGGTGGCTGAATTGGAGCTCTTATGCAAATCACCACCTGAGAGAGCAGATCCTCCTGGAAGTGGGGGGCAACACAGGAAGACTCAGAAAAAGCTGTTTCCTGAGGATTCACCCCGCCGAGGGGACTGCTTTAAATGTGGAAAGTCAGGGCATTTTCAGCGGGAGTGCTCTGTGAATTCCATGGAGGTGGATGTGGAGGTGCTGGCAACGGAGCTCGAGGAGACTCAAATGACCAGGTCTTACAAGCAGAGGAAGACCCGGCCTACATATAGTCTATCTGTTGGGGCCAAGATTGGGCCTAAATCTTTGATACACGTGCAAGTAGAAGGAATTCATGCTTCAGCATTGCTAGATACAGGTTCTCAAGTCACCATTATCTACAGAGACTTCTATGAACGTCATTTGAAACACATTCCTATGGAACCTGCAGGAGAGTTTCAGCTATGGGGTGTTGGGTCTCAAGCTCAACCTGTGGAGGGATGCATAAAACTGACCATAACTATTCCCCAGTTAAACACCGGGATGATATATCCTATGGAGCTGGAAGCTTTGATATGCCCTGCAGCCAAGAAAGTGTGTGCCCCAATAATATTGGGTACTAATGCAAAGATGGTACAGGATGTATTCAGGGCCTATCTGACAGAAGTGGGAGATGTCTCTTTAGACCGATTGATGGAGGTCAGCCCTGTCCTAGGAAAAGAGTGTCAACGACTAGCCCTTGAAACAAAACCAGGGTTGTGCCACTATTCAGGAACAGAACCTGCAGTTGTGAAGCCTGGTGAGACCAAAACTTTACGAGCCATAGCCTCAATGCACCATGAAATGTTGGGGGGAACTGGACAATACCTTATTGAGTCTCTGCCTGAAGAGGATCAGAAGAAGGGCTGGACTCTCATACCTGAGGTAAAAGATTGGCGAAAAAGCTGGTGTCGGAGCTTTCCTGTGATGGTACAGAATTTAACCCCCACAGAAATCCGGATTGATCGTCATCAGAAGATTGGTGTGATACACCTTTTAGATCAAGTTTTGTCCATCATGTCTGTGAGTGCAGAACAGAAGGATCATGTGAAAACACCTTTAGATTTTGATCTAGAAGATTTTCCTCTACCACAGCAGTGGAAAGACAGCCTTCGTTCAAAACTGGCCACCCGAGAGGGAGTGTTCTCCAGAGCAGAGTTGGACGTGGGGTGTTCTAAGAGTGCCACCCATGCTATAAGACTTGCTGATTCTACTCCTTTCAGAGAAAGGTCAAGAAAAATACCCCCTCGAGATGTGGAAGATGTCCGGGACATACTCCAGCAGATGAAAGGAGCAGGCTTCATCACAGAGTCCCGGAGCCCCTATGCCTCACCTATTGTGGTAGTGAGGAAAAAGAATGGTTCAGTTCGGCTATGTGTGGACTACCGTACTCTGAACAAGAGGACTGTGCCAGATCAGTACACTTTGCCACGGATAGAGGATCTCCTGAACGCCCTATCTGGCAGCCAGTGGTTCAGTGTGCTTGACTTGAGGTCTGGATATTATCAGGTACCCATGAAGAAGGAGGATCAGGAAAAGACAGCTTTCATCTGCCCTTTGGGGTTCTTCCAGTTTACCAGAATGCCACATGGAGTCACAGGAGCTCCTGCTACTTTTCAGAGGCTGATGGAGAAAACTGTGGGGGATATGAATCCCAAAGAGTGTCTAGTGTATCTAGATGATCTAATTGTTTTCGGGAAGACGCCAGAGGAGCATGAACAAAGGTTGCTAAAGGTGTTGGATCGACTTCAAGCTGAAGGCCTGAAGCTATCAGTGGACAAATGCCGATTTGCCCAAAACTCTGTCACTTATGTGGGGCACATAGTCTCCGCTGAAGGAGTAGCCACAGATCCTGCTAAAATTGAAGCAGTGTTGAATTGGCCAAGACCAAATAACATCAGTGAGTTGCGGTCCTTTCTCGGGTTCTGTGGTTACTACCGAAGGTTCGTGAAAGACTACTCAAAGATTGCTCGAGAGTTACATGACCTGCTGAAGATTACCTCTGACGTAAGGGGTGCTAAGGCACCATATCCTAAAGACCCCTTTGGAGAAAAATGGACTTCAGGATGTGAAGACGCCTTTCTGACATTGAAGAAGAGACTTACAGAAGCCCCTGTCTTAGCCTATGCAGACCCTGAGAAACCATATATCCACCATGTGGATGCCAGTATGGAAGGCCTAGGGGGTGTACTGCACCAAAGTTATCCAGAAGGATTGAGGCCGGTGGCTTACATAAGTAGAAGTCTTACAGGTGCAGAGAAGAACTATCCAGTTCATAAATTGGAATTTCTGGCACTCAAGTGGGCCATCGTGGATAAGCTGCATGACTATTTGTATGGAGCAACATTCGAAGTAAGGACTGACAACAATCCACTTACCTACATACAGACTACAGCTAAGCTTGATGCCACAGGACATAGGTGGTTGGCTGCCTTGTCAAGCTACAGTTTCAGCCTGAAGTACAAGCCTGGGCCCAAGAATGTCAGCGCAGATGCCCTGTCCCGCAGACCTAGACTCCCTCCTCAACGAGAAGAAGAGGAGTGGGAAGAGATCCCTGGGCCGGGGGTAGGAGCCTTTTGTCAGATGTATGTGGTGGCCGAGAGTCAAGAAGAATTTGCCGAGCTAAGAGGGATAGACTCCATTAGCCACTCTCCGGAAGCTGTGCCTGAGGTGTTCCATGCTCCAGTCATGCTTCAACAGTGGTCCAGTATAACCACAGAAGACAAGAGGAAGGCTCAAGCGCAGGACTGGTATATTGGGATAGTTATCAGAGCAATAAAGACAAAGAATCCTAAATTGCTGACTTCTTTACCTGTGAGTCAAAGAGAATTATACCGAAGAGAATGGAGCCGACTACATCTCGAAGATGGAGTACTCTATAGGGTCGTGAAGTATCATGATCACCCTGACAGAAAACAATTGGTACTACCGCACAGATACCGTGGCATGGTCCTGAGAGCTCTCCACGATCAACATGGGCATCTCGGGGTGGACAAGACCTATGGCCTAGTGCAAGATTGGTTCTATTGGCCTCGCATGAGGGAACATGTCGAGCAACATGTACAGACATGCAGGAGGTGTATCCAGAGGAAGACCCTGCCTGTGAGAGCTGCCCCTATGGTTCATCTGAAAAGTACGGGACCCATGGATCTTGTGTGCATGGACTATCTCTGCATTGAGAACGATACAGCAGGAATTGGAAATGTGCTGGTGGTAACAGACCACTTCACCAGATATGCTCAAGCCTTCCCCACTAAAGATCAAAAGGCTGTGACTGTAGCCAAAGTCCTTTGGCAGAAGTATTTTATTCACTATGGACTACCCAATCGGATACACTCTGGTCAAGGTAGAGACTTTGAGTGTAAGTTGATCAAGGAGCTGTTGGACATGTTGCAGGTGCAGAAGTCCAGAACCACACCTTATCATCCGGAGGGCGACGCACAGCCAGAATGGTTTAATAGGACCCTCCTAGATATGCTAGGGACTCTCAAGCAAGTCGAGAAGCGGTCTTGGAGTAAACATGTGGAAGCCATGGTCCACGCATACAACTGTACAAAGCATGAATCTACAGGGTTTTCACCCTATTTCCTAATGTTCGGAAGAGAAGCTCGATTGCCGATAGATGTCCGTTTGGGAGTGTCTCCTGATGGAACAGATTCAACTTCACACTTTCAATATGTGAGGAACCTCAAACAAAACCTTCATCGGGCCTATGAGTTGGCCACCCAAGCTGCAGCAAAAATGGAAGAACGGAACAAAAGAAGGTATGATGCTAAGGTGAGATATCGGGAGATTCAAGCAGGGGATAAAGTTCTTCTCCGGAATCTAGGTGTGCCTGGAAAACACAAACTGGCTGACAGATGGAAAGATACCCTGTTTGAGGTTGTGTCCAAGCTGGAAGGACTGCCAGTGTACAACATTAGGGGCCCGGAGGGCCGAATAAAGGCTTGGCATAGAAACCATCTGCTTCCAGTTGTGTATGCTGATGAAGAGGAGCAGAGTGGTGAAGAACTGAGGGAAAATCCAGCAGAGAGTCCTGGAAATGGGGCAGAGGAGACCCCGGGAACTCCCAGTGCAGAGGATCAGTGGTGGTCATCACCCGCTGAAGAAACACAGCAATTGTCTCCTTTAACTCCTGTGGGTTCACAAAGTTCTCCAAGGTTAAATCCAGAAAGTCCATGTTTTGTGCCTGGAACTTCCCTTAGAGACTCTAGTTCGAGGGCCGCAGTCGAAGTTCCACAGTTAATGTCCCAAGATCCTCTTCCACAGCGAGAACTGAGACACAGCACCAGAGTGCGGCAACCCACTAGGGCCCTAGTTTATGATAATATAGGAGAGCCCAGTTATGCCCCGCTGATACAAGCGGCATCTAAAATGGCCACTTTCCTACATGCACTAGCTGAAGTGGTAAATGTTAGTGACTCTTTACCCTAGATAACTAGCTAGCTAGGATGTTACTGTGCTAACTGTACTATATGTATGCTAAACCTTTTTCTGTTGAATTTTTGTTAAGCCCCCTGGCTAGGACTTGCCAGTGGAAGGCAAGTATTTTCAAGGGGGAGCATGTAACCCTAATAGAGTTACACAGGCTGTATTATCTGAAATGCCCAGTAGATGGCAGATGGACTCAGTATGCAGTTAATAAAACATTGAGCATTGAACACAGGACTTGGCCTTTTCAGTCACATGATTGTGGCATCATCACAGTGTGACCAGGAAGTGGTGTGTGAGGAAAGACTGAGGGAGATAGACACCAGCTCTGGATGACTTCTTATCCTTCTGCTCAGGTTTTATCACCTATTAATGTCCTGGGAGGACTTCCTGCACAGCTCTGAGGAAGGAGGTCATGGAAGACTTCTAGAAGTTACCACATGCTCAGCCAGAGAAAGGACATGTGGCTAGCCGTGAAAGACTGCAGCACAGAGATAGAACCCTGCTGAGAGAACTTACTTCACCCAAGACCACACCAGCTGAGAGAGGGACCCCTGGCAAAGACAAGCACTGAGTCCAGACGTCTGGTGAATCCAGTGAGAGGAGACTGCAGCGGACTGATCTGGTAAATTGCATTGTGAGGGTAAGCCAAGCCTCTCCCTGTATCACCCCAGGGCACCTGTCTCCTCACTCACAGTAAAGACTCTACGGTCCAGAGTGGACATTGCACAGCTCAGGCTGCTTCAGTTATTTTGTGGAACAGGACTTATAAGGGCCCCAACTCTCCTATGTGCACCAACGGCCATTAGGGTGAAGATAAGGGGGTGGGACGCAGGTGTGCTAGTGGGTGGGTGAGGAAAATCCACATTGCATTGTTATCTGTGCTACTCTATTGTATTTTCCTATGTACTGTATGTTGGTTCATTTGCTACTTACTATATAAAGTTAGTTCCAGTTAGGCTGTGTCAGTCTCATTGCACCAAGTATGTTCCCAGTGGGACCCCACATCCCTACCCCGGATGCCCCACTGGGTGGAGGCACTGCCGCAGACATGTACCCCAGCTCCCAGATAGCGGAGGCTCAGGATCCGCCTGTCAGGCATAGTGAGTTAACTAGGGTTAGGGACCCCAAAGACACTAGGGGGCGCCCTCAAAACCCCGTTACAAATAACATGTTATTTATTTTAGGTAAAAAAAAAAAATTACCCTTTAGAGTCGGTTCACACTAGCGCGACTTGTCAGCCTGACAAGTCGCGCTCCCTCGCGGTCCATTGAGTAGTACAGGACCCGTTCTAATAGGAGCGACACAAGTCGATCCGACTTAGAAAAAGGGTCCTGTACTACTTCGGGGCGACCTCGGAGTGACTTGCATAGACTTCCATTATCTAAAGTCCCTGCAAGTCGCTCCGAAGTCGTGGTGCATGGTGATGCACAAGTCGCCCCCGAAGTAGTAAGGAGTCGTGTCGCCTCAGTGTGAGCCGTCTCTTAGAAGCATGTTAATCAATTTCTGTTTGGTCTTGTCAGAGGTAAAAAACAAAAACGAAAAACAAGTTGAAGGTTTTAGCGGTGAAGATTTATTTTCAGGGTTTCACAAAGGCAGAGGTAGCAGATGAAATGGCTTGATTAAAGTTTATTACAGCAATGAGTCCTGATGGTATTCATTCAGAGCTCTAAAAGGGCTTTGACCTATAGTTGCTGGACATTTAATGGATCTTTTTAATCAATCTCTTCTAACAGGTGAAGTTCCCCATGACTGGCAGACACCTAACATTGTACCTTTCCAAATGAAGGGTTTTAAAGGAAGAAGCTGACAACTACAGGCCAGTGGGATTAACATTGGTTATAATAAAACTACTGGAATCACTTCTGAAAAAAGGATCAATGAAGAGGAAGTAAACTTCCATCTTTAAATTCTACCTATAGGTAAGCCCATGATAAGGCTTACCTATAGGTACCTAGAGGTAGTGTATATATCTCCTAATTGTGCACAGAGATATTTGCTGTACATGCAGCCAGTGACATCACAGGTGCACGCGCTCTGAAGGAACAGCCAGCCGTGCCATTCTTTCAGAGCCCTGCGCTGTGACCGGCGGCTCCCACGCGCATGCATGAGAGTGATGTCATCGCGCCTCTAGCCAGTCACAGAGCCAGAGTGTGAGAACCTCCAAGCAAGACGGGTGAATATGGAAGCACTCTCCAGTGATGACATCGCATCTCTGGAAGGCTTCGTTTTCATGTCAGTTTCATATGTTGTGCTAGTATGTAATGCATGCTAGCACATTATGCCTTTGCCTTGCAGGGAAGTGAAAAAAAACAGGCAGCGGTGTACAATTGCTGTAAAGCTGAATTCAGGGCTGGGATCGAAAAAAAAAAAGCCCTTTCAGTGGGGTCCTTCTGCACTGCAAGGATTAAAAGCTACATCATTTACAAAAAAAATATTGATAAGCAAGAATAGAGTTCAGAGACAGGCAACAAAAAAAATAGTGAAAGTTTAACAGAGAAGGGGAGAAGTGATTGAAATCCTTAAATAAAATAGATCTGAGAATAATGTGCAGGAGGGAAGTATTTTCCATATGAATTAAAGTGATAATAAAGGCTTTTTTTTAAATAACAAACATATCATACTCACCTGCTCTGTGCAGTGGTTTTACACAGAGCAAACCAGATGCTCCTCTTCCCTCTTGGCTCCTCCCTCTTGCCAAGTGCCCCCAGAGCAATCAGCTTGCAATGGCAATGGGGGCACCAAAACAGGCTGGTTCCCAAGCCGCAGCTCTGTGTATTCATTCACACACAGAGCTGCAGCTCGGCCGCACTCCTCCCTTTCCTCAATGGCTCACTGGCTGTGATTGACAGCAGCAGGAGCCCATGGCTCCCCCTGCAGTCTCAGCCAAAAAGAAGGGAAAGTCCCCGGAGAGCTGAGGCTTTTGTACACATCACTGCATGGAGATGGGGCTCAGGTAACTATTAGGGGGGCTGCTGAATGCAGGTAAAAAACCTTGAGCCTTTAGAACCACTTTAAGTTTAAGAACAAGGACTAGCAGCAGGAAAGTTCAAAACCAACCTTACAAAGTATTATTTTATTGAAACAATAGTTGATGCTTGAAACAGACTTTCAGGAGAGGTAGTAGGTCAGTCAATCGTAATTGAAATGATATATGGTTGGGGCACACATATATCTATACTCAGATAAAAGCTATAAAAAAAGACAAAACAAAGCTCCCTTTTCACCTGCCTAGTGAATTCTGAAAGTTGGGTCACAACCAACTAGAGGACCAAACAGCATTTACCCTTGTTGTGCTTATATTTGTTCAAGTGTTTACAATTGAGTTGCCTGTCATTTTTAAATCCATTGTTGATTTATACCTACAGGCGCATGCTCATTGCCCTCTTAATGGCGTCCATTGAGAGAGCAGTGCCGCCGTGAATCCCGCACACATGCATGAGAGTGACGTCATCGTGGCTTGGCCATTCAAACAGCCGCAGCCCACAAACACAGAAGGAGGAGTGGGTGAGGATTGAAGCCCTGTCAACGGTAGAGTGCTTTGTTTCCAGGTAAGTCTTTCATAATGTGCTAGTATGCAATGCATACTATCACTTTGTGCTATTAACTTGCAGGGAGAAGATTTTTGATTTCTTTTTTGCAGTTTACTACTGCTTTAAACTATTGTGCCTACAAAAGCTTATTTTGTCACTACTAGTGTGTTGGTACGTTAATGAGTTGTAGAGTCCAGCTATGGCTGGAATGGCAGAAGGGACCAACTATCTACTAGCTCCTTACTAAATCTTTGCTACAAGTATTGGGGCCAGACAAGGAAGGCATTGAAGTGATCCTAAAGGAATCTTTTTTATTTTAAAAAAAATAACAAACATGCCTATACTTACCTGCTCTGTGCAGTGGTTTTACACAGAGCAGCCCAGATCCTCCTCTTCTAGGGTCCCTCCGCCTGCAATCTGGGCCCCTTCCCCTTTACCGAATGCCCCCATGGCAAGCCTCTTGCTATGAGGGCACTCGTACTTACTCGCTCCTGAGCAAGCTCTTTATAAGACACAGAGAGGGCGGTTCAGCTCCGCCCCCTCTCCCGCCTCTCTGACTGTGATTGACAGCAGCGGGAGCCAATGGCTCCTACTCAGTGGTGTATTTAGGTTTTGTGCTGCCCTAGGCCTGACTAAACTTGTGCACCCCCTAATTTAAATATGACGCACCCCTTCCTGTAAAGGCCACACCTCTTCCTGTTTATGACCCGCCCTGTCATCTGTAAACCACAGACCACAACCACAGTCTATCAGTGCCCATCAGTGTAGCCTCATCAGTTCCCAGAAGGTCAGCCTCAGCAGTGCCCATCATCATACCATCATATCATACCAGGAGCTAGCGGTGTGACCGCTTTATGGGGGTGCCAGACTGATTTGCCTCCTGGACCCTTCCCTCCAGCCCAATTCACCCTATAAGACTGGCACTATACTAAAAGTGTAGCACAAGCCGGCAGGGACCCTTTTTAGTGGGGGAGCCGGGAGGGGGCTGTTTTTTTCTCATTAATCGTGCAGCTTTTTTGCTGCCCCCCTGCAAAGTGCTGCCCTAGGCCTGGGCCTTGGTGGCCTAGGCCAAGATACAGCACTGCTCCTACTGCTGCATCTCAGCCAATCAGGAGGGAGAGACCCAGGAGAACCTTGGGTCTCGTGCACATCGCTGGATCGGTATCGGGTTTAGGTAAGTATTAGGGGGGCTGAGTGGGTAGGTAGCTGCACACTGAAGATTTTTTACCCTCATGCATTGAATGCATGAAGGTAAAAACCCTTTAGCCTTTACAACCACTTTAATAATCATCCCACATCAATAACCAAATAAGAAAGTTAAGAGAAGTATTATATTCAAAAAGGAAGTCTCTTGCAGTTATTAAGACACACCAAGCTAAAGCAAAAGACAGATGTTACAGGGGTGCAATATCCACTGTCTGTTGATAAAGGGGATATTGCATCCCTGCAACATCCTTCTTTTGCTGTACCTCAGCATGTCACAATAAATACAAAACGTTTTTAACAAAGTAAGTTCACTTCGTCCCCATGTATTTAGTGACATAGAAACTGCAATGTGTACACTCCTCCACAGCTGCATATTTTAAAAGCAAGAAATCTTATGAGCTGATTTTTACAACTAAAAACAGGTATTTAAAATCTTTTTCTTTAATAATAAGATGATATTCAGCATTAGCACCATTTTGCTTATCCTGCTAGTTTTAATGCGTGTGGCGTACTTGCAGGATTTTGAAACATTTTCTATCACCTTAAAAAAAAAATGGAACTCATTTGGCTGCACATCTGTTATAGATCACAGGAGTGCAGTAGGTTTTGCACTCCTGTGACTCGTTTTTAGCAGAGAGCGAGTTGAAGTCCGCTTTCTGCTGGGGTCACAGAATTCGGTTCAGGCTCCGTGTCATCACAACCACAGAGTCGGGACCTGCCAACATGCCCGGACTGGCACCCGACTGCTGAGAGCCTGAGCCGGCCGCTCCCCACCCGTCCACAGCCTAGCACTCCAATGAGCGAGGAGGGGGAAGAGCAGAGAACTGCTGAGTGACAGTCAGCAGCTCTCTGCTCGAGGAGCTGTGAGAACCGAGCAATCAGCGGTGCTCAATCACTCGGTTCTCAGTGTAGAGCCGCCCGGGGACAGATGCAGCATCGGACCGATGCTGCATCCACCTAGGTGAGTATGAATAAAATAAAAAACAGAAACCCATACATCTTTTTTAAATCATTCCAATGTCAACAGTTTTTTTCAAGTTGACATTTCCAGTCAAAAACTGAAATAAGGTTCAAAACCTACCTCAATAGGTTTTCATAAAATATTAGGCCCCTTTCACACTAGGGAGTCCGTCGGCGGACTCCGTTTATCTCAGCAGGGGATCGATCCGCCGATCCCCTGCTGAGCAGGAGGATGACAGCTGTGTCTCCGCGCTGTGTGCGGAGACACAGCTGTCAGGTCCCCATGCATCTCTATGGTGGAATCGGATGGGAACAGACCGTCTGTCCGTTCCCATCCGATCCCATCCGATTCGGTGGACGGATGGAAAATCAGGTTTCCATCTGTACAGATTTGATGGATCGGATTGGATCGGATGTCAGCGGACATGTCTCCACTGACATCCGATGCCTCATAGAGATGCATGGGGTGACCGTTCAGATCCGCCAAAAAAACTGACAGGCGGATCTGAACGGTCCACCTGTGTGAAAGGGGCCTTACTGGAGACAAAGGTGCCTAAACAGGTTCCCCTGTAGCTGTAGTTCCTGTTTTAAAGAGGATGAACATTTTCTTGATTGCCCTTAAAGTAGAACTATTGAACCAAAGGAGGGGGCATTCTATGCATTATGATAAAGAGAGGTGACCAGCGCTACGGATTTCAAAATATGAAAAAAGGGGGGTGGAAAAACACACACACAAAATAATAAAATAATAAGGTGTAAGCTGCCCCAATCAAACCTTAGATGAAGGTGAAAGTGATAAATAAAAATGTGACGATTGGTGTTGGCGCTACCTTTATAAGTACCCCAAATAACGTGAGTGGGGATAAAAGGGTGTGAAGACCCACAAATAGTGAAATATGCCAAAAAGTATTGTAAAATGATAGTCAGGAATGCAAATCAGAGTGTTTATTTACATGAAGATCAAAATAAATCTCAAACAGTGCAATAAACAAATACCGTGAGTGTGATAAACCCACTACCACAAATTGTGTAAAATGAACTTAGTGATAGGTAAATAAACGTGCCACACAAAGTGTGATAATAAACTGAAAAAGACTTTGTGTGTAAAGTCCGTAGTGGCCACTAGGTGGCGTTTTGCTAATACAACCTGTATGATGATGAGGGGTTCCCCTTCGAAATATGATGCAATCAATAGCCGATGGCGGAAGGCCTAGATGCTCACAGAAGAAGAAATCCCATAGTGAATAGTAAAATCATACATAGCATAAAGCAAGGCGTAGATAACTCACTCGTGAGATGATCGAGATCAGAATACAGTGTGCGCCGGGATGCTTCCGCGTTCCACGGCCGACAACCGGAAGTGACGTATGACGTCGGAGACTCCGCCCTACGCGTTTCGTCACAATGACGTCAACTGGAGCGGCGTCAACTAAGCGTACTCCCGGACTTCTTATAGCCACCCGTATCCTAGCAACGGAGGGGACGGAACAACACCGCCATCTTGCTACTCCCGCTCCGGAAGCCATATTGCTCCACTACTAGCTTCTTGCTATGGATGTGCAGGGGAACGGCCATACTTCATCATATCTGATCAAACGAGTGTGTATACGAGCCTTACGTATTTGAACCATTTCTTTATTATTAACATTAAAAAAACTCGTAAAAAAAAAAGGCCAGTTAAAAAATGAAAAAATAAAAAGGTGAAATTAAAAAATTTTTTTGTTTTTTTAAAAAAACTGTTTAACGGACAGGTGGATATGTTATTGAACCCGGATGTCTGGATGGTAAAAAAAGGGGAATGAACTTATCCGGAAACTTCTGCATAATAGCCACAACAGAACAGAGGCAATAAATAATTAAATCGAGAATATGTGTATTAATGATTGAATCCTTAATTATGGTTTTTAGAAATTTGTTCCTGAGGAAAAAACACATATATCAAATTGCACATATGTCCTCAGAAACACAGAAAAAAAAAAAAAAATATAAAAATAAAAAACTCAAAAAGAAAAAAGGTTCCCTCAATGTGTATCAATAAAGAAACCAAGTGAAAAAATGTGTTTTTTTATTTAAATTAAACAGTACTTAGGTAAAAAATTCTGTGCGAATAATGACAATATTAATGGTAATAATGAGTGCCGGGTGATAAAGAAAACAAGAGTGTGTGTGAAAAGTGCATTAGTGCCTATGAATATGATGTTGGATGGGAAGGCACAAAAATACAAAAAAAGTTTTTTATATATATTTATGGTGAATATAGGGAAAAACTTAGAGAGGTTGTTTATATATAAAAGGATGCTGGATGAGAAAGCTGGATATCGACCAAAGGAGGGGGCATTCTATGCATTAGGATAAAAGACCTTATGTGTGTAGCAGCCTCCCCAGCACCCCCTAATACTTACCTAAGCCCCAGCAATGTCCAGGAGTCCCTCGTGCGTGTATTTTCACGCAAATGCGTTCACGCATTTTTGCACACGCATGTAAACTTTTTTTCCCGTCCTTGCGCTCTATGAAAATGGGCATTTGCAGATTTTTCTATTTTGTTTTTACTGAAGAATGTGCGGCGCCTGTTTACATGCCTGTGTGCATGGGCATATTCCAATTAATGGGCTGAATTTTAGCTCAGTAAAAAAAAAAGCTGTACTGAGCATTTTTAAGCTGCAGTGTGCTAGAAGCCTATGCGTTAAAATGGTCACCTATAGTCAACGCTGAAAGCTTATGTAGCCAGTAGACAACACAAGAGGACAATTGGAAGCCAGGGACAGAGCATTAAGGTATATATCACAAACACATCGTGGATTTCCAAATTAGCGTCCAAACATTTATTGAAGTGACCACATCAAAGCAAGTAATTGTGACATTTTGGCGCCACTCAGGACCCCTTCATCAGGCAAAGGGATCCTGTGCTATTTTGAAGATCCACGGTATGCTGCTGATATATGCTTTACACGTGTGTTGATACCAGGGCCAGTCTGGGAATAAAATTCAGCTCTGGAAATAATTTCATAACAGCCCCATAGCTTATTATACCAGCCAAACAGCATAACGTCATTTTTTTCTTGTTCATAAAAGAGAAAACCATGCATTTTAAAGCACATTTGAAGAGTGTATTATACAGTATATAGATAAGACAGATATGAAAGCACATAGGGCTATATATATATATATATATATATATATATATATATATATATACAGGGCTTTTTTTCAGCGGGAACGCGGGGGGACGCAGTTCCGGCACCTCCAGCACTGAATGTATGTAATGGCAAGGGGTGCTGGGCTTTGCTACGGGTGTCTTTTGATGCTGGTTGGTGGGGGATCTATTGTTGCTGGAGGTGATATATTTTTGCAGGGGGTTTATTTTTGCCGGGGAGGTCTACTGTTGCTCCTGGGGGACCTATTGTCTCTGGAAGGGATCTATTTTTACAGAGGGGGTCTATTGTTGCTTGGGGTTGGTCTTATGTTGCTTGGGGGGGGTCAGTTGTTGCTAAGAGGAATCTACTGTTGATAGACCCTGGCTGCTGGAGGGTCTATTGATGCTGTCTGTGGGGAAATCTATTGTTGCTGCTGAGGGTCTATTGTTGTCTAGGGGTATTTTGTTGTGGCTGGTCCATTGTTGCTGGTGGGATCTACTGTTTTTGGGGGGTCCTTTGTTGTTATGTTACTGCTTTTCTTGTCATTAACATTAACAATTCCCATACAAATTACTTAGTATCACAAATGATACTTGATTCTGTATTCTCTAAAAGGGGCAATACTGGGAGGTGGGTAGAGGGTGGAACCTAGGAACGGTGCTCGGAGGTAGGTAGGGGGCAGAGACAAGGGGAAACCCCCAAAAGTGGGAGTTCCTGCACCTATTCTCTGAGAAAAAAAGCCCCGTATATATATATATATATATATATATATATATATATATATATATATATAAGCAAATTCCGGTTAAAAGTGCGGACATGGTACAGGAAGGGTTCATAGGCTGTGTGGACATGGTACAGGAGGACATGTCACGGGCTGCAGACATGATACAGGAGATGCAGGGGCTGCGGGCATGGTACAGGAGATGCAGGGGCTGCAGACATGGTACAAGAGATGCAGGGGCTGCAGGCATGGTACAAGAGATGCAGCGGCTGCGGGCATAGTGCAGGAGGACATGCCAGAGGCTGTGGACATGGTACAGGAGATGCAGAGTCTGAGGGCATGGTACAGGATATGCAGAGGCTGAGGGCATGGTACGGGAGAGGTCATAGGCTGTTCAGACATGGTAAGGTAGATGCAGAGGCTGCGGGCATGGTACAGGAGATGCATAGGCTGTGTGGGCATGGTACAGGAGATGCATAGGCTGTGTGGGCATGGTACAGGACATGTCATAGGTTGTGCGACATAGTACAGGAGAGGCAGAGGCTGCGGGCATGGTACAGGATGCATAGGCTGTGTGGGCATGGTACAGGAGATGTCATAGGTTGTGCGGACATTGTACAGGAGATGAAGAGGCTGCGAGCATGGTACAGGAGATGTCATAGGCTGTAGACATGGTACAGGAGATGCAGAGGCTGCGGAGGGGTCTTACTTACCTATCTGTGAGGTGCCTTACATTTAAAAATGGCTCCGCCCTTCACCATCACGTCACTGCGTATGCGTCATCTGCCCGAGAATGGCTGAGCGTAATGCCTAAATCAGGACTTCCAAGCAGGGGCAGTATGTATTATTTTAATGAGATTTACAGAAATAAAAAATATTATATGGGGATTTGAATTCACAACATTTTCAAGATTACTGTGAGGGAAAAAGTATTTGACCCCCTGCTGATTTTGTGTGTTTGCCCACTGACAAAGAAATAATCAGTCTATCATTTTTAAGGTAGGTTTATTTTAACAGTGAGAGACAAAATAACAACAAAAATATCCAGAAAAACGCATTTCAAAAAAGTTATGAATTGATTTGCATTTTAACGAGTGAAATAAGTATTTTATTCCCTATCAATGAGCAAGATTACTGGCTCCCAGGTGTGTTCTATACAGGTAACGAGCTGAGATTAGGAGCACTCACTTAAAGGGAGTACTCCTAATCTCAGCTTGTTACCTGTATAAAAAGACACCTGTCCACAGAAGTAATCAATCAATCAGATTCCAATCTCTCCACCATGGACAAGACCAAAGAACTGCCCAAGGATGTCAGGGACAAGATTGTAGACCCACACACAGCAGGCGTCTCCCAGCAGCTCGACTGTACATTTAATTAGGCTGCACCTGATTTGGACTGCTGAGGGAATATAAACCCGCCCTTCACTGGGGTTCAGGGCTTCAGTATTTTACCTGTAAACTGTGTCCCTGTCTGAGCCTGAACCTGATTCTGAAACCTGTACCCTGGTCCTGATTCTGATGCTGTGTCCTGTTCCCTGCTTCCTGTACTTGCCTTCCTGCTCCCCTGGTCTCTTGTCCCAGTCTTCGCTCCATTTTGTATATACAGTAATCCCCCGATCCATCGCGGTTCAGTTTTTGCGGTCCCGGTAATTCGCGTTTTTTTTTGTAATGTTATTTTACTATATAAATCATTAAAAATGAAATATTTTTGTGTTTCCATAGCTCTTGCTATGTCTCTTAGTATCTTTATGTGTTTAAATGAGTTTCTATTGTTTTAAAAGTGTGTTTAAAGACCTTAAAATGCTTTTACACGTACAGTGACAGTAAAAAAAAACATGCCTACAATGCATTTTAATAGGGTTTTTCTATTTCGCGGAATTTCACTTTTCGCGGCTGGGTCCGGAACGTAACCCCCGCAATGGAGGGGGGTTTACTGTAGTTAGTTAGGTTAGTTTGGGGTTTTGCACTGTCACGTTATATTTCATAGGCTACTGGTGTTGGTATTGGAGTGTGTCTTTTGCCTTAATAAATGTATTTACACCTTATCCGTCTGGGTCCTTAGTGCAGCCAACTGATCTGATCACCCATGCTGGATACCTGCATATGGTATTCCTGACAGTGACAACAGTTGGTGCGATTATTTGCAAATGTAAAAAACACAAAATAACTGTCAATTTCCCTTGGTCTAAGGCTCTATGCAAAATCTCACCTCGTGGAGTTTTATTGGTCATGAGAACGGTGAGGAATCAGCCCAGAACTACACGGGAGAATCTTGTAAATGATCTCAAGGCAGCTGAGACCATAGTCACCAAGAAAATAAATGGTAACACACTACGCCATGATGGACTGAAATCCTGCAGCGCTTACAAGGTCCTCCTGCTCAAGAAAACACATGTACAGGCCCATTTGAAGTTTGTTAATGAAAATCTGAATGATTCAGAGGAGAACTGGGTGAAAGTGTTATGGGCAGGTGAGATCAAAATCAAGCTCTTTGGCATTAACTCAACTCGCTGTGTTTGAAGGAGGAGGAATGCTGCCTATGACCCCAAGAACACCATCCCCACCGTCAAACATGGAGGTGGAAACATTATGCTTTGCGTGTGTTTTTCTGCTAAGGGAACAGGACAACATCGCTGCATCAAAGGGATGATGGACGGAGCCATGTACCGTCAAATCTTGGGTAAGAACCTCCTGCCCTCAGCCAGGGCATTGAAAATGGGCCCTGGATTGGTATTCCAGCATGACAATGACCCAAAACACATGGCCAAGGAGACAAAGGAGTGGCTAAAGAAGAAGCACATTAAGGTCCCGGAGTGACCTAGCCAGTTTCCAGAGCTTAATCACATAGAAAATATGTGGAGGGAGCTGAAGGTTCGAGTTACCCGACGTCATCCTCGAAACCTTAAAGGGAATGTAAAGGCAGAAGGTTTTTTCATCTTTTTGCATTCTATGCATTAGGATAAAACCAACCTTCTGTGTGCAGCAGCCCCCCTAATACTTACCTGAGCCCACCTCTAACCAGCAATGTTGCCGCAGTGTTTTAGCTGTCCTGGATTCCCTTTCTTATTGGCTGAGACAGCAGCGCAGTGCGATTGGCTTCCGCTGCTGTCAATCAAAGGCAGTCAGCCAATCAGGAGAGAGAGAGGGCAGGATTGGGTCAGGGCTCTGTGTCTGTGACTCGGCTCAGGGGCCCCCAAAGCAAGCTGCTTGCTGTGGGGGCACTTAACAGGAGGGAGGGGTCTGGAGCACAGAAGAGGAAACTGGAAGCGGAGGATCTGGGCCACTCTTTACAATCAAACTTTACAATCACTTTAATGACAGGATCTGCAAAGAGGAGTGGGACAAAATCCCTCCTGAGATGTGTGCAAACCTGGGGACCAACTACAAGAAATGTCTGACCTCTTACCAACAAGGGTTTTACCACCAAGTACTAAGTCATGTTTTGCAAAGGGGTCAAATACTTATGTAGCACCCTCTTAGGTAGGTGCTAGTGAGAAAGTATAGTTTGTGCTCTGTCTGCTTACCAGAAGAGCTACAGGTAAATATATATTGTTCTCTGCCTACCAGAGAGCAGGATCTGTTAGTGAGGTATGCTCATTGTGCAACTCACTGTGCAACTCATTCTTTCTAGAGAGTGTTTCAAACTGGTCCAATAGGAAGGCATGTTGGACAGTGAGAGGAAACCTGACAAATAGGTGCATAAGAGAGAATTCCCCTATTATTGGGACTTTTTAGGCACATAAATATACAGATTCAACGATCTATGCAAAAAATTTATAAAGTTTATTAAAGTGACAAACATAGGAGCATAAATGTTAAAAACATTACAGGCGAAAATGTATGCATCAAGAATGTATAACCGTAACCGTGAATGGTGAAGATTGTAGCCCAATATATTTCGGAAAAACAATTTCCTTCTTCAGGGGCAATTCACAGTAGAAGTGTTCTAATAATAGAGATAACAATATAATTAGGCCCACCACACATGTTAAGCAGGATCATCATATATAGTATGACTATTGCACTTTAAACACAATAACAGGCAAATACATTTGTTATTATATGTTTCCCCCCCCCCCCCCAAAACAGTTGGAAAGAAAACACTTACATGGTTATTCTTGTCATACATATGGAGCCTGTAGGGTAGCTAAAAGCAGAGCTGAATGACCGCATATGTGGATCCACTATCACTGATGTCCATGCATTCCAAGGTTTTTTAGGAGACCGGTGTATCAAATTTGTAATTATGGGATGATTCACATAGAGAACCCCCGGATCTCCCAGTCTCTGTGGTCACCTGAAGTCCCAAAAATTTGGCTGCGGCACCCTGGAAACTGACAGTGGGGGCCAGCTATAAGGGAAAAGTATATAGACAGGATGTCTTAATTAGTTTTTTGGGCTTAGTATAAGCCTCCAAAAGTAGACACCTGGGTCAGTGAAGTATTCACCAGAGTGTCGTATATAGGGGCATAAGAGTTGTAGTTACCTGTGTGTTGTAAGACCCACCGATTCCACATAAGGGATCGACCAGCACAAATTGAAAAGTGTGGATAAAATGCTGACAATGTGGGGTGTTAAAATATTACCTTAATTGGTCCTTAACTGCCGGCAGCTGGTGCTTAGCCTACGGGGCTTCCTGGATCACAAGCGCCAGGACCGCCCCGCCATCTGTGTGCGCACGACAGAACGTCATGACGCTAGGCGGAACCGGAAGTGGCGCTTGCGTTCCACCGGCACGGGTCACGCAACCGGAAGCGGACAACCGCATCCGGTTTGCGATTGGCTAGGTCCGCCCATATGTGCAGAAAACTGCAATGGGTAGGGCCAGCCAGGGACAATGAGCGCCACTCGGCGATCTGTCTCCCCGTGCCGGGGTGGCCACAGAGATCGGGAAAAAATGAGTGGGGGGAATGAGAATCTTAAATTACCCAGGTTGTCAATGAATTTGTGATTTTCCTATTCATTAGATGTTATTCCCATATTTAAACATGAATAGAACAATGACAAGTGACAAGAAGTAGAGATAATGGAAAGTTAAAAAAATGTCAATACACATAATGAAAGATTTACTGTGGTAGCAGAATATTATGCGGTAATATCTGGTCTGGAATTAGCTACTCCTTTTACAATTCTATGTAGTGAATATGTAATATACAAAACACATCATGTGCATTATGGAGTAAGGACATTGGGAAATAATATGGATGTTATAAGATATAGAATACAGTTATTTTTCCATCCCTCCCGATGAAAACCCTTCAAGAAAGGGTTTGAACGACATTGCTCCATTGAGGCCAGGAGACTCCGTCGCTTTTAACAGATGTATCCACCTCAGCTCGAGTTGGAGGAGACTTTTGTTCCAGTCTCCTCCTCTCGGGCTGGGGTGTATACGATCCAAAATAAGGAACTTAATTTTTGGAAATTTACCCTTATGGACTAATTTTACGTGACGCCCTAGGGGGAGCTCGGGGTCTGGCTTGCGCATACTAAGGATGTGGCGGTATGCGCGACGCCAGAACTCCTGTTTAGTTTTTCCTATGTAGAAGCATCTGCATGTACATAGGAGTAAATAAATGACACCGATCGTGCGACAATTCGCAAAATGTCTTGCCCTAAAGATCTGACCATTGGGTAGACTAGGGGACAAATAGGTGCATGAGCTTTTGATACATTCCTGATGATTGGCAGAGGGAAAGTCGCCTCAGCGCATGTTGGGATACTGTATAAAAGCCAGGAACACATGTGCTCAAGGTCTTTCGTTGGGGAGCGGAGTCGTGGAGGGAGGGGGCAGCTGCATCCTCCTCTGTAGAGGTGCCATGTGGCCTCAGGGGGTCGCCCTGAGGGCCGAAAAAGTAGCAGGGAGGAGCTGAACCCAGAGATCCAGGGAAGCTGACTAAGAGGGAAGACACTGGAGGATCTGTCCCTGCAGTACAGTGAGTACAGAAACTCGTGTCAAGGGGCCTGACCTGAGGGGGGGCTACCCCTGCTCCTAGGATAGTCAGTGGACGGGTGTCAGCGGGAAGAGGATGCTAGTGAGTGTCCTGAAGATAGATTATCGTCCATCAAGTCTTCTTGTTAGAGGGCAAAGAGAACAAGTGACTTAACCCCATCCACCCTAGTGGCAGTGTGGATTAACAGCCTGGCTGTTTCATATCTTTTCAAGCAGAGTTTTGAAAATAGAAGTCCTCAAACAATGTGAATAGTTCAGTTGGAGTATCCCACTATTCCCTTCTCCTATTCCAAAGTTATCAATAAACAACAAAACAAACAACACCCATAGGCTGTTCATTCATGTGAGGAGCCATTGGGAACAAGGAGAGATTCAGAGACTTGTTCAAGTAAATGTGTGCTGGTAACCAGGGGAGCCCGAAAAGACAGAATCCAGCAGTTCCTGTGGGGGCAGTGCTACACTTATTTCACTTATTAAAATGATAATCAATTTATAACGTTTTTCTGGATATTTTTGTTGTTATTTTGTCTCTTACTGTTAAAATAAACCTACCATTAAAATTATAGAATGATCAATTAATTTATCAGTGGGCAAACGTACAAAATCAGCAGGGGATCAAATACTTTTTTCCCTCACTGTATATGAGATTTTAGTGACTGGGATTACATTTACTTTAAATCAGCACCCAACTGCTCACTTTGGCATAATTGTATAACATTTTGTAGAGGGAACTTTCGAAAAAAAAAGAACCAACAGACCCCTTATGACTAGGTTTACACTTGTTCAGTCACAGTCATCGCATGTGATTCGCAGCGCATTGTCTGTGCGAAACAAATTCATACAAACTGTATGGCTGAAATCGCATCGCATTCACACCAAAATGGTGCAGGACCCTTTTATTAGTCCGCACTGAAATCGGATCGCATGGGTGTACACACCTATGCGATCCAATTCCTGCACCATTTGACAGTTCGCACTGCGATCTGTGAACTGATCTGGCAGTTTCGACTTTACATTGACACCCCAAGCTGTTCCCAGATGTCAGTGTGAACCAGTGTGCGATTCAGGTGCAATGTGGGAACCGTCACTGAATCGTAGGGTTTCCCTCATCGCGCCAGTGTGATCGGGACTTAAGCCTAAAGGCTACCCTATACAACCTGATTATATGCTCTCCTTCAGATCAACAGTATATCATACAAGAGTCAGTCTGATTTAATACTAAATAAATGGATTTCCTAGATTTGTCCTCTTTTTACATTGTTTTGGTAAATCTAAAGCAGATTGTACAATCAGATGGTGTAGTGTATGGCCAGCTTTAGACTGTGTAAGTTTGTAAGCAGTTTCAACCAACTTTAAAAATCAAAAATAATGAAATGGAGAAAGGGAAATTATGACCAACAAATCTGATTTATTGAGCGTTTTAATAGAAAATGTTAGTAGCAAATTGCCTTAAAGTGTTACCCACAAAAGTAAAATCTGTCTGTATATGCAGTAAAGCATGCTTGTTATACTCACTGTGGAACCTAAGGGGTTAATCCTTTGCTTTGTGTATGAAGGCTGTTTGATCCTGTCTTCTCTGATCCTCTTCTTCTTTCACAGTCTTTAAAAAAAAAAAGAAATGATATTTCCAGAGCCAGGGGACGGGATGCACATGCTCAGTTTGATGTGTATTGCTAGAGTTTTTTTTTTTTTCTTGAGGGAGTGCATGTGATCAGGACAGGGCCAATCAGCACTGTCCAGACATGTCCAGACAGAGGATCAGAGTAGAATGAAATCTCCTCCTACAAGCTTTACTAGTAACTGATACAAGTCACAAGGCTGCTCTATACTGATGATGAGAAAATGTATTTATCTATTTATATTTACTAAAATAATTCAACTTTCATTCAACGTTCTGTTTACAGTGGGAGAGCAGATATACGTAGTGAATGCAAGTTCTGAGTTTAGTAACACTTTAAGCCTAGTACACACCAGTGTTAATTTTGGCAGCAAATTTCAATTTAGTTTTAGTCTTAGTCTGAGGACTAAAATGGCATTTTAGTTTTTGTCCCATTTTAGTCTTCTGCAAGTGTTTTAGTTTTAGTCGTATTTAGTCGACTAAAACTCCAGTACATTTTAGTCGACTAAAACGTCCTACATTTTAGTCGACTATAACTAATTTTAGTCATCTATAATCGAATGTGTGTAGTTCAATTGTAATTTGTAATGCATTATTTAAGCATTTCTCTACAATTTCCAAACTCATTATATACTACTGCTGGTCCTGGAGTGAAAAATCGAATATGTTATTATTTATGGTATTAAGCTTTGAGCATGCACCAGTGTTAATTTTGGCAGCAAATTTCGATTTAGTTTTAGTTATAGTCTTTTGACTAAAATGCCATTTTAGTTTTAGTCGTATTTTAGTCTTAAGACTAAAATGCCATTTTAGTTTTAGTCGTATTTTAGTCATCTGAATTGTTTTAGTTTTAGTCGTATTTTAGTCGACTAAAATTGTGTTAATTTAGTACAAAAAACGTTTTAGTCGACGAAATTAACACTGGTACACACTAATAGTTTTTTTTTTTTTTTCGTTCAATCCAGTGGGTTATATGTCCGATGTTAGTACAGCGATCTTCCCCGCTGACCTGTTGTGTTCTGACAGCGGGACAGCCCACCCACCAGAACACTCCGGCCGTCGCTCACAGCCATTGGACTGGCCGATGTCTCCCGACATTCGGCCTGCGTGTACTAGACATTAGTCTGTTTGGATGATTTTACAATGAAATCTGTTTAAAAATGGTTCTGAAGAACCAATAGGATTTTCTTTTCCTGTGCCTCATATGTTAATGTACCGATATAAGGAGTGTCAGACCAAAGGATAGAAGAGACCAAGCCAACTTTTTGCATTGCACTAAAAGGCAGCCAACATGTATGAGGGCCAAAAAACACTCTCCCCTTCACATGGGCTATGCAAGGTACTTGGTTTCTGGACCTGGAGAGTAAAGCCTCGTACACACGCAACGATTATCGGCCGACCGATCGGCCGTCTTTTGTCCAGTGTTATTGTGTTGGTTGAAATGTGCTCTAGACTGCACACAAATTTTCTCGGCCAACAAAAACCAGCTTCAGAAGTGATGTCATGTGCTGGTTTACTTTCCGTGTGTTTTTTCTTCTCTGAGCATGCCCAGTCTTGCTCATCAGATTTTTGTCTGCCGAAATCTGTACTGACTGACCGAAAAATCGGCCGTTCTGTTGACGGCCAACAAAAATTTTATAGCATGCACACCAGATTTTGTTCGGCCGAAAAGTCGGAGTCGGTTGTCGAAAGCATCATACTAACAAGCCGAAAATCGGCCGATCGGACGTTGGCCGAAAATTCACGGCCAACTATCGATGCGTGTTTATGAGGCTTTACTAGACAGAAGCATCTATGTAAACGGCAGTCTTCCTTGGAGCATTTGGGCCATGTTACACTCATGCTCCTGTCCCTGGCAACAGCTTGCCAGGGACAGGATCGCTTTACAGGGCAGGGGCATCAATCCATTGCTGGTCAATGACGTTGTGCAGCATTCACAGCAGCCATGGGCTGACAATTTGTAAATCCAGCCTGCAAGGGAGCTACATTATAAAAACAGGTGAGTATTTTCTGTGCACTTTTTAGCGATCCTATCACTGGTAAGCTATTTCAAGTATCATAGGCTTAGATGCAGAGAAAAAATAGCAAACCCTTTATAATAAAAGAACTCATCCATTAGAAACTGTACAAAATGATTGGCTTAAATTAGAGTTCTTATAAAAACTGAAATACAGCATGTATTTTCCTCCATATTTTGTACACTATAAACTGCATATTATCCTGATTTTTCTCTTACACACAATCTCTTTGTCAACGCTGCATGTGGCATCATGTAAGTCATTAATTGATGGTTTAGTAGTTATGTAAACAGTGATTATAATTAAAAAAATCCATGTTAAATGTGAATGTCAGGGAAGCTTAGGGCAGTGAAACAATGTGTTATTATTCTAAAAAAAAAATAGCAAATTTGTTAAAAGGAAATTATGTAAAAGCATTCATATTGTATACAAACGAATTGTTTAAATTAAAGGTGAACTCCAGATATACAAAAATGAACAAGGTTATAAGTAATTCTATATGTACTGTGTGTGTGTATATATATATATATATATATATATATATATATATATATATATATATATATATATTCTCATCCATATATTTGTTAAAGAATATGTTACCCATAGGTGTTCGCAGCCTATTGCATCAGGGTGTGCACCCCAAAGCTCAACCACACATACCTTTCTCTGCAGCCTCAGCTGCACTGGACAGTGAATAAATGGGAAGTGCTCTGTGCTGAGCGCCTTCCCGTTCATTCACAAACTGAAGCATAGTAAACCTAGTTGTGTTCACAAAGTTCATTTGGAAAAGGAAGGCACCAGTAAATTACATATTTACTAGCCTCTTTCCCCACTCTCCATCCTGCAGGGTAGTGATTAGGGTGTGCCCAGGCCCACCTGGCACACCCCCTGTGCACGCCTATGATGTTACCTCAACATTTCGAATTCCTGATTCATGTCGGTTGTACTTGAGTTAAAAAGTGATCTGTTCTCTTTATATTGCTTCGTTTGTGTGAAATTCCTGGTGCTTTTGCCATTCCCCCTGCTTTCCTTTTTCAAACTGACCATGCTAGGCATGAGAGTACATCCTTCTCAGAGTGGTCAGTTTCCTGACTGTGCTGGGAGAACAGCCTCCCTGTCCTCCAATGGCCAAGATTTGTGCTGACATGTCCCACTGCACAGCCATTCACTGGGAAGATCAGTGTACTACTGTTTCACAACCCCCCCCCCCCCTTCCCCACCACCTTTCTAAGCCCTTAGTGCAGCTGAGAACAGATTATGTGATTATGTGAACAGGTATCTATAAATGCTGTAAAGTAAGAGTTCTTTAAATAATACATATTTTAATCGTTTAATTTTTTCAATTTAAAAATGTAAAGTGAGCAAACAGAAGAAAAATCGAAATTAAATTAATATTTGGTGTGACTGCCCTTTGACTTCAAATCAGTATCAATTCTTACACCTGCACAAAGTCAGGGATTTTGTAGGTTTAGAGTCAGGTGTGTGATTAATCAATTTTATCAAGCAGATGCTAATGATCATCATTGTCATATGTAGATTGAAACACAGTCAATAACTGAAAGAGAAACAGTTGTATTGGAGGCTTAAACCTGTGTGAGTAACGGCCAAATTCTACTAGCAAGGAGAGGTTGTGAAAGACAGATTCATGTCACAGGTCATACACCAAGGCAAGACTGAGCACACAAGATAGTTGTACTGCATCAACAAGGTCACTCCCAGGCAAAGATTTCAAAGTAGACTGGGGTTTCACAATGTGCTGTTCAAGCTCATTTGCAGAAGCACAAAGAAACAGGTAACACTAAAGACCGTAGAGATAGTGGTCGGTCAAGGAAACTTAATGCAGCAGATGAAACACACATCATGTTTACTTGCCTTCGACCTTGGAAGATGTTCCTTCGAAAACAAGCGTACAAGCGTAACTAGAATTGCTGCTATTTTGAAGGCAAAGGGTCACACAAAATATTGTATAAAGTAAATATGTGCAAATCCGCATATAAATATGTATACTGTTGTGCCTATGATCACATGTTAAATCTTCAGTAACTGGTACATACTGTATATAATCACATAATCCAAATGTAATCATCAAGGTGCTAAAAAATTCTAACATGAATTTTTCGGGACTAATCAAACTGCGCAAATATGCTCTAAAAAGTCCTTTTTTTTTGTCAATCGTCTAACCCTTCACTATTGAATGTGTACAGTATCTCACAAAAGTGAGTACACCCCTCACATTTTTGTAAATATTTTATAATATCTTTTCATGTGACAACACTGAAGAAATTACACTTTGCTACAATGTAAAGTAGTGAGTGCACAGCTTATTTAACAGTGTACATTTTCTGTCCCCTCGAAATAATTCAACAAAGCCATTAAAGAGGAAGTAAACTCTTCAAAAAAATGTTTCTTTTTTTTTTCCCTGCAAAGTATATGCAGAATGGGCTAATATGCATCGCATACTAGCACATTATGTGACACTTACCTGCAACGAAGCCCGCGTTGTCCCTGCAGCCGGCCGCATCCATCTTCACCCGTCTTCCTTTCCGGGTCTGCGGACTCCGGCTGTACTGGCCGGAGCCGTGTGATGTCACTCCCGCGCATGCGCACGGAAGCCGCCAGTCACGGCACAGGGCTCTGAAGGAACGGCACGGGCGGCCGTTTCTTCAGGGCGCATGCGCCGATGGCGTCATCGGCTGCATGCAATGTAAATATCTCCTAAACGGTGCAAGTTTATGAGATATTTACAGCACCTATAGGTAAGCCTTTTTTTAGGCTTACCTATAGGTAAAAGTAATCAAAGTGGGTTTACAACCACTTTAATGTCTAAACCGCCGGCAAGTGAATACGCCCCTAAGTGTTAATGTCCAAATTGGGCCCAAAGTGTCAATATTTTGTGTGGCCACCATTATTTTCCAGCACTCCCTTAACCCTCTTGGGTATGGAGTTCACCAGAGCTTCACAGGTTGCCACTGGAGTCCTCTTCCACTCACCAAGACTACATCACAGAGCTGATGGATGTTAGAGACCTTGCTCTCCTCCAGCTTCCATTTGAGGATGCCCCACAGATGCTCAATAGGGTTTAGGTCTGGAGACATGCTTGCTCACTCCATCATCTTTACCCTCAGTTTCTTTAGCAAAGCAGTGGTCGTTTTGGAGGTGTGTTTGGGATCGTTATCATGTTGGAATACTGCCCTGCGGCCCAGTCTCCAATGCTCTGCTTCAGTATGTCACAGTACATGTTGGCATTCATGGTTCCCTCAATGAACTGTAGCTCCCCAGTGCCGACAGCACTCATGCAGCCCCAGACCATGACACTCCCACCACCATGCTTGACTGTAGGCAAGACACACTTGTCTTTGTACTCCTCACCTGGTTGCCACCACACACGCTTGACACCATCTGAACCAAATAGGTTTATCTTGGTCTCATCAGACCACAGGACATGGTTCCAGTAATCCATGTCATTAGTCTGCTTGTCTTCAGCAAACTGTTTGTGGGTATTCTTGTGCATCATCTTTAGAAGAGGCTTTCTTCTGGGACGGCAGCCATGCAGAGCAATTTGATGCAGTGTGCGGCGTATGGTCTAAGCACTGACAGGCTGACCCTCCACCCCTTCAACCTCTGCAGCAATGCTGGCAGCACTCATATGTCTATTTCCCAAAGACAACCTCTGGATATGACGCTGGGCACGTGCACTCAACTTCTTCGGTTGACCATGGCAAGGCCTGTTCTGAGTGGAACCTGTCCTGTTAAATGGCGACCGTGCTGCAGCTTATTTTCAGGGTCTTGGCAATCTTCTTATAGCCTAGGTCATCTTTATGTAGAGCAACCCTTTTTTTTTTTTCCAGATCCTCAGAGAGTTGTTTGCCATGAGGTGCCATGTTGAACTTCCAGTGACCAGTATGAGAAAGTGAGAGCGATAACACAAAATTTAACACACCTGCTTTAAAAGATTTATTAGGGTAAAGCAGCTATTACTCACATTTAAAAAAGTACAAGCACATAAAAATCCACACGTACCGAACTCATATAGATGCTGACATCACTTCCAGTATGCATCCGCTCAGGCCCTACGCATTACGTCATGCACACATGCACAAAGCAAGGTTCATAAAGACATGGCTGAGCGAGTTTAAGATGTAGGAACTTGAATGGCTTGCACAGAGTCCTGATCTCAAACGGCATAAAACAATAATAGTCATATAAGGTGAAGAGCTGATAGACAAATTCAACTCTTCCAAGGGAGTCTGGTGATGTGCAGAAAAGCAGATGCCGATGGAATTTTAAGGAAAGTTCGAAACACAACCTCCAGCAACACCAAACATACTGCCTCCTACCTCAAAACGTGGACCCCCTATTACAGAGGGTCAGATAAGCTTGGTAATAAGTCTCTGGTTATGTAGCCACAGGCACCCCTTCAAGTTCTCAAACCGGGTTGATATAGTCCACTCCGAGATCTTCCAGAGGCATACAGAGCTCATAGATGGAAAGAGAACAACTCATGAGGTAGTACGTTCCACAAAAAAACGAGTTTATTAAGTAAAATACAACTCACATTTCATCAGATGACAGATAGCAGTTGTGCCTTAGAAATCGTTTGTTTCCAAGCATAAAGATGGCTGCTACGTCCAGGTGCGCAATGACGTCACACGTCTGGTCTCCTCCCTACGCATTTCGTCAGCAATGACATCATCAGGGGGTGTGACCAGCATGTGGCATTGCGCTAAATATTTAGAGTATAAAACAAGCAGCCAGCTGATGCATTGATTGCGTTCCACCGGGCGGAAGAAAGGCTAACACCCCTCCCACATCCACGGACTGCGATTCAGACACAGGTAACGGAACTTACAAATTATGGAAACATTACAATAAGCAGATCAACCAATCCAAATTTTAAGACCATGTCACACAAGGGGTACCTCAAAAGGCAACACACCACTATGGACATAGCAACAAATGAATAAATATTATTTTATGCACTGTCAATGAATGAATATAAATAAATAGGAATAACTTAAAAAATAGTTAATAAAAGGGAATTTTTCAATAAAATATATGAAAAATATAAAAAAATCTTAAAATACATTTTAAAGAAAAAAGGCGCACTCAGACATAGCTTCATCAAGAAACATATTAATTTAGATATATAAAAATATAATTATATAATTACAGCTACATAAAAAAATTCACTAAATATGAAAAGTAAGCAGCAAAACATTGCATCCATAAATAGATAAACCACATATAAAACAATTCAACTAATTGCAATGAACGCGTTGACATCCCATTCCACGTTCATACCATATGGGATGTAGATTTTGGTTGTATATGTCCACCAGGTCTCAAGCTTGGATATTACTTCCCCTCTAACTTCCAATAAAAAGATCAATGCCCAAAAAAAAAAAAAACGATCCACTCGGATTCCTATTGTGGCAAAGTGCATAATGCCCATGTCCATCTGGCCTAAAGTATATTGCCGCCATTAACGGATGCTGTTAACTAGGTTTAACGAACATATGGCCAATATCAGAAAGGGGTTTCCGGGCCACAGTTTATCTAAGCATTATGCACTTTGCCACAATAGGAATCCGAGTGGATCGTTTTTCTTTTGGGCATTGATCACTTTATTGGAAGTTGGAGGGGGAGTAATATTGTTAGGGAGATATCCAAGCTTGAGACCTGGTGGATATACTGTATACAGCCAAAACCTACGTCCAATATGATATGAACGTGGAATGGGACGTCAACGTGTTCATTGCAAATAGTTGAATTGTTTTATAAGTGGTTCATCTATTTATGGCTGTAATGTTTTGCTGCTTACTTTTCATATTTAGTGAATTTTTTTATGTAGGTGTAATTATATAATTATATTTTTATATATATAAATTATTACAGTGGAGTTCCACCCTAAATTTACACTTGCCTCCATCTTCTCGCTCCGGGTCACCTGAAAAACAAATGGATAATCGCAATTTTTTTTTTTTACTTACCTTGTAGAGAAAATATACTTACCTTACTTCCTTCTTCCTCCCCTCGGCGGCCACGGCGATTCGTCACTTCCTGGCTTTTGCAATGATTCCTGAGAGCTGAGCGTCATTGCTCCTAGGAATCAATGCGCCTGCAGTGCACTGGCCCCGACGTCAGTTCTGGTGCGCGCGCGTCATTCCCTTCTAAACAGCTTCTGGGCATGCCCAGAAGCTGTGGAGGGATGACGCGCGCGCCCAGAAGTGACGGCGGGGCCGGTGCAGTGCATCATGGGACTGAAGAAGAAGGAAGAGGACGCCGAAGAGGATCGAGCTGGCTTCAAGCTGCCCACACCTGAGATGGCAGCGCTGGAGAATACTTTTTCAAGGTAAGTATTTCTCCTAAAAGGTAAGTGCAACCCGGGACAGATCAGAGGCTAGCCATTGTGGAATGTACTAGCCCTAACTGTCCCGGGGGTATTTTTATTAAAAAAAGTATCTCCTGGGTGGAACTCCGCTTTAAGTTTCTTGATGAAGCTATGTACGGTTGGGCCTTTTTTCTTTAAAATGTATTTTAAGATTTTTTATATTTTTCATATATTTTTATTGAAAAATTCACTTTTATTAACTATTTTTAAAGTTATTCCTATTTATTTATATTCATTCATTGACAGTGCATAAATTATTATTTATCCATTTGTTGCTATGTTCATAGTGGTGTGTTTCCTTTTGAGGTACCCCTTGTGTGACATGGTCTTAAGTTTTCATGAAACTATACTAGATATCATACTGTGAATATTAAATTACATTTAGGAGTACCAATGTGTCTATGGTTTACACACTAAGAAAAATAAGGTATTGATAACTTAAAGGCAACTCCACTTTTGTGGGGAAAAAAAATTGCAAATAAATAAAAAACAATATAGCGTATACAATTGCAACACAAGTCATATTGTATTGAATGGTATTAAAAATTACCTTTCCTTTTCAATCTGCAGCCGTTGTAATTTTCTGAAAATGCAATACAATATGGCTACCTGGAGTTGTTCTGTATACAGAATTTGTACTGAACGCATCTCAGAAACATAATTTCCTGCTTGTGTGATTGGCTCACTGATTTTCCCAGAAATCTTCTTAAGATACAAGCCAGATTTCAGGCATTCCCTGCAACAAAAATTTCATTTTTGATTAGATACTCCCAATAGGAACACGTCTAAAGGGATGAAGGCCCAGCAGATTTCCTCATTGGTGCTCTGCAGGTGCACAGCTGATTGATAATTATGAAACTTCTCCCATTAGATCCACTTAACACAGGGGCACAGAGGAACAAACAGTGATTTTCTCAGAATAACGAAAAGTAGGAATCTGCAAAAAAGTATGTTATAATCCCTGTAATGCACAGAGATCACCCAGAGGGGAATGTTTTTTTTTCAACAAAAGTGGAGTTACGCTTCAAGTCAACGATGACACCAATCTGTCCACGGTTTCCACAATCGGTCAAATAATTGACTTTTTCCTGTTCTAATGGAAATAGATCTTTCATAACAGTAGTTCATTTGAACTAAGAAAATGACTTCCAATTTATTAGGGGCCTGGGATGCTTTCCAGTGTCTGGCAATCACTGTTCATGCAGCTATGAGCATGTGAGTGATTACTGTGCGAAAGTTTAGCAAGTAAGTCATCAAATTGGAGGATTACTCTTGCTAGGGCAGGATTAGGTTTTAGAAAGATACCTGTGATATCTGATAGTAGTTTAAAGATCTCTCTCCAGAAACTTGAGAGATTTTTACATGACCAAAAGATATGGTAAAGAGTGCAGAATTATGAGGAGAGAATTTGGATAATTGGTAGGGAGTGAGATACAATCTATTAATTAGTTTTTGTATAATTTCCCAATGATTGACACAATGGAATGACGTGTAAATAAATTTAAAGCCCGAAAGCCATTGTGGGAGTGTGAAAGATTGTCCAAAATCAGTTTCCCATTTGAGAATATGACTTGTCTTCGTAAAGATCAGTTTCTGCTGGAGTAAATTGTAAAACAACGAGATTCCCGTAATATTTGTTTAGATCGAGGAGAGGAATGACCATATTGATGACGCTACGGAAACCTTGGGCAGAGGGTGTTTAGTTAAGAACTTCCCTATGTGTGTTGCCAAGGAGGTTCAGAACACCCTGAGCCAGAGGAGGTGGAGGAAGACTCGTGGGTTCAGAAATTGGAACCTGACTTAGAGGAATGAAAGGAATGCTTTAAGTATTGACTTACATCATTTATCCTTTGTTCGTGCAGCTGGGTTAAGTGAATATTCATAGCACCTATTAAAACTTAAAGTGTATGTTACCCCATATTTCTGATATGTGTGTGTTGTATTATGTATTTGTATGAAAAAGTATCCTGTTCTTTTTGCAATGTTTCCTTTGTGTAAAATTTCTGGTGATCCTGCCAGTTCCCCTGCTTTCCTATTTCAAACTGATCACGCTAGGCATGAAAGGACATCCATCCCAACATGGTCAGTTTTCGTCTATGCATTCAACTTGGGATCACAGCCTGCCTGTACTCTAGAGGTCAGACTTGTGTTATGGAATTCTGACAGTAGTGACTCCCCCGATTGACTGGGGTGCTGATCGAAAGAGAATTTTCCAGCAAGCAGTTTAGAGAGAAGTTGATCCTTAAATTAGGAATGAGAATGGCGATAGATGAATCAAAATGTTGCCGCTGAACCAGCCAAATTTAGATCCACTATGGGCAGCTTAATTCTGAGGATGAGTATGGGTTAAAGGCAGATGCCGACAAGGAGTAGATGTATTGAGAAATCGCTTGCGACTTCTTGTCAGTACGGTCCGTAAAGGATAGAGTGATTGTTATAAGAAAGATCAGAGCTTTGATAATGCAGGACACAGGTTATAAATTACTGAAGCAGTAGACCATTTTGTGAAAAAATCTCCTGTAAAAGAATAGAATGGCTAGAACCATTTAAGAACAGTGAATTGCTTGTCTGGGTGTTTTTCTAAACTTTTAGATAAATTAGTGATTTTCAGGAACTGAGCATTGGTGGGGGTGGTTGAGGCAGATAACCGCTAAACTCCCTATAGATCATAAAAGTTTTTTTATAGACACTACATATCAAGATTAAGATCAAACTACAACTTGGTCATTATTATTATTAACTTCATATTTTCCCAGTGATAAATACATTACATATTTTGTCCATGCTCATCAGATGTGTCGTCCATGTCAAGGCTTGAAAGCCCCTGGCATTTTGCCTCAATGTCTGGTCAAATTTCCCCCATAAATATTTTTACTAAGTTTTCAAACTTGTTCTCTATCCAGGTGTTAGATATTGATTTAAAAAAAAAATTTGAAATGGTTGACACTGTTACAAAATGTCAAGTGACCAGGTGATTCAACAAAGATCATTCTACATTTCCCTAACATAATTGAGTAGCGGATGATGAGGAAACTCCTCGTGGAGAGTTTAGGTCTATGAGAACTGATCCAAAACACCATGGTAGTGGAAACCTCTAACCTTAAAGTGGAACGCACAGCTTTAATCGTAAGCATACAGTTTCTTTCTGTTTTGGTGAAAAAACTGCTTACTGAAATTAGGCTTTTGGAGTCTCCTCCACTAGAGATGGTGGGGGCCTGGGGGAATCAGCATCTAACAGTAAGTCCTCTGGAGGATATTAGGCACCACTGTGTAAGATTCTGCTATGGAAGGTGACGTTGGAAACTTTAAAAGAGAAGTATGACTATATCTTTTTTGGCCATACTTACCTTCTGGTTCACAGGAGTGCACTTACGTTTACTCTCCTGTGACCTAAAGTGATGTTACAGAGCTGACTCAGGCTCTGGAATGATCTCAACCATACTGTTGGGATACATCCAGCTGCCTTATAGATAGCTGGTTCCAGCTTATAGCATGTGGCTGAAAACCTAAGCCACCTGCTTCCGCTCTCTCTCCAGCCCACTAGCCCAGCTCTCCAATGAGCACTGGAGGGGCAAAGCAGAGTGTTAACTGACAGCCACCACTCTCTGCTCCAGGAAGACCGAGTTCTGAGTGATCAGCAGTCATGTGATTGCTCAGTTCTCGGTCTTAGAGCCACCAGGGGGCAGGTGCAGCTTCAAATTGTCTTTGTTTTTTCATACCCCAACACTTCTCCTTTAAGCTTTTGTGCCCAGGGGAGCTACTAGTTGCACACACTGAGTCATCTATTCTTGCATAACAGCAGACAACACCTCTATTATGAGAAAGAAAGAAGAAGGATGAAAGAAGGAGGGGTCAGGGATACCTGCCAGATCAGGCTGTTCTGATAAGAATCTGTAACAAGGGCACAGAAAATGCAATCATTCCATGCATCAAGCTCAAATTTGCACATAGAGCAAATAGGATCCAGAGTTATTGGTTTAGGATGACCACCATGCTGCCAAAATCAGAAAGGTTGCTTCACATTTAAGAAAAGAGTGCTGTCTTAAGGCCCGTACACATGATAAAAAAATCGGAAGTAAGATTTTGTCCGACGGACAATCTGACGATTTTCAGATCGTTAGTATAGTGCTTTCGACAGCCAATTATGAATTTTGGTACGACAAAAGCTGAATGTGCAGGCATAAAATTTTTATCATATGTGAACACAACATCCAATTTTCATTTAGTTAGTACAGTTTTAGTCTGAAAAAAATCGTAAGAACAAGACTACGCATGCTCGGAAATGAAAGCGTACATACAAAACAATTCAACACATTACATGACTTCTAAAGTTGAATTCTGTCATACGAGAATTTTCGGATGTTGAGTAACCTCTTCACTTTCCATATAAGACTAGCATGCAAAAAAAAAAAAAAACCAGATGAAAATTTGTTCTATAATCTGTTGGTGTGAATGAGGCTTAACTCCCTCAGGAATTCTCACTGACCAGCTGACTAAAGGCTCATACACACTAAAGGATAATCAGGTGAGAATTTTCGCCCAAAGAACTTTCGTATGATTTTCGTATAGTGTGTACACAACTTTCGACAGTCGATTCCGACTTTTCGTACAAAAATTCTTGAAGGGACAAACTCCAAAATTATTCTCACATGAGAACAGAACAAATGATTTTCGTTCAATGTGGACTGTTTTCATACGATTTTCCTACAAGAAAAATCAGAAAATAAAGACTTTGCATGATCAGAAACAATAAACAACAAAAAATGCCTTTGTCATACAAGAATTTCCCTTCGAATTTTCATTCATCAGTTTCGCTGTGAAATAATGAGGAAAACTAGACAATCAACTGCCTGAGGAAGAGAGGAACATCAGACTCTGGAATTGACCACTGTCACTGACTGACACATACTTCTTCTTCGTGCTTTAGTCTCCATTCATCACATGTGCTATATTCTGCTGGTCTTAGACATGCTATGATTTTGTGACCTAGAGGATGTTCATCTTTGAAGATCTGCACACGTTTTCAGTTAAAGCTTTCTACAATCTGCAGCATGACCAGGGTAGATCAGAGCTCATCTTGTTAAACTAAAATTATCCACCAACTGCTCCACCCTCCTGTAACCTCCCCCTTTTATCAATAATCACACTACTCGTACGTGGAGTTAAAATGGCCGACATGGAAACAAGCTTTTAACAAAAACATAACATAATCAAGTTGAACTTGGTTGGATGTCCTTGACAGTACCATATTACTACCACCTTTGTGTCTGTGTCACCATTTGGCAGAGTTACGTCCACAGCCGCCAAGCACTGGCTCAGGGACTAACCCAGCCGGCCTCAGATACCTTGGATGAGTCCCCACCGTTTTTCCCAATAGGACCAGCTTTTAGACCCCTGTTAAGGGGCCCAACCCGCCATAGCTTTCTCATTTGACCACTTCTCCCCAGAAGCTGTACTTCTCCAGCTCCACCCCATCACCCCGTCTGTCTGACCAAATAGGTAAGGGTCAGTCACTGACCACCTACATTTAAATAGTTAACCCCTACAGCTCGGTTCTCCTTCCACCAAGTCATGTATGCTCTCTACTTAATTAGTTTCTCATTAGCGCATATCTTATCATTTGGATTGAGTCACTGTCTGCCAAGCTCCTGTAAATTAAAGGAGTTATAAAGTCTGAAGGTTTTTTAATGCATTGTATGCATTAAGATAAAAAAAACCTTCTGTGTGTAGCAGCCTCCCCAGCACCCCCTAACACTTACCTGAGCCCATCTGTCTAGGGATGTCCACAAGTCCCTCGGCCGTCCGAGTCTCTCCCTCCTGATTGGCTGAGACACAGCCGCGGCACCACTTGCTCCCGCAGCTGTCAGTCAAAATCAGTTAGCCAATGAGGAGAGAGAGGGTAGTGGGGCCGAACCGCAGCCCTGTGTCTGAATGAATACAGGGAGCTGCAGCTCGGCTCGGGTGCCCCCATAGCAAGCTGCTTGCTGTGGGGGCACTCGACAGGAGGGAGGGGCCAGGAGCACGAAAGAAGGACCCCAGAAGAGGAGGATCCAGGCTGCCCTGTGCAAAACCAACTGCACAGAGAAGGTAAGTATAACATGTTTGTTATTTTAAAAAAAACACACACACAAGACTTTACAATCCCTTTAATGCCAGTCAGCAGAACAAGTTTTCATTAAACTATACTAGATATCATACTGTGAATAAATCAGTCAGTTATGGTTTTCCATAGTAGAAGGTTTAACCACTTTACCACTAAGCCTATTTTTGACACTTTTTGTTTACAAGTTTAAATCAGTATTTTTTGCAAGAAAACTACTGAAAACCCCCAAACATTATGTATTTATTTTTTAGCAAAGACTCTGGAGAATAAAATGGCGGTCATTGCAATATTTTTTGTCACGCGGTATTTGCGCAGCGGTCTTTCAAACGCCATTTTTTTGAAAAAATTACGAAAAATCACATTTCACTGCATTTAAAAAAAACTAAGCAGTAAAGTTAGCCCATTTTTTTTTGTATACTGTGAAAGATGATGTCACGCCGAGTAAATAGATACCCAACATGTTACGGTTTAAAATTGTGCACACCTGCAGAATGGCGACAAACTACGGTCAATAAAAATCTCCATAGGCGACGCTTTAAAATTTTTTACCAGTTACCAGTTTAGAGTTAGAGTGTAGCTCTTTTTTTTTTAATTATTGCTCACACTCTGGCGATCGCAGCGATACCTCACATGTGTCATTTGAACAGCGATTTTATTTCATTTGCGGCACGACTTCTATATACGTTTTTTTTTTGTGGGCGAGCTAACGGCGACGGGGGCGGCTGAATTTTTTTTTTTTTCCTATTTATTTCATTTTTTTTTTAAATTTTAACACATGTTTTAAAAAAAAAAAAATCTGATCACTTTTATTGCTGTCACAAGCAATGTAAACATCCCTTGTGACAGCAATATTCAGTGACACGTACTCTTTATGGAAGGATTGAGGGTCTAAAAGACCCTAGAACCCTCCACTACACTTCCATGTATTCAAAACGCTAAAAACTGCATTTTTCAATACTGTCACTTTTTGAATCTACCGCCTTTAGCAGCAGAGTAACCCGGACGTGACGTCATGGACGCCGCCTCTGGGTCAAGTTATCGGAGACCCGATCGAAGCCACTTCCGGCTTTGATCGGGACATGGCGGCTGGGTGCTCGGGTCATCTGGTGGGACGGGAGACCCGGGCAAAGCGTCCCCTCCCGCTCGCCGAGGTAACGATCGAGCAGCTCCCGAGCCGCATCGGTCGTTACCGCCGGAAAGCCGACCGCCGGCTCTAAAAAACTGTACCAGGATGATGCCTCTAGCTAGAGGCATCACCCTGGTACAACCACGCAAAATCAGCCGACGCAGGTCTACGTCGCTAGAAATTAAGTGGTTATAAGTGACAGCACTCTGGACTACACACCAGTAACAGGCACAAGATGACAGTCAGTAAATTAGTGACTTTCTCCTGCTGGATAAAGCAATAGTAAAGCATGGAAATTGAACCCTTATGAGATCTACTGTGTGTGTAGAAGGATCCTCACCCTCAGTGCTTTGTGGATAATCCTGACATCCATCCTTGCTGTGTTGATCCATTGGGAATCTTGAGGAGGTTATGAGGCCATCCACCCTGATGACATGATCAAAGGCCCTGGCTGGGCTTTAGCCGCAAGTGTGTTTGACCCTCTGTGATAGGGGGTCCATATCATTGTGTAAGCGTGCAATTAATCAGGTGGAGGTTGCACATTTTATTATATCTTTTCATGTGACAACACTGAAGAAAGTACACTTTGCTACAATCTAAAGTAGTGAGTGTACAGCTTGTATAACAGTGTAACTTTGCTGTCCCCTCAAAATATCCCAACACACAGCTAATAATGTGTAAACTGCTGGCAACAAAAGTGAGTACACCCCTAAGTGACAATGTCCAAATTGGGCCCAATTAGCCATTTTCCCTCCCCGGTGTCATGTGACTCGTGTTACAAGGTCTCAGGTGTGAATGGGGAGAAGGTGTGTTAAATTTGGTGTTATCTCTCTCACTCTCTCATACTTGTCACTGGAAATTCAACATGGCACCTCATGGCAAAGAACTCTCTGAGGATCTGAAATAAAGAATTGTTGCTCTACATAAAGATGGCCTAGGCTATAAGAAGACCGTGAAACTGAGAAGCAGCATGGTGGCCAAGACCATACAGCGGTTTAACAGGACAGGTTCCACTGAGAAGAGGCCTAACCATGGTCGACCAAAGAAGTTGAGTGCACGTGCTCAGCATCATATCCTATGGTTGTCTTTGGGAAATAGACGTATGAGTGCTGCCAGCATTGCTGCAGAGGTTGAAGGGGTGAGGGGTCAGCCTGTCAGTGCTCAAACCATACCCTGCACACTGCATTAAATTGGTCTGCATGGCTGTCGTGCCAGAAGGAAGCCTCTTCTAAAGATGATGCACAAGAAAGCCTGCAAACACTTTGCTGCAGACAAGCAGACTAAGGACATTGATTACTGGAACCATGTCCTGTGGTCTGATAAGATCAAGATTAACTTGTTTGGTTCAGATGGTTAAGCATGTGTGGCGGCAACCAGGTGAGGAATACAAAGACAAGTGTGTCTTCCCTACAGTCAAGCATGGTGGTGGGAGTGTCATGGCCTGGGGCTGCATGAGTGCTGCCGGAACTGGAGTGCTACAGTTCATTGAGGGAACCATGAATGCCAACATGTACTGTGACATAATGAAGCAGAGTATGATCCCCTCTCTTTGGAGACTGGGCCGCAGGGCAGTATTCCAACATGATAATGACCCCAAACACACCTCCAAGATGACCACTGCCTTGCTAAAAAAGCTGAGGGTAAACGTGATGGACTGGCCAAGCATGTCTCCAGACCTAAACCCTATTGTGCATCTGTGGGGCATCCTCAAATGGAAGGTGGAGGAGCGCAAGGTCTCTAACATCCACCAGCTCTGTGATGTCATGGAGGAGTGGAAGATGCCTCCAGTGGCAACCTGTGTAGCTCTGGTGAACTCATGCCCAAGAGGGTTAAGGCAGTGCTGGAAAATAATGGTGGCCATACAAAATATTGACACTTTGGGCCCAATTTGGACATTTTACCTTAGGGGGTGTACTCACTTTTGTTGCCAGCGGTTTAGACATTAATGGCTGTGTGTTGAGTTATTTTGAGGGGACAGCAAAATTACACTGTTATACAAGCTGTACAATCACTACTCTACATTGTAGCAAAGTGTCATTTCTTTTCAGATTTGCCACATGAAAAGATATAATAAAATATTTACAAAAATGTGAGGGGTGTACTCACTTGTGTGAGATACTGTATACATGGAGGAATATATATGGAGGCATTATTTTTCTAAATTTTTCTACATTATATTTTTTTTCAACATTTGTTTCATGGGTGTTTTGTTAATTATTTGTGTTTATCTGCAAGGACTGGTTATCCTGTATTTGGGACTATCACGTTACTGGGATCAATTTTTGAATGTCCTAGATTTGCTGATCCTTTCGAATATAACACTATTCATATGTGTGTCATGAGCAGCTCTTTACACTACTGCCCTGGGCAACACCAACTGCACAGAGGAGGTAAGTATAACATGTTTGTTATTTTTTTTTTTTTTTTTTCTAAACGAGACTTTACAATCACTTTAAGCTATCTCATCCCAACTGGATTATCAATTATAGAGAGCACACTTTCAATGCTTAGATTGCTGAAGAAGAACAGTGACAATATGCAAGTGGAAAATGAGCAAACCTCACAAAAAGTGCAACAAACAGGCAATTGCCAGTGTATAAAAAATTAACCTCCCCCAAGCAAACAATTCTCCCCTAAGCATAAATTTCTCCCCTAATACCTCCCCCCTGAAAAAGTTTCCATTCTAATATCACTCCTCCCCCTATCTAAAAACCCCCTCCTTTTACCCCACACTCCCCACAGCAAGCCCTCCTCATCCCTGCTACCTAATCAGCTACTTTCTGGGCCTCGGATAGAGCAAAGGCAGAGTCCAAAATACTTGTTAAGGATCTGTTTTAGAGTGCAACTTTACACTCTGGGTCAAAGTAGTGCAGGCAACTTTTCAAAGTTGCTGCAACTTTAAGTTGCATAGATTGGAACGGGTGCCATTGAAATCAATGGGCTGTGACCAGGAAGTAATGGGGGGAAAAAAAGTGGGAACTCCACTCTCAGAATCATTATTATTTTTGTAGCACTGTCTCCGTAGGGCTTGTTGTATGATGATTTGTTGGTCCTCCTCTGATTACCAGCACACAGTCACTTAGGGTACATTTCACACATTCGTCCTTACTCCCAGTGGCTTGTTGCTCAATAAACAGTCCAGGGGTTTCGGGTTTTGGTGTTTATTTTGGCACTTGGATGGGAGAAGGAAATAGTGGGATACTCCAACTGTAACTATTCACAATGGATAAGGACAACTATCACATGGCCTCACCAGGTTGCTTGTGGAAGCAGCTGCACTGCTTTATCCATACTGCCACATGTATGGAAAGGGTTAAGTCTCCTTGCTCTTTCTCTCCATTAATAGACTTGGTGAACTATATTCTCTTCAGGATGCTCGCTAGTATCCCCTTCACAATCACCCGTACACTGACTCTTCTAGCTGCAGGGGTGGCTCCCCTTCCCAAGTCAGGCCCCTTGACACAGATCTGTACTCAATGTACTGCAGAATCAGATCCTTCAGTGTCTCCCCTCTCAGTCAGCTTCACAGGACCTCTGGGTTCAGCTCCTCTCTAGCACTCCTTGGGCCCTCAAGTCGACCCCCCGAGGCTGCATGGCACCTCTACAGAGAAGCAGGCAGCCGCCCCCTTCCTTCGGGACTCCACTATTCAGCCCATGTGCTCCTGGCATTTATACAGTATCCCAGCATGCAACGAGGCACTTTCCTCTGCAAACACCTGTGCACTCATTTGGCAGGTTCCCTCCCACTGGTCCTATTGGACCAGTGTGAAACACTCTGCAGACAGAATGAGTTGCACCTGAGCACATTTTCATTTATGAGCATTTTTGAGCCATAAGCTTTTGTGGAAGTATAGTTTGCTAAAAAAAAGCTAACAAATGCAAAAGCTTAAAAATGCTACTAGGCATGTGCGGTTTTTTCGTTTCCGAATTTAAATTCGGATTAATTTTTGTTATTCAACTGTCTGACGATGTATCCAAATTTTCGATTTACCATAGTAACAAACTTAAACAAATCCGAAATAACGAAACAAAATTTCGGACGAAATTCAAATTCAAATAGTTTTTGAATCAAATTCGAATAGTTTTTAAATTCTAATTTCCAAAGAAAATAAAATAGAATAGAAAATAAAGGAATAGAATAGAAAATAAAAGAATAAAATATAATAGAGTAAAACAGAACAGAATAAAAATAGAAAAAAATTGAATAGTAAATAAAGGGATAGAACAGAAAATAAAAGAAGAAAGAAACAGAATAAAATAGAATAGAAAATATAGGTATAGAATATAATAAAAAATAGAATAGAATAGAATAAAATGGAAAGAATAAAATTATCTTCTGAAATTGGAATTTCAAAAAAAATAAATTTAAATTTAAATACAATAGAAAATAACAGAATAGAAAAAAACAATAGCATTATAAGAAAAAGAATAGAATAAAATAGAAAGAATATAGCTTTCTTCCGAAGTTTGAAAAAGGATAAATTCAAGTTCTAACAGAATAGAAAATAATAGAATAGAATAGAACATAAAAGAATAGAATAAAATTAAAAAAACAATAGACTAGATTAGAAAGAATATAACCATTTCCCAATATTTGAATAGAATAAATACAAATTTGAATAGAATAGAAAAGAATAGATTAGAATAGGAAATACAGTAAAAAGAATAGAATTGACTAGAATAGAATTAAAAAGATAGACTAGAATGTAAGCATTTCCTATAATATGAATAAAATAAATTCACATTTGAAAAGAATAGAAAAGAGTAGAATTGACTAGAATAGAAAAGAATAAAATAGAATAGAATAAATATAACCATCTTCCAGAATTCAAAGAGAATAAATTTAAAATTTAAATAGACTAAAAAATAATAAAATATAATAGAACAAAATAGAATAGAAAATAAAAGAATAAAATAGAAAAAACAATAGAATAGAATTGAATAGAAATAATATAACCAATTTCCAAAATTTGAATTTCGAATAGAATAAATTTGGTTTTGAATGTAATTCGACTGGAATGGAATTCATGTAAATAACGAATCAAAACAAATGTTTTCGTTCTGCCCATGTCTAATTGCTACTGCAAAAATGCTGCAAAACTCATTCTACAGCTACAGCTTTCTACAGCATAACGTCCAGTGTGCGTGAGGCCTTTATTCTGAAAAGTGTTAACCTTGTCTTTAATTGCGCTATGCAAACTAAAAAAGAATTCCGGTCTCTTGAAGAATGCTGCTGAACAGTATAAGGCTCCATGTACACGGACGTTGTAAATGGCCGTTTAGGAGCAGTTGGGCGTTTCTTTCAGAAGCCCCTGAACCCATCTACATGTTATCTTATCTGTCCATGTACACAGGGTCGTTTACAGTCATTTGCAGGCAGTTGAGTTCAGGGACGTTTTTTGGAACGCAATTATTTGCGTTCGAACGTGTGTTTCCCGGCGTTTCAAACGCAGAAACGCGGCCGAACGTTTCTTTTTTCTTCCATTCAAAATCAATGGTTCCCTATGGGAGCCTATTGATTTGAATGGAAGTCGCACCGCAAGTCAGATCACGATGATCCGACTTGCGGCACGACTTGCACTGTGAGAATCTTGAGGGGGAACTCCACGCCAAAAATGGGAAAAAAAAGTGTGTGGGGTTACCCCCAGGTTCCAAACCAGGCCCTTTGGGTCTGGTATGGAATTTGAGGGTAGCCCCACGCCGAAAAAACGGCATGGGGTCCCCCCCAAAATCCATACCAAACCCTTATCCGAGCATGCAGCGCGGTAGGGCAGGAAGGGGGAGGGGACGAGCGAGCGGCCCCACCCCCCCTGGACCATACCAGGCCACATGTGACGTCATCTGTGACATGAGGGGGTGGGGGCCTCCCGGTGACGTCATCGGGGGGCCACGCCCACAATGGCTATATAACAAGCTGCAGAGACCGGAGACCGGCATAATCACCGGAGACATCGTCGGAAGATGACCGGAGGAAGAAGAAGAAGAAGAGAAGAGCCGAGGGCAAAAGAGCAGAAGAGCGGACAGCAAAAGAGCAGAAGACCAGGAGAGGGAGAAGACCAGAGCAGAGAAGAACAGATGAAGATTTTTAATAAACTTTCCAAAACGTCTCCTGTCGTTATTTACATACACTGCCTTTTATGGGGTGAATGGGTAGGGGTACAGTGTACCCCATACCCATTCACATAGGGAGGGGCCCGGGATCTGGGGGGCCCCCTTGTTAAAGGGGGCTTCCAGATTTCGATGAGCCCCCTGCCCGCAGACCCCCACAACCACCGGCCAGGGTTGTGGGGATGAGGCCCTTGTCCTCATCAACATGGGGGCAAGGTGCTTTGGGGTGGGGGGTGCAGAGCTCCCCCTGCCCCAAAGCACCAACACCCCCCCCCCCCCATGTTGAGGGCGCGACTTCCATTCAAATCAATAGGGAACCATTGATTTTGAATGGAGGCAGAAAAAACGCTGCTAAAAGCAACGTGGCCAAACGTGCAATAACGCAAATGGAGAAAGCTACTGAAAGCACGTTTAACAGCTGCTTTTTCCCGGCGTCAGAACTAGCTTTGCAGCACGTTTTTTCTAACGTCCCGTGTACATGGAGCCTAAATCCTCTGAATATACATGTCTGTGGTGACAGTGTGTGTTAGACATTTTTCTAAAATCATAGTTGGTATTGCTAAGATTATGAGTTTCCTCTTTCTCTGTCAAAAAGGGGTGGTGGCAGCTTAAAGGGTAATTCCACTTTCGTGGGGGAAAAAAATAGAAAATAAAGCAAAAATAATATTGCGTATACAATTGCGACACAAGTCATATTGTAATTGAATATTATTAAAAATTACCTTTCCTTTTGACTGCGTTCACATATTGTCAATCCGGATCGCTGCGATCCTGAATCATTGCAAATTGCAGGGCGCTCGTGCGATTCTCATGACTGGCAGAGGCACCCCAAACGCGATTTTGCCACAATTGTCGCCCGACGATTCGCTGTAAAATTGCGCAAACAAAATCGTGGGACGCCTGTCGCCCAAAAAAGCTACAATTACGTCTTTTAGGCGACAGGCGTCTCGCGATTTTGTTTGCGTGATTTTACCACAATTCGCCAGGCGACAATCGCACCAAAATCGTGCCGCGTTTGGGGCACCATTGCAAGTCACGGGAATCGCACGGGCGTCCCACGATTTGCAATGCAATTCTGCCCGCAATCCGAGACGCCAATATGTGAACGGAGCCTTTCAATCTGCAGCCGTTGTAATTATCTGAAAATGCAATATGGCTACCTGGAGTTGTTCTGTACACAGAATGTGTACAGACCGCCCCCCCCAGAAACATACTTTCCTGCTTGTGTGATTGGCTCACCAATTTTCCTGGAAGTCTACACTAAGATACAAGTCAGATTTCAGGCATCTCCTGCAACAAAAAATTGGGTTTTTGACTTACTGTAAAATCAATTTCTCTGAGTTCATTGACGGACACAGCTTCTCCATTTTTCAGAACCATAGGGTTATACTGCCCCCTACAGGAGTAGGACACAAGGCAGAAAAAAGACTTGGCCACTCCTATGGGCAGTCCCAGGTGGTATACTCCTCCTCTCTGCTATAGGCCTTCAGTTTAGTAACAAGCAGTGTCCGTCAATAAACTCATAGAAATGGATTTTACTGTAAGTCAAAAATCACATTTTTTGTTTCGTTCATTGACGGATACAGATTTTCCATTATTAAGAACCATAGGGACGTCCCCAAGCAGTGCCAAACATGAGGAGTGGGACAACAAATATTCCCAAGACTAAACACAATAGCCAACCAGGTAAACAGGAGCTCAAAAAAAAAAAAAAAACTGGAGCCAAACCTGAACAATAACACCCTCAAAGAGAGAACAGACCCTTTAAACAACAGCCTGCAAAACTTTGCGGCCAAAGGAAGCATCCGCAGATGCCAACACATCCACTTTGTAGAAATTTTGAAACTGTGATCCGACGGCCAAGTGGCCTGCCTTGCAAACCTGCGCCACTGATGCCTAATGACGAAAGACCCAAGAAGCACTAAGCGCCCGAGTAGAGTGTGCCATTACAGGGAAAGGAGAAACCTGACCCTTGATAGAATAGGTCTGTCTGTCTGATCCATCTGGAAATGTTCGGCGAAGAAGCGGACAGCCCTTTTCTTTGCCCGTCCAAGATCACAATTAGTGAGTCTGAGCTCTGAAAAGACTCTGTGGCTGCCATATAAACCCAAATCACCCGAACCACATCCAAGGGATGCTAAGCAAATCACTTAAGATGTTTAGGCCTGGGACACAACGTCTTCATTCAAGTGGAAAGCAGAGACTAACTTAGGAAGGAACGACGGACATGGGCGAAGAACCACCTTATTTTTGTGGACTACCATTAAGGGGTACGACAAGAGAACGCCGCCAGATCCGACACCCTGCAAGCAGAAGTGATAACCACCAAAATGGCCACCTTCTTGGACAGCGTAAGCAGGGGAATCTCCTGATATTCTCAAAGGGAGGCTTCCGGAGAACTGAAAGCACCAAGTTCAGATCCCAGGGCGGTAAAGGAGACCGCACTGGTGGAGTCAGATGTCGAACCCCTTGAATAAAGGTACGTCCCAGGGAAAGCGCGGCCAGGGGTCGCTAAAAGAAGACCGCCAAGGTCGACACCTGGCCCTTCATGGTGCTCAAGGCCAATTTTCGCTCAACACCTCATTGAAGAAAAGTCAAAATCCCAGCTACTGAAAAAGAATGAGGGTTAACTCCAAGCGACTCACAGCACAAAATGTACGCTTTCCACATATGATGGTAGATCTTCCCAGAGGTAGACTTCGTAGCCTGCAGCATCGGAATCACCGACCCAGGCAAAGCTCTATCCTCCAGCACCTGGCTTTCAACAGCAAGGCTGTCAAAGCCATTGACTGTAAAGTAAGATGGAAGATCGGCCCTTGGGACAGTAGATCCTCCCTGAGAGACAGTCTCCAAGGGACGTCAGTGATCAGCCACTCCAGGTCTGGGTACCAGACCGACAGGACCAGTCCGGGGCTACTACAATGACCGAAATCCCCTCAGCCTCCATTATGCGCAAAAGCCGTGGCAGAAGTTTGAGAGGAATAGGAAATAAATAGATCAGACAATACTGGCCCCACGGGGCTACCAGAGCGTCTGTGGCATCTGCCAGAGGATCCTGTGACCTTGCCACAAACCTCGGCACCTTTCTGTTGAGCTGGGACGCCAACAGATCCACCTGGGGAAGCCCCACAGAGAGATATCATATGAAACACTTTCGGATGAAGGGACTCCTGGTCCAATGCCTGCCGACTGAGATAGTCCCCCTGTCAGTTTTTCACTCCTTGAATGTGTATGGTGGAGAGGGCCGGAACGAAGCGTTCTGCCCACCGGTGAATGCTGGCTACTTCCAGGGCTGCCAACACACTCTTTGTTCCGTCCTGGTGATTAATGTAAGCCATTGCCATGGCATTGTTCGACTGAATCCGCATGGAAAGAGCCCGGAGGCGATCCAGGCACAGCTTGAACACCCAAAGTTCCAAGAAATTGATCGGTAGTCTGGACTCCTCCAGCGTCTAACAACCCTGAGTGGAGCTTACTCCATGGACACCTCACCACCCGGACAGACTGGCGTCCATGGTGACCACTGTCAAATACAAGAAAAGAAAGGATTTGCCCTGCCGAAGAGCAAAGCCACCAGACCAGAGACCCCCTGGTTTCCTGGCTCAGCTCGAACTGATTGTCCAGAGACTTCGGACACTTGTCCCATTTTACCAGGATCTCCTTTCAAAGGGACCTCGTATGGAACTGTGCAAACGGGACCGCCACGAAGGTAGATACCATCAGGCCCAGCACCCGCATGCAAGTCCGAGGGGAGGACCATCTGCTGGACAACAGGAGATAAATAGCAGCATGCAACTTCTCGAGTTGGTCTAGAGCAGTGGTTCTTAACCTGGGTTCGATCGAACCCCAGGGGTTCGGTGGGTCAGTCTCGAGGGTTCGGCACACCCTCCGCTAGTACCACTTTGCTGTCAGGGACTATTTCTCCAGTTTCGGCCATGTCCTTCCGCTCCCGCTCCGCGCCATCATCATAGAAATACATAACATTCAGTGGCGTAGCGTGGGGGGTGCAGGGGGGGGCCGTCGGCACCATCTGGGGGGGGGGGGCGGATCCACTCCGCAGTGTCATGTCACTCGCTCTGTCATGATAGGCTGGCCGCGGCCGCCTGCTGAGTCTGCTCACACTCGCAGCTCTCTCTGCCCCTGGCTCACTCTCACTGCTGGCTGTGCAGCTCGGCTCCCGGCCGAATCCGATCCAGCCGGAGCCGGCGTCGCCCACTGTGGAGTGGTGGGGGGGGGGGGGGAGACAGGCCAGGCGTGCGGTGCGGAGAGGGACTGTCTGGGGGAGGGACTAACCCATGCAGTGGCCGCCCAGCGCAGCGCGGGAGAGCCTGCTGTAAGGGGGGAGATCTAAATGGGAGACGGGACCTCACCTCACCCTGGCCTGCTGGGGATCTATAGGGGGGATCTATATGGGGGACATGATACCCCCTTACAGTAGGCCAGAGTGAGGTGAGGTCCCCCATATAGATCCCCCCTACAGCAGGCCAGGGTGAGGTTAGGTCACTCTGGGGTCCCCCATATAGATCCCCCCTTACAGCAGGCCAGGGTCCGAACCTCACCTCACCCTGTCCTGCTGTAAGGGGGGATCTATATGGGGGACCAGGTCCCCCCTTACAGCAGGCCAGGGTGAGGTGAGGTCCCGTCCCCCATATAGATCTCCCCCCTTACAGCAGGCCAGGGTGAGGTGACATGAGACATGATAATGATATGAGAGTGGCACTTGCCAAGATAAAGCTGCGCATTTCTGAACTGGTCTCTGACAACAGCAGAGGTCACACTAATTTGCAGTAAATATTCATTATTATGTTTTTGTTTTTGTGTGAAAATCATGTTTTAATGGTTTTGGTCTTTGTTCTTAATGGTTTTGTTCATTTTGTGCACCTATGTATAAATATATACCTAAAATAATATATACCTATGTTTTGAATTTGAAAAAATCATATTTTATTTTTCCAATTAAGAAGGGTTCGGTGAATGCGCATATGAAACTGGTGGGGTTCAGTACCTCCAACAAGGTTAAGAACCACTGGTCTAGAGGAAGGAAAACTCTAGCTAGAGCAGAGTCCAGAGTCAGACCCAGAATAATCCAATTTCCTTGATGGAATCATAAGAGACTTCTGGTAATTTTGAAGCCAACCAAACTCCTTTAGGGTCTTTTTAGTGATCTCCACATCGTCCACCAAGGCAGTAGAGGACTCTTCTCGCAAGAGGAGGTCATCCAGATAGCCCAGTACCACAATCCCCTGCTGACCTGGCAACGCCAGAACCGAGGCCAACTCTTTCGTGAAGACCCCAGGAGCGGAGGTGAGATCAAAGGGTAATGCCACAAACTGATAATGTTCTTCTCCTACAGCAAAACGGAGAAAGTGCTGGTGTCGTGCACATATTGGAATGTGCAGGTAAGCATTCTTGATGTCGATAGAGGCAAGAAAATCCCCCTGATGTAGGGATGCCACCACCATGCGAACGGACTCCATTCTGAACTTCTCTCCCTGCACAAAGCAGTTTAGGGCCTTGAGGTCCACAATCGGACGTACCTTGCCCTCTGTAATGTTCCGGTACCTTTGGTACCCTAAATTACACTTTCCACAAGTGTATGCGCCCTACCATTTACTTTTGGAAAGGTGCGCATACACCTTTAAGACTGGAGCTGTCATCACTCAGCGCCGGACTAGATGGCTATTTAAGGCGTCGGTTCTCACTCACATGTGTTCGTTCAAACACCCTTATCTGGATGCTAACCTTGCTTGAAGCTTCCATGCTTGCAAGCTTACTTCGCTGACGGAACTTCGCTGCGCTGATCCCTGTATCCCGCTACTGGATCATCCGCCTCTCCTGAACCACCCTTCGGCTGTATCGCTAATAGTGCTAAGTACCCCGCAGGGGAATTCTCTATAAACTTATACTAAGCTTACACTATCTAGCTCTGCATAGTAGAGACTGTTTATCACATCTGCATAAACTGGATTGCTAGCTCTTGAGACTACTGCTACTTTTCTGCACTGGGTTGATCTCTTTTGTATGTCCACCTGCTATTCTATCATCTGCTATCATACAACATTGCTAAACCTTCCTGCATCCATCTGCTACTGTCTCACCTTCAAGTGTCTATCACCTACCACCTCCACTCAACCTATCCCTCAACCTTCATCATTGTGTTACCACATGCATAAAGTCACTCTAGGAACCAGCTTGCTAATTGTGTGTATTTACTGGCTGAAATAAGACCTTCCACACATGATGAGTCATTGGGGTTGGGAATGGTATCTCAGCATATCTCTTACATGACTGCTGACGTGGAACTATTTCTGCAGCTGAAAATCCACACCGTATAAAAACGCAGGAGCGTTACAGATTGAACGAACCTAAAAATGGATTCAGCAGAAATAGTTCCAGAAATAACCACTCAGGTGACACAATTAAAACAGCAAGTATCTGCGTTAATACACGCACTTGCTGAATTAAAAGAAGACAATCAGGCTCTGTCGCAGCAGGTAATTAGACTGACACAACTTACCTCTGCTCAGTCCCCTGAACCCAAGATAAATCCCCCTTTGGTATTTACAGGCGATCGCAAAAAATTTAGCGAATTTAAAAACGCATGTGAGTTACTTTTTTTGCTAAAACCTCGTACCTACCTTACTGATCACATTAAGGTTTGTACTATTATTTCTTACCTATCAAGCGATCCTCGAGCCTGGGCAGATTCTCTTTTTGAGAAAAACGACCAGCTTCTCAACTCCTATGCCTTGTTCCTGGCAGAGCTCACTAGCCTATATGATGACCCCAATAGGCAGAGTACTGCTGATCTTCAGTTAAGATCCTTGAAACAAGGAAGGAGGCCTGTGGAAGACTTTGTCGCAGAGTTCAAGAGATGGACCCTTGATTCAGAATGGAATGATGCATCTCTGAAAACCCAATTTAGGCTTGGCCTATCAGAAGCCGTTAAGGACGAGCTCGCCCGAGCGGATCTGCCAAAAACCCTGGATGCATTAATACAACTCAGTATTACCATAGATAGAAGACTACGAGAAAGAAAGGCTGAAAAGATGGGAATGCCATTATCCGTTTCCTCTCGGAGTCTGGCCGTTCCTATGGAGGTAGGAACCATACGCCCACCGCTATCAACTATGGAAAAAGCCAAAAGACGAAATGAAAATCTCTGCTTGTACTGTGCATCCCCGGATCACAAGATAAACGTCTGTCCCCTAGTCAACAAAAAGAAGGGTGAGTGTTCACATGTCTCTCTAGGAGGATTGACAACTTCATTCACTAACCCCTACATTTCTGTTTTTTTGACATTACAGTGGGACCAGAACAGGATTACAACTAAGGCCATGATTGACACAGGATCTTGTGGAAATTATATGGATATATGTTTTGCTGCTTTAAATAAAATTCCTATTATTTCTAAACTCAAACCTGTCTCAGTAAGTCTTATTACCGGTGTTCCCTTATCCTCTGGTCCGATCACCGATCAGACACAAGTACTTCTAGTCACTATTAACGAGTCTCATAGGGAGACTTCTACCTTCGATTTAATACCATCACCCCACTTTCCCATTGTGTTGGGACTTCCCTGGTTGCACACACACCAACCAACCATAGATTGGAAGAAACGGTCCTTGACCTTCCCTTCTTGTTATTGCGAGGAAACGTGTAACCTCCCGTTTTCCGGGAAGATTTTGTCTGTGGTGACAGATGAGATTGCACCACTATGTTATCAGGATCTTTCTGAGGTTTTTCTTGAGAAAAATGCTCAAGCATTACCTCCTCATCGAGACTATGATTGTAGCATTGATCTACTCCCAAATAGCAAATTGCTGTTCGGTCATGTTTATCCTCTTTCACAGGATGAACTTGCCCATCTCAAAACCTATTTGGATGAGAACTTGGAAAAAGGTTTTATTAGACCTTCCACTTCTTCCACAGCAGCAGGACTCTTTTTTGTTCGCAATAAAGATTCAAGTCTCAGACCTATCATCGACTACAGGAAATTGAATGCTATCACAATAAAAGATCGCTATCCTCTACCGCTTATCCCTGAGCTCATTGAGCAGGTGCGTGGAGCTACCTATTTTTCAAAATTAGACCTGAAAGGAGCATACAATCTCATTCGAATCCGTGATGGACACGAGTGGAAGACTGCGTTCAGAACTAGATACGGATTGTTCGAATATCTTGTGATGCCATTCGGCCTATGCAATGCCCCTGCAGTTTTCCAACGATTTATAAACGATATTTTTAAAGACTTACTAGATGTCTGTGTTGTGGTATATCTGGACGATATACTTATATATTCACGGACCCTGTCTGAACACATAAGACATGTAAGACTTGTATTATCGAGATTGCTTGCACATAATCTTTATGTGAAGCTGAAGAAATGCTTGTTCCATAAAGATGAGGTACTCTTTCTAGGCTACATCATATCCAAAATGGGAATCGAGATGGACATGAGTAAAATATCCTGCATTCAGGATTGGCCTACACCAACTACACGCAAGGCGCTACAGCGATTTCTGGGATTTTCAAATTTCTACAGGAAGTTCATAAAAAACTTTTCTGCTATTGTGAGACCCCTCACACAGCTCACTAGCATAAAAATACCATTTAAATGGTCAGAAGAAGCAAATAAGGCTTTCCACTTGTTAAAGACAAGGTTTACTTCCGCTCCCATATTACGCCATCCAGACCCATCCCTCCAATACATTCTGGAGGTAGATGCGTCAAACCTGGCAGTAGGAGCAATACTCTCCCAACGACCTACCCCCACTTCACCACTTCATCCAGTCGCCTTTTTTTCTAAATCCCTGAGCAGTCCCGAGATAAATTACCCCGTGGGTGAGAAGGAACTGCTTGCTATAAAATTGGCTCTGGAGAATTGGCGACATTTACTCGAAGGCACCCAATTACCAATAATTATATACACGGACCATAAAAACCTCCAATATCTTCAGACTAGTAAAACTCTCTCGCATCGACAGGTACAATGGTCACTATTCTTTCTAAGGTTTAACTTCCTAGTGACCTACACACCTGCAGATAAGAACAAAAAGGCGGATGCACTATCACGACTAACTGAAGAAAACTACTTTGAAATTCCTTCCGTTCCTATAATACCTCACAAACGCATTATTGGAGTTGTCCGTTCCTTGAAGGAAGAGGTTCTGCATGGTATAAGGTTGGATTCACCCCCACCACAACTAACTACCGATGCAGAAGGCTTCCTCTACTACAACGACAAACTTTACATACCACCTACCCTACGCACCAAGATCTTGTAATTATCGCATGATGTGCCTATGGCAGGACATATGGGTATGACAAAGACTTTCAATTTGATTTCTCGGCAATTCTGGTGGCCTGACATGAAAACATCTATACAAAAATTCGTCTCTTCATGCAATGTCTGTGCCAGGTCCAAAATTGACACTACGAGACCATCCGGTCTACTATGCAGTCTACCAATACCCCAAACTCCATGGGAGGTTCTGTCATTGGACTTCATCGTAGAATTGCCTCCTTCCAAAGGATTTAATACCATCTTGGTGTCAGTGGACCATCTGACAAAGATGGCACATTTCATTGCTATTCGCAGACTACCTTCGTCCAAACAAACGGCAGAACTCCTGATGAAACATGTCTTCAGATTACATGGTATCCCAAAAACTCTTTTGTCTGACCGTGGATCCCAATTTATTTCTAAATTCTGGCAAGAACTATGTCACATACTACGGATTGAGCGGAAGCTCACTTCTCCTTACCATCCGCAGACCAACGGACAGACTGAAAGAGTCAACCAATGCATCGAGCAGTATTTACGTTGTTACACTTCTTACCAACAGGATGATTGGTTGGATCTTCTCCCCCTGGCAGAATTTGCCTACAACAACGCAACTCACAGTACAACCAAGCAGAGTCCGTTCTACTTGAACTATGGGTTCCATCCCTCTATTCTCCCTCCACGCATCCTTCCTTCAAATAACCCAGTAGCCTCAGACTATCTTTCCCAAATAAAGGATTCTCTGGGTTTACTAAATACTACCATTGCACACGCTCACAGTCAACAAAAGAAGTACTATGATCTTCGTAGAAGACCTTCTCCACAGTATACTATCGGGGACCTCGTTTGGCTCTCAACAAAAAACTTGAGACTGAAGATCCCTAGCAAAAAGCTTGGACCTCTGTTCTTGGGACCTTTCCCAATCAAGAAACTTATTGGAAAAGCTGCAGTGCAGCTTACATTGCCAATGGACCTAAAAATCCATCCCATTTTCCATGTGTCGCTACTAAAACCCCATGTTCCGGACCAAGGAATAAGGCCTAATATTCCACCTCCCCCTCCTGTACAAGTTGAAGGTGGAGAAGAATACGAGATAAAAGAGATTCTGGATTCTCGTATCTACAGAAGAAGACTTCAGTACTTGGTTAGATGGAAGAACTATGGGCCCCAAGACGACACCTGGCTAAACACCTCTGACATACATGCCCCTAGATTAATCCGCAATTTTCATGCGAGATACCCAGACAAACCAGCTCCAGAGGCCTTCAGGAGCAGGCCTTAAGGGGGGGGTATTGTAATGTTCCGGTACCTTTGGTACCCTAAATTACACTTTCCACAAGTGTATGCGCCCTACCATTTACTTTTGGAAAGGTGCGCATACACCTTTAAGACTGGAGCTGTCATCACTCAGATGGCTATTTAAGGCGTCGGTTCTCACTCACATGTGTTCGTTCAAACACCCTTATCTGGATGCTAACCTTGCTTGAAGCTTCCATGCTTGCAAGCTTACTTCGCTGACGGAACCTCGCTGCGCTGATCCCTGTATCCCGCTACTGGATCATCCGCCTCTCCTGAACCACCCTTCGGCTGTATCGCTAATAGTGCTAAGTACCCCGCAGGGGAATTCTCTATAAACTTATACTAAGCTTACACTATCTAGCTCTGCATAGTAGAGACTGTTTATCACATCTGCATAAACTGGATTGCTAGCTCTTGAGACTACTGCTACTTTTCTGCACTGGGTTGATCTCTTTTGTATGTCCACCTGCTATTCTATCATCTGCTATCATACAACATTGCTAAACCTTCCTGCATCCATCTGCTACTGTCTCACCTTCAAGTGTCTATCACCTACCACCTCCACTCAACCTATCCCTCAACCTTCATCATTGTGTTACCCCATGCATAAAGTCACTCTAGGAACCAGCTTGCTAATTGTGTGTATTTACTGGCTGAAATAAGACCTTCCACACATGATGAGTCATTGAGGTTGGGAATGGTATCTCAGCATATCTCTTACATGACTGCTGACGTGGAACTATTTCTGCAGCTGAAAATCCACACCGTATAAAAACGCAGGAGCGTTACACCCTCTTTCTTTGGGACCATTAACAGGTTTAAATAAAAACCCTAAAATTGTTCCAATCCTGGAATCGGGACAATCACACCCTGAAGCAACAGGTCTTGCACCGCCCCAAAGAGAGCTTGCAATTGGTTCGGGGATAGAAGCACATTGGAAGGGAAGAATCCTCCGGAGGGCAAGAACTAAACTCTATCTTGTAACCAGACAGTATCATTTTGTGGACCCGCTTGTCATTTACCAAGGAGGTCCACGGGCCTGGAAACCAAAAAAGACGTCTCCCCACGCCAGGCATGGGTGAGGGTGCATTTTTATGCTGAAGGAGCCTTGTCCGAGGGTCTAAAGAATCCCTCTCAGGGCTTGCCAGACCAGGGCTGCTTGGAATCTCCCAAGGAGGGCTTGAAAGTTTTGGAACCCTTGTCAGTGGACCCCGAGGGATGAAAAAACATTTTGTGAGCCGTGTTGGCTAACAGATGGCCCATAGGGACCACCAACAACCATGGAGCGGGTCTGAGGGGAACCCACAGGTCCGACCGTCCCAGGGAGGGCCCGCATCCAACCGAAAACCCTCCAGGGAGAGAGGGGGGGGGATATCTACTCACCATACCAGGAACTATGAGGGCACCACTCCAGACAGAACCTCCTCACCATCGAAATGGGGGGGGGTCAACTAGGAGGAACGCTGCGACTCAACACGAGACCTGGTTGTATGTGACTTCGCAAGGCGTTTAACTTGCAGGCCAGCCCCCGTCCAGTGGAGATCTGTCACGGCCAACCTAGCGTGGAGCTGTGGTCTGTGCGCGCTTGCTGGCCAGTCTGGGATGACCACTGGATCTAGATTATCCAGCCCGTCGCCCAGTCTGGCAGTTGATTACAGATCTCGCAGGAAAAAAAACAGGAGCAAAAAGGCCATTTGAAAGGAAAAAATTCCCAGGAACAGAGATCCCAGCAGGGAACTAGGTCCTTACTCCTAGCTAGGCAGAAAAAAACTGAAGACCTATAGCAGAGAGGAGGAGTAAACCACCTGGGACTGCCCAAAAGTGTAGCCAAAACTTTTTTCTGCCTAGTGTCCTACTCCTGTAGGGGGCACTATAACACTATAGTTTGGAATATTGGAGAAGCTGTGTCTGTCAATGAACACAAGAGAAATGTCATTTTTGGTGAGATAATCCCAATAGGAACACATCTAAAAGCGTGCAGGCCCAGCAGCTTCCCACATTAGTGCTCTGCAGCTGCACAGCTAATTTATAATTATGAAACCACTCCCATTAGACCCACTCAATACAGAGGAACAAATGGATTCCTTCAGTGTGTTATAATCCCTGCAATGTACAGAGATCATCATAAGGGGAATGTTTTTTCTCAACAAAAGTGGAGTTACACTTTAATGCGTTAATTGCTTAATTAATTGAACCCAGTGAACAACTGCTCTTAGGCCGCTGGCACCTAGATTGTGGTCCCACAAGCTGGAAAATCTTTGTGCCAGGTACAGATGAGAGCGGCATTGTTATGTGACAGCGTAGTGTGAGATTGGCCAGTCCTCTGTCACGAGTCAGTGAGGAGGGCAGGAATCTGACATCCATGTTGGTCACAGCTCTGTCTCTAACCACTTAACGTCTAGCCACGTAGACCTACGTCGGCTGACTTTGAGTGGTTATACCGGGATGATGCCAACCGTTGTTTGAAGCCGACGGTCGGCTTTCCGTCGGTAACGACCGATGCGGCTCGGGAGCCGCTCGATCGTTACCCGGGGGGCGGGAGGGGACGTCCCCCCCCCTCCCGCCGCCTTCCGTGGCTTTGCTCGGGGCTCCCGTCCCACCGGGAGCCCCGAGCACCCGGCCGGCACGTCCGCCGGCTGGATGGAGTCCCGATGAATGCCGGAAACGGCATCGATCGGGTCTCCGATGACGCAACCTGGAGGCGGCGTCCATGACGTCATTTCCGGGTTACTGTGCTGCAAAAGATTTGAAAAACGGCTGTATGCAAAAATGCAGTTTTCGGCGTTTTGCATACAGGGAAGTGTAGTGGAGGGGTCTAGGGTCTTTTAGACCCTCGATCCCTCCATAAAGTGTACCTGTCACTACATATTGGTGTCACAAGGGATGTTTACATTGCTTGTGACAGCAATAAAAGTGATCAGATTTTTTTTTTAAAAAAAAACCTGTAATAAAGTTTAAAAAAAAGAAAAAATAAATAGGAAAAAAAAAATAAAATTTAGCCGCCCCCGTCACCGTTAGCTCGCGCACAAAAAAAACCGTATACGCAAGTCGAGCCGCGAAATAAATCACTGTTCAAAAAACACATGTGAGGTATCGCCGCGATCGCCAGAGCCTGGGCAATAATTTAAAAAAAAGAGCTACACTCTAACTCTAAACTGGTAACCGTTAAATAAATTTAAAGCGTCGCAGATTGAGATCTCTATTGACCGTAGTTTGTCGCCATCCCACGGGGGGGGGGGGGGGGGGGGGGGGCGCAATTTTAAACCGTAACATGTTGGGTATCTTTTTACTCGGCGTGACATCATCTTTCACAATATATATAAAAAAAGGGCTAACTTTACTGTTTAGTATTTTTTAAATGCAGTGAAATGTGATTTTTCAAATTTTTTCCAAAAAAATGGCGTTTTAAAGACCGCTGCGCAAATACCGCGTGAAAAAAATTTTGCAATGACCGACATTTTATTCTCCAGAGTCTTTGCTAAAAAAATATATATAATGTTTGGGGGTTCTAAGTAGTTTTCTAGGAAAAAATACTGATTTAAACTTGTAAACAAAAAGTGTCAAAAATAGGCTCAGTGGTAAAGTGGCTAATCATGATCGAGATTTGGCAGGATGGGTTACTGATCATGTGACCACTATGATGGAGAGTCATGGGATCAGCGCATACCTCCCAACTTTCTGAGATGGGAATGAACGACACCTACCCTGTTTCCCCGAAAATAAGACAGTGTCTTATATTCATTTTTGCTCCCAAAGATGTCCTAAGTCTTATTTTCAGGGGATGTCTTATTTTTACATGAAGAAGAATATGGTACACATTTATTGTTGAACCAAAAAAAAGGAAATTTAGTACCTGTATACGGTACGGTAGTAGTTGTCATCACAAACCAGCAAATTACATCCTCCTGTGTCATTTTGATTCCCCCCCCCCCCCCCTTCTGATCCTCCTGTGTCATTTTGATTACCCTTCTGATCCTCCTGTGTCATTTTGATTACCCTTCTGATCCTCCTGTGTCATTTTAAGTGATCCCACTCCCCCCACCCCTGTGCCAATGGACACCTTCACCAGACATCCACCCCACCCCTTTATCAGACATTTCCCCCCTACCTCAGTCACCCCTGTATGTCCACAGAATGTGCCTGACTCCTGCCCCGCGTGACTCACTGTCTGATTGTGAGCCAGCCAGACTCCGTCAGGGCAGAGCAAGCAACAGGCGGCAGCTTGTCCTGGCGGCGGTGCGGGCTCTCTGATTAAAAGAGACCTCGCACTTCCTGTCTGCTCCGGCTGCGCTGCGGCCATCAGTGAGCTGCATTGCGGCGCCCGCCGCTACGGTCCAGAGTCCAGAGTTATGGTAGCTTCGGGGGGCCTTATTATCGGGGAGACCTTATGTTCGGGGGAGGCCTTATTATCGGGGAGGCCTTATTATCGGGGGGGGTCTTATTTTCGGGGAGATGCCTTATATTTCAGTGAGAGGCAAAACAGTAAGTAGGTCTTATTTTCAGGGGAAGTTTTATTTTCGGGGAAACATGGTATTAGTAAAAGTATGTAGGCATAGGACACAACCCCACCACAACCTTAAAGGAGAATTGTACAAAAGAACCCACAAGTGCTTTATTTTACCACTACTATTCCTTTAATTTTGGATTTTGAAATTGGATGAAAGGTTTAGCATTGGGAAACACATTTTAATAGAGAAGTAGGGCATTTTATATACAACTATGCTGATCAGACCAAAATGAGGGACAAATGAGGGGGAAAGCAGGACTTTGTTCCAAATCAGGGACAGTCCCTTTACATTAGGAACTATTTGGAGCTATGGATCAGGAAGTCTGTCCTGCCCCTCCAAGCATAAGTCCCGGTTCACATTTATGCTATACGGGAACGCTGTGAACAGTGGCGGCCGACCGATAGGGGGCGCAGGGGTGCTGCCCCCCCCCCAAAAAAAAGAAAAAAGATTAAAAAAAAAAAATCTATTTTTTGCCCACTGGGGCGCCGGTCTCATTGGTGGCTATGGGGGGGGGGGTTTCCACCTGGCAGAGGCGCCGATTGGCGGCCTTCTGGGGTGTAACCAGGGCGCAGAGCACTGCGCTACAACACCCCCCTTTTGTGATGTCCTGGATCATGATTGGTCCAGACTCCAGCCTGGACCAATCATGATTCAGGACATCCCTGCTGACCTCGTTGGGAGCGGTGCCGATGCGTGCATCAGTCACTCACCGTCACCGCCCGGTCACCTTCCCGCCGCCGCAGAAGAGGAGTCTCGAGGAGGGGAGAAGCTGCCGCAGAAGAGGAGTCTCAAGGAGGGGAGAAGCCGCCGCAGAAGAGGACGGAGTCTCGAGGAGGGGAGAAGCGGCGCCGGGAGCTGAGCCGCCGCCAGGTAAGTGCATTGGTCTCAGGGGCACCCACACTGCATTGAAGGGAGCACGCACGCTGGTCTCTGAATTGATTGGGGGGCATGCTGTGGTGCTCTGCAATGATTGGGGACAATGCTGTGGCGCTCTGCCATGATTGGGGACAATGCTGTGGCGCTCTGCAATGATTGGGGACAATGCTGTGGCACTCTGTAGTGATTGGGGACAATGCTGTGGCGCTCTGCAATGATTGGGGACAATGCTGTGGCGCTCTGCAGTAATTGGGGACAATGCTGTGGCGCTATGCAATGATTGGGGACAATGCTGTGGCGCTCTGCAGTGATTGGGGACAATGCTGTGGCGCTCTGTAATGATTGGGGACAATGCTGTGGCGCTCTGCAATGATTGGGGACAATGCTGTGGCGATCTCCAATGTTTGGGGACAATGCTGTGGCGCTCTGCAGTGATTGGGGGCAATGCTGTGGCGCTCTGCAATGATTGGGGACAATGCTGTGGCGCTCTGCAATGATTGGGGACAATGCTGTGGCGCTCTGCAGTTATTGAGGGACAATGCTGTGGCACTCTGCAGTGATTGGGGACAATGCTGTGGCGCTCTGCAATGATTGGGGACAATGCTGTGGCGCTCTTCAGTGATTGGGGACAATGCTGTGGTGCTCTGCAATGATTGGGGACAATGCTGTAGCGCTCTGCAGTGATTGGGGACAATGCTGTGGCGCTCTGCAATGATTGGGGACAATGCTGTGGCGCTCTGCAATGATTGGGGGACAATGCTGTGGCGCTCTGCAATGATTGGGGACAATGCTGGTGCGCTCTGCAATGATTGGGGACAATGCTGTGGCTCTCTGCAGTGATTGGGGACAATGCTGTGGCGCTCTGCAATGATTGGGGACAATGCTGTGGCGCTCTGCAATGATTGGGGACAATGCTGTGGCACTCTGCATTGATTGGGGACAATGCTGTGGCGCTCTGCATTGAAAGGGGCATGCACGCTGAACTCTGCATTGATGGGGGCATGGCACAATGTTCATTGCATTGAAGGGGGCACAGCACAGTGTTCATTGCATTGAAGAGGGCACAGCACAGTGTTTATTGCATTGAAGGGGGCACAGCACAGTGTTCATTGCATTGAAGGGGACACAGCACAGTGTTCATTGCATTGAAGGGGGCATGCACGCTGAACTCTGCATTGAAGGGGGCACGCACGCTGGTCACTACATTGAAGGGGGCATGTACGCTGGTCTCTGCATTGAAGGGGGCACGCACGCTGGTCTCTGCATTGAAGGGGGCACGCACGCTGGTCACTACATTGAAGGGGGCATGTACGCTGGTCTCTGCATTGAAAGGGGGCATGTATGCTGGTCTCTGCATTGAAAGGGGGCATATACCATCTCCTGTACCTTGACCTGTGCCATGCCTGTACCATGACCTGTGCCATGCCTATACCATATCTGTGCCATGCCTATACCATGACCTGTGCCATGCCCTTACCATCACCTGTGCCATGCCTATACCATCACCTGTGCCATGCCTGTACCATCACCTGTGCCATGCCTATACCATCACCTGTGCCATGCCTGTACCATGACCTCAAAGTCGCGTCATTTTTTACCGCGTTTTTTGACGCATAGCAATACCTATTACATTTTTCTTTTTGCGCCCCCCCCCCCCAAAAATTTTTGAGCACCAGCCGCCACTGGCTGCGAATATACAGCTTGATCCCGCATCGCATCCGCACCCCTGGCAGTTCACACTGCCATATGCGATACGCTGGGGGTGTTAATTAAAAGTTAACGACACCCCCAGATCAGATTGCATATCGCAGTGTGATCTGAAAGTTCGCACAGAATCTAATCGCACTAGTGTGAACCACCATGCAATCCGATTCTACTGCGGACCAAAAAAAAGGGTCCTGTGCGTCTTTTAGTGCGATGGGAATTCAGCCATACAAAGTGTATGGCTGAATTTGCACCGCACAGAGATCGCATGTAATTTTAGGAGCAGTGCGCTCCGAATTACATGCGATCTCTGTGATTGCACAAATGTGAACCGACACTAAAGCTCCACATAAAAAAAAAATCGCAGAGGCTGGGCGGGTAAGGGTTAACCACAACTAACCCAGCACATAAGGTGTAAGGGAGAGAAAAAAAGGGGTTAAGTTCTTTATTATTAGGATGGAGTTGCGTTCTGTTGTCAGCTTCTCTTTGAAAATAAATCATTGCACAAAATAAAGGCAAATACTAGCTGAGCGGAGAGAGGAGCGGCAATAACCAGGGTCGGGCAACGTGCATTCTCACGTCCATGCCATGATGCAGAAGGGAGTGGCCGTGTACACGTGACCGGGTGTACGTGATCGGGGGCGGTATTTAGTCTCTGTACGCGGTACAGAGGGAGTCATATGAAGACAGGAGGTGAGTACGAGCACGTTTTTACCATATGGCCTGCCTGTCTGTTTCCCTAGTGTGCTTGTCATAGTCGGCCTGACATTCCGCCTGCTCCATTCATTCATTGGCACTCCCACCACGTTTCCTGTCCTGCTCTGCTATATTTGTGTCTTCCAGCGTGTGAAGCCTGTTTGTCTTCGTTTTGGCTCGTATCTGTGTCTGCTTTGTTGTCTGTCCGCCTTCTTCATACTGACCGTGTACTTTGACCTTGAACTTCCTGGAAGCCGGGACACTGACAGGTCAGACATTACCTGCACTTCACCTGCTGCCTGCCTGTGAGCTGGGCCAGTGGAACATGTGCCTTCCACCTCATATTTATTCCTCCTTATCATTGGTTAACACCTTACTGCTGTCACCAGGGACATGGAACCTATTGGCTTTTATTACATTCATCTCTATGGTGTGCTTTTATTACATTCATCTCTATGGTGTGCTTCTATTACATTCCACCTAACACTTATTCCTAGTCCTCATTGGGTAATATCTTCCTGTCACCACAAAAAGGGAAATACTGTACAACATTGGCATCTTGATTATTGGCTGCATAATACTGTCATCTCTTTCTGGTGTGCCTCTACCTTCCACCTAACATTTATTTCTTCTCATCATTGACTAATGTCACCAGAAGGATGTTAGAGGAAATTGCTGTCTGATTATTGATTAGCTTTCTCTATTGATAACCTAAGTTCCTCCTTATGAGGTGCTTCTACATTCTGTGTGTGTGAATTATTGATTAGTAATTTTTACCAGAAATGTTTATTGGCTTTCTTTTGCGTTTACAGCCCATTCACACTGCCGCGACAGGATTTTGTGGCACGACCTGTGAAGTCGCGGTGCACAGTGTGCTCCGCGACCTCGGCGCGACTTGCACGACCTTCATATCATTGATGTCAATGCAAGTCGCCCCGAAGTAGTACAGGACCCTTTTTCTAAGTCGGAGCGACTTGTGTTGCTCCTATTAGAACGGGTCCTGTACTATTCAACGGCGAGCGACCCACCGCAACCTTGGTCACCTGACAAGTTGCACTAGTGTGAATGGACCCTTAGGCTCCGTTCACACTGGGGCGACGCTACTTTGCTGGGCGACCTCACAGGTCGCGGCTCGCACCGTGACCTCGGAGCGGCCGGCACGGACTTCATAACATTGAAGTCGCCCCAAAGAAGCTCTGGACCCTTTTTCTAAGTCTGAGCGACTTTTAGAACGGGTCTGCAGCTTCTCTATGGAAGGCGACCTGAACGGGGGCTCAATATTGATTACACCCCCCCCCCCCCCTTATTTTCTTTTTTTTTCTGCCTTATCCTACCTAAGGGCCCATTCTCCCAGAGGGTGTGCCAATGTATGCATGGTGCTGGTGTGCATTGTGCTGCAAATTGTCATAGTGCAGTGACTTCTTCTCTTCCCCCCCCCCCCCCCTCTTTTTTTTTTTTTTTTTTTCCAATGTAATGGTTTGCTAATAGCTTGCTATAGCTAAAATAAAAAAGTGGAGAGATGCATATCTGACTTGTGCTTTGCAGTAATTAGTCCTCATAAGGTGACCTTGTGCAAGCAGTTCATACAGCTTAGGTCCTTAGGCTTGCTGTGTGTAGGTCACTGTCAAGGTGTATCAGGTCACCCAGACGTACTATGGAGGAGTACAAGGCTGAGCACGTGGCAGTTGGAAGGTCCAGGAAGTATTTCTTCAGTCATCTTGGCTAAATCATGTCTGTTGTAATGTATGGTCTACCTACATTAGAGATGTTCTATATTTCTAGAGAGCAGCTGCACGGAATTAATGGAAGGAATGTGTGTTCGTGTGGTTCTGCTAGTCTTTCCAATAAATATACCATCTCTATTTAATCGGCTTAGTGTGTATAGTGAGAGCTTTCAAAGCTATGTACAATGCACTTTCAGCTCCAATGTGACCTTCATGTGATTTCTGGAATTCAGAGTTAAGGACTGGGCTGCCTTGTTTTCTGTCCTGAAGTCTTTCTGTAATTGGAATTCTAAGGGGTCTATTTATAAGGTGTTCGTGTAAGCTTTTCGTGTGTGTATTGCATGACCATTAAATCCTATAGAACTCTTTACTACTGCAACTGTGTAGTGACCCCCCCTGTTCACACTGATGCAACTTTGAAATTGCACTACTTCAGCACAATTTTAAAATCGCTGGTCAGTGCACTTTCATGTGACTTCATGCACAGATGTCTATGCAAGTCGCACATTAAAATTGCCAAAAATAGTGTAGGAGTCTTTTTCAAATCGGGGCAAGCTGGAGTCGTGCTCATTTGAATGGTTCCATAGGCACAAATAGGGTGTTACTTGTCGTGCAGTTTAACTGTCAAATCGCATAAGTTGCACCAGTGTAAACGGGGGGGGCTGAAAGTAGCTGAAGTCCTTTCACATAAGGCTGCATTCACACCTGGGTGTTTTTGAATCACTGCTTATCTGTCTGCGATTTCAAAACTCTGCTTAAATCGCACAACCCAAATTTCAGATGCCATTAATTTGCCACCTAAAAATAGTTCTGACATGATAAATTGTGCGAAGCTTGCTGCTCAAAAGCACCTGATCCTATTTTGGTTGAAAAGCTTAATGCAATGCACTTGCAGTGCAATTTATCGCGCCAGAACCGCACTGGTTTTAGGTGCCATTAAAATGAATGACATCCAAATTTGGCGTTGTGCGATTTGTTGTTTTTAGGATGATTTTGATATTGCCTGGGGGTGAGTGCAGCATCAGTCATTGGATTGATTCTTTTATAATTTACTGCTCCTCAAAGGTAGCCAAATAAACTGGTCGGTATCTTTTAAATTGCAAGTCTAGGTCATGGGGAATCTTATTTTGCCAAATTTAGATTGTCTTAATTCTGGACTTACTTTGGCATACCATACAATAAATCCAGATATGCTTAATTAAGGCTCATTCACACCAGCCTCTGTTATACTGTGGCTATTGGTGTGTGCTCTAAAGGGAGCAGTGGCAATGGAAAGCGCATCCATCCCACTGTTCACCCATATTCAACTTTATCGGATGTCAAAGTGACATTTCAATTTGTTTTTATTCACTGCAGCGATTTACACTGCAGTGTCCTAGTTCACAAAGTGCTCTGCTAAGTGCTAAAAGTGCAGTATGTCCTGCACTTTTTTCAGCACACACCACTGCTTTTATGAATGCTATTTTGTGATCAGAGCTCTCTACCTCTTGCAGCCTGCTGATCGCCAAAGTGTTTAGAAAACTTTAGTCTGACACTAGAGAAAGTTGGCAGAATGACAGATAAAGAAGCCTATGTGGACACAGGAAGAAGCTGACAGGATGGCAAATCCAGCATTATTAACAGGTGTTGTGAAGGGGAGGAGTGGAGAGTGGTACACTGGAGGGGGATACTACAGAAGTAGTTACAGGATAAAAGCTGGTAATAGGTAGGAGCAGAGAAAGGGACGTTGTAGATGTGGATCTGATCACCAACTATATGGGTGTATCGCGTAAAGCTGCACTGGAGCCACCAAGTTTGCATACTGTTTGGACAAGCTGTTCATCACACCTTTTCAGTTAGGACAAGATATTAGATGCTAAAGTGCAAGTTTGTGGTTGATGAGGTGACTGAGCTTGCAGGCTTTGATAACTGCAAGCAACACAGGTATGATGTAACTTCACACCTGTGTTTGAGCTGAGTTTGTTTGGGAAAGGCAGCCCCAATCATTTGCATGGGCTGCTGTGACTGCATTTACTGCAGAAAAAGTTGCATGCATGTTTAATGCGTGGCCCACAAGGAAATCACATGGTCAGGTTGACTATGCTCTCTCCCTGAGGTTCCTGCAAGTGCACTGCGCTTTTACATGCTGAGGGTGCCATTCAGAACAAATGGCCGCTCTGCACATTTTCACTGCAGGTAGATGTGAACTGAATTTTGGGCACAATTTGAAACTTACGCTTTCAGGAGATGCGCATTTCTTGCAGTGCCTTTATTTCCTAATGGAACCCCAAACGCAGCTAAAAGACTGCCTAAAGCGGTCATGCAAAAAAGTGTGCCAAATAGAGAAGTGTGAATTGATTCTTATGTCCATGTCAGTAAAGTGTTTAAAGCCTAACTCCACTTTTGCTCACTTGGTACCGAGGAAGGAGGGGGCAGAAAGGTATCTTCTAGCACAGGGGTGGGGAACCTACGGCCCGGGGGCCGTATGTGGCCTTTAAAGTCATTTGGTCCGGCCCCCCGTGCAGCTGAGTCTGTCTCTCAGCTGATCTGTCATAACGGAGCCAATGCTTCCTGTATAGTTTTGGCTCCGTTCTGACAATCTGAGTGAATCACAGGCGGAGTAATATCAAATGCACTCTAGAAAATTCAAGAATGAGAACTGCGCTAAGCTTCTAAATATTAAGCAGCAACTTAAAATGTGACAAACACGTGAACAAAAAATATTAAAAGTAAGCTGCGACTGTTATATCACTGATACTCAATCAGTGAAAAAAACATTAATGATGTGAATAATATTGCAACGGTTGATAGTGAGTCCCAACACAACAAGAAAATGTGTTCTCAGACAAATTTAGGTATTTTAGTCCTTATACGTGACAAAAATGAAAAATTGTATATAAAAACTCTTTGAGATTTGTGATGTTAGCTGGTATTGAAGATGTTGCTACTCGCAAATGGTTTTCCAGGTTTGCATCGGTCAGTCTGGAGCGCAGTCGACTCTTTGTGGTGGTAAGTTTTGAAAGAACTGCTGGCTGGTACTGCTGTGTTTGCTGCTGGCAGGAAATGTTGGCTAGCACCAGCGTCGCACTGGAGGAAGAGGCAATGTTTCCTGTATTGGTCACAGGCAGAGTGCATTTGATATTAAAAGTAAGCTGCGCTAAGCTGTGACTGTTATATCACTGATACTCTGTGAAAAAAACATCATGTGAATAATATTACAACAGTTGATAGGATAGTGAGTCCCAACACAACAAGAAAATGTGTTCAGAAAAATTGAGGTATTTTAGTCCTTATACGTGACAAAAATGAAATTTTATTTATATATATATATATATATATATATATATATATATATATATATATATATATATATATATATATATATATATATATATATATATATATATATATATATCTTCACGGCAGTAATAGAAAGTCAATAAAAGTCCTTGTAAGATCCAGGACGATAACCACTCTTGACTTGAAAAAGGCCAGCCACTAGGTGTATAAACTGCTTACCAGATTCCCACAAATTTGAGGCCAAATTCCAGAATAGATCTCTCGAATCCGGAACAGGACAACCCTCTCAATAGGATGCTCCTCAAACGATAAGGAAATCAAGAACCATGTGCATGTAAAAAATAATACATCTCATAGCGTGATACTGCCTAAATATGCTCAAATAGTCAATGCTATAATACACCTTGAGTGCAATCCACTGAAAAAATAAATGAAGGTGCTCTAAAGAGAGAAGCCTCCACCAACAATCCAAGCTGCTTACCAGATGCAAAATAAATTAAGCCAAAAAGGTATAAAGGAATGACCGTCACCCTTAAGCCTGGTCTGTTTACCAGATGCACAGAGATTGGATGCAGATATAGATATCCCCAAGTATGGTCAGGAAAGGAACAACCTCCCATGTCCCACTAAACCAGCACTCAGAGGAGAAAACATTAGGGGTGAGTTAATTAAAAATGTGCATGTTCTATTTGGTCAAACATTTAAGTTGATGATTTTATAAATGGCCCTTGGCAGAAAAAATGTTCCCCACCCCTGTTCTAGCATGAGAAGCAAGTCTTCTGTAGCATGCCTCAATTTCTTTCCACCACTGAAGAGGATCACCACTACTGTCAATTACTAGTTCCTTCAAATAGAGATGGAAGTTCATCATCCAGGGTCATTATTGCAGATTCAGAAGAATCCTCTGCATGAGGCCCCAATAAAACTGAACATGGCATCTATTTGACCACAATGAAGTTTATCTTCTGTCCGTTGTCTTTTAGGACATTTTTTTTTTTTTTTTTCTTTGCTGCACCCTGTGGTGGGTGGCTGGCTGGCACCCGGCTGTGTGTGGGTGTATGGCTGTGTTACACTCCTGACTCCAGATGAGGTTGTCCAAGGTGAGGGAGGTGGCCTAAGAGGCAGAGGGTTAGGCCCAGTGCGTGTAGGCGTGACAAATGCAATGACTTCACGACCATATTGGTAATATCTACAAGTTCCGGGGGCGGATACCGATATATGGGGAAAAGTGAAAATCTGCCCTCCATTGGTTGATCCCTAGTACAGAGATCATCCAAACTGTTGCAGATTCCTGCCTTTTTGTTCTAAAGAAATCCTTTTTTTATTTTATTTATTTTTTTTTTCTCCTTGAGGAACAAGATCTATAGGCACTAAAAGCGCAACTCGTCTGTCCTGTCCAGGTTCAATCGCCCTATGCCGTGGCGGTGGCCTATTGTGATCACAAAAGGGCACCAACTATCTTGGCGGTCCGGGGGTTGTTTCTCTCACCTGGAGGTTTTTTTCATCTCCTGTGTGTCCAGTGGGGGACACCCAAAGTCAAATTGTTTGCTTCTTGCCTCGCCTAGATGGTTCAGAGGTTTTGTAGCCAGGTCTCGGGATCCTCAGGCTGACGCCACAGATGCACTGGTGGCACCTTGTGGTCAGTACTGACTGATTTATGCCTTCCATACTTTGAATCTCCTGCCGAGACTTTTATGCAGGCTAGGGGGGGGGGGGGGGGAAGGAATTCTGGTGGCCCCAGACTGGCCTCGCCTGTCTTGGTATGCAGATCTGGTAAGGTTGGTCGCCTGTGCTCCTTGGGAGACTTCCTCTCAGGGAAGATCTGCTGTCTCAATGCCTAATCTTTCATCCTGTTAGTCGCTGGCTTTAACGGTATGGCTGTTGAGAGATGGTGGTCTTTCTGCCTCTGTGATTCCTACGCTATTGAAGGCCAGGAAGTTGTCTTCCAGGAAAAATCTATCATTGTACGTGGAAATTGTACATTTCACATAGAAATAAGGTGGTACTTCGACATAATCAGTTGTTCGTTTCTGATTTTCATGTGAATGAAGACTTTGTATTGCCTTCACTTTGTCCTAAACCTCAGCATCCGAAGGAGCATGCTTGGCATTCTTTGGCTATGGTTCGGGCTAACAGGGTCTAGTTACAGACCACTGAGTCCTTTCAAAAATCGGACGCTCTTTTTGTCCTTTCTGATGGACCTTGTAAGGGTATGGCTGCGTCTGCTACGACCATTTCCAGATGCATCAGGCAGATAATGGTACAAACCCATTCACTAAAGGGTTAGGTTTTTCCTTTCCCAGTGAAGACTGACTCTACGAGAGCTCTGAGTGCCTCTTGGGCTTGTCGCCATCAGGCATCAGTGTTTTAAGTTTGCAAGGCAGCAACTTGGTCATCTGTGCATACGTTCACTAAATTCTACAAGGTAGATGTGTTGGTATCTGCTAATGCTTCTTTTGGCTGCAAAGTTTTTTTCAGGCTGCTGTTCCTTTTTGTTTCTCTTTGAAGGTTCCATTGTTTCCGGGTGAGCTCCAGTTGTTCCTGGTTGAGCTCGATTTTACCCTGTTGGCTACTTTGGCCATTGGGAAATTCAGTCTTTTTGTTTTGTCTTCTTCCCAACCCTCATATTTTTTGTTGCAGGGGATGCCAGAAATCTGATTTCTTAGGCAGACTTCTGGGAAAATGAGTGAGCCAATCACACAAGCAGGAAATATTTCTGGGGTGTGGGTCAGTAAACATTCTGTGTACAGAACTCCAGGTAGCCATATTGCATTGCATTTTCAGAAAATTACAGTGGCTGCAGATTAAAAAGGAAAGTTGATTTATTTTATTTTTTCCTTAACCACTTTACCACCGGAGGATTTTGCTGTCTTCCGTCCAGGCCACTTTTCGGCGCTGTGCGACTTCAACTGACAATTGCGCGGTCGAGCAACGCCATACCCAAACGAAATTTACGTCCTTTTTTTCCCACAAACAGAGCTTTCTTTTGGTGGTATTTGATCACCTGTGCGATTTTTACTTTTTGCGCTATAAACAAAAAGAGCGTTTATTTTGAAAAAATAACAATATTTAACATTTTTTTTATATGAAATTCCCCCCAAAAAAGATGTAAAAACCAATTTTTTAAAAAATTTTTGGCCAATTTGTTTTCTGCTACCTATGTTTGGTTAAAAAAAAAAAAAAATCGCAATAAGCGTATTTTGATTGGTTTGCGCAAAAGTTATTGCGTTTACTAACAATCAAAATACGCTTATTGCGATTTTTTTTTTTTTTTTTTTTTTTTTTTTTTTTTAACCAAACATAGGTAGCAGAAAACAAATTGGCCAAAAATTTTTTTAAAAAATTGGTTTTTACATCTTTTTTGGGGGGAATTTCATATAAAAAAAAAATGTTAAAAATATTGTTGTTTTTTCAAAATAAACGCATTTTTTTTGTTTATAGCGCAAAAAGTAAAAATCGCACAGGTGATCAAATACCACCAAAAGAAAGCTGTTTGTGGGAAAAGGACGTAAATTTAGTTTGGGTACGGCGTCGCACGACCGCGCAATTGTCAGTTAAAGTCGCACAGCGCCGAATCGCAAAAAGTGGCCTGGACGGAAGACGGCAAAATCCTCTGGTGGTTAACAAAGACCAATTTTTTGACAATTTATCCATTTTTTTTTTTTACAGCAGCTGCATATATAGTTCATTTTTAACCATTAATTTAAAACACACATTGCTTAATACACCCTTTATACCCACCGGTACCCTTTTTAACCTTGGCGCAGGGAATATACTTAGTATATATCCTTTCCACCTCTCAGAATATGCATTCAAGGCCTGAACTTGATTTCCACCTTCAAAGCAGTTCTGTTTGCTCAGTTTCATACCAGGCCTCTGCAAAAAATTATTGCCAAATGGGACAAGAATCCTCTCTCGACCAATCTGATCCTGTTGAGCCAGGGTGCGATGGGATCTTTGGTTTGGTTCCCCGGCGCTTCGACAAGTGAAGGACTTTCTCCCCCTATACTGGAGAGTGGTTACCACGGACACCAGCCTGTCTTGAGTGGGGAGTTGTTTTGCGCATGGATTTCGCTCAAGGTGTTTAGACTTGGGAGGAATCCAGTCTGTCGATCAATATCCTGGAGATTTGGATGATCGGGCTTCGCTTGTCTTAGTGGAAGGATCGTCTGCAGGGGGTCCGGTAAGGATTCAGTCGGCCAATGCACAGCTGTGGCGTATGTTAATCATGGGGGCACAAAGTGCCCTGGCAGAGAGAAGTTGCCAGCATTTTAAGGTAGGCAGAACATTATGTTCCAGTCCTCTCTGCTGTGCACATTCCAGGAGTGGTAAATTGGCAGGCGGACTACCTCAGTTGGCAGGCCCCAAGTCCTGGCGAATGGTCTCTTCATCCAGAAGTGTTTCAACAACGGTCTCCGGGTTGGGGACTCTCGATGTGGACCTGTTGGCCTCAACGTCTCAAACGGAAGGTTCAGAGGTTTGTGGCAAGATCTCCAGGGACCCTTGGCCACAGCCAACACTGGTGGCCCCTTGGTCAGTATTGTCTGATTTTACGCTTTGCTTCTGTGCAGAAGGGAGGCAGAAGGTATTCCAGTCATTCTGGTGGCCCTAGACTGGCCTCGTCAGTCTTGGTACACAGGCCTCGTAAGGCTGGTAGCTAATGTTCCTTGGCGACTCCCTCTCGGAGAACTTTGTCTGAAGGACCGATCTTCCATCCTGCTTTAGTCGCTGGCTTTAACAATCTGGCTATTGAAAGCCAGGTACTGAAGGATAGACGGTTGTTCGATTTGGTTTCTTGGAAGATTTATCATAGTCTGGAAGGCGTACATTTCTTGGTGCGAGTCTGGGGGGTGTTTCTCTGTCCGCTGAAGTTGTAGATAAATGTTTTGGCTCTGGGCACCATTGAGGGCCAGATTTCTGCTTTGGCAATTTTTTTTTTTTTTTCCAATGGTAAGGTCTCCCGATACCTCAGTGGGATCTCAATTTTGGTTTTGTTGGTTCTTCAAAGACCGCCTTTTGAAAATATCTGTACTTCCTCTGCTTACTCCACGGATGGTAGCTTTTTTGTTTGGTTATTTTACACGGAGTGTCGGAACTGGCTGCGTTGTCCTGTCGGGTCACCTTGCCTGGTGGTCCACAGGGACAAAGTGGTGCTACGTCCCTGTCAGCCTTTCCTTCCTAAGGTCGCCTTGAGTTTCCATGTGACGGAAGACATTGTGTTGCCTGCCTTGTGCCCCAAGCTGAAACATCCTAAAGAAGTTGCTTTACATTTCCTTGGATGTGGTTCAGGCAATAGGGGTGTACTTGGCGCCGACCTGAGGCGATTCGGAAATCGTGAGTCCTTGCGGAGGGATCTCTTAAGGAGCAGGCCACAATCTGCTGCGACCATTTCCAGATGGATCAGGCAGCCAGTGGTGCAGGCCTATTTCATTAAGGGTTGGGATCCTCTTTTCCTTAAGGTGCGTTCTACAAGTGTAGTATGCGTCAGTGGTTCAGGTGTGCAAGGCGGCCACATGGTTGTCTGTGCATACATTCACCAATTTTACAAGGTGGCTGTCCTAGCCTCTGAAGATGCTGCGTTCGGCCACAAGGTTCGTTCTTCGTTCTTCTATTGGCATGAGTTAATTGCTGACAGTGGAAAGTTTTTTTTTTTTTTTTTTTTTTTTTTTCTAGCTGATTGACAGCCTCACCTCTGTTCCTGTGTGAAGAGGATGTCCCTTCAATTGGCTGAGTTCTCCCTGAGCTCTGCAGAGGATAACTTCAGCTCTCCGCCCCCTCCTTCTTCCCCCCCCCCCCCCCCAAACATTAAGACCGCTTTATAAATTCTGTACTTTAAATGAATGTAGAGGAGACTACAGATGAATGGGTTGAACTTGTGTGGGAGGATTTGTTTAATCTGTATCACCTAAAGCCTGTCACTTCACTGGGTATATGCAAAGGTTGTTTACAACCACTTCAGTTATTAAACCCCGATTAAAAGGGGGAGTCTGTTCTTGCCTCAATTGCTACTAAGCAAAATTTAACGAATTTGGGATTCATGGATCTTTTGGTGCTCTTGGTGGACTGAATGAACAAAGTGGGATTCTAGCCATCCGCTCCTTAGAAGTAATGTTAATTTAACACAGTAACCTGTTCCCAGTATCCTTTAATTGGCTCCTGTCTAAATTGGCCCTAGTATTGGGAATTGGGGATCTTGGGTTGAAAACTCCTTGAAGGCAAGAACTGATGTGAAATTGTGAATGTATAATGTAAAGCGCTGTGTAAATTGACGCTGCTGAAGTAGCATCTGTAAATTAAAAAAAAATGCAGTTGTGTAAAAGTGTTCATCTTAGATTCCTAACTTGTAGATACAAACAATAGGTGTTGCATGCAAACAGTTGGTAGGTATTTGCAGTGGCGTAGCATGGGGGGTGCAGGGGGGGGCGGGCCGGCCGGCCGCACCGGGCGCAACATCTGGGGGGGCGCATCTGCAGTGTCTGTCTGTCTGACTCTGACATACACAGTTCACACACTCAGTTCACACACTGTCTGCGGCTGCCTCCATCTTTAGGCTGGGAGATGTCCAGTGCGCTATGGCTGAAAATGGTGGGGTGGGGATGGACTGTGCCTCACCCGTCCATTGGTGTAGGGTGGGGTGGCGTTGCAAGCCAAGCCCTGCCTATGCCGCCTCTCCTCACTGCTCAGTCAGTTTAGCAGCGAGTGAGTCAGCAGCCTGGCGCTGTCACAGTGGGTTTTTTTTTTAATCACCTGATTAGAGCCAGAGGCTCTAATAGGCTTCAAAAAAGGGTGGACCCGGGGCGCAGAGCAGTGCACCCCGAGCCCACCCATTGTGTGACAATAGCGAATAAAAAATTTGCTATTGTCACACGGATCCTCCTCCTGATTGGCCGAAAGGCAAACGCATGCCATTGGAGGAGGTGGGAGGACTCGAGACGTGGGAAACTGAGGAGAAGCCGCCGCTGCAGGTAAGTCTCTCTGCTTTGATGGGGGCACGATGATCTCTCTGCATTGATGGGGGCACGATGATCTCTCTGCATTGATGGGGGCACGATGATCTCTCTGCATTGAATGGGGGCACGCTGATCTCTCTGCATTGAATGGGGGCACGCTGATCTCTCTGCATTGAATGGGGGCACGCTGATCTCTCCATTGAATGGGGGCACGCTGGTCACTCTGCATTGATGGGGCACGATGATCTCTCTGCATTGAAGGGGGGTACGCTGGTCACTCTGCATTGAAAGGGTGCACGCTGGTCACTCTGCATTGATGGGGGGCACACTATACCTTGATTACTGAAGGCCCCTTTCACACTTTTGTGACCTCAAAGTCGGGTTAGGGGGCGCAAATTACTTGCCTTGCCCCAGGTGCTGACAACCCACGCTACGCCACTGGGTATTTGGTCTTGCTGTAATTGGGAGTCTTTGCCAACTTTTGTAATCATGGTAGTTATCGCTCAGCAAAATGTGGAAGTTGGCAATTTTAAATGGTAAGTGCCACCTGTCATGAATTTGGCTGTAAGATTTATTTTATCTTTTTATTAGTCCCCATTTTTCATGAGCTGAACTCAAAGATCTAAGACTTGTGTTCACAAATCTGGCTAAAACTGTTAGTGTGCACTTCTCCCTTTTCCGAGATGATCCATCCACCTTGCAGGTGTGGCATATCAAGATGTTAGACAGCATGATTATTTCACAGATGTGCCATAGGCTGGCCACAATAAAAGACCACTCTAAAATGTCCAGTTTGGCACACAGCACAATGTCAAATGTCGCAAGTTTTGAGGGAGTGCAATTGGCATGCTGACTGAAGGGGATTTCCTCCAGAGCTGTTGCCCGTGAGTTGAATGTTTTTCTACCATAAGCCATCTCCAAAGGCGTTTCAGAGAGTTTTGCAATACATCCAACTGGCCTCACAACCACAGACCATGTGTAACCACGCCAGCCCAGGACTTCAACATCCAGCATCGTCCCCTCCAAGATGTCTGAGACCAGCCACCTGGAATTTCTGCACAAACTGTCAGTAACCGTCTCGGAAGCTCATCTGCATGCACGTCCTCTAGGGCTGAAACAACTAATCGACAAAATCGATAATTACAATCGTTGTCACGATTGTCATTATCGATTAGTTGATCCTCAGATTAGTTGGGCTGCATTCCTGACTTTAGCTGCCTTTCGCCTCTGTGAAGCCGTCGGCTGCACTTGCTGTCTCTCACTGCTCGGGACATCCGTGACCTCCCCCTCCCTCCTCCTTTCCTCTCCGCCCATTTCCTGACCTCAGTGAGTCAGATCGAGGGAGAGAACTCAGAAGCAGCAGCACTTGAGTGCCGAGATTACAGTCCTACAGTCAGTGTCCTGTGACTCCTGTCCATGCAATGCAGCCCTGCCAAACAATAAAAAGCTTATCCAGATAAGAGTTAATATTCCTTATAATGTGCAATATTATAATAGAAAAATAAGTGATTAAAAACGTCCATATAGCACATATAGGGGGTCTTTCTATGCTCCCTTTTTCATATCTATGGCTGACATGGATGTTTTTATTCACTTATTTTTCTATTATAATATTGCACCTTATAAGGAATATTAACTCTTTTATCTAGATAAGTGTTTATTATATTTACAGTATATAGGAGCTTAATTAAAAAAAAAAAAAAAAAGTTTTGGTATAAGGCTCGGTTCACACTTCTGCGATGCGGGAATGCTGCGAATATGCAGCATGTTCCTGAATCGCATCCGCACATCTGGCAGTTCACACTGCCATATGCGATACGCAGGGAGTGTCAATTAAGAGTTAGACACCCCCAGTTTGATTGCATATCGCAGTGTGATCTGCAAGTATGCACAGAATCGGATCGCACAAGTGTGATCCGATTTTGATGCAGCCTCAAAAAATGCCTCATGTGCGTCTTTGGTGCGGATGCAGTGCGAATTCAGCCATACAAAGTGTATGGCTGAAATTCGCACCGCACATGAGATGGCATGTAATGAAGGAGCAGTGCGCTCCGAATTGCATGCGATCTCAGCAGCCGCACAAGTGTGAACCGGCACTCAAAGTACTGGGAGCATTATGTGCCCTGCAAATGTTACTTGATTTTATTCCCACACAATGCCCCATCACTGGTGTTGCCCGGGGGGGGGGTAAACAGCGCCCCATCACTGGTGTTGCCCGGTGGGGGTAAACAGCGCCCCATCACTGGTGTTGCCGGGGGGGGGGGGGGGGGGGGGGTAAACAGTGCCCCATCACTGGTGTTGCACGGGGGGGGGAGGTAAACGGTGCCCCATCACTGGTGTTGAAGAAAAAGGCACATTCAATAGCGTCTGGCACTTTGAAGAGGTGTTCTCTTCACAGATGAATCCTGGTTTTCACTGTACAGGGCAGATGGCAGACATGGCGTTGTGTGGGTGAGCGGTTTGCTGATGTCAACATTGTGGATCAAGTGGCCCATGGTGGCGGTGGGGTTATGGTACGGGCAGGCATATGTTATGGACAACGAACACGGGTGCATTTTATTGATGGCATTTTGAAAGCAGATAACCTGATGAGATCCTGAGGCTCATTGTTGTGCCATTCATCCATGACCATCGCCTCATGCTGCAAGGATCTGTACACAACTCCTGGAAGCTGAAAACCTCTCAGTTCTTGCATGGCCAGCATGCTCCAACGGATATGTCACCCATTGAGCATGTTTGGAATGCTCTGGATCGGCATATACAACAGCGTGTTCCAGGTCCTGCCAATATCCAGCAACTTCGCACAGCCATTGAAGAGGAGTGGACTAAAATTTAACAGGCCACAATCAACAACCTGATCCACTCTATGCGAAGGAGAAGCGTTGCACCGTGTGAGGCAAATGTTGGTCACACCAGATGCTAAATTGTTTTTGGACCCCCCCCCATACAGTAAAACTGCACATTTTAGAGTGGCCTTTATTGTGGCCAGCCTAAGGCACACCTGTGCAATAATCTTTGCTGTCTAATCAGCATCTTGAAATGCCACACCTGTGAGGTGGATGGATTATTTCAGGAAAAGTGCTCACTAATGCAGATTCGGTCCTCTTTCACATGGCGGCTCCGTGTTTTTTTTTTTTTTTTTTTTTTTGTCCTCCGCTCCGGCACTTTTCTTTTTATTTCACGGACACGGATGACACTTGTGTCATCCGCTCCGTATGTCCGCATATCATCCCATCCGTTTGCTATGATATACGGACATAATTATGTCTATGGGGATTGCGGATGACACCACTGACATCCAATTTTGCATCCGTTCTGTTTTTGGAACAGAACCCTATTTTTTTTTTTTTTTTTTTTTTTTTTTTTTTTTTTTTTTCTTCGGTTTAAAAAACGGAACGGATGCAAAATCGGATGTCAGCGGATGGTCATCCGCAATCCCATTGACATGCATTATGTCCGTATATCACCCACAAACGGATGGGGTGATATACAGACATAAGGAGCGGCTGTGTGAAAGAGGCCTTAGCTAGGTTTGTGAACAGTATTTGAGAAATGGGCCTTTTGTGTACGTAAAGTCTTTAGTGAGTTTAGTTCATGAAAAATGGGGGCAAAAACAAGTGCTGCTCCCCCCCCCCCCCCCATTCTCACTTTTCTTGCTCCTCTTTGCCCTTTTTACTCTTCCCATGTGGTTCATGTATCAACATTTTTTTACCTATGCTTTCTATACTTGTAACATTATATTGTGCTTATAATAAGCTTCACATCTTAGTCCGTTATGATATACAGTACTAGATTTTGATCCTTTCTAGATGTTTTCAAGGACGAATTTTATTTGCTATACCTATTTTTGAACTACATGGTATTCTATTACATTGTATCTGTAATTATCTTTACCATACTTTTTGTTACATTCTTATTGTTGCATCTAAACCTCCTTGTATAAGCGCCGGTTCACATTGCAGCGACGCTACTTCGCACCGCAACCTCCGAGGTCGCGGTGCGCGCAGCGCGCCGCGACCTCGGAGCGGCCGCCACGTACTTCATAACATTTAAGTCTATGGCGGTCGCCCCAAAGAAGCTCCGGACCTTTTTTCTAGGTCGGAGCGACTTGTGTCGCTCCTATTAGAACGGGTCCGCAGCTTCCCTATGAGAGGTGACCTGTGAGGCGACCAGGTCGCCTCACAGGTCGCCCTAGTGTGAACCGGCACGAACATGTTAAAACTCAAAACAAATTTTGACAAGGAAATATTCACAAACTGTCTTGTGTACAGAATTGCAGCCCTGGACAGGCACAAACCGCTTCTGGCAATCAGTTGTGTGACGTCACATATAGGCGGAACATACATGTGACATCAAGCACCTTATTTCCAGAAGTGGTTTATATGAAACCATGTTGGCTTTCCTGATGGGTGGCAAAACAGCTGAAGCCATTTTTGTTTTGTAATTCACTGTATTGGTGTGCAGTCCTATGGAACTTTTATGACTATATGCTCAGACTATACATAGTTAAATCTATACTGTAAATATTCTTAAAACTGTTAGTGAAACAGAAGTCTGTTTTTAACCTAAACCTTTTAATGTTATCTTTAAAGATGTCTGTACTAAATCTATTCCTCAAAATTGGACCCCCCGCCCTGCAAAAAGACCATTTATGTGTTGCGTACAAGCACACCTACCGATGTCCATTCTGTCTTGTGGCTCTGTGCAGCCGGTATCCCTGCTCCCATACCGCCATTTTGAGTTAGTCTGTCTCATGTGTTCGCAAGACTTTACAAATTTTAAAGAAAATTATAAATTCAGATATTCGTATACAAGCAGAAGATCCCCACTGTGTGATCCGGCTGATCACTTTTGGCAGAAGCGGTGCAGCCTTTTTTTTTTTTTTTTTTTACAGGACAGAGTGCCCTAGGGTGCAAGAAGCCCCTCCTCCAGGCAGCTGTGGTGGCCACACTGCTTTTGCCAGAAGCGATCAGCCAATCCGCCCCTGCTCCCCCCCCCCCCCCCCCCCACTCGCCCTCCACTAATTACAACTCTCTAAATGCCAGCAGTTGAGTAGAAATTTTAGGGCTGGCTGATTTATAGGTTTGATAAATATTGGATATTCTACTTTTACACTTTTACAAGTGTTTTTTCTCTAAAAAGGGAGATGTGGTGACGCCAAGATTTCTGACTTTTTTTTTTTTTTTTTCTCTTCCCTGTAGGGGCTTTATGAAGATGGAAACAGCAAGGTCTGCGGTTACAAACTTTGTAAGTTGCCTTACTTGCTTTCTGTGTAACAGAATATAAATGAAACCATTTTGTCAGGAAAACCTCCACCCTATGTATATTAGAAAATCTAATCACACAGGCCAGGATTCAGACTATTGAGCAAGGTCGCCTCAATTTTGCCGTAAGTGTGACCATTTGGAGGACGTGGGTATATTCCGCTGCTGTCAAAGTAAGCCAATGAGAAGAGTGGGTGAGGCCAAACCTCGACTCCGTGTTTGCGTACACGGAGCTTCCGTTGGGGGCACTGAACAGGTGGGAGGGGCCAGGAGCTTAAGAGGGACCTAAGTAGAATGATCCATGCTTCCCTTCTCAAAACCACTGCAGAGTAGGTAAGTCTAACATGTTATAGAGCAAAAAAATGCGACTTTACAATCTAGCTTCACTCATCTAAGGCTGTGGCCATCCCAAATATGTGCAACTGACCACCTGCGTCCTTTGTCCCAATTCCTACTTTACCCATACTTTCTCTTCATTCCTTAGCATATATTACTTGGCTCTGAGTGCTAATCATGCACCCTTCCTACTTTGGAATGGCTGGTTCAGGACCTATTTGTGATAACGCCCTCTGGTCTTATTCTAAAGGGCGTGATGCCCTTTTTGCTATTCTAACTTAACTGCCATTTTTTTGAAAAATTCATAAGGTCATAGTAACATTTTGAATTAACTGACTTGTGTAGTACAAACACTGAGGGTGATGCCCACTTCAACCTGTAAAAAGGTCACCTTTACCAATGTCTGCACTATGCTTTTGTTCCAAAATAGATTGTTCATGGCTGCCCAAACAATTATTTTCTGTCTCAATCTGTAGCTTTATGTGCAGAATAAATGCAAATGGGCATTGCTGTCATTTCTTAGGCTAAGTTAAGTGTGCAGTTGGGCAGTAAGTGTGTGGTTGGGCACCTTCCAAAAACCCAAGCCCTGTGTGTCCCTAGTTTTCTTTCACAATCGGTGTGTCTGACCCTAGCTAAGTGCAAAAACTACTGTTCCTGGTTCCATGCTGATCAGTTTTCTTTTAAAAGTGTAAAAATGTACAAGAGGGCATAAACGCCTAGCACATTACCAAAATACCCTTTATTGAAAGCGCATACCAGTTTTACTCCCAAAAGTAGGAATAAAATCAAGCTTGTCATGTACAATGCTCCAACTGGTGAGGCGGATGACTCTATGGCCACACGGAAAAGCTTGTGTTTCGGGTGACCCCCCCCCCCCCCCAAACAGCCACTATTTGAGTTCACACACTGAGGACACACCCCACCCAGCAAGCAGCTGGGCAGGCAGGGACCATCTTAACTCATCAGTGCCCCTTAACACCATCCACAAAAAAGCTGCTCGGTGTGTCAACTCTTAAATAGTGGCTCATGGTTTGGAGGGATTTAGCTCTGAAGGGGATCTGCACCCCCCCCCCCCCCAAAACGTCTAAGCTTTTTCAGTGTACCCATAGTCTCCTGCCTCCCCTGTTGGAGCGTTGTATGACGAGCTTGTATTCATTCCTACTTTTGTGAACACTGTTATGTGCTTTCAATAAATGGTGTTTTTGGTAATGTGCTAGGCGTTTACGCCCACTTGTGTATTTTTGCAGTGTTTGGAGGGACTGCCCAGTCTGAGCAGGGCCGCATCGCTGAAACCATTGCCTACCATTGTTCTGTTTGAGGAAGTGCTGCATGGTGGTGTTGGTTTTTTTTGGTGTCTATATAGACCAATCCCTCTTGCTTTGGGAGATATACATTTTTATTTTTTTTTTTTTTCCCCCCTTAACATTGTTGTTACATCTCAGGGACAATATGCAATTTCCTTCCTGAAGGGAAGAAATTATTTTTTCATCTCATTAGTGCTCACATTTTTGATGCAACGCAGGAAATTTGTTATTGATTGGACTGTGCGTTGCCTGTTTTTGTTGGCAAATGGGGACAAGCTAGGTAATACATGGGTGTAGAGTAACGGATCAGCCCTGACACTATAAACTGCAGCCACAAGGCAAGCAAATTACACTGAATATAAACCATTTTGTTTTTGCCCCTTTTTTTTTTTTTTTTTTTACACACAAGGCCTATTTTTCTCAAACATTCACTAATCTGTCAATCTGTTAAGCACTTCTCCTTTATCCGAGATAATCCATCCACCTTGCAGGTGTGGCATATCAAGATGCTGATTAGACAGCATGATTATTGCACAGGTGTGCCTTAGGCTGGCCACAATAAAAGGGCATTCTAAAATGTGCAGTTTATCACACACAGCACAATGCACCAGATGTTGCATGTTTTGGGGGAGCGTGCAATTGGCATGCTGACTGCAGGAATGTCCATGAATTGAATGTTTCTCTACCATAAGCCATCTCCAAAGACATTTCAGAAAGTTTGGCAGTACATCCAGCCGGCCTCACAACGGCAGACCATGTGTAACCACACCAGCCCAGGACCTCCACATCCATCATCTTCCCCTCCAAGATCGTCTGAGACCAGCAACCTGGACAGCTGCTGCAACAATCCATTTTGTATAACCACATTTCTGCACAAACTGTCAGGAACTGTCTCAGGGAAGCTCATCTGCATGCTCGTCCTCATCAGGGTCTCGACCTGACTGCAGTTCTGTCGTCGTAACCGACTTGAGTGGCTAAATGGCCACATTCGATGGCATGTATGGTGTTGTGTGGGTGAGCGGTTTGCTGAGGTCAACGTTTTTTAGGTAAGTGGCCCGCAGAGGTGGGGGTTATGGTACGGGCAGGCGTATGTTATGGACAACAAACATGGGTGCATTTTATTGATGGCATTTTGAATGATCCGAGATATCGTGATGAGATCCTGAGGCCCAATGTTGTGAAGTAATGGCACAACATCACCTCATGTTGCATCATAATGCAAAACCTCTTGTTGTAAATCTATACACAATTCCTGGAAGCTGAAAACATCCCAGTAATTGCATGGCCAGCATACTCGCTGGACATGTCCCCAATTGAGCATGTTTTGGATGCTCTGGATAGGTGTATTCCAGGTCCTGCCAATATCCAGCAACTTTGTACAGCCATTGAAGAGGCGTGTACCAACATTCCATAGGCCACAATCCACAACCTAAATCAACTCTATGCGAAGTAGATGTGCTGCACTGCGTGAGGCAAATGTTGGTCACACCAGATACTGACTGGTTTTCGGACCCCCCTATTCAATTCACTGGCAACAGCTCTGGAGGACATTCCTGCAGTCAACATGTTAATTGCACACTCCCTTAAAACTTGCGACATCTGTGGCATTGTGCTGTGTGATAAAACTGCAAAATTTAGAGTGGCCTTTTATTGTGGCCAGCCTAAGGGCTCTTTCACACGGGCGTTCCTTTTTTTTTTTTTGCCCGATCAGGTCTTTTTTTTTTTTTTTTTTTTTTTTTTGTAACGGACACGGATGACACTTGTGTCATCCGGTCCGTATGTCCGTTTTTTCATCCCATCCGTTTGCGGATGAAAAAATGACATAATGCATGTCTATGTAAATACGGATGTCTGCGGATGACACCACTGACATCCGTTTTTGCTTCAGTTCCGTTTTTTTGAAAGGAAGAAAAAATAGGGTTCTCCTCCGTTCAAAAAAACTGAACTGACAAAAAACGGATGTCAGAGGATGATCATCCGATGACATCCGTATTTACATAGAGATACATTATGTCCGTTTTTTCATCCGCAAACGGATGGGATGAAAAACGGACATACGGAACGCCCGTGTGAAAGAGCCCTTAGGCACACGTGCAATAATCATGCGGTCTAACCAGCATTTTGATATGCCACACCTGTGAGGTGGATGGATTATCTCGGTAAAGAAGTGATCACTAACACAGATTTAAACAGATTTGTGAACCATAGTTGAGAAATGGGCCTTTTGTTCATTGACAGCTTCATAGCTTCCTTGACCGTTGGGTTATGCTGCTGTTTCCTAGGAGTAGGACACTAGGCGGCAAAGGGTTAACAAGACTTCGACCATGCCCATGGGCAGTCCCAGGAGGTATTCTCCCACTTGCTGCTCTAGGACGCAAGTGTTTTTTTTTTTTTTCTACGATCAAGCTGTTCCTGTGAGAACTGCAATCAACTGCCGACTCACTATATATTCTAGATCCTTACGGTCCCTCCCAGTCTGGCCAGCAAGCACGTGCAGACTGTAGCTCTGCTAAGTCGGCCGAGACCTAGCCCCACTGGATGGGGGCTGGGCGGCGAACACCTCGCAAGGACGCACACGACCGACCGGGTTGTGGCCTGAGTCGCAGCGTACCCCTGGCCTGCAGCTCTCCCCCCCCCCCCCCCCCCCCCCCTCCAATACCAAGAAGGGTAGGTGTGGTGCCCACATGGTCTCCAGTGCTGGTGGTGAGGAGGGTGCATGGGGAGCTTTGACTGGTAGGGGCTGGCAGCAGAGTGTGGCGATTCTCACAGCACATAGCGCACTGTTTTGTCCAGGTGGGGGGTCCGTCCCTAGTAAGCCCACCCCCCCCGCTGACTGTTGTAATGGGCCTTGGTCTAGTGTGCCATGCTCCCGCCCCATGGCGCTGACCTTTTTATTGTAGCCTCGTTCTATTGCACTTGGCAGACATGTTCTAGAGACTTCCATAGAAGTCGAGGGGTGGCTTTTTTCATGTAGTCGTATGCAGCGACGGGGGCCTCTAGTGGTGACACGGCTGTTCTAATTGCTCAGAACTGCATGGAGCGGGCTGACTGACGCTGCTTGCTCTCACTGTGTGGTGAGTCACCGGGGGTGTATGTTGTAGTGGGGGTCTTCCTGCTGTAGCGTTAGCTGGGATCTGTAGTGCCATATTGAAAATGGTGACACGTTTTTTGCAAAAAAATTTTTTTTTTTTTTTTTTCTCCCCAGGTGTTTCAATAGAACCCTCAAGAGCATGTCACCAACGGACCCACTCAGGCTGCGGGACCCTCCCAATCCATGGCCGCCAGGGTAGATGTAGATTGACGGTGGTCCTACAGTCGCTGGTAGCAAAAGTGGTTTTAGCCCTTCCGAAAAGACAGGGAAAGAAGCACCCCCTGCCCTCGTCTGCCCCGTCTGTGCCCTCAGATTCTGAGAATGGAAGTGGCTGTCGCAGACACCAGCAACCCCACAGTTTTGCATCCACACAACTGGAGGGCTCTGATAGGGAGGAGGAGCCCTCTTCCTCTGCACAAGAAAAGGCGCTTGTGGAGGCACTGATATCAGTGCGAGAAACTCAAAAATGGAGGACGCTGCTGGTGCTGCGCCGGTACAGTTTAGTACCTGCAAACTGTTAAAGGCGCTTCAGTTTCTCTTTCCTGCCTATTTTGATGAGATTGTCACCAGTCAGTGGACTAACCCCCCTGCCCCTCCTGCGGGAACCGATGTACTTATACACCAGTCACGCACTGCCGGTGGGGCACTCCCGCCCCCACTCGGCAGCGGGGACTCTGTTGCACGGGGCAGGTGGCTCTGATTGCCGCCTTTGCTTCTTTCTGGATCTTTGGACCTCCCTCATTCAAGACAAATTGGGTTCACGAATTGATCCGCTCCGGCTACAAGATGGATTTTCAGACATCCGATCCAACTCGTCCCAACGGGTTGATTATCTGGGTCTGACTCTGTATTCGGTCTCTGCTTGGGTGTTTCTCCCGGAGGAGAAACTGAAAAAGCTGCAGCATGCGATTCAGCTTCTGTTGTCCAACCGCTGGTCACCTCTCAGGACTTTCACTCAAGTACTGAGGTTGGTTTCCACTTTCGAGGCGGTTCTGTTTGCTCAGTTTCACACAAGACCTCTGCAGAGGGAGATCCTGGCAAAAGGGGACAGGAATCCTGGATACCTGGACAATTTGATCATGTTGACCCGGGGCACGAGGGTTGCCTTGATGTGGTGGCTCTGCGCTTTGCTAGGGAAAATCTTTACTTTTTTTATACTGGACGGTGATCTCCACGGACACCAGTTTACCTGGGTGGGGAGGTATCCTGATCAGACATTTGGCCCAGGGGTTTTGAACTTGCGAGCAATCGGCACTGCCAATCAATATTCAGAAAATCCGGGCAATCAGACTTTGTCCCAGTGGACAGATCGTTTGCAAGGGTGTCGGTAAAGATTCAATCGGACAACGCCACGCTGTGGCATGTTAATCAAGAGGGCACAAGGAGCTGCCAAAGAAGTGGCTGGTATTCTGAGATGGGTAGAGCATGTTCCAGCCCTCTCTGCTGTGCACATCCCAGGGGTGGACTACCTCAGCCAGCATACTCTTGAGTTCGGGCAAATGGTCTCCCTTTCCATCCAGAGGCGTTACAACAATTGTGCCTCTGGTGGGGGACTCCCGATATGGAGCTACTGGCTTCTTGTCTCAATAGGAAGGTTCAGAGGTTTGTAGCATCTCGAAACCCCTTGGCAGACACACTAGGGTCAGTATCGTCTAATTTATACCTTCCCTCTGTTACAGCTCCTACGCAAGTTTGAGGCAGAGGGGATTCTGGTGATCCTGGTGGCTCTGGACTGGCCTCACCGATCTTTGTAGGTGGGGTTGGTAAGACTGCTCGCCGATGCTCCTTGGGGGCTCCCTCTCAGGGGAAGATCTGTTGTCTCAAGGTCCGCTCTTTCCTGCTTTAGTCGCTGGCTTTAATGGCCTTGCTTTTGAAAGCCAGGTACTTAAAGAGGAAGTAAACCCTCCTCAGGAAGTTGTACCTATAGGTAAGCCTATGATGAGGCTTACCTATAGGTACTGTAAATATCTCCTAAACATGTACCGTTTAGGAGATATTTACCTTTAATGCAGCCAGTGACGTCACTGGCGCATGCGCTCTGAAGGAACGGCTGATCGTGCCGTTCCTTCAGAGCCCCGTGCCGTGACCGTCGGCTCCCGCGCGCGTGTGACGTCACCCCGGCTCCGGCCAATCAGATGACCGGATGCCGCGATCCCGGAAGACGAGCGACATGTCATGTCGCCCGTCATACAGGTAAGAGAGCGGCACGGCGGGGGCTCGTTCTAAGGTAAGTATTTCATAATGAGCTAGTATGCGATGCATACTAGCTCATTATGTCTTTCTCTTGCAGGTTGTAAAAAAAAAAAAAAAATTTTTAAACAAGTTTACAACCTCTTTAAGGATAGACTGTCTGATAAGGTGATTCCTACTCCGTTAACCGCAAGAAAATGTACTTCCTGCAATATCTACCATCGGGTTTGGAAGGTGTATATTACTTGGGGTGATGAGGCTCGGGCGACCCTCCCCACACACCCCCGTGCCTTTCCGAGATCACGTCTGCTGGAATTTCTACAAGGGGGGTGTAGAAAAGCGCCTAGCTCTGGGCAGATTCTGCGGTAGCAGTTTTTTAACGCCAGTTAGCCTCGAATTCCTTGGTTCACACTTTTTTGGAAGGAGTTTGCCATATGGTCCCTCCTGTGAGGCCTCTGGTGCCCCCGTGGGGTCCTAATTTGGTTTTATCTGTTCTTCAAAAAGCTTTTTGAGAATATTCACGAGATTCCTTTGCCTCGCAAGAGGGTAGCTTTCTTGGTGGCCATTGCTTCAGCACGGAGGGTTTCTGAATTGGCTACATTGTCCTGTGGGTAACCTTATTTTGTGGTTCACAAGGACAAGGTGGTTCTTCGCCCTGGTCAGTCACTTCTTCCTGAAGGTTTTCTTGGGCTTCCATTTTAATGAGGGCATTGTGTGTGTTGCCTTTGCTGTGTCCTAAGCCAAAACATCCAAAAGAGATTGCCTTCCACTCCTTGGATGTTGTTCATGCCATCAGGGTGTACCTGGCGGCTACTGAAACACTCGTAAATTTGATTCCTTAGTACTTGCGGATGGACCCCGTAAGGGGCAGGCTGCAACTGATCCACGTGGAAATAGGCAGATGATGGTGAAGGCCTTTTCCATTAAGGGTAAGATCCCGCCTTTCCCTGTCAAGGTGCTTTCTACAAGGGCTCACCGCCCCTGGGACTGCCCATGGGTGTGGTCAGTCTTGTTAACCCCTTTTCCGCCTACTGTCCTACTTCTAGGAAGAGCAGCATAACCCAGCAGTCTATGAAGCTGTCTGTCAATGAACATCGGAGAAAAGGATTTTGTGGTAAGACAAATGTTTAGTGTCCATGGAAAGTAAATCTTTTGAGTTCAGCTCATGAAAAATGGGGGGCCAAAACAAAGTTTTATATAAAAAAAAAAAAAATTGTTCAGCGTAACTGTACAAATACCTAGTTAAAACTACAAAACATTTGAAAGTACAATGCATTTTCACTTCACTTTTGAGATCTGTTTAGCACACAACACTCTTTAAATGTTAAAGGAGATATTCTGATTCTTTGGTTTTGCTTCTGGTTTTGTACAACTGTAATGTTCTCAAGCTTTTTCATTCTTTAAACTGTAATGTTTACTAGTTTGGCAGGGTCCCTCTCGCATATACTCGCTTCAGTTTGACGCCGCAGACAGATGGAGATGCTAGCCAAGTGGAAATGAAACTAGCAGATGATGAAGAGTGTGGAGATACCATGGGAGAACCTGTAATAAAACCCAGAGAGGCAAACAATGGAAGCAGAAGCTTGTGTCTTAAAATTCTGGCAGCGGTTCTGTTGTTCTTCGTTGGTAAATACTAAAGCTTTTTTAAAGTATACCTAAACTCTATCTGGATTCTCCTATCCCTCATATTGATTAGTGGGTTCCAACTTGGTAACTGTATACCTGCACTTTAGCATTGGTTGCACCCCCCCCCCCCCCAATCCATGCTTGACCAGCTTTTTACTGGTACCAGTGGTCCATACTTATCTTATTGTCAGCATAGCTTCTACAAGGGGTGGAAGGTGAGGAAATTTGAGTGGCTGACAGAGCCCACCATCTAAGTTGGATATAGATAGTAAGTTATCAGGTAGCAGTAAACTGCCTGAACTTTTGTGAGTAGTATCTTAAGAGCCGCATATAGGAGAACCAGACTTTTTTTTTTTTTTTTTTTTTTTTTTTTTTTTGTTGTGCATTTGAACTGTTAAGCCTTATGGGATTCTGGTGACTTTGGTTTAAAAACCAGACTATATTGGCACACTGGAGGTGTGATAGAACTAGCATGGGACAGAAAACAGTCCAGTATATAGTCTGAGAAGTGCAGTCCACAAGGCTGGAACTAAAGTTCTTGGATGCGAGTCCTGATGCCAGATGGCTGCTGGTTCTGAAAAGAGCTATAGGAAATCTGCGGAGACATCAGGGGAGAAAGGGCAGCACCATCTAAATGCAGTAGACGAGTTATTGGAGAATATAAAACTGCAACTTGCATTATAAAATCAGCAAGCGCTGATGTCTTTTTATACGGTAAGTTGCTGTCTTGTGTTCTCCAATAGATCTTTTATCTGCTGCACTTGGATGGCGCTGCTCTTCTTACTCCCCTCTGGTGACTTGGGTTTGCCTCTGATTTTATCCATTTTCTTGTACTTTACAAAGCTGCAGAATGTTTAACTTTTTTACTATTGTCCTGCAGGTTTTCTGATTGGATACTTGAGCCATAGAGGACGTGTTTCAGCTGCACAGCAGACTACAGTAGATGGTACCAATGCGGAAGAGGCGGTAGAGGAAAATTATTCACACGACACCCCTACTGTCTTGTACTGGTCTGATCTGAAGCCGATGCTGGATAAAAGAATTGAACTCGTTAACTTTGAAACAAGCCTTGGGTATGTAACGATCAAAGTTGGCTTTAAACTAGTCTGTTTTATAACTTGCCTAGTGTCTCTTAAATGCAAGTGAACCTTTTTTAGGAAAATGCATATTTTTGCAGTTGCTGCATTTTTTTTTTTTTTCCTACAGCAGCCTGCAAAGCATTACACCAGTTATCACTGACTGCAATGCTTTGCAGGCTGCTGTAGGGGGGAAACCATTCTCTCTCTCAAATCCTGTGAATGAATTTATGCAGCTGTGTGGGTGGAGCTGTCGATTTTAAATGTGACAGTGGGAAAGAGGATCCCCCCCCCCCTTCCTACTGTAAACATGGGGAAAGGGGAGCTGGAATATGGTACACCCTAAATACAGGTGTACCACTTCCTGAAAGTGAACTAATTTTTTTAACTACTTGAGCTGCAGATAGTTTTACCCCCTTTATGGCCAGAGCATTTTGTTTTGTTTGCTATTCAGCACTGCACTACTTAACTGGTGGTTGCATGGTCATGCAACACTGTACACCCCACACAGCACCCACCCCCTCTATTGAGTTGGGTTGTTTTTCTTCTGACACTGCTTGCAACTAAATGGAATTGCTATAGCAGGAAGTGGGAGTATACCCCCCTGGGACTAACCACCCTCCCCCCCCCCCCTCCCCCCATTGGTGTGGTAAAGCTTTTTCCTGTCTAGTGTCCTACTGCTGTAGGGAGCAGCATAACCAATGGTCAAGATTCTGGAGCTGTGTCCATCAGTGTACATCCGAGAGATTTTTCAGTAAAAATCAATTTTTATAAACCAATTCTAATTTGTTATAAAAGATATCAAATAAAAAGCCACTGCTCACAGTAGAAATACTGTGGGTGGCACGCAGTTAAAAGTGAACTTCTCATAACCTATTTATAAGGTAACAATAGTGTTTCAGTATAGGTACCCTGTAGTTCTGGTTAAAACCGAAAGAGGCTCTGACATTTTAACGGTACGTGGCAGGGCTTGACTCAAGTGCTTGATCTCAAATTGATCTCTACTTGGGAGAATTCAAGACAATGTGCACAACCTGATCTTAGGATCCAGTGTGCTTTTTAGAGGCACAGTGTGTGGGGGGGGGGGGGGGGGGGATTTTAGGGGATTTTATGAAGAATAACACGGGTATTGCTTTTTTTTTTTTTTTTTAGTATTTTTACTGACTTTATAGGAGCAGCACTGATTTGGGAAATTAAGAGTCAGTACTTTTGTTGAAACATCCCCAATTACATGAAGACAGGGTTCAGAAATTCGAATACCTGTTTACGATCAGGTTAACTTACGGTTTGCCTACAGCTGAAGCAATGTGTCATAATTTTACAGCAGTCTGTATGGTTCAACTCGTGATGCTGGCTCTGTCAATGAAGAATCTTTGGCTGCAGTGATGGACCGCGAATTTACAAAAATTGGTTTGGACAAAGTGTGGAGTGATGAGCATTATGTCACCTTACAAGACAAAGGAGGGTAGGTTGTGTTGTGACTTGCATGGTAAGAGCATTAATGGTCATATACCTGCATGTGGCCAGACTGTCACATAGATAAAGTGCTCCAGTGTCTTTAGAATAAAATGTAATTTTCCGAATATAATTTCGGTGTGTGGTTTTTCAAATTCTTTTGATCTGTCCATAGTTTTGAGTTTTTGTTGTGATTTGAAATGCCTTATGGAAGCCCTGCCTTTGACCCATGCCTAATAAGGTAAACCTAACTTCATGTTTTAATTGGCTCTTTTGGACCATGCTGGTTCAAATTTTTTTCCTTAATGAACACCTAAGCCTGTCAGTGCTGTATGAAATGCATGTAGCCCCCAGATGCATAGAATGTACAGCGATGGGTACTGTTGGGTCTACTAAGTTTAACTTTTAATTAAAAAAAAAATGTCCAATTCACATGGTTTTGCATGTAAATTGTACATTTACTTTTTCCATGGAGCCTACAAAGCATGGTACTTGCAATCTGATTGTGGGTGCAATGTCGGGCTCCTGCAGACACTTCAGACAGCTGTTTGCCCATACCTTCATATGGGCAGACAGTTACTTGGTGACCTACGAGGGCATGGATTGGCACCCTGATAGTTCATTGAGAGCTACAAGATGCAGTCAGGACTTGTAGTTCATTCTGAAATTGCTGTGAATAAATAATACAGCTTTTGGGGGCGAAGTCCTGCTCATCCATGCGGTTTTTAAATTGTGACTGACACTTTAGGGGGTGGATGTGAGGCTGCTACATTAGTTGCACTGCATACTATTGTAACATTTTACTAAAGGTGAACTTATTTTTTAAGCATGCCCCAGCCAATACAGGACACTTGGCACTGTGATCTTCAATAATAAAGTTATTAACTAGTATTTGCTTATACTCGCTTACAAGTGCCCCGCTCACCTAGCTCCTTGCTGTAGTCTCTGGTCCTGGCAAATGTCGTCGTCTTTTTGGATGGAATTTTTTTTTTTTTTTTTTTTTTTTTTTACCCATGAGATCTACCATTAACTGCCAGACTGGACGCCAGGCTGAATAAACTAGATCCAGTGGTCACCCCAGTCTGGCCAGCGAGCCGCCACAACATATCCCACCTGGAAGGGGGCTGGCCTGCGTGTTAAATGCCTTGTAAGGTGGAATGCGACCGGGTCTCGGCCCAAGTCGCAGCGTTCCTCCTGGCTAACAGCACCCCCACCCCATTGGGTATGCAACCATGCACCTGGAATCCATTGATGGTTTGCATGATTCCGCCACATCTTTATCCATGCACAAAAAGGTGCTGGTGGAAGCACGGAGTGTATCTGTTGAGACCTTAAAGTTGGAGGATGCAACTGCGACGGAGGTGCAAGTTCCCTTTGGCAATCACCTTTGCCGCTCTGGATGGCTTGTATTTTCTTTCCCCGCCTTTTGACAGCATTGTCGCTAAAGAGTGGGGAAGACCAAAGCATCCCCTTGGGTACCTAAGTATGAAGAGTCCCTTCCGAAGTGAACTGTTCCGGTGGTGGACCATCCGGTTTCCCGCTTAAAGCCAACCATAATTCTGGTTGAAGAGTCCCCGGCCTTTAAGGATCCCGCTTACCGGAGGGCAGAGGCTGTGGCCTGCAAAATGTACACTCCGGCTGGTTCGGCACTGAGGCTGGTATTCACCATTGCCCTGGTGTCGCAAACGCTGACAGTGGGCTGACCTTTTATGCCGTGACCTGGAGGGAGAACAGCTCCCTGCTGCCTTTGCTGAGCTGGCGGACCAGCTGGTCCAGGAGCTGCATTTTATCTGCGATGCCTATTTGGATGTAGCTCCCCCTAGTGGCTCAGCTCTGTTTCAGTAGTGGTCATTCAGTGTGTCTTTTTTGGCTCAAATGCTGGTCTGCACACCAGACTTCTAAAAAGGTGTTGACTGATCTTCCCTTTTCAAGTAGATCGCCTGTTTGGAGCTGGATGACATTAAAGGTCTCACAGCGGGGAAGAGTACCTTTCTTTCGCGCAGGCTAAGGGCAAGGAACCTTGTAGACGTGGGCCCACCTTCTCAGCTGAAGTGTTTTTTTTTTTTTTTTTTTTTTTTTTTTTTTTTTTTTTTTTGGTCCATCGGTCGACTGACAAGTGCTCAAAGACTTTCAGGGCCTCCAAAAGAACCTGGTCTAGCAAGCTAAGAGCGGGCTTCTTCAGACCCAACAAGGCTCCTTCACCATGAAGGTGCCCCCTCACCCGTATCGGAGACCTTTCCGGATCCATGGACTTCCCTAGTAGGACAAGTGGGTCCACAAAGTCATTCGGTCCGGCTAAAAGACAGTTTCGCTCTTGTCCCCTGGCAAGGTTCTTTCTTTCCAACTTCTGCCCCAACCCGGACTGTGTACAGGGTCTGTTTGTGGCGGTAAAGGACCTGTTGCTTAAAGGGTGATTGTCTGGGCTCTGACTTTGGAATGTTTTCGGGGTTTTTACTCAAACCTGCTTACAGTTCCCAGGAAGGAAGGCAAGGTGTGGCCAATCCTGGACCTCAATGTGCTGAACTGCTTTGTGTGGGGTGCAGAAGTTCAGAATGGAGTCCTTTCGCGTCAGGGGTATTTCTTCACATCCTATCAACATCAAGGATGTCAATGACAAAACTCCATAAATTGCAGGCTGCAATTAATCTACTGCTGTCCAGCAGATGACCATTCTTGACTTTCATGCGGGTTCTGGGCCTGATGTCTACTTTTTTAACCGGATCTGTTGCCTGGGATAGTGGAGGAGGTATTTCAAAATTGCATTGATATTCATTTTTTTTTTTTTTCTGTGCTGCATGATGTAATTCAATATGATGAACTCTTGAGCGCAAAGATTTGACATATTTTTCTTTTTTGCAGTTACTGTTCCCGTGCTTATGTTTGTGCATGTTTTGCACACTGCTGCTTTTCCTGGAGATTGAGACGAGAGTCCCAGACCACTATTACTTTTTCTGTCTTCATCCATCTCCATTGCAATTTGAAAGAGACAAGGTTAAAAATGGCTTTCTGCTAGCACCCTGGCCTGTGGGTGGCTTGCTGGCACCCTGTTGTGGGTCGGTTGATGCCTGGCAGTGTGGGACCCTCTAGCTGACGCCACAGATGCCCTAGTGGCTCCCTAGAGTAGTCCTCGTCTGATATATACGCCTTTTCTCCTCAAGCTTCAGCCACGGCGACTCCTGCGCAGGATCAAGGCAGAAGGGATTCTAGTCATTCTAGTGGCTCCAGACTGGCCTCACTGGTCTTGGAACGCCGATCTGGTACGGCTTTTTCCTTGGAGAGTCCCTCTCAGGGAAGATATGCTTTCCCAAGGACCGATCTTCCATCCTGCTTTACTTTTGCTGGCTTTGACAGCCTGGCTGTTGAAAGCCAGGTGCAGAAAGATGGTGGTCGGATTTGGTGATTTCTAGGCTTTTAAAAGCTAGAAAATGTACCTCCAGGAAGATTTACCATCTTATTTGCCATCTTATTTGGAAGTCGTACATTGCGTGGTTAGTCTCTTGGGGTTCACCCTCGCTCCTTTTCGGTGACTCTGATCTTTCCTTTCCTCCAGCGAGGGGTCACGCATTGTTTGGCCTTGAGTACCAATCAAGGGCCAGGTCTCGGCCTTGGTCATTTTTTATTTTATTCCCCCCCCCCCCCCCCCCAACGTCCATTGGCCTTGCACTCCTTGGTGCATACTTTTCTTCAGGGAGTGAGACACTTGGCTCCCTCGGTGAGGTTTCCATTGCCACCATGGGACTTCCAATTTGATGCCAGTTCTTCAGAAACCTCCCTTTGAAAATATTCGGGAGATTCCACTGCTTACATTGTCCCAGAAGGTGGCCTTTTTGGTGGGTATTACTTTGGCGTGCAGGGTGTCTGAGCTGATGGCGCTGTCTTGCCGTGCACCTTATCTAGTTCACAGGGATAAGGTGGTTCTTCGACCATCTAATCGTTCCTGCCAAAGGTAGTTTCTTTTTCTTCTTTTTTTTTATCTGGATGAAGACATGGTGTTGCCTCCCCTGTGTCCTAAGGAAGTTGCTTTGCATTCCTGGATGTGGTTCGTGCAATCGGGATGTACCTGGCAGCTACGGAGTTTTTCCAAGTTGGACTCACTCAGGGATGGACTTCGCAAGGGGCTGGCTGCTTCTACTGTGCCTGATCATCTGGAAATGGTCAGACTGTGGTTCAGGCTTGTTCTATAAAGGGTTAGGTTGCTCCTTTCCCTGTCAGGGCGCATTCTACTCAGGCGCTTGGTGCCTCCTGGGCCTTCCATCCTAAGGCATCAGTGGTGCAAATGTGCAAAGCGGCCACTTGGTCGTCTGTATGTACACAGTCACAAAGTTTTATAAAAGTGGATGTGATGCTTCTTTTGGCCGCAAAGTTTTGCAGGCAGCTGTTTAAGATTGTCCCTGTGAGTGTTTGTTTTTTTTTTTTTTTTTTTTCCCCTCAGAATATTTTTTATTTTACTTCAATTTACTCGCTGGCTAGTGTCAGGGGATTTCTCCTGGTGATCTACAAGCCATGCCGGCTGTGGCTTTGCACTGGATAATCTAGATCCTTATGGTCCCACACACTGGCTGACATTGGAGTTTTCAGGCAGGAAAAAATAGAAAAGGCACTCTGAAGAGAAGCAGACCACCAAATGTAGGGGTAACGCGTTGCTCTGTGCAATCTAACCATGTTGTTGTGGGGAGGGTGTTTTTTTTTTTTTTTTTGTAAACTGTCTAACTAACTAGCTGAATGTTTTGTCTCTTGTGTTTTTTAAACAGATTGAACAAAGTACAGCTATTGTCGTCTGACAAACTAGAGGCTGACTTTGAGCTAACCTCATACGTGGCATACAGCCCTGCTGATTCTGTTACTGTAAGTTGATGCTCATAATAACTTTTCATTAATCTTTCTGTAGAACACATAAAATCGCAGTTTACAGGTAGAGATGAGGAAGACCTTGTAAAAACGCCCCTTCATGTGGGTGGATGTCGCTCTTAATTCCCAAATGATGCAAAGGTTTTACCTCCACCGCAAACTGTCAAGAGTACTAATAGCATTGCATTAAGGCATTGCAGTAGTTTTAGCAGTGTCTGGGTAATTGACTATAGCTGCCAGATTCTTGACTTCATTCTTCTGTTAAATTGTAAAAATAGAAAAATCTTCTGGGCAACAAATTTATAGTTATTGAAATGCTTACTGGACCAGCTGAAGATAAAGTAGTACTTAACTTTCCCAGCTACTTTCTACCCCCCCCCCCCCCCCCCCAAACACTAACAAAATTTGTTCACATTTTTAGTCTTTTTTGACTGCATTTCCTTGCATATGTGGATGTCATGCCAGTCATTATGATTTTAATGGAAGTTTTTTTTGCACAAGATTCTTGCTGTGGCTTAAGTATAGATCTAGGATCCTTCTGGATTGCTGCTTTTACCGCTGCTGAAGGGGAATGGTTAGTTTACTTGATCCTCACCTTCAGCACAAATTGGACTTTTCCTACAGCAACTTTTTTTTTTTTTTTTTTTTAATCCTTTTCTTGGAGTACATCACTGGACAGAGCAGCCATAATGATTCTTATCTGGGCTATACGCCACCTATAGGTGAATGGACACTTTCAAACACATACAACCTCTCCCATGCAGGAAGTACCTCAGTGTGTAGCAAGCAATAAACATCCCAGACAAGAGGGAGGGACCTCTGTGTCACGTGATGTACTCCAAGAAAATAATTTTAGTTAAGCTGTAGGAAAAATTCAATTTTCTTTATCTTGCATCACGGAACAGAGCAGTCATAATTACTATCTGGGACATCTATGCACTGCAATGCACTTGAGGGGAGGGGGGCACTAAATGCGAAAACCTCCACCAGACCGAAAAATCTACATGGCTGCCTGCAGCACACTGCAGCCAAATGTAGAATCCTCCCAGGTCCTAACATCCACCTGATAGAATCTAGTGAATGTATACTGAACAAAATTATAAACTCAACTCGCCCCATCTTTTCATGAGCTGAATTCTAAGATCAAAGACTTTTTCTAATGTATACAAGGCCTATTTCTCTCAAATATTTTACAAATCTGTCTAAATCTGTGTTGGTGAGCACTTCTCCTTTGTCGAGAATCCATCTACCGCACAGGTGTGGTATATCGCAATGCTGATTAGACAACATGATTATTGCACAGGTGTGCCTTAGGCCACTCAAAAGGCTGTTTATGTGGAACCCATAGGACCAAATTTAAATCCCAAGGACACAACGATGGCCCAACTGGCAAAAGCATATGTAGCACCCCTTGTATAAAGGCTTGTGCCAAGGAATGCGAAGCAATCTGTCTTTGAAAAAAAGACAGGCACTATTACCCTCCCTGGCGGTATGATTGTTACCGATTTTAGGTGCTGAAAGCGGTACAATTATTTTGCTAGTAATTAAGGACGAACAGCCCAGACCGACTATTTACATTTTTTTTTTTTTTTTTCAACTGTGCATTCTTCTTTATAACCTCTCGGGTATGAAAGTTTGAAACCCCAAATCATAAATAATATAACTATGAATAAGTTAGTGTGTGTGTACAGTAAAACTGCAGGAAAGGGCACTGGGGGGGGGGGGGGCAAACTAATGTCAATTTTATTTTGTAATGTAATCCAATAGGATTACAATATATCAGGGTGTTTTACTTTTCAAATTTGCCACTGGTTCTAACTCCCTGCGAGCGTCGCGTCGCAGGAGACTAAGTCGGGGCTCACAGCATTGGGCGGAAGATCCGGCTGCAGTGACACATCGTGGGAACCCGGGGAAAGGTAAGTAACCTACCAGGATCCAGCGATGCTCCCTGGCGGTACCCCAAATGTGGCTCAGGGTTACCGCTAATGGCACTGAAATTCCACCCCGAGCCACACTCGGGAATACCGCCAGGGAGGTTAAGGTCAAATTTCAGCCGTGTCAAAGGCAAGCTTCAGATCCACCCCTACTTGGCAGACGGCTAGAATTCTCCCAATGATATTTATGGCGATGCCACTCCTTGGCCTCAAGCCAAGAAATGTAAGACTTTCAGACTCTGGGGCATTTATTAAAGTGTTTCCTAGCATTTATCATGGTAGACTGTAGGATCAGATGTACCCTGCTCCCTCAAAATCCAGGCTTCAATAGCCAAATCGTCATATTTTAGAGATTGTAAAGCAGGGTGGAATATCAGACCCTGAGAGAGCAGGTCCAGATGCAGTGGGGGAACCCATGGCCTTCCCACCACCAACTTAAGAATTTTCATGCACCAAATCCTCCTGGGCCAAGCTGGAGCCACCAGGATTACTGGTTTCCCTTTTTCCTGAATCCTGCCCAGAAGTCGTGTCAGCAGCTGAACTATATATATATATATATATATATATATATATATATATATATATATATATATATTATTCTCTCAGGGAGTCATCAAGGCATCCACTCTGACTGCAAGCGGATCCCTGGTCCAGAACACAAATTTGTCCAACTCGTTGTTGAACCTGGATGTTAACAGATCTATGTCCAGGACCCCCCCAAGCATTTACAAATGAATGCAAAGATCTCAGAATGTAAGGACCATTCCCCTGGAAACATCTGCTGGGCACTGTCTGTCTGCCTGCCAGCTAGTTCTCTATTCCTGTAATGAAAACCACTGACAGGCCTCAAACAAATTTCTCAGGATAGAATGTGACCCACCTTCAAGGCTGACTGGCTCTTGGTGCCCCTCCCTGATGGTTATGGGCCACAGCCGTGGCATTGACAGATCGTACCCTGACAAGGCAACCCCGAAGTCTGGGAATCCAGTACCTTCATGCCTGACAAACCGCTCGGATTTCCAGGCTATTCATGGGGAAGCTCCTTTCTAACCAGGACCATTTCCCTTGGATAGTGGCTTCCTCCAGAACTGCTACCCAGCTGGAGAGACTGGCATCTGTAGTCACCACCTTCCAGACTATTGGAAGAGAGAATTTCCTGCTCCCCAAATTCCTGGCTTAGAGTAGAAGCCTACCATCTATGTAATCGTCCAGTAATCCTACCGCTGCTATCCCTTGAGACCTTAGAATGGCCAATACTGGAGCTAGGGTTTTTGTGAACACTCGTAAAGCTGTGACTAGCCTGAAGGGCAAGGCCACGAACTGAAAATTACGGTCTTCCACCGCAAAGTGCAAAAACCTTTGCTGGGCCCAAAAAATTGGCATGTGAAGGTATGCATCCTTGAGGTGCTAGAAATTCTCCTCCTTGCAGAGAGGCTATGATTGAGCAAATTGACTTTATTTGGAATGTGTGACGGTTAGGAACTGGTTCAGAGCTTTGAGAACTAGAATAGGTCTCATCTGTTTGGCTTGGACCATGAAAAGGTTTGAGTAAACCCCTGAATTTCTTGTCCGGAACTTCTGAAATCGCTGCTTGAGACCTCAGATGGTCCAGAGCCAGAAGGATCATCTTTTTCGAGGATCTGCAGGTATGTTTGACCTTACAAACCGAGGATGAGGAAATACCCGAAAATTATAGTTTGTACCCCTGTGAAACTGGAGATAACCCAGTTGTCATAAATTTTCACTAGGCCTCTGAGAACTGTAGCATACCGCACCCCCCAACCCGACTGAGTGGGGGCGTTCCTTCACAAGGTAGATTTAGAGCTAGGTTTGGTAGGCCTCTGGGCCCAGGGTTTCTTCTACCCTTGACCTAAAGGCTTTGCTCTAGATCCAGACGGCTGAGCACTGGGAATCGAGTGTTGGGACACTTAAACGTTTACTTCTCTATGTTTTTACTTCTCTAACTTGTAGAAGTGCAGTCCACCCCCCCCCCCCCCCATATCTTTTGGATAGATTTGTACAGATGTCACCAGGGGAATACTCCCCACGAAAGGGCTTGCTAGCAATTTTTTACATGGTAATTCTGCAGACCAACATTGAGCCACAGGATTCTGCACATATGAACTGTTAGAAGAGCAAACCATGACATTTCCTGTATGGAGTCCTTAAGAGCATCTACTACAAAACACAAAGCCCAATGTAAATCTGCTAAAATTTTAGTCCTCTCCCTGAGAAGGGATTCTCCTGGACACCTGTTATTGAATACGGTCTTTCAAAGACTGACAAAACTCCTATAGCTGCCCCTGCTGGTTTATATTGCAGAGCCTGCAATAGCAAAGGAAGCTTTTAAGTAAAACATTCCAGTTTCTTATCAGCTGGATCTTTAAAAACCTGGCCATTATCTACAGGACCAGTTACATTTTTGTTTGCAGAAGAAATGGCAGCATCCACTGTAGGCATACTCCAATTTGCTTGGAAATTTTTCCTCCATAGGTTTTCTTCTCTTTATTGTATCCATCAGGATCCTAATCAGCATGTACTGTGCTCTAAAAGCTGATGTAAGGGAAAAGCCTGCGCATTGAAGAGGGCTAAATGAGGAGACTTCAGAAATCCTAAGGGAGGTAATTTAAATCCAGACTGGACCACTTCAGTGATTTCTGGGATTGAGGCTGAGAATGGCTTCTCAGACCCTGACTCCCCAGAAGTGGAATCCTCTGCTTGGCCTTCTAAGCCATTTACCACTACTTCACATCCTCTGTCCAATCCTGAACTAAAAAGGGGGGGAGATGGAGACTCAGGTGAGGGGGGATCTATCACATTTCCTCCCTCCTTGTGACACTGAAGCAATCATGCCAGCAGTTTTCCACTCGAGGCTGGCTAAAGATTATTCTATATCGTCCTTCGTAATGTAGGCTGAGACCAATGCACTAGATGTGGCTATTATGCCTGACAACCATAATGGTGCAGATTGGCCAGTCTCCTCTGGCCTTTTAGGGAGGTAACTACTTGAGGACCGCCCGCCGCAGTTATACTGCTGCAGTCAGCCCCTCCTGCGCGATCCCACGTAGGTATAAGTCGGTCGCGCGCCTGTAGCTAGTGGGCGAGCACGCACCGCTGGTGGTGCGCTTCTGCCCCCACTCGGTAGCGGGGACTTGGATGCACTGGGCAGGCGGCACCCGCTGAGAGAGAACGGTCAGCTGTTGTAAACACAGCTGACCGTTCTTCTCTCTGGAATGATCAGAGTGCCTGTGATCTTTCTATGTAGGCACACGAATCTCTGTGATTTCACAAGCCATGCCCCCCACAGTTGGAATCGCTCTCCTAGGCTCACATTTAACCCCTTGATAAACCACAGTATTCACCCCTTCCCTGCCAGTGTAATTAAAGTAACAGTGCATATTTGTAGCACTGATTACTGTAGTAATGTCACTGGTCCCCCCCCCCCCCCCCAAAAGTGTCAAATGTCAGGGGTCCGATCTGTCCGCTGCAGTGTCAGTCCCACTAAAAATCGCAGATTGCTGCCATTACTAGTAAACAATAAAAATGACAAACCTTTCCAGTAATTGGTAGAAGTGATAACTTATGCGCAAACCAATCAAAATATGCCTATTGCGTGGTTTTTTTTTTTTCTTTTAACTTGCACCCCCCCACCCCCCCAAAATATGTAGCAGAAAACAACTTGGCCTAAAAAAAAAAAAAAAAAATGTAAACCATTTTAAAAAAAATAAATATTTTTGGAAGAAAATTTTTCTCTTGCGTCCTCCGACAGTCGCCGCCTCTTCATATTCGTCACATATGGGGGAATTAGACTTTGCTCCGAAGGAGTAGCTAGGCAACAGAATATGTTAACATTAAAGCTTTTAACACATCCCACCCTCAAGGGGTGGTCCCCTCAGTCAATACCCTCCTACTTCCTGCAACCATATCTCAGTTTTAATGTCTAGCTTGTCAGGAGTGGCTGGCTCTCTCTGTGCTGGGGCTTTGTGCCCCAGACTCTTTCTTCTTTTTTGATTTTTTGTTTGAGTTTTCTCTCTACCTTTACTTAGCTGTTCTTTTTGTCAGCGTTAGTTAGTTCTTCGGATGAAGAGGATCATGCGGGCTGGGTCTCGGGCTGATCCCCCCCCTGGTCGCAGGTCGTGGGTCAGTGGCTTCCCAGCCTGCCATCGAGCGTTCAGCCAGGTAACGCTCCTGGTACAGTGAACGACCCATCCCTGTTCGGTGCAGGGATGATTGGTGAGGTGGCTACCTCACTGGACGCTGTGCGGTTTCTTAACCCCCATTCTGTGCGTCTTGTATGAGACTCTCCCTGCCTCATGTGCAGCGGCTTGTTCGCCTGTGCGGGTCCCCCACGCCATTGTGAGGTAAGTGTATCTATGTGGGGACCTGTCTGTCTGGGGGGGGTGTCAGTCTGGGACTGTGTAACCTGCCTCTATTCACACTGTTTGTCTCCCTATCTCTCGGCTGCATGCTGTGGGCTGCAAGGGGGGGGGGGGGGGGCTGTGTGACACTGTGTCAGCCTTGTCAGTGTGTGCAGCTGTGAGGCATGTTTTGTGGCATGTTTGGGCACTATACAGCGATCGCTGCGGCGATCTCACATGTTGTTTTTTATACATGGATGACGTGTGTTTTTACTGTACTGTGGAGCGGCGGTTTCGGCGCCATTTTGCCTGCACTCGCTCCGGCCGCATGTTCTACATGCATGGCGGCAATTTTCTTGTAGCCTCTATAGGCTTTCATAGAGCGCCCTGGCAGCATCACTTCCTCTTCTCCAGGAACACCGATCGAGGCAGCAGCAGCGGCGAGGGTCTCCTCAGGTTATATCCTTCCTATCCATTGCCTGTGTCGGTTTTATTGTCCCTGTGGGGGTCTCATTGTGCTTGTGTGTGGTGCGGTGGGCTGCGCTCGCCGCGCTTGTTAAAGGGGCAGTTAACCCTTTTTTATCCGGCATTTGTTATAGGGGCAATGGATTCTCAGGAGGGCAAATTTCCTACCGCCTTGGTGGAAAGCCAGGGGACCGCTGTTTCCCCCCCAGGGGGGGGATTTAGCCTCTATTGTGGCTGGCCTTGCTGCTCAGGTGCAGATGCTGGTGGCTGCTCAATCTACTAAAAGACCCAGAGTTGCTCTTTCCTCTGATTCTGAGGGTGAAGGTGATGGGGATGTTATGGCGGGGGCTTCCTTATCGGGGTCCCGCTCCTACCTGGATCTAGTGGGGTCTGAGGTGGAGGCTGAAGTTGAAGGGGTTGATAATTCTCCCCCTGGCTCGCCTGAAGAGCTTGCAATCATGGATGAATTGATTGCTTCCATAAAGCAGACGCTGCGTTTGCAGGATGAGGTGTGGCCCCCCCGCTGCCTTGGCGGCTTATGGGACGCAAAGGAAACGCAGGACGCCGCAGGTTTTTCCCTGCAATGATTATTTTCAGCGCGCTGTTAAGGAACAATGGCGCAATCTGCGCAAACCTTTTGCTGTACCTAGTAGGTTCAAGCTGCGTTATCCTTTCTCGCCTTCCACTGATGAAAGGTGGTGTGTGCCACCCCCAGTGGATCACACAATTGCGGTTTTAAACAAATCCACTGCGATTCCTGCAGAGGATTCCCCTGTGTTCCGTGATGCCACGGATAGGAGATTGGAGTCTCTTGCCCGTCATACTTATTCTGTTACGGGTTCTATGCTTAAGGCTCGGTTTGCTTCTCTCATGGCGGCCCAGGCGATCGCAAGTTGGACGCAGATGCTTAGGCGCGTCCTTGTGGCCGATTCGGCCTCGCCGGCGACCCTGGACATGGTGGATCAAATCCACCAGGGTGTCATGTATCTGTGTGATGCGGACTTGGACCTACTTCCGTTGGCTGCACGTGTGCACAGCGTGGCGGTGTTGTCTCGCCGCCTGGTTTGGTTGAAATGTTGGTCGGTGGACCAGTCTTCACGTAAGACCTTAGCCAATCTGCCTTATGATGGGTCTCGCCTTTTTGGGGAGTCCTTGGATGTGTTTAAGGGGATCACCGGAGGTAAGAGCACTCTCTTGCCCCATTTCCCCAAGGCTAAGGGGGCTTCTGGGAAGAAGCATGCTAATTTTCGGCCCCCTCAGGGGTCCTTTCGTGCCTTTCGGTCGCACTACAAGGGCAAACCGTTCAAAGGTCAAGGCTCTCAGAAGAAGCCCTGGTCTGGTAAACAGAAGTCCGGTCAATCCGGATCCGCAGCCCATAACAGTGCGGCCTGAAGGGGCGCCCTCACCCAGTTTTGGGGTGGGGGGACGCTTGCTCGGTTTTCTTCGGCCCTGGCTGACCCGCGTGCGGGACAGATGGGTTCAGGAGATCGTTCGATCTGGTTACAAGATCGAGTTTCTCTCTCGGCCGGAGAGCAGATTTTTTCCCTCAATCTTCAACTGTCTCCAGACCGTTTACGGGACCTGCACCTGGCGGTGCGGGACCTGAGGGCTCAGGGAGTGGTAGTTCCGGTGCCTCATCGGGACAGATTTCGGGGGTTTTATTCCAATCTGTTCACCGTGCCCAGAAAGGAGGGCAAGGTTCGTCCAATTCTGGACTTGAAGGCTCTGAACCGCTCTGTGCGGGTTCGCAAGTTCCGCATGGAATCCCTGCGGTCGGTGGTGGCTGCCTTGGTTCCGGGGGAATTCATGGCCTCCATCGATTTGAAGGATGCGTATCTTCACATCCCAATTTTCGAGGGTCACCAGAGGTACCTTCGATTTGCCATTGCGGAGGATCACTACCAGTTCGTGGCGTTGCCTTTTGGTCTCGGCTCCGCGGGTCTTCACCAAGGTGCGTGCACCGGTTCTGGCATTGTTGAGGGCCCAGGGCATTTCTGTCCTGGGGTATCTGGACGACATTCTGGTTCGGTCTGCGACCAGCCAGGGTCTGGAGAAGGACCTGTCTGTCACGATGCAAACTCTGCAGGAGTTTGGTTGGACGATAAATTTTCCAAAGTCGACACTGAGTCCGTCGGTTCGTCTTCCCTACCTGGGAATGATTCTGGACTCGGTGCAGGTGAAGGTCTTCCTGCCGGAAGACAAACTCGGAACTCTTCAGGAGGAAGTCGGGTCCCTCGGACGTTCCGCACTCGTCTCTGCGGATGTGCATGCGATGTCTGGGATTGATGGTCTCGGCCTTCTAGGCGATTCCCTTCGCCCAGTTTCACACGCGGGGTCTCCAAGCGGAGATCCTGTCCATGTGGGACGGGCGACCTCAATCTCTGGATCTTCAAATCTCGTTGAGTCATTGCACCAGAAGAGACCTTCTGTGGTGGCTCCAGTACCCGATGGTGTCCGGGGGCAAGTCGTTTCGTCCTATCTCGTGGACGGTAATCACCACGGATGCCAGCCTGTCGGGCTGGGGTGGTGTTCTGGGCGTTCTGTCCGCCCAGGGGACTTGGTCGGTCGGAGGGGGGGTCCTCCCTTCCGATCAACATTCTGGAATTGCGTGCGATAAATCTGTCTTCATCGCTGGACGGACCGGCTGCAGGGCTGCCCGGTTCGGGTGCAGACGGACAATGCCACGGCGGTGGCCTACATCAACCACCAAGGGGGCACCAGGAGTGCCCGAGCGGCTCGAAGTGGCCGACATTCTGTCTTGGGCCGAGACTCATGTCCCGGTGATAACGGCGGTTCACATTCCGGGGGTGGAGAACTGGCAGGCGGACTATCTGAGTCGCCAGACCCTGGATCAGGGGGAATGGTCTCTCCACCCGGCTGTCTTCCAGACGTTGTGCGCGAAGTGGGGTCTTCCAGATGTGGACCTGTTCGCGTCTCGTCTCAACAACAAGGTTCGTGGCAAGGACGCGCGACCCTCGGGCAGACGCGTCGGACGCGTTAGTGGCCCCGTGGCATCAGTACAGGCTGATGTACGCGTTTCCACCGATTCAGTTGCTGTCCAGGTTCCTTCGCAGGTTACACTTGGAACGCAGCACGGTGATTCTTGTGGCACCGGACTGGCCTCGCCGATCCTGGTACGCAGACCTCGTGAATCTGGCGGTCGACGCCCCGTGGCGTCTGCCTCTTCGAGACGATCTCCTGTCTCAAGGACCGATATTCCATCCTGCTTTCCAGTCGCTGGCTTTGACGGCCTGGCTGTTGAGACCGAGGTCCTGAAGGAGAAGGGTCTCTCCCCGGAGGTCGTTCATACCTTGATCAACGCGAGGAAGTCTTCCTCGGAAGGTTTATTACCGTACTTGGAAGGCCTATTTTGCCTGGTGTGAGTCCAGGGGGTTTTCACCCCGCACGTACTCGGTTTCCCGAGTGCTGTCCTTCCTTCAAATGGGTGTCGATCAGCGTTTGGCGCTGGCTACGATAAAGGGTCAGGTGTCTGCGCTGGCCGTTCTGTTTCAACGTCCCGTGGCTTCCAACTCCTTGGTTGGCACTTTTGTTCAGGGAGTGCGGCATCTGGTTCCTCCTAGGAGGGATCCTCTGCCCCCTTGGGACTTGAATCTCGTTCTATCTGTGTTACAACGTGCTCCTTTTGAACAGATCAGGGAGATCTCGTTGTCTATGTTGTCCAAAAAGGTCGCCTTTTTGGTTGCAATCACTTCGGCTCGCAGAGTGTCGGAGCTGGCGGCTTTGTCCTGCAAGTCTCCGTATCTGGTTGTTCATTTGGATAAGGTGGTCTTGCGACCTAATCCTTTTCTTCCGAAGCGAGTTTCGGAATTCCATCTTAATGAGGATATTGTTTTGCCTTCGCTGTGCGCGAAGCCTAAACATCCAAAGGAGGTGCGATTGCATTCTTTGGATGTTGTTCGGGCGATAAGGGTTTACCTTAAATCGACTGAGTCTTTTAGAAAGACGGACTCCTTGTTTGTTCTTCCAGAGGGTCCTCGGAAGGGCATGGCGGCGTCGGCCTCTACCATCGCCAAATGGATCAGGCAGACCATTGAACAGGCCTATGCCTTGCAGGGGAAAGTTCCCCCTGTGCCTGTGAAGGCGCACTCTACTAGGCGCACTCTACTAGATCTCTGAGTACGTCTTGGGCCTGTCGTCATGGGGCTTCTGTAGCCCAGGTGTGTAAGGCGGCGACTTGGTCGACCGTGCACACTTTCACAAAATTCTACAAAGTAGATGTTCAGGCATCGGCGGATGCTTCCTTTGGCCGCAAGGTTCTTAGTGCGGCGGTTCCCTAGGGTCCCTTGTGGGGACCACTGGCTGTTGGGATAAGTTTTTTTTATCCCTTGGTTATTTGTTTTTTCCTGGGTTGTTGCTCCTGTTGAGCACCTGTTTTTTTTTCCTGTTGCCCAGCTGGGTTCCTTCCTTTGGTAAGGTTCCTTTCTTTGATGCGGAGACTGCGTTGCCTTTCGGCGCGGATGCGTTTCCCACCCCTCATGTTTGCACTGCTTTGGGACGTCCCCATATGTGACGAATATGAAGAGGCGGCGACTGTCGGAGGACGTAAGAGAAAACGGAATTTTTGTAAAATCTTACCTGTAAAATTCCTTTCTCTGAGTCCTCCGACAGTCGCCGCTCCGCCCCTCTTTTGGGGTTTGGTTGTATACTCTACTGCTATTCCACTAAAACTGAGATATGGTTGCAGGAAGTAGGAGGGTATTGACTGAGGGGACCACCCCTTGAGGGTGGGATGTGTTAAAAGCTTTAATGTTAACATATTCTGTTGCCTAGCTACTCCTTCGGAGCAAAGTCTAATACCCCCATATGTGACGAATATGAAGAGGCGGCGACTGTCAGAGGACTCGGAGAAAGGAATTTTACAGGTAAGATTTTACAAAAATTCCGTTTTCTTTTTCCAGAATTGTCGCTTTTTTTTTTTTTTTTTTTTTTTCTTTACAAGCGCAAAAAAAAAATTTGCAGAGGTAATCAAATACCACCAAAAAGCTCTACTTGGGGGGGAAAAAAGGACATAGATTGGGTACAGCTTGGTACGACTGCGCAATTGCCTGTTAACCACTTTAGCCCCAAGGATTTGGCTGCTCAATGACCAGGCCCCTTTTTTTCAACTTGGCGCTGCGTGACTTTAACGGACAATTGCATGGTCATGCAATACTGTACCCAAACTAAAATTTTCGTCCCTTCCCACAAACGGCTTTCTTTTGGTGGTATTTGATCACCTCTGCGTTTTTTTTTTTTTTTTTTTTGCGATATTTATTAATAAAAGAGCGAACGTTTTGAGAAATTTCAACTTTGTCTTTTGAAAAATATCCAATATACTCTTTCTCAATTTAGGTCATATTTTGGCCAAAATGTATTTAGTTACATGTCTTAGACAAAAAAAATCTCGACCGTATTTTTATTGGTTTGCGCAAAAGTTATAGCGTCTACAAACTGATGTAAATACTGGAATTTATGCATCTTTTACTTTCTGACTGCCTATCTCATTTCATGAAGTGCTAAAATGCCAGGGCAGTGCAACCCCCCCCCCCAATTTCCACTATTTGGAAAGTAGACATCCCAAGGAATGTCCTGAGGCATGTTGAGCTCATTGAATATTTTTTATTTTTTTTTTGTCACAGGTTTTTTTGTCATTTTTCAAAGTTGTCACTGAAATGATATATTGCTCACGCATGCCATGGGTATATCTGTAATTACACCCCAAAATATTCTGCTGCTTCTCCTGAGTACAGGGAGCCTAGCTGTATATAGGACCCCAAAAACAAATCACCACCTTTAGAATTTCAAAGGGCTTACGTTTTTCATTGCATTTTAGGAGGCCCAGAAATTTCATAATGGCACAAACCCCCCCCCCCCCCAAATGACCCCTTTTGCAAATTACACTCTAAGCTATTTAATGAGAGGCGTGGTGATTCCATGGAATATTTTATATTTTGCCACAAGTTTCAGGAAAATTATTTTTTTTTTACACAAAGTTGTCACTCAATGATATATATTGCTCACACATGCCATGGGTATATGTGAAATGACACCCCAAAATACATTCTGCTGCTTCTCTTGAGTATGGGGATGCCCCATGCGAGACTTTTTGCAGTCTAGCCGAGTACAGGACCCCGAAAACAATCACCACCTTCAGGCTTTCCAAGGGCGTAAATTGTTTATTTCACTCTTTGCTACCTATCAGTTTCGGAGGCCATGAAGTGCCAAGACAGCACAACCCTCCAATGACCCTTTTTCGGAAAGTACACCCTAAGCTATTTGCAGATCTCACTTTTTGTCACAAAGTTTTGGAAATGGGGAGAATGCGTTTTTTCCTTTCATTCATTTTCCAAAGTAAATGAGCTGCAAAATACTCACCATGCCTCTCAGCAAATGGCTTGGGAGTGTCTACTTTGCAAAATGGGGTCATTTGGGGGAGTTTTGTGCTATCTTGAAGTTTCAGGGCCTCTGTGACAGGTAGTGCGGAGGTAAAATGCACAATTTACGCCATTAGAAAACCTGATGGTGGGGATTGGTTTTCGGGGTCCCGTACACAGCTAGGCTTCCAAAAAGTCTCACGTGGTATCCCTGTACTCAGGAGAAGCAGCAGAATGTATTTTGGGGTGTCATTTCACATATACCCATGGCATGCGTGAGTAAAATATAATTTAGTGACAAAAAACAATTGTCACCTTCCCGAAACGTAGGGCTCTTTCACAGACTGGACCGTTCAGATCCGCCTGTCGTGTGTGTTTTTTGTTTTTTTTTGCGTATCTAACAGTCCCCCCCCCCCCCCCCCCCATTCATCCCTATGGGGCATCGGATGTCAGCAGAGACATGTCCGCTGACATCCGATCCGTCAAATCTGGACGGATAGAAACCCTATTTTCCATCTGACAGCTGGGTCTCCGCACGGAGAACAGCTGTCATCCTCCTGCTCAGCGGGGACTCAGCGGATTGATCTCCCCGCTGAGAAAAACGGAGTCTGTCCAGAAGGGGTGGACGGGCTGTGTGAAAGGGGCTTTAGGGCAAAATTTTACTCCATGGACTCTTATGTGCAAACGTGAGAAAATCTGCACAATTATCAATTCAATAAATAAAGTGACACGATTCAAAGATAGTTGAAAAGTGCTAAATTTAACAACTGTGTAAACCATATATGATGTACAGCTGCTATACAAAAAAACCTCCTCTCTAAAAGGTAAATGGATGTATAAAAAGTAAATAAGAAACAATATGTCCTTAATGGGAGGTGAATCCCAATCACTGGATGCCAATTGCTGGGCTGTAAATGTCTCAGGCTCAGCACCAATGGGGGGACATGAAAACCTTTTCAAGAGATCCAAATGTTCACTGCAATACAAGCCTTTATTCAAATGTAAAAAGTATATCCCTACTGACGAAGTCGTGACGTGCAAGCGCATGACGCCACGCTTATAGGGGGCGGAGATTCCAATGGACGCGCAGCGTTCCTACAGCACTGCTCCTCACCTTGTATTGCCTGTACGGTCTGCACAAGCCTGATTGTGCTATAATATGGGAGTGATATACTTTTTACATTTGAATAAAGGGTTGTATTGCAATGAGCACTTGGATCTCTTGCAGTTTTTTTCATGTCCCCCGTTGGTGCTGAGCCTGAGACCTTTACAGCTCATCAATTGGCATCCAGTGATCCGGATTCACCTCCATTAAGGACATTGTTTCTCATTTACTTATTTGAGGTGAGAGGCCATCTTGTAGCTAAATGGTGGTGGTGTTTTTGAGCACATTGTGAATTGATACACCTATCAAGCACTTTATTCCTAAGTTTACACTTGGGACTTTCCTGGATTAGACTTGAGTGTGTATACAGTACAGACCAAAAGTTTGGACACCTTCTCATTCAAAGAGTTATCTTTATTTTCATGACTATGAAAATTGTAGAGTCACACTTCAAGAGGTAGTCACCTGAAATGGTTTTCACTTCACAGGTGTGCCCTCTCAGGTTTAATAGTGTGATTTCTTGCCTTATAAATGGGGCTGGGACCATCAGTTGTGTTGTGCAGAAGTCAGGTGGATACACAGCTGATAGTCCTACTGAATAGACTGTTAGAATTTGTATTATGGCAAGAAAAAAGCAGCGAAGTACAGGAAAACGAGTGGCCATCATTACTTTAAGAAATGAAGGTCAGTCCGAAAAATTGGGAAAACTTTGAAAGTGTCCCCAAGTGCAGTCACAAAAACCATCAAGCGCTACAAAGAAACTGGCTCACATGCGGACCGCCCCAGGAAAGGAAGACCAAGAGTCACCTCTGCTGCAGAGGATAAGTTCATCCGAGTTACCAGCCTCAGAAATCGCAGGTTAACAGCAGCTCAGATTAGAGACCAGGTCAATGGCACACGGGAGTTCAAGCAGCAGACACATTTCTAGAACCAACTGTTAAGAGGAGACTGTGTGACTCAGGCATTCATGGTAGAATATCTGCTAGGAAACCACTGCTAAAAGGCAACAAGTAGAAAATTGTTCGGCCTAAAGAACGCAAGGAATGGACATTAGACCAGTGGAAATCTGTGCTTTGGTCTGATGAGTCCAAATTTGAAATCTTTGGTTCCAACCACCGTGTCTTTGTGCGATGCAGAAAAGGTGAACAGATGGACTCTACATGCCTGGTTCCCACTGTGAAGCATGGAGGAGGAGGTGTGATGGTGTGGGGGTGCTTTGCTGGTGACACTGTTGGGGATTTATTCAAAATTGAAGGCATACTGAACCAGCATGGCTACCACAGCATCTTGCAGCGGCATGCTATTCCATCCGGTTTGGGTTTTGTTGGACCATCATTTATTTTTCAACAGGACAATGACCCCAAACACACCTCCAGACTTTGTAAGGGCTATTTGATGGATCTGTTGGAAGACCATTTCAGGTGACTACCTCTTGAAGTGACTTGAAGTGAATAGTCATGAAAATAAAGAAAAATCTTTGCATGAGAAGGTGTGTCCAAACTTTTGGTCTTTAGTGTGTGTGTAGTGTGTGTGTATGTATGTATATATAGTATCGAATATTATATTTTACACTTGTGGACTGTGTATGTATATATAATGAAGGGAGCCCTGATAAATAAAGCTGCAACTAAATCCAATTACCCTGTAGGATAAATGTTTACAAATTGATAAATATATAGTGGGCTAAATTATAAAACCGAACATATAAATAGGTGTAAAAACCAAATAACTGAAATAGATTGGGATCTTGAACATAAACAGTCCATAAAAAGGTTCATGAAAGTCCTAAAGTGCAAATAATAGCATCCGTGCTTTAAATGAAGGATCCCACTTCACAACGAGTGAACTCTACTATATAAGGTGCTTGATTTGGAAAGTGCAGGTGTTCCCCTTACCAGACGGGTGAAAATAAGGTGCAATAAACTCTCCACAAAAACATAAGTGCAGTGATGAAGATAGACAAGCTCTGCCCACCTCGTGAACAGTCAAGAGTATATATCCTCTTATCAGATTGAGGTATAGATATAAAATAACCACTGGATATCCTTTCAACTATCAGCTGTGTGTATAAAGGATGTTCCCCCAATTTTGGCCTCCTGTTGTCCCGTGGAGGTAAACCTTCGCCCCGGTATCCACAGGTATTCCCAAAATGAAAAAGGGGGGACTAATAGTGCATTATCCTTTTTTACTTTTATTCCGAAAAGACAAGATTACACTTACATTTGTGATGAAACAAAACGCTTCGCTGGAACCCTGTTGATCCGTGGCCGCCTGCAGTGCGGTCTGCAGATTGGTTAGTGACGGCGCGCCTCCTCTCTGATGCGTTTCCTTCGAGCGGACTTCTACCGAGATGGGAGGGATGCCTGCACCGTCACTTCCGCCTTTAAATACACATTTGTTAGACCCAGTTCTTCCGGTGTCCGCAATGAAAAACCAGAAGTGGTCTCCTCTGTAAATCGCTATAAAACATTTACTTACTTTGGGGAATATTTTCAAAATATAAAACCAGTTAAAATCAATTATTATACGGTGTTTCTGATGTAAACATATTAGTTCAATCTTGCAGCACCATACAAAGGTATATATGTAAAATACAGGGTCACTTCCTGCTGACACCGGAAGAAATGTTTCCCTAGTTTCTTCCCACCATGTCACTAATTAAGAAACGGTGAATGGAACTGCAGTTCTGAATAATAAACTTCAATAATATAATATATATATATATATATATATATATATATATATATATATATATATATATATATATATATATATATATATATAATGCACATCTCATAAAAACACATTAAAAATACTGTATATTAAATCTTGAAATATTATCCAGAACATATTGATAAAAGATTAAAATAACATATGAACTATAAAATTGACATGACTTAACAGAAGTTTAATTAAAATCCCATAGGGGAACCCTTTAGTTAATAAATTAAGAGTTTATATGATAACGTATTAAATAACCGGAAAAATTATAAAACGTATATAGTTAAGAGATGATCAACTATTTATGTGGGCGTTGATATCCAACTCGACATTATGCCCCAACGGATGGTAGCTCTTAAGCTCGTAGATCCAGAAGGTTTCCCTTCTGGAAATTTGTTCTTTTTAAGGTTGCTACCTCTCCAATGTGGTACATATTTTTCTATTATCACTTGGAGATTTTTGTTTTTCTTTGACGGCAAGTGTTGGGACAGGTTGTGTCCTGTAAATCCCTTTGCAATATTTGCAAAATGCTCTCCTATTCTTATACAACCAGTATGTATGGTCCTACCTACGTATTGTTGCCCACAGCTGCACTGTAGGAGGTATACCACACCTTTGGTATGGCATGAAATGTTTAATTTCATAACTTTTGCCTATGACTGCGGAAGAGAATTTGTTTTTAATGGTGTTGGGAGTCCCTACAGTTCCTGCAAGGAATGGAGGGTTTCTCAATGGGATTGGGTGCTACAAGATGTTTTAGATTGGGAGCTTTTTTTATATATCATTTTAGGTCCATTGGGAAGCAATGACCCCAAGACCTTGTCCCCCCTGTAGTCAGTGGCGTATTTAGGTTTTGTGCTGCCCTAGGCCTGACTAAACTTGTGCACCCCCTAATTTAAATATGACCCACCCCTTCCTGTAAAGGCCACACCCATTCATGTTTATGACCCGCCCTGTCATCTGTAAACCACAGACCACAACCACAGTCTAATAGTGCAGCCTCATAAAATTCAGCCTCATCAGTGCCCATCAGTGCAGCCTCCTCAGTGCAGCCTCATTAGTGCCCATCAGTGCAGTTTATCAGTACCCACCATTGCCGCCTCATCAGTGGCCATCAAAGCAGCATATTAGTGCCCATCAGTACAGCCTATTAGCGCCCATCAGTGCAGCATATGAGTGCCTGGTGCCCATCAGGCAGAGGAGAGAAGGTGGAGCATTTGGCTGCAGTGCAACACTTATTAGCATTGGCATTGGCAGCCATCGGGCCAGTTGTATTAAGTGTGGTCGGCGGTCTATCCGAATGTCCTCACCGGCCGGAATTATCGTACTGGTAGGTAGCATTGTGACTGCTTTATGGGGGTACCAGACTGATTTTCCTCCTGGACCCTGCCCTCCGGCCCAATTCACCACATAAGACCGGCACTATACAAAAAGTGTAGCGCAAGTCGGCGGGACCCTTTTCGTGCCGGGAATGGCTGTTTAGTATTAAGCGGGTTCTTTTTCTCTTTGTATGCCACCAGTTTGCCTTGTTTCATTGGCCTTACATCTCCGATGTCTTTATCCAAAGTTTGGGGATTATACCCCTTCTCTACAAACCTTTGTTTTAAAACAAGGGCTTGTTTCTCAAAATCAGAATCCTCTGTGCAGTTTCTTCGGATCCTTCGAAACTGCCCCTTCAGAATGGATCTCAGCCAAGTTGGGTGGTGGCAACTATCTAGGGCAATGAAGCCATTTCTGTCGGTGGGTTTAAAATAGGTCATCGTGGAAAAACCACATCCTTTCCTGGAGATGACCAAATCCAAAAAATTGACAGAAGAGGAGCTGTACACGTATGTAAATCTTATGCCCCATCCATTGCAATTCAAGTCACAGCATCTGGAAGGGGAAGTGGGGCAGGAGCGCCTCCTGGATACAGGTAGCCTCCGATCTCTTCCTGGAATTCTAGAAAGGATCCAGTTCGTCCTGATGCTTTTGTATAGCACAAAGGCGTTCAGCATAGCTAATTGGAATAAACAGACACTTTTATTTGTACCAGCGTCTGGCTTTACAGGCAGCCAAGTACGGTGCCAAAAGCTGGTCGTTGGGTCCACCCCTCCCATATTAAGGCTATAGTCGTGGACACAGGCTTCTCCATAACACCAGTTGCCGTAGTAATTTGGACCGTGTTGTGTGCATGAAGGGAGGACAGAACGAAAACATTCCGTGTATCCCTCCACTTCAATGCAAGCAATCTGTGTTTTTCAAGCAGGCTCACTCCCCCCGACTAAGACAGGAATTTACAAAGCCGTTGGCGGAAGCCCCAGGGATTAGGTCGCACAGTGCCACATGCACCAATTTGAAATTCAAGCAAGTGACCAAGTGTCACACTTGTATAAAAATTGTCCACGTACAAATGGTACCCCTTTCCGAATAAGGGTGACACCAAGTCCCAAACAATCTTGCTGCTGCTCCCTTTGTAGTCTGGGCAGTTGGGGGGGCTCCACAGTGATATCTTTACCCTCGTAAACTAACTGTATAGCCTGTGGCCCTGTCACACAGCTTATACAGCTTGACCCCCGTATCTGGCACGCTTGCGGGGAGATACGGTTTCATAGCAAGGCAGCCAGTAAACTTAATCAGGGACTCGTCAACGCAGACAACTTGTTTGACTGATTTGAAGTGTTAACTAGGGGCCGAATTTTGTGAAGCCAGTCATATTCAGGGTCTCCCCGAGGACGACAGATTTCATTGTCATTAAAGTGCATGAACCGCAGAATTTGCTCGTATCTCGCCCTGGACATGGGCAGAGAACACGCGCATATGGTGAATTGGGTTAGTGGACCAATATAACCAACTCGCTCTTTTTGGTTATGCCCATGTTGAAGGAAAGGCCCAGAAAGGTTTTCAACTCAGAAACCATTATAGGTTTCCAGCCAAATTATCTGGAAAGGGGCAAATTTGCATTGGCAGCGATTAATTGACCAGTGTATAAATTTGATTGGTCCACAATAGATCTGAAAAGATCTGCTGTGAAAAACGGCTCAAACTTCAGAGGAGTAAAATTGGCTGTTTCCATGTGGATTCCAGGTTGGGCAGTGAATTGGGGGGGTACGGGGGGCTTAGTATCAGTAGGCTGCCAATCAGGATATGCCAGCGCATCAGGGAGGGCACTATGGGGTCTACGGGCCTGTCTTCGAATACGCGGTGGCTGCGGGCCACTACTTGTGCTAGCCACCGCACCAACTTCAACTGCACTTATGGGACTCGCCATGTCACCAAGTGATACTGCAGTACTGGTGGTTCTAGGTCCAGGGTGTACTAGGCCGCTGGTGCTTGGCAGATCACCAGAAGGCTGAGCGGCACTAGTACGGACACTGCCCCATACGAGCACGCTGCGATCTCTGCACCTCAGCAACTCCAGAATGGGGTCGGGTATGCCTGGTTATAACGGGAAGCCCATCTCTTGTCAGAGCTGTCTGTCAGGGAGCCACTGCTCTCTTCAGGTTCGTATACTGACCCTGATTCTGCCAGTGAGTCTTCCCCCATCTCTCTCATCTGACATGGTCAGTATACTGTAGGCCTCTTTACTAGTGTACCTCCGTTTGGTTATTTTGGCAACTAAATTAACATGTACACTAGTGTGACTCACAGGTAAAGCACCTGGTTGTCAAGGACTATTTCAACTGCTACCAAAACAAAATGCTAGCAGGGATCAGGCCTGACTGTGTGTTTTTTGGAAGTGACCGTAATCTATTGATTACTACACTTGCCGGGGTGGGTATGGGCGGAGGGGCTAAACGCAGGTGCAGGCAGGATCAGTGCTGATCGTGCAAACACAGTGTTTTAAGAACCCTAAACTATTGGACGCTAGTATAGTTCTGATCAAATAATCTGTTCAAACACTATACTAGTAATGGAGGTGTGTGGTAATCAAGGGGTTAACTAATATTTCTAACTATGCGCCGGGGATCTGCGCTATCCTAGACTGACGCTAAAACTGTCACCTGTGACCCTAATAGTGATCAGAAAAACTGTACACTAGAAGTGACACTGTGACAGGGCAATGATGGGGTTAACTGGGGGGGATCAGGGGTTTTATCTTTATTGGGGGGGGGGGGGGTGGCGGGGACCCTAAACCTACTTGGGACAGAAATTTACTTGCGCTAACCAAAGTCACAATCACAGGATCAGTTATACAGAAAAACACTATTACCTGCATATAGTGTGCAATGTGACTGGGGGGGGATCAGGGGCTGAAATCTTTATTGGGAGGGGGGGGGGGCTGGTGGCGGGTATCCTTGCCCTAAAAGGAACGGCCGCAAGCGCTAAACCAGGTCACAAGTCGCACTAATACAGGTGTATATAGGAAACTGCTATATACTGTATACAGTGTTGTGACAGGGGGGGTTATCAAGGGGTTAAATCTTTATTGGGGGGGTGGCGGGGACCCTAAACCTACTTGGGACAATCGCATTTGCTACTGCTAACTCAAGTCACAATCACACTAATACAAAAATACAGTAAACCACTATATTACCTGTATATTAGCGTGCAATGTGACAGGGAGAAGGGGTTAACTGGGGGGGGATCAGGGGGGTTAAATCTTTATTGGGGGGGTATCCTAAGCCTAAAAGGAATGGCAGCAAGTGCTAAACCGGGTCACAAGTCACACTAACGCAGGTATATAGGAAAATGCTGTATAGTGTTGACAGGGGGTGTAGGGGTTAACTGGGGGGGGGGTGATCGGGGGTTAAATATGCCTATCAATGTGTGTGGGTGCTTGGTGCAGTACTCAGTTTAGATCCTCTCGCTGAAACCAAAAAGGATTTTGGTAGGAGAGTGGGTCTTTTCTGTGCCTGTTTACATTACACAGGCACACCGTATCTGATTGGGCAAGACTGATCCACAGGTCCAGGACAATATGATCGGTTCTGAACCCAATCAGACCATCGGGGGGGCCGGGAGCGCGTCCCCAGAGCGGCGCGAGCGACGTAGGTCTACGTCTCTTTGCCTTAAGCAGCTGAGTGCCGCAGTAAATGTACGGTGGGCGGGGCGGAAGTGTTTAAAGTAACGCAGTGCCGCATCGCAAAAAATGGCCAGAAGTGGTTAACCGAGGATGCACAGCTAGGATCTTCCAATCCTGACTGCAGCATACTTGTTCCCTTCCCACTCCTTATCCAGGAGGGCATTGATCCAGACAAGAAAACTTGAGGTACTTTAGTTTACTCAAAGCTTGTGCCAAGCTGTAACAGCTTATCACACACAGCAGTTATCCCAAAATAACAATGTCCGTGCCTGTTAACATCCACCCACAGTGATTCATGCATGCAGCTGCTTTCCCATCCATCTTCTGACCGAAGCTCACGCCACTGGGAACACTCCTTAAATGCTGTGTCGTCTCTGCCCCTTACTGCGCATGTGCGGCGTGCTACATGCATGCCAACGTGTCTCGTGCACATTTGTACATGTAAATAGGCTGAACTTGTGCACGATCTACCGCCGCGTGGATGGCTACTGAAGCTGCTCCCTGAACCTATAGCCAGAGGGTAAGTGGATGCGTGGGCAGGATGTACAAAGTGCTGCTGCCTGCCAAGCAGCAGGGGGTTGAGAGCAGAAAAATGTAAGGCATCCATGGTACGCATGCCACAGCTGAATACACAACTGCCTCTAGTGGAGACCTAAAACGTGGCAAGGTAAACTAAAAGGTAACAGTGCATCAAAGTGAACTTGCTGTTCCCGCCACAGGGTTCTGCCTATAAATGGAATCCAATGTTCACCCATCACGGTAGGTTCTATCACTTGTCGACCTAGGACCAGGTCCCCCTAATTTTATGGGGCCACTCCCTTGGACCTGTAGGGCACTCTGCCAGAACTCCTTTTGAATCCATCTTACCAAGGGTCTGGATCCCAAGGTCACATTACAGGCTATACCTCTTCCCTTTACCGAGGCTCGAGTACCATCCTTGGCCTTCCACTTTAGATGGATCTGATTACCAATCCCCTTGGATCCAGAGATCTTAACCGGGATTGTAGCATCATTTCTCTTGCGTCCTCCGACAGTCGCCACCACCTCAAAGTCATCACTATTGGGTATTGACTTCCGCTCCACAGGAGTAGATAGGCATAAGACTTGGTCAAAAGAACAAATGCATTTAGCATAGACACACCCATGGGGGCTGTCCCACTGGTCAATACCCCCCTACAGTGATCCCTCCCAACTCAGTTTGTTTCTGCCTAGCGTCAGGAGTAGTTAGGTGTTCCCTGTGCTGGGGCTACAGTCTCAGCCTTTCTAATCTTCTTCTTTTTTTTTTTTTCTTTTGAAAATGTCAGTTTTTTTTCTTTTTATTTACTAGCTGTTTATTTTGTCAGCTTAAGTTTTTAGTCGGATCTTCGGATGAAGACGGATTCTTGCGGAGCTGGGATTCGGACTGACCGCCCTGGTTCTCCAGGGCAGAGGGTCAGAGGGACTCCCAGCCTGCCATCGAGCGTTCAGCCATGTGTTCGTCCTGGCATTATGAACGACCCATCCCTGCTCGCTGCATGGATGCAGCCTGTGAGGTGGCTACCTCACTGGACACATCTGCGGTGCTGCAGTGTCCTGTCCTTGGCTAATGGCATTCCCTGTCAGATGAGGACAGTGGCTTTCCGTTCATGGAGGTACCCCACGCCGTTTGGTACAGGTAAGTACTTTCTGTGTGGGGCCTCTGTCTGGGGTGGCAGTCCTGTGTTGCTGTGTATTCCCCATGTCTGTGCCTGTGTGGGGCTTCCTGATGCGATCCCTGTGGGGGTCTCCTTGTTACATGTGGTTTTTGGGGGCCCCTTCCCCTGGGTCACTGCAGTGTTTTGGGGGTGCAGACTGTGTGTGGCGGCTGCAGCGGGTAAAAACCACGCGGTCCGCCATTTTAGGTATGGGCAAGTATGTCTGGCTTCACTGTGGGCTTAATTACATGCTGTTTTGGCGCCATCTTGCGTGTGGCAGAACGATCGTTCCGAGCACATGTTCGGCCATCTTGCCGAAGCCTTCCATTCAGTTCTATGGGCAGCCATTTTCCCTGGGTCTTGCAGCTTATAGTTCAGCCTCTGATGACCTCACTTCCTTTTCCTCTGAAGCAGCGATCAATGTGGTAACACTCTGTTGGGACTCTGCAGACTGTCTCTTCCATAGCTCCTTGTTTTTGTCCTTCCTGGCTCTCAGTTTTGTCTCCTTTTTGGGGGTCTTTGTTCATTGTGCATATAGTGGTGGGCTGCGCACTCCGCAACAATCTTAAAGGGCCAGTACCTCTTGTACTTTACTGTAACTTGGGCAATGGAATCTCAGGACAGCAAATTCCCTCCAGCTCTGGCGGGGGACCCCAGTCCTGCTGTACCCCCTGTTATACCTGATTTGGCCGCCGTAGTGGCGTCTTTAGTGTCCAAAATGGAGGTGCTGATGGCTGAACGTGCTGCTAGGAAAAGGCCTAGATTATCTTTCTCCTGATTCAGATGGTGATGTGGCTGCTGTTAGCGGGCGTGCCCTTTTCAGGGTCTCGCTCATCCCTGGACCCTCCGGGGGCTGAGGTGGAGGGGGTTGATGATTCTCCCCCGGGGTCGCCTGAATGCGCAACTATGGATGAGTTGATCTCTTCTGTGAAGGAGACTCTACATTTGGAGGATGAGCCCACTCCTCCAGGCATTGTCATCGTTTTGGTACACGTAGGACCCGCAAGTTGGCGCAGGTTTTTCCCTGCCCCGCTGAATTTCATTACACCTGTGAATATACTGTGGCGCACTTTAAAAGGTCCATTCGCGGTACCTAGTGGGTTTAAACTGCTTTATCCCTTTGCGCTGGTGTGTGCCCCCCACAGGTGGATCACACTGTGGCAGTCTTAAACAAGGCTACTCTGATTCCCACTGAGGACACCCCGGTGTTCCGGGATCCCACAGACAGGAGGTTGGAGTCTCTTGCCCTCCATGCCTACATGGTATTTTCTCATCCGTCCTGGTGGCTCAGGCGGTGGCGGATTGGACTAAGGTGCTTAGACGCAACCTCGCGTCTGATTCTGCCACGCTGGCTATGGTGGATCAAATTCACCAAGGAGTCATGTATTTGTGCGATGCGGCCTTGAATGAGGCCTCTCTGGCCGCACGCCTGTTGAGTGTCGCGGTGCTCAACTGTCAACTGATCTGGCTGAAGAGCTGGTCGGCTGACCGGACATCACGGAAGACAGTTGCTGATTTTCCTTATGCAGGTTCTCGCCTTTTTGGCGAGACGGATACCTTAGTAAAGGGCATCACGGGGGGCAAGAGCACGATGCTGCCCCAGAACCCGAAAAACAAGTACTTTCGTGGCAAGCGGGGTTCCGCCTCTCGACCCAATCAAGGGTCCTTTCGTGCCTTTAGGAATCAAACCAAGGGCAAGCCCTTCAAGGGCCAAGGTAGCCAGAGTCCCTGGGCGGGCAAGCAGAAGTCCGGCAATGCCGGTGCGGCGGGTCAATCCGCCTCTGCCTGAAGGGGCGCCCTCACCCATTTCAGATGTGGGGGGACTTTGCGCGGTTTCCTCCAACCTTGGCTGCTACGAATTCCGGACAGGTGGGTTCAGGAAATCATTCGACCAGGGTACAAGATCGAATTCCTTTCCCGGCCGCGGATAGATTTTTATTTTTATTTTCCCTCAAATCTTCATTTAACCCCAGGGCGCCTGCATCAAGCTGTGCAGGACCTCCTTGCTCAGGGGGGTGATTGTCCCGGTGCCTCATCAGGACAGGTTTCGGGGGTTTTATTCCAATCTGTTCACTGTGCCCAGAAAGGAGGGCAAGGTGTGTCCTATTCTGGACCTGAAAGCGCTGAACCACTTCGTGCGCGTTCGGAAGTTCCGTATGGAATCTCTCCGCTCGGTGGTGGCCTCCCTGAGCCTGGGGGAATTCCTGGCCTCTATAGACCTGAAGGATGCGTACCTACACCCCCATTTTTGAGGGTCACCAGAGGTACCTTCGTTTCGCTATTGCGGAGGACCACTATCAGTTTGTGGCGTTACCTTTGGTAAAGACCCTTGGAGCCGAAGTGAGACCAAAGTGCTGGCGCCTGTTCTGGGCCTGCTAAGGGCACAGGGCATTGCGGTCTTGGGGGATCTGGACGATCTCCTCTTAAGATCGATTATCAGCCAGAACCTACTGCGCGATCTGTCCACCAGGGTACAGACGCTCCATGAGTTCGGATGGACCATCAACATACAGAAGTTGTCCTCGTCTCCTTCGGTTCGTCTTCCCTATCTGGGAATGATCCTGGACTCTGCTCAGGCAAAGGTGTTCTTGCCGGAGGACAAGCTCCGGACTTTACAGGATGAGATCAGGTCCCTCAGGGGACAAACCATCCTCGTCACTCAGGACCTGCATGCAGTCCCTAAGGTTGATGGTATTGGCCTTTGAGGCGATACCCTTCGCTCAGTTTCACACAAGGCCTCTTCAAGCGGAGATCCTTGCCAGGTGGGACAGGCTACCTCAGTCCTTGGATCTGAGTGTCTTTGAGTCACCCGACCAGAATGGATCTTCCGTGGTGGCTCCAGTCCCCAGCTGTGTCAGAAGGGAAATCCTTCCATCCGTTACTGTGGACAGTGATTGCCACGGATGCCAGCCTGTCGACCAGGGCACTTGGTCGGGGGAGGAATCCTCCCTTCCGATCAACATTTTGGAATTAAGAGCGATCAAACTCTGTCTCTTCCAGTGGTCGGACCGACTTCGGGGCCGTCCTGTTCGGGTACAGACGGACAATGCTACCGCGGTGGCTTACATCAACCCCCAAGGGGGCACCAGGAGTCTTGGGCCGAGATTCATGTCCCGGCGATTTCAGCAGTTCACATTCCGGGTGTGGAGAATTGGCAGGCCGACTTTCTCAGCCGCCTGGACCAGGGCGAATGGTCCCTGCACACGGAGGTCTTCCAAATGCTGTGTGCGAAGTGGGGATCCCCGGACGTGGATCTGTTCGCGTCCCGGCCAAACCACAAGGTGGGAAGGTTTGTGGCAAGAACGCGCGATCCTCTGGCAGACTCCTCGGATGCGTTGGTGGCCCCTTGGCATCAGTATCGTCTGATGTATGCCTTTCCTCCGATTCAGTTGTTGTCCAGGTTCCTTCGCAGGTTAGCCTCGGAACCGCACTTGGTGATTCTGGTAGCGCCGGACTGGCCGCGCCGGTCCTGGTAGCCGACGTTGTTCACCTGGCATTGGCCCCTCCTTGGCAGCTGCCAATGCGGGAAGATTTACTGTCTCAGGGTCCGATCTTCCATCCTGCTTTAGTCGCTGGCTTTAATGGCCTGGCTGTTGAGACCCAGGTCCAGAGACAGGGGTCTCTCTTGAGAGGTCATTCCTACTCTAATCAAGGCAGGAAATCCTCGTCTGGTAAAATTTATAACTGTACCTGGAAAGCTTATTTCGCCTGGTGTGAGTCCAGGGGGTTCTCCCCTCGCTTGTACTCGGTGTCGAGTGTTGGCTTTTTTCCAGACTGGTGTGGACCAGCGCTTGGCGCTGGCCACGATAAAGGGCCAGGTGTCTGCACTGGCTATTCTTTTCCAACGCCCTGTGGCGTCTCATTCCTGATTCGCAACTTTATTCAAGGTGTGCGACATTTGGCCCCTCCCCGGAGGGAGCCTTTACCTCCATGGGACTTGAACTTAGTTCTGTCCGCGTTACAGCGTTCTCCCTTTGAAAACATCCGGGAGATATCGTTACCTCTGCTGTCTAAGGTTGCCTTTTTAGTGGCGATCACTTCGGCTCACAGGGTGTCGGAGCTGGCAGCGTTGTCTTGCCGCTCTGCTTACTTTGTGATTCACAAGGATAAGGTGGTCTCTGAGTTCCACCTTAATGAGGACATTGTTTTGCCTTCGCTCTGTGCGAAGCCGAAGCATCCTCAGGAGGTTGCATTGCACTCCTTGGATGTTGTCCGGACGATCAGGGTTAACCTGTCGTCCACTGAATCCTTTCGGAAATCGGATTCCCTCTTTGTCCTTCCTGAGGGACTTCAGAAGGGTATGGCTGTGTCGGCAGCGACCATTGCCAAATGGATCAGACCATTGAACAGGCCTATGCTTTGAAGGAACGGGTTCCACCCTTCCCTGTTAGGGCGCACTCTACCAGATCTTTGAGTACGTCCTGGGCTTACTGGCACCGAGCCTCGGTGGCCCAGGTGTGCAAGGCTGCGACTTGGTCGTCGGTGCACACCTTTTCCAAATTCTATAAGGTGGATGTTCTGGCATCAGCTGATAGAAATGCTGATGCGGCAGTGCCATAGGGGACCCTTGTTTTTTTTGTGTCCCTGGCTGTTGGGGTGTTTATCCCCTGGATATTTTCCTGGGTTTTTGCTCCTGTTGAGCCTTTTCTATTGCCCAGAAGGTTCTATTACTGTGCGTGTAAGGTTCCTTTCTCTGATGTGGGTACTGCGTTGCCTTTTCTACGGTGCCTTTTCTACGGTTGCGTCTCCCACCCCTCATGTCTACACTGCTTTGGACATCCCAATAGTGATGACTTATGAGGGGCGGCGACTGTCGGGGGACGTAAGAAAATAGAATTTTTGTAAAGTCTTACCTGTAAAATTCCTTTCTCTGAGTCCTCCGACAGTGGCCGCCCCCGCCCCTCTTTTGGGTTTTTTTCTTGTACGCCTACTGCGATTCTACCAAACTGAGTTGGGAGGGATCACTGTATTGACCAGTGGGACAGCCCCCATGGGTGTGTCTATGCTAAATGCTTTTGTTCTTTTGACTAAGTCTTATGCCTAGCTACTCCTGCGGAGCGGAAGTCAATACCCAATAGTGATGACTTGGAGGTGGCGGCGACTGTCGGAGGACTCAAAGGAATATTACAGGTAAGATTTTACAAAAATTCTGTTTTTTAAAGATGAAAAAAAATATGGAGAGCTTCGACACTGGCCAAAAAACAAAGGTACTTCCTGTATGGGAGGCAGGCCCGGACTGGGACAAAAAATAGGCCCGAACATTTTAGTCTGGTCAGCTTTTTTTTTTTTTTTTTTAAACCAAATGACAGCTACCAGTTTCTCAATGTCTTTTAGTTCTATTTAGCCTGCTACAGTCACTGATTGCTAGAGGTTACTGCACATTTTTATCACTAACCCATTGGTGGCTGGGGAGGGGAGAGGTGTTATCAGTGGCAGTACTGGGGGGGGGGGGTGAATTGAGTGGCAGTTTTGAGGGAGGGGGTATGAATTAAGTGGCAGTGCTGGGGAGGGGGGTGTGAATTGAGGGTGTGTGTGAATTGAGTGGCAGTGCTGGGGGATGGAGTCAGTGGCAGTGCTGGGGGGGTGTAATGAATGTCGGGGGGGATTGGATGTGATCAGTGTGGAGGGAGGATGGAATAAGTGGCAGTGTGTGGGTAATGGGATGAGTGACAGTACGAGAGGAGGGTGAGATGACTGGTATTGCTGGTGGGTTGTTGGGATGAGTGGCAGTGCTGGAGGGATGGAATTAGTGGCAGTGTTGGGGGGGGGGGGGGGGAGTGGAATTAATGGCCATGCTGGGGGGGTTGGATGGGATCAGTGGCAGTGCAGGGGGGGGGGGTTGGATGAGTGACAATACGTGGAAGGTGGAATCAGTGGCTGTGCGGGGGGACGAGATGACTGGCAGTGCTTGGGGGAATTGAATGGGATCAGTGGCAGTGCTTGGGGAGTGGGATGAGTGGCAGCGTGGAGGGAGGGAATGGGAAGAGTGGCAGCATGAAGGGAGGGGATGGTAAAAGTGGCAATGTAGAGGGGCGATATAGGAGAAGTGGCAGGGTGTAGGGAGGGGAGGGGAGGCAGTGTGGACTGGAGGCAGGCAGCATGGAGGGAGGAAAGGGGAGTAGTGTCAGTAGGGAGGGAGGGGAGGAGTGGCAGCATGGAGGGGATGGGATGAGTGGCAGTGCAGGTGGTGGGTGGCATCAGTGGCCATGCTGGATGGAGGGATGGGATAAGTGACAGTGTTGGGGGGGTCAGTGGCAGTGCTGGAGGGATCAGATCAGTGGCAGTGCTGGGGGGGGGGGGTCGGATCAGTGACAGAGCTGGGGGGGGTTAATTGGATCAGGGATAGGGCTGGGGGGGGGATTGGATCAGGGATAGGGCTGGGGGGGGGATTGGATCAGGGATAGGGCTGGGGGGGGGATTGGATCAGGGACAGGGCTGGGGGGGGGGTTTTGGATCAGAGACAGGGCTGGGGGGGGGGGGTGTTTGGATCAGGGACAGGGCTGGGGTAGGGGGGGGGTGTTTGGATCAGGGACAGGGCTGGGGTAGGGGGGATTGGATGAGGGATAGGGCTGGGGGGGGGATTCGATCAGTGACAGGGCTGGGGTAGGGGGATCGGATCAGTGACAGGGCTGGGGGGGGTCGGATCAGTGACAGGGCTGGCGGGGGAGGGATCAGTGGCATTGCTGTGGGGTGGGGGTTAGTGGCAGTGCTGAGGGGGGGTCAGTGGCAGACTGGCAGTGCTGAGGGGGGGGGGGGTCAGTGGCAGTGCTGAGGGGTGGTCAGTAGCAGTGCTGTGGGGAGGGGTCAGTGGCACTTCACTTACCTTGCAGGGCAGGCCTTTAGTGGTGCGGCGCCAGTGCTGCAGAGTGCAGAGACAGTGTTCCTTCCGGCTTCCCGACATCAAACAGAACTCAGTCCCCTCTAGCTCCACCCCCTTCAGTCACGTCACCTGACCCCTTGTTTCTAAAAGCACGGTCCACCCCTCCTGAGCTGCCTAGAGAAGGCTGGATGGCTGCGGAGCCGGCCGCAGTGAGCGACGCTGGGCTCCGCATCAGCCCGGCTGCTCAGTGGGGAGTGGGGACTGCCGGAGACATGGCCGGCCAGAAGAGTATGCGGCCGCGGCCCTCTCCACGGAATCGGCCGCGGAGAGACAAGCGAGCAGCTGCCTCGGGACTCGGAGGGAGTCGGGACGGTCACGGAAGTGACATGCGCTGTTCGGCCCACCGGGCATACCGGTCTGTCCTATGGCCAGTCTGGGCCTGATGGGAGGGGTTTTATAGAGGGGGGACTTCCTGTCTTTTTTTTTTTTTTTTTTTTTTTTTTTTTTTTGGTTGCAAGTGTCCATCTATTGGTGGCATATAACCCAGATAGTAATTATGGCTGATCTGTGTCCCTTGATGTACGATAAAGAAATAACATTTTTCATTCTGGCTGTCTAATGTAGTATCTTGATCACTTCAAATGTTTCCCCTAAGGGCTTATGTGCCTTTTTGCTACCAAGAGAGTTGAGTGTTTGTTACAATGTTTTCAAAGGGTTTCTTTAAAAGTCTTTTAACATCTGTCATTTTTAATTAAATCAGTGTCTTTAAAAAAAAATTTTCTTTTTAGGGTAGCCTGGTATACGGTCATTATGGTCTTCCACAGGACTTTGACAAACTGCGTTCAAATAACATTAACATGACTGGTGTATTGGTTCTTTTGCGCTCAGGAAAAATTAGCTTCCCTGAAAAGGTAATTTCATCTGTAGCCTATTATATCCATTATGTATCTGATACTTTGTCAATCCTTGATGGGTAATCCCCCCCCCCCCCTTTTTTTTTTTCTTTCCCTTTTTTAGGTTAGAAATGCTGAACTTGCTCAAGCTTCTGGTGTCTTGATATATCCTGACCCTTCTGATTTCACCTTTCCTCCTAATGCTAACCAAGAAATTGAGTCTCCTTTTGGGCATGTAAGTTGTTGTTAATAAAGATTATTAAAGAGCTTGTCGCAAAACTAATTTTGGTGTTTCATAAAGGTACTGTAGGGAGTAGCATGCAATGCTGACGGAGAGTTTCTTGGCCTACAAGCCGCCATTCCTTTTCTTATGCCAAACAATAGTATAACTCTTATGTACATTGTCCTGCAGTCCAGTTTCTCAATACCTTCAAGCTATCTACTACCTCCTTCCCCTTTCTTATTTACCTTTTTATATTCCTTATCCAGTGCAAGGCTATCGTCAGTGTCAGCATTTTAAACGTGTGCACACTTTAGCTGTCCATGGGGTTTTTTTTTTTTTTTTGTAGAAGTGATTAAATGAACGTGCTGCCATCCTATCCTCTTCTTGCTGGCATAGATTATCGGTCATTCCCTGTCTTGTTTAGCTAGGTAAGAAGCTGATCAAATATGACTTGATTGGCCTTATTGGTCACAGACCCATGGGTGACATTAGGGGGTCAAAGCAATAATGTTAAGTGGGGAAGAGTCCACCAAATGTGTATGTATATATATGTGTGTGTGTGTGTGTGTGTGTGTGTGTGTGTATATATATATATATATATATATATATATATATATATATATATATATATATATATATATATATATATATATATATATATATATATATATATATATATAATATGTGTGTGTATATATAATATAAAATCTTTATCTATATCTCTCTTAGCGCCTCCACGTACATGCACATAAATGTAAATACAGGGGACTGGTGTACCTCTCATTGTGCCATGTGTATGCATTATGGGTATCATTTTGCATGCTGGAATATTGGCAGTATGTGAAGGCCATAACACCAATAACTAAACGCAAAAAAAAAAAAAAAAAATTGTTACCTTTTTTTTATACAATATTCACCACAACCTCCACTGCCTGTCTCCCTACTTCCCGGTAAGCCTCTGCATTGGCATTACTTTTTACCATGTTCTCATAAAACTTTCAAAAACATCCTCTTAATGCTGTTCTCCTTAGGATGAGCAAAGTCCAACTCAAAGGGCATTTGCTAGTCACTGGTCCAGTACTGTTCATTGTGTATCAAGGATGAAATTCCTGCATTATTTAAAGCTACATTTGCTAGAGCAGGGGTCACTTCGTCCCTGGGCAAAAAATATATGCAGTACAGCACTGCAAAATATGAGGAAACGTGAGTATGGGCAAACTACCTGTTGAACCTACCAAAAATGCACTTTTGTCCCCTGATTGCAATAGAATGTGAGTGCTGCACTGAAAAGAGCACCACCTCATTAGACAATGTCGATGAGTGAAAATGTAGTTGACTATTAACTTTATAAACTTTATTTTCCTTTATCCCAAAGGCTCATTTTGGCACTGGAGATCCTTACACACCTGGCTTTCCATCATTTAACCATACTCAGTTCCCTCCATCAAAATCCTCAGGACTGCCAGGAATTCCAGTTCAGACACTTTCTAGCACGGATGGAAAGAATCTGCTTGGGTATGATTTTTTTTTTTTTTTTTTTTTTTTGGAATGTGCAGTAGGTCGAAATGTGTTTGTTTTAACCACTTTACCACCGGAGGATTTTCCTGCTAAAAGACCAGGGGTTATTTTGCGATTTTTTTACTGCGTGACTTTAACGGACAATCGCGCGGTCGTGCGACGCTGTACCTAAACGAATTTCACGTCCTTTTTTTCCCACAAACAGAGCTTTCTTTTGGTGGTATTTGATCACCTGTGCGATTTTTTGATCACGCGCTATAAACAAAAAAAGAGCGTAATTTTTTGCAAAAACAACAATATTTTTCACTTTTTTTTATATGAAATTCCCCCAAAAAAAAATGTAAAAATCAAAATTTTTCAAAATTTTCGGCCAATTTGTTTTATGCTACCTATGTTTGGTAAAAAAAATCGCAAAAAGCGTATTTTGATTGGTTTGCGCAAAAGTTATCGCGTTTACTAACAAAGGGAAAGATTTTTGTCATTTTTGGTGTTTTTTTTTTTTAACGAGTAATGGCGGCGATCTGCGATTTTTTTTTTTTTTGCGGTACTGCGACATTGCGGCGGACAGATCGGACCCTTGACTGACATTTTTGACACTTTTGGGGGTACCAGTGACATTACTGCAGTAATCAGTGCTATATATGCACTGTTACTGCAAAAATGACACTGGCAGGGAAGGGGTTAACAGTATTGGACAGGGAGGGGTTAAGTGTGTCCTAGGGGCGTGATTCTAACTGTGTAGGGACAGGTCTACTAGTGTAAAAACAAAGATCAACAGTTCTACATAGTAGAACTGTTTGATCTTCACTTTTACACAGGGAGAACTGACAGGTGGCTTGTTTACACAAGCCGCTCTGTCTTTCTCCCGCTGTAGCGGCGATCGTAGTGTGACCGGCGGACATCGGGTCCGCCAGTCACACTCCCGCACTCCTCCGTGAACGAGCCTCGGCGGGCGCGCGCCTCGGCGGGCGCGCGCCCGCCCGCTATTGGCTCTGGAAGGAGTGACAGGCGAGCGACGTAGACCTACGTCACTCTGCCTGGCCGGGGCCGACTGCCGCAGTAAATATACTGTGCGCAGTCGGCAAGCGGTTAAAGCAAATATGCAATGAAGTATACCTGTACAAATCTGTGGTGCTTTCTAGGACCTGTTATGTGAGGTTCATGATGCAATCTGTTTCAGTGTTGTATCCAGCACAGCAACAACTGTCCGTTTTTGTTTTCCACTGGGAAACACTGTTCTGTTGCGATTTGCTTTTCTTAACCTGCCCTAGGAGGCAATAGTCTCCCACTGACACTAACATTGGGGCACTCTTCCTTCCACTGACCAGTCTAGCCCTCTTAGAATCTGAAGTATAGCTAGCTTTGTTTGGATAGCAAGCTAGCTTTGTTTAGAAAGTTTGAAGGACTGTGTGTGTGGGGGGGGGGGCTATATAGAGGGAGATCCCCCTCCAAATAAAGTTTTTTACTTTTTTTTTTTTTTTTTTTTTTTTTCACAATCTCCAGAAAACTGGACACTAAGGGTTGCCCAATAGATTGGAAAGTTGGCTGCAAGCTTAAAGCCCAGTATACTGTTAAACTTAAAGTGGACAATGTTTTGGCTGAAAAGAAAATTCTCAACGTGTTTGGTGTTATCAAAGGCTTTGAAGATCCAGGTAATTTCCCTGTGTTGTATACTTTTCAGTTTTTTTGGTGTAATTGGCTTAAACCAGTCCAAAAAAGCCTTATTATCTCTACAGATCGTTATGTTGTGGTTGGTGCTCAGAGAGATTCCTGGAGCACTGGTGCTGCTAAAGCGGTCGTAGGGTCATCGGTTCTTTTGGAAGTTGCCCGTGTGATAACGCAGATGGTTAAAGAAGGTATGTATATGTGTACATTTTGCCTTTGGTTGCAAGGTCATTCCAAACTAAAAGTAATCTTGGTCACCTGGCTTTTTAACTAAGTAATCTTGCTATTTCTGACCCCTCTGAAGTGTGCCTGGCTTGGTTTCTACTCAATTTGTGTTTTCTGTCTGTCCTATTACATCTTAGAACTATATGTAAATCCCTTGAATTTGAGCATACAGAACTGGGCAACCTAAGGAACCATTGGGTGGCTTAGCGTGTTACCCCATGTTTGTGGTTTGTTTTTTTTGTATTTTGTTTTAGTATTTGATTCTTTTTCACACAGAAGTAATGCCTGATGTGCCAGTCTGTTTTGTTTTTTTTTTCCTCTTCCTTCCTTGGTGTAAACTGAATCGGATCTGCACTTGCGACGGGCTGAATAATCTAGATCCAGGGGGTCACTCCTTAGGATGGTTCCCTCAGGCCACCCTCTTGCCAAGTCCCTAATTCCCCCCCCCCCCCCCCCCCCAATACATGGGGTGGGGTACGCTGCTGGCAACCAGGGGTGGGGCGGCTTTGTACCTGGTGGGGGCTTCTGCTAGGGACCCCCATCCTGAAAATCTGTCCTGAGGCCTGGTCTCCAAATTCTGGGTCCCTGTATGCCTCGTGGTGCTGCCATTTTTGTAGCCCAGGGGTCCTCAAACTATGGCCCTCTAGTTGTTCAGGAGCTACAATTCCCATAATGCTTAGTCATGTTTGTGAATGTCAGTTTTGCAATGCCTCATGGGATGTGTAGTTCTGCAACAGCCATAGTTTGAGGATCCCTGTTGTAGCCTATGTATTCCTATACATGGTGGCCATGTTTGTGTAGTCTGGCCATTTTTTTGTGGTTTGCAATTGCAAATAGCAGCGGCCATGACAGTGGAGCCCTATGGGTGGCTATTTCGGCAGTGGGAGCCTCTTTATCCCCTGGTGCTGACTCCTGGAACATTTAACTTCCTTATCGCCGCACGTGTATTGCAGATTTTCCTGGTTGTTGCAGAGTCTTTCTTCCGCAAGCTACCAAGGGCAAAGAACCTCTTAGACGTGGACCTTCCTTGGCTCATAAGTGTGCAGGGGGTTTCTTTTTTTCTCGTCCCTCAGGGTTGACTGACGAGGGCTGGCGGATCCAAAGGAACCTGGTCTGGCAAGCCAAGAGCGGGCTTCTCCAGACCCGCAGACAAGGCACCTGTATGAAGGTGCGCCCTTACCTGAATCAAGGGGGGGGGGTGTCTTTGCTTGTTTCAGAACCTGTGGACTTCCCTGGTACAAGACAAGTGGGTCCTCAAAGTAATTTGGTCCGGCTACAAGATCGAGTTTCGCTCTTGTCCTCCAGCAAGATTTTTCCTTCCAGCCTGCGCCTGTCCCCAGACCAGTTACAGGTTCTGTTTGGGGTGGTACAAGACCTGATCCTTCAAGGGGTGATTGTCCTGATTCCAACTTCGGAACATTTTCAGGGTTTTTACTCAAACCTGTTCAGTCCCCAGGAAAGAGGCAGAGCATATCCAATCCTGGACCTCAAGACACTACTGCTTTGTGCGGGTACAGAAGTTCAGAATGGAAGTCCATTCACACAGTGGTGGCATCCCTGCATCGGTGGGATTTCCTTGCCTCTAGATATCAAGGATGCTATCTTCACATTCCAATATGTGCCAGTCACCAACGTTTTCTTCGCTTTGCTGTGGGAGAGGAGCATTATCAGTTTGTGGCTTTACCCTTCGGTCTCGTCTCCGCTCCTCAGGTCTTAACAAAAATGTTGGCTTTGGTGCTCGCCTTACTACGCCAACAGGGATTGCAGTACTGGGTTACTTGGATGATCTTCTCCTGCAAGTGAAGTCTCCCTCTGCTATGGTGAACCTGCAGATCCCAAAACCAACTCTGTGGGAGTTTGGCTGGATTCCTGTGTGTGTGTGTGTGTGTGTGTGTGTGTGTGTGTGTGTGTGTGTGAAGTCTGCCCTGGTTCCGTCAGTAATTTGCAAATCCACAATTATGACCCTACCAAATGGAGATACTTTCAAGCCGAAACACTTCACAAATTGCAAGACCAAAGGAATAGTGTACCTGATATGTGAATGTGGTTCTTTTTACGTCGGGAAAACCCGAAAAGAATTTGCCAAAAGGGTTAACAAAGCATGTGGATTGGCAATTACTATGTACCCCTTGGAAGACATATAGCTTATGACCAGAACTACAAAATGCCTAAAGTAACATTTATGGCCCTTAACCGAATCCATATCCTTACGAGAGGGGATTGGAACAAGACCCTATTACAAATTGAAATGCGGTGGATCAGATTACTAAAAGCAACATTACCACCAGGCTTAAATGAAGCCGAAAGCTTCCCCCCTTTTCTTGAAGGTTTTGCCTCAGGTAAAACTGACTGACACAACTACCAAATATAATTGGATCCATTCACCAAAACTGGAATCCATTCACCCAAATCCTTGAATGGGCTACTCTGTAATCCCCAATTCACAAAAAAATCATCTTTCACAAGATCTGATGACCCAATGCCTATCAAATGATAAACGATACATTTAAAACTTCCTCCCCAAAACAATCCTTCTCCTCCCACATCTATAATTGTCTAACAGCGAGACACCCCGAAAAGAATATACGGTTCCATCCAAAATAGATTATCTTATATTCCCAGTTACAAAGAACTAAATATTAAATGTACCATCTATGTCCAACCCAGACTATCCTCTCTCCTTCTACCAGCAAACCTACCCAGACAGTTGTCACCTCCCTCCCTCCTATCCAACTGCTGTTAATACATGAAAATATGTTTTTTGTATACACACACATACATGATTTCTGTATAAAAATGATTAGTATAAAAATGATTAATATTTTTTAAATACTAGTATATTCTTTATGGAATTTATGTAAAGTCTACACTATGTGATGATCACCCCTCTGGTCCCCCTATAATCGCACCCGGCACGTAAAACCCCGATACTTGGAGACCCCTGGAAGGGGAGTCGGAGGATGTAGCGAGTACCATCCTTAAACTCCTTTTTGCCCCGTCTCTTAACTCCACCGTACGTGCCAGTGGCCAGTATGTCACAGCCATACGGCATCCGGGATGCGCACTACGCCCTTTCGGTGCCTGCACACAAGGGATTTGCCGTGTCATGTGGTATCGCGCAGCGCGACACTGCGCATGCGCAAACCACTATATAAGGCCGGGGAATAGCTCAGGAAATCACTTCTCTCTGCATGAGGGACGAGATACATCCTGAGGAACGATTCTAACCGGACACCTACCCTGCTGCATTACCTGGTAAAAGTGAGTGTAAACTACTTGGACCACTCCAACCACCATCACGGGAGCTGTTAATTCCTTCTCACCAATACCTTCCTTTGTCTGTTTTTTTTTTTTTTTTTTTGATTTAATAAATACTATCCACCATGAACATATGCAATGTTCTCTATTCAACTTATCTGACTTTTTATTCAACTTTAGTTCAATCTGTACTTATCCATCTACCTATTTTTTTCTAGTCACAATCTTACCTGCCAGATGAGAATCAAAACATAGGATTCCACTAGCACAGCTAATCTATAAGAATTGGCTTGTAAGTAATAATTGGGCTTTTCTCCATATACTTACCGTATATAACCTAAAAAATCTTCTGAACGAACCTTAAACTTACCCATATACATTTGTAGAAGTGGCAATAATTCCTGATGAGATTCAGGAACCAGAGGGAGCAAGCCGTCGCACATGGATCAGACAAAAGAAAGATGTATGTAATAACACATTGCACCAATTCTGTTTTTTGGATTGCACATGTGTTTTAAACTAACAAACCACTGTTTTAGACATGGTGACCAATCCTTGACCAAGGCACTAATACTATGTAGCTGAAACGCTTAGGATAATTTTTGGATATTTCTTCTGAACAAGTTCCAAGCCCGAATTATGCGCATGGAACAACAGATAAATGTTCCCAAAAGTCACCATTTTCACCTTGTCACTTACCCTCTTAACTTCATCACTTCACTGATGGGCCTTTAACCCATCCACCACAAACTTGTCTATTAAACTTTTCAAAATAAATTGTTGGCATTTTTACATATGATACACTATCTTATTATTATTGCCCTTAAAATCCCATTTCCTTTGGTTTGAGGCACCAAAACCCTAACGGACTAGATGAGCCTGACTCTGCACTTGGACTTGGCCGTAGCCAAAAGTGCTCCTTCCTCTGGACAAATTGCAGAAATTTCAGACTGCAATTTGCCTCCTGTCCAACAAGTAGTCATCCCTCCTGACTTGCATGTGGGTGCTGGGCCTGAGCCTGATGGTATCTTTTTTTTTTTTTTTTTTTTTTTTTTTTTTTTTTTTTGTTTGCATAGTATAGTGGCTTCGCTCTCCGGCGCTTCAGCTGGGAAAATCCTTCCTTTCCCTTGTATAGGACAGTGGTCACCACGGATGCCAGCCTGTCCAGCTGGGGAGGTGTCCTTGGCAAGCATTCTGCTCATTGGATCTGGACGCTGGAAGAGTCCAGACTCCCAATCAATGTCCTGGAACTCTGAGCAATCAGACTGTCTGGTTCATTGAACAGATCATCTTCAGGCATGCCCAGTGCGTATTCAATTGGACAATGCCACAGCTGTGGCTTATGTCAATCACCAAGGGGGCACCAGAAGTGTCCTGGTAGCTCTGGAGGTAACTGGCCTTCTAAGGTGGGCAGAACTGTTCGTTCCAGCCCTCTCCGCCGTGCACATTCCCAGGGTGGAAAATTTGGCATGGGGATTACCTCAGTCGGCAGGTGTTGGACCAAGGGGAGTGGTCCCTTCATACGGAAGGGTTTCATCAGCTGCGTCTCCGGTGGGGCACCCCTGAGTTGGAGCTGTTGGCGTCTTGGCCCAACAGGTGCAGAGGTTTGTGGCTTGGTCAAGGGATCCACTGGCAGACGCCACAGATGCGCTGGTGGCACCGTGGGGGTCAGTATCGTCTGATCTCCTCCTTCGCTCAAGCTTCCTCCCAGACTCTGATGTAGGATAGAGGCAGAAGGGATTCCGTTCATCTTGGTGGCTCTGGACTGGCCTTGATCTAGTGCGGCTTGTCGCCGACGTTACTTGGAAACTTCCTCTCGGGGAGGATCTGCTGTCCCAAGGACCGATCTTCATCCTGCTTTAGTCGCTGGCTTTGATGGCTTGGCTGTTGAAAGCCAGGTGCTAAAAGATAGGTTTGTCTGAGCCGGTGATTCCTACATTGCTTAAAGATGGGAAATCATGTTCTAGGAAGATCTACCATCTTATGTGGAAGACTTACATTGCGTGATGGGAGCCTCCTAAGGTTCCTTCTCGGTGGCTCAGATCCTAACCTTCCTTCAACAGAGGGTTGAAAAGAAATTCGCTTTGAGTACCATCAAGGGCCAGGTATCTGCCATGGCGGTCTTTTTCCAGCGACCTTTGGCCACACACTCCCTGATGCATGCCTTTCTTCAGGGTGACCGACATTTGGTTCCTCCAGTGCGGGCTCCGTTGCTGCCTTGGGATCTTAATTTGGTGCTTTCAGCTCTACAGAAGCCTCCCTTTGAAAATACTGGGGATTCCCCTGCTTACGCTGTCCCAGAAGGTGGCCTTTTTGGTGGCTATTACCTCTGAACAGGGTGTCTAAACTAGCGGTGTTATCCTGTTGTTGTTTTTTTTTTTTTTCGGGATTCTCAAGGATAAGGTGGTGCTTCGCCCTTATCCGTCATTCCTTCCTGAGGTGATCTGACTTTCATTTGAATGAAGACCTTGTGGTACCTTCGCGGTGTGCCAGACTAAACATCTGAAGGAAATTGCCTTGCATGCCTCAGATGTGGTCCGGGCAATTGGTGTACTGACTTTTTCAGAAAGTCAATCTTTGTCCTCGGACCTCACAAAGGGGTTGTCTGCTTCCTCTGCAACCATTTCCAGATGTGGCCTTGTTGGCATCTGCGGATACTGCTTTTGGCCGCAAGGTTTTGCAGGCTGCTGTTGAGGACCTAAACCTCTAGGGTTTTTTTTTTTCTCCCCTTGGACTCCAGTTTTTGTTGAGCCTGTTGCCTGGTTAGCTACTGTTAAACGCCTTCAATGCTTTGTGGTTTCCCACCCTTCAGGACACTAGCAGTGTTCAGGGCTAGACCCAAATACTTCAAGCAAGGTGCTTGAGTGCTGATTTCATGCAAAATGTTTGAGCTCAGAACTATTTTTTTTTTTTTTTGATCTGCTAATCTTTGCATTGACACCGGAAGGTTGAAGGTGAGAAATGGAGGATCGGACTGAGTAAAATAAGGCTGTAACCCCTGTGTAAGTGTCTATAAAGTTTAACTGATGTTCAGTCCCCCACCCTTTTGAGGGTTTACTAACATGCAGAATTCTAATCGTCTGAGTGAATCTGAAGATGTTGCTCCTGAAAGACCATGCGGCACTAGCCCTTTAGAAACCAGTTCTGCAGTCTCCACAGTCCTCTGTGAACTTTTAGGAGACCCCATGATGAGATGAGCTCCAGCAGCAATATAGAGAAGAATGGACAAAAGGCTCTTTAATAGGTTAGCTTTTTCCATGAATTATTGCATTGTGAAGTGTCTGTCGCTGCACAGACCGATACAAAAATGTTTTTTTCTCGATCGTTCATTTATGGACGCAGTGTTTCTGCAGTTGTGCCTTCATTGGGGGTACTCCAGATGTGGACCTGTTGGCGTCACATCTACAGGATAGTACTGTGGTTTGTGGCCCGCTACCGGGACCTTCTGGCGGGTGCAATGGTGGCACCATGGTTTCGGTCATGGGCAAGAACATTCGCTAGGTTCAACTTGAATGATGCTGTGGAGTTTAGCATGGTCACCTGCACACGGCTGCCACCGGCATTGTCGTGTGTGCGTGCTCACGGATGGGCCAAGGTCAGTCTCGGCTGTGGTCTGCCTTTCCTCTTCCCAAAGCGCTGCCAAGAATTTTTCGCAGCATCGAGGCGGAAGGGATTCTGGTCTTTCTCTTGGCTCCGGACGGGTCTCGCTGAGCTTGGTACACCGGCCTGGTCAGGCTGGCCGCAGACGCTCCTTGGAGAATTCCTCTCAGGGAGGAGTTATTGTCTGCAGGGCCCATCTCCCGTCCGACTTCGCGGTTGCTGAATTTGCTGACTTGGCTGTTGAATGCCAGGTGCTGAAGGATGGGGGTTTGGCTGCTTCAGTGATTTCCACCCTGCTTGAAACATGGGAAGCGACTTCTAGGGTGACTTTTTTGTTCATTATTCAAGACAGTCGTATATTGCATGGGCTCCTCCTCGCTCTTACTCGGTGGCCTGGATCTTTGCTTCCTTCAAGTTGGCCTTGAGTACTGTCAAGGGTCGGGTTTCGGTTTTGGCAAATTTCTTCCGAAAGCCGTTGGCCGCCTGTGCCCCGGTGCATGACTTCTTCCAGGGGGTGCGACACTTGGTGCTTCTGGTGCGACCTCCGTCACCAACTGGGGATTTTGATTTGGTGCCTACCTTGATTTGGTGCTTATCTTATTACTGAAGGTGGCCTTCTTGGTTGCTGTCACTCTGCATGCAGTGGTCGGCATTGGCGACATTGTCCTGCCCTCCCTATGTTGATCATGGGGCCAAGTACTTCGTCTGGATCCGTCCTTCCTTCCGAAGGTGGTTTCTGGTTTTCACTTGCATGGGGCCATTGTATTCCCATCTTGTGTCCTGTGCCCTCACATCCTAAGGAATGTGCATTGCTTACTGTTAAGATTAAAAGTGCGGGCCCTCAAGGTGTACTTGGCGACGACGGAGTCCTTCGTGAGTCAGGCTCTCTCTGTACTTACGGATGACCCGTGAACGGGACTGCCTGCGTCTGCTGCGTCTATTCCCGGATAGATCGGACAGACGGTGGTGCAGGTTTATTCAATTAAGGGTTGGGTCCTACCTTTCCCTGTTTCGGCGCATTTTACTCGGGCGCCTAGTGCTTCCTGGGCTTTTCGCCTTGTGGGCATCCTGTGCTCCAGGTTGCAAGTCGGCTATCTGGTAGTCTGTTCATACCTTTACCACGTTTTTATAAGGTGGAAAACGTGGTAAGTGCTGGCATCTGCAGATGCCTCCTTTTCAGCTGCAAGTTTTTTTTTTTTTTTTTGCTGGCTGCTGTTTGGAGAGCTTTTGGCCTTCCTTGAGGGTGTTTACTGTTTTCAGGTGGGCCTCATCTTTTGTGCTGATGAGTCCTCTGTTGCCTGGTCTGCTATGTTTGGCCTTGGGGACTTGCTCTTTTCTGCTGTTCCCACCCCTCATTTTTATGGCACTGCTTTGGGACGTCCCTACTGATATGTATCAGAACTGCGTCTGTCAATCAACGATGGAGAACTGGATTTTGACTTGCCGTAAAATCCTTTTCTCAAGCTCATTGACGGGCGCAGTACCCGCCCCTCTATTTTGAGTTGGGTTGGTGTTACTTTTCTGACACTGCTTTGATACAAAACTGGCATCCTATGCAGGAAGAGGGTGTACCCTCCGGGCCTGCCCATAGGCGTAGCCAGAACTTTTCTGCCTATTGTCCTGTTGTAGGTGGCTGTATTACCCTACTGATATGAATCGGAGAACTGCGTCTGTCAATGAACTTAAGAGAAAAGGATTTTACGGTAAGTCAAACATTTTTATTTTTTTTTTTGTCCCATTCACACTGCAGCCCAGGGCTGTACTGTTGCATTTTATTGCTGTACAACACAATGAAGTATACTTTTGTACACTAAAAAGGAGCTGTGTGATGAACTGAAATGCACACCACAATGCCCCCACTGCGGTTGGTAATGGTACAGCTGACACCCCTTTAAGCAGGACCAAAAAATGTAGTAGTCTTGCTCTCCTCCTGTTTGCTGGAAAACTTTATTTTTTATATATTTTTTTTTCTCCCCTTCCTAGATCAGTATAAACCTAGACGGAGCATTGTTTTTGCAAGCTGGAGTGCTGGTGATTTTGGAGCTGTTGGTGCTACTGAGTGGCTAGAGGTAAGACTGGGCAACTAAGATTTTCTTTAGTCTTTTCCATTTGGACCTAAATAAAGCATGTGTAGGGCATGTCAACGTGATCAATGTGATCAATAACGGTCAAACCACCATGTCAAACTTGCTTTAATCAAGTTTGAAATTGTTCTACCAGCCTTGGGCACCCATGGAGGATACTCTAACTTAAGTCGAACATATAGCAAAGCTCCATTACTTTAAGTCCCTGTTGGGTGCAACTCCCACAGGGCTTGTCTTACCTGATGCCCAGAAGCATACAAGGGAGAGATGGAAGTGCACACCAAAAGCTGCTCAATTGCACTTGTGATGGAAAGTCTTCAGCTCCACCCCCCCAAACACATGTTAGTGGCGTTGAAGCACTTTAGAGGCTCTACCCCTTTTGCAGACGCTATAGTCAATCAATGGACCGCTCCACCGAAGGTGGACTATCCTGGTCTCCAGACTTAACAAATCTACGGTGGTCTTTAACCACTTTACCACTGGAGGATTTTTCTGCTTTATGTCCAGACCACTTTTTGCAACTTGGCACTGCGTGACTTTAACTGACAATTGCGCGGTCATGCAACGCCATACCCAAACGAAATTTACGTCCTTTTTTTTTTTTTTTTTTTTTTTTGTACGATATTAATAAAGCGAAAATTTTGTTAATTGACATTTTCTACTTGACAGTTAAAAAATGTCCAATATATTTAATTTTTGTCATATTTAGGCCAAAATGTATTTGGCTACATGTCTTTGACAAAAAAATCCTCAATGAACGTATTAACCGCTTCAAGACCGGGAGATTTTACCCCATTCCTGACCAGGCTATATCTTGCGATTCGGCACTGCGTCACTTTAACGGACAATTGCGCAGTCGTGCGACGCTGTACCTTAATTAAATTTGTCCCTTTCCCCCCAAATAGAGCTTTCTTTTGGTGGTATTTGATCACCTGTGCGACTTTATTTTATTTATTTTTTTTTAAAGCGACAATTTTGAAGAAAAACAATATTTTATACATTCTGATATATAACCTTCCCAAAAAAAAAATGTAAAAATCAATTTTTAACATTTCAGGCCAATTGTTTTCTGCTACATATTTTTGGTAAAAAACGCAGTGGGCGCATTTTGATTGGTTTGCACAAAAGTTCGTTTACTAACTACGGGAAAGATATTTGTCGTGTTTTTTTTTTTTTGCATGACTGCGGCGGACAGATCGACCTCTGACATTTTTGAAACTTTTGGGGGTACCAGTGACATTACTACAGTAATCACTGCTATAAATATGCACTGTTACTGTAATAATGACACTGGCAGGGAAGGGGTTAACTTTATTGGTGATCAAGGGGTTAATGTATGCCTCATGCTTACTGACGTGTGTGGGGGGAGGGGATTGTATGACAGACACAGATCGCAGGTTGAATCCTGTAATCTGTGACTGTCAGAGGAGATCCGCCTGCTTTGTTTACACAAGTGGTTAAAGACCACGTTGATAGGATTGAGACTGTCCCGCCACTTGCATGTTCAATACTTAGATTGGTCTTTGCCATCACTCTGGTGTCCCAGACCATAATGGAATGGTGCAAAGTTACTAAAAAGTGATTTGGAAGCAGAACCCCCTCCCCTCCCATCAGGCCTTGCAGAGCTAACGGACCAAATGGTCCAAGCCTTGCTGTTTTATTTGATGCGTCTTTAGATGCGGCTAGAATTTCTGCCGTAGGGGTGTCCATGAGACGCATGGTGTTAAAAGCTGGTCTGCGGACCAGGCTTCTAAAAAGGCTGTCAGATCTCCCCGTTACAGGGGACCGCCTATTTGGTTCTTCGTTGGATGATCTTATTAAAGGGCTTACTAAAGGGCTTACAGGTGGTAAGAGCACTCTTCTTCCTCAGTCTCAGTCTCTGCCTCAGATGGGGCCCTTATTTTTCAGCACACAGGAGAAGGGATCAAAGCCATTTAGATCATCTGGGGGTTCCAAGAAGATGTGGTTGAGTAAGTCGAGAGCAGGCCCCTCCAGATCTGCAGACATCTTTTTGTTTCTTTCCGGAACCATGGACCTCCTTGATTCCGAACGAACTGATCCGATCGGGTTAAAAGTTTGAATTCAGGTCTAGACAGTCTTCCCGTCCAATATACGTTTTATCTTCAGATCGATTAAGGGATCTACGAGAGGCGGTACAAAATCTGCTGTCGCAAGGGGTGATTGTGCCAGTTTCCTCCCGGTAATGCTTTCAGGGGTTTTATCAAAACCTGTTCCCAGGAAAGAAGGCAAAGAGTGTCCAATACTGGACCGCAAGGCTTTAAACCACTTTGCGGGTACAGAAATTACAAAGGAAGTCCATTTGCATTGTAGTGGCGTCCCTACACCAAAGGGACTTATGGCCTCCATCGATATCAAGAACGCATATTTACACATCCCTATTTACGCTGGACACCAGCGTTTTTTTTCTTCGCTGTAGGAGAGGAGCATTATCAATTTGTGGTGTTGCGTTTTTTTGATTTCTCCTCTGCTCCCAGGGGGGTCTTCACCAAGGTGTTGGCTCTGGTATTTTCACATTCTTGCGACAGTGTGGGATTGCGATACTGGGGTACCTGGACAATCTCCTCTTAAGAGCAGACTCCCATGCAATCACTGTACAGACTCTGGAAGATGGGACCAGAGCAGATTTTTTCTTAAATTGATGTTGCAACCGAACTCTTGCAAACTGGATTATCTGGGACTGACTCTGGACTCGGCCTCAGCCAGGGTGTTTCTCCCTCTGGAAAAGCTACAGAAGTTGCAGAGGGCAATTTGCTTGCTGTTATCCAGCAATCTGTCCCCTCTGCCGACTTGCATGCGAGTGCAAGGCCTGATGGTGTCTACATTGGAGGCAAAAATTCTTATCAAGTGGAACAAGGATCCAAAATCTTTGGACAATCTGATTTGGCTGAGTCAAAACACAAGTGTTCTACTGTAATGGCTCTGTTCCTTGGCTCTACATCAGGGCAAGTCCTTCCTTCCCTTGTCTTGGACTGTGGTAACCACGAATGCCACCCTGTCCAGTTGGGGTGTAGTATTCTGGAACTCTGAATTTGAACCGGACAGCAAAGCTTTATCACTCAGACAATGCCACGGTAGTGGCTTACGGCAATCAAGGGGGCACCAAGAGTGTTCTGGGGGCCCGTGGGGTGGCCAAGATCCTAAAATGGGCAGAAGTGTTTTCTTCCACAAGCTAACAAGGGTAAGGTCCTTTCGTCAGTCGAGGTTCTTCCCTTTCAACTCATCGACCGTCCCTGAGGGTTCTTCCCTCAGGGACGGTTGATGTGGCAAAGTCCTTCCAGATTTCCGCGTGTGGTTCCAAAAGACCCTGGTCTGAAGATGAGATTGTGTGGGTTTTTTTTTCTAGCTTTTATGCTACTAGGGTCTTCACAATGGTGTTGGCTCCGGTCCTGGCGCTTGTTGCAGCAGCAGGGCGTATCGGTCCAGGGTTCCTGGCTGATCTGCTTCTCCGTGTGGAGTACCCTACGGTGCTGACAAACAAATTTGGCAGTCACCACAAGAACTCTGGAGGAGTTAGATGGGTTCTGTACCTTCAGAAGTCATCCCTGGTCCCTTCCATGGGACTGGACTATCTGGGGGAAAAAACTCTTGGAACTTCAGACTGCGGTACAACTGTTACTGTCCTGCACATGGTCGTCCCTTCGGACCTGTATACGAGTTTTGGGACTGATGGTGCCGTCTTTCGAGACGGTCCCTTTTGCTCAATCCCTCTCAGGGATTCCCCAGAATGCGATCCTTCTTGAATGGGACTGGAATCCAAACTCTCTGGACTTTCAGGGCCGGCTGAGCTGGCTGACCAGGGAGTCTTGAGCTGGAATTCTTCCTCCACTTTTTCCTGAACATTTTCCTGAACAGTTTTCACCGCGGATGCAAGTCTGTCCGGGTGTTGAGTCCTCGGCAGGTTCTCTGCTTTGGGAGTACAGTCCCTGGAGGATCCAGGTTACCGATCAATGTCCTGGGCCTGAGAGTGATCCGGCTTTGCCTGGTTCGCTGGATTGGGCAGCTGCCCGTTGCATGTTCAAGTCAACTACGCCACAACCGTGGCTTATGTCATTCACCAGGTGTCACCAAGGTTTTCCTTGTGGCCTTGGCAGTGTCAATTCTTCATTGGGCAGTGCGCCTTGTTCCAGCTCTTCTGCTGTTCTTTCCAGGTGTGGTAACCTTGGCGGGCGGATTGCCTTAAGCCCCATACACACGTACCGATTGTCGGCCGTAAATATTCAGGCCGACGACCGATCGGCCGATTGTAGGCTTGTTTAGTATTTTGCTGCCGACAGCGCATTTTCGGCCAAACAATCTGTCGTGCAAGCATTAAAATTTTTGTTGGCCAACACCAGAACGGCCGATTGTTCGCCAGTCAGTACAGAATTCGGCTGACAGACAGCAGATTAGCAAGACTGGGCATGCTCAGAAAAGAAAAAAGAAAAGAAAAAAGACAAGGAAAGTTAACCATCACATGACATCACTTCTGCAGTCGGCTGTTGTTGGCCGACAAAATTAGTGTGCAGTCTTTTGCAGTTTTCAACAGACACGACAGCCCTGGACAAAAGACGGCCGATTGTTCGGTTGACAATCGGTACGTGTGTACGAGGCTTTAGTCAACAGGCCTTGGATGCAGGGGAATGGTCTATTCATCCGGAGGTGTTTCTGCAGTTGTGCCTTTCGTTTGGGGCACACCAGGTGTGGACTCGTTGGCTTTGCATCTACAGAATAGTGCTGTGGTTTCTGGCCTGTTCCCGGGACCCTTTGGTGGGTACAATGGTGGCACCATGGGTTCTGTCAAGGCAAGGACATTCGCTGAGTTTAGCATGGTCACTTGCGCACGGCTGCCGCATGGTGGTGTGTGTGTGTGTGTGTGTGTGTGTGTGCGCTCGTGGATGGGCCAAGGTCAGTCTCAGCTGCGGTCTGCCTTTCCTCCTCCCAAGTTGCTGCCAAGAATTTTTTCGCAGGATCGAGGAGAAAGGGATTCCGGTCTTTCTCATGGCTCTGGATGGGCCTCGCCGAGCTTGGTATGCCGCCTGGTAAGACTAGCCGCAGACACTCCTTGGAGAATTCCTCTCTGGGATGAGTTATGGTCTGCAGGGCCCATCTCCTGACTGACTTTACGGTCACTGACTTTGCCGACTTGGCTGTAGAATGCTGGGTGCTGAAAGACAAGGGTTTGGCTGCTTCAGGGATTCCCACCCTGCTTGAAGCATGGGAAGCGACTTCTAGGGGGATTTTTCTCTTTATCATACGAGACAGTTGTATGTTGCGTGGGCTCCCCCTCGCTCTTACTCGGTGGTCCGGGTCTTGGCTTCCTTAAACGGGGAGTTGATCACAAGTTGGCATTAAGTACTGTCAAGGGTCAGGTTTCGGCTTTGGCAAACTTCTTCCAAAGGCCGTTGGCCGCCTGTGCCCTGGTGCGGGACTTCTTCCAGGGGGTGAGACACTTGGTACTTCCGGTGCGACCTCCGCTGGGGGTCTTGCTGGGGTGCAGCTTTGGTGCAGTCTGTTCTTTTAGACCCTCTGTTTGTGAGTATTCGAGGGTATCCTCCGCCTACCTTATTACAGAAGGTGGCCTTCTTGGTTGCTGTCAATCTGCGCGCAAGTGTTGGCAATGGTGACATTGTCCTGTCATTTGCTCTATATGTGGATCGTGGGGCTTGAAGGTAGATCGTAGAGAAGTGGTACTTCATCCGGATCCATCCTTCCTCCGAAGGTGTTTTTTTGGTGTTCACTTGCACGGGGTCATTGTATTCCCATCTTTTGTCCTGTGCCCTCACATCCTAAGGAACGTGCATTGCTTACTCTGTTCAGAGTGCGGGCCCTCAAGGTGTACTGAGTCTTTTCGTAAGTCAGGCTTCGCTCTCTGTACTTAAGATCGCCCCTGAACGGGACTGCCTGCGTCTATTCCCGGATGGATCGGACAGACGGTGCAGGTTTATTCAATCAAGGGTTGGGTCCTACCGTTCCCTGTTTCGGCACATTCTACTCGGGCGCCTAGTGCTTCCTGGGCTTTTTGCCTTGTAGGCATCTGTGCTCCAGGTTGCAAGACGGCTACCTGGTTGTCCACACCTTTACCAAATTGGATGGTGGATGTGCTGGCATCTGCAGATGCCGCTTTTCGGCCGCAAGATTTTTTTTGCTGGCTGCTGCTGCTTGGAGGACTTTTTGCACTTCCTTGAGGGTGTTTACTGTTTTCAGGTGGGCCTCATCTTTTTTGCTGAGTCCTATGTTGCCTTGTCGGATATGTTTGGCCTTGGGCTTGTTCTTTTCTGCTGTTCCTACCCCTCATTTTATGGCACTGCTTTGGGACGTCCCTAATGATATGGATCAGAGAGAAACTGTCAATGAACGATGAAGAGAACTGGATATTTGACTTGCCGTAAAATCCTTTTCTCTTGTTCATTGATGGATGCAGTACCAGCCTCTCTATTTTGAGATGTTACTTTTCTGACACTGCTTTGATACAAAACTGACATCCTATGCAGGAAGAGAGGGTGTGCCCTCCGGGACTGCCCATAGGCGTAGCCTTTTTTTTTTCTGCCTAGTGTCCTACTCCTGTAGGGGGCAGTATTACCCTACTGATATGAATCGGAGAAACTCCATCTGTCAATTTAAGAGAATAGGATTTTACGGTAAGTCAAAAAATCCATTTTTTTTTTTTTCGTTCATTGATAGTTCTTTGTATTCATAACCATTGGTTTATACTGCCCCCTACAGGAGTGGACTCCAAATTGTTTAAGCACCTGTTGCCTGGTTGGCTTGGGAATTTTGTTGCCACTCCCATGTTTAACACTGCTTTGGGACGTCCCATGGTTATGACTATCAGGAGCTGTGTCCGTCAATGAACGAAACAGAAAATGGGGATTTTCGACTTACTGTAAAAATCCATTTATCTGATGATCATTGACGGACATAGCACCCACCCCTCTGAAGTTATTCTCCTGACACTGCTTGTAACAAAACTGAGTGGCTATAGCAGAGAGTAAGAATACCTCCTGGGATTGCCCATGGGTGTAGCCAGAACTATTTTCTGCCTAGTGGCCTACTCCTGTAGGGGGCAGTATAACCCAATGGTTATGAATACCAGGAGCTGTCCAATGAACATCAAAGGACATAAATGTTTGTGTACGAGGTTGCAACACGGTGCAATCGTCAATGTGTCGCAGTGCCGTATTGCAAATATGAAATAGATTGGTTGAGCGCAGCCATTATATATTACTATATAATTTATTACACTTGGTGTTAGGTGCAAATAACAAAAGTTAAACTCAAATGTATGTTCATAAACATATGCCAGGTGCAATCAAATAAGTTAATCCAAGCTAATTGCCAGGTGCACGTATGAACAAATACACAATTGATACTATGTGCAATGATTAAAAAATTATAAATCTCAAAATGATATAAAGATGTACATATAATATAAAAATACCAGGTGCAGTGAATATAGTTATGAATATTAAAAAAAATCCTGAGGTGCAATAAAGTATTACAACCAGATGATGGTGAATAAGACCATAGAAACAAGAGTAAATTAGTCCAATAACACCTTCCTAGAATTATGTAGAGTCTCCGATAGATCTTGTTGCTGCACTTCTTAATGTTTCCAGCACCTCCACCAAAACACAGGACCACCTGGTGTGCACAGAAATACTTAACAGAATGAACTGACCCCTTGTTATAGGGGGTCGGTGCAGGCTGTGATTCACAAATTGTAGACAGGATAATAGCGGGCGAGAGCCAGTTCATTCTCCAATAGGTAACTCCAAACAGTTCACACCATCCACCTTACAGTGTCTTCAAAACCAGGGGGTTGGCCTGTCTCCCCTCTCACTCACTAGGATCTATCAGACTCTACATCTAGGACGGTGTTGTTGGACTCATTTACTCTTGTATTTATGGTCTTATTCACCATCATCTGATTGTCCTACGTTATTGCAATTTGCACTTAATTTATTTGCACCTCAGGATTTTATCTATTGATACTTTGATTGCATATTCATAACTATTAATTCACTGCACCTGGTATTTTTACATTATATGTACATATTTATATTTTGAGATTTATAATTTTTTAATCATTGCACATAGTATCAATTGTATTTGTTCCTATGTGCACCTGGCAATTAGCTTGGAATAACTTATTTTCTCTGTCGCTCATTGACAGACGCAGGACTGATATCTTGATATCCATAGGGTTATACTGCCCCCTACAGGAGTAGAACACTAGGCAGGAAAAGTTCTGGCCACACCTATGGGCAGTCCCAGGGGGTATATCCTCTCTCCCTGCTATAGGATGTCAGTTTTTTTTCTGCCTAGTCAGGAGTAAGGACCTAAGTTCCTTGCTGGGATCTCTGGTCCTGGCAAGTTTTTTTAGATCTTTTTTTTTTTTTAGTTAGCCTTTTTCTCCAGTTGTTCCTGTGAGATATTCAAGCAATTATGCCGGATCTGGGCTAGGGCTGCTGAATATAATCGCCGAATCGATGCATCGCGATGCGACCCTTCGCGATTCTGCATCGATTCGGGGGTGGTTGAATAATCGATTACCTAATGATGTCACTTCCGGGGGCGGGGACAGAAGTGACATGGCGGCGCTGGCCGGGCCTGTGGGGATATGGAGCTCCTCCTCGCGCGAGAGGGGGATAGCGAAGCTATCAGTGCTCTCTCTGGCCCTGGGATACACACGGCACCCCCACTTAGCACGCTGCTGCCCGACCGCCCGCTCTGACCGCCCGAAGTCGCGGCCTTCCCAGCTCGGTACACTTCTGGTACCGGTGCGGTTCTCGGCAGACAGCCTGAGTTGACCGCAGGGGAGCGAGGAGGCCCTGCTTTCCGCCTGTAACGTGCACTGAACTAGTCCGAGCTCCAAATTCCCGACATGAGGCTCATCACCCAGGACCTGTCCGAGCCCTACTCCATACACCTATCGCTACTTCATCCACAACTGGCTGCAGCTCTGCTTCCTGGTAAGTCGGGGCACTACAGGGCCCAGCATTCCTCCTTACCAGGGCCTGTTATACTACAACTAGGGGGACTACAGAGCCCAGCATTCCTCCTTACCAGGGCCCTACGGTACTACAACTAGCATCAGGTAACTCTTCTTCTAACCTGATGTGGCCTGCTCTAAAGGGGATCTATGAGGGGACCTGCTCTACTAAGGGGGATCTATGGGGGGACCTGCTCTACTAAGGGGGATCTCTGGGGATGCTGGCCTGCTCTAAAGGGGGATCTATGGCGACCCTGCACTAAAGGATCTATTCCATAGATCCTCCTTTAGAGCAGGGTCCCCATAGATCCTCCTTTAGAGCAGGGTCCCCATAGATCCTCCTTTAGAGCAGGGTCCCCATAGATCCGCCTTTAGAGCAGGGTCCCCATAGATCCTCCTTTAGAGCAGGGTCCCCATAGATCCTCCTTTAGAGCAGGGTCCCCATAGATCCGCCTTTAGAGCAGGGTCCCCATAGATCCGCCTTTAGAGCAGGGTCCCCATAGATCCGCCTTTAGAGCAGGGTCCCCATAGATCCGCCTTTAGAGCAGGGTCACCATAGTTCCCCATTTAGAAAAGGGTCCCCATAGTAATCGTGATGCATCGCAGAATCGAATCTTATCGAATCGCGACCCTAATAATCGTAATCGCATAGAATCGTGAGGTAAGTGAAGATGCACAGCCCTAATCTGGGCGACGGGCTGGATGCTGAGATCCAGTGGTCACCCCAGCCGGCCTATGAGCGCGTGCAGGCCCAGCTCTGCGCTGGGTTGGCCGCGACATAGTCCCGCTGGACGGGGACTGGCCCGCAGGTTAAAAGTCCTGCCGAGTCGCATACGACCGGTCGACGGCCGAGTCGCAGCGTCTCCTTTGGCCGACACCCCCCACTGGGCGACGAGGGGTTTTGTCTGGAGTGGCGCCCGCTCTGTTCCGGTATGGCGAGTAAATGCTCCCCCCCCCCCTTCTCCTCATGGCTGACTCTGGGGGTGGGCCCACACTAATCTGGGTTCCCCTGTGGTGTCCCTCTCCCCCCCCCCCTACAGGGGGGGTGTTTGTGTGTGGGGTGGCTAGCCGTTCATGCAAGCCGCTAAGGGGGTGGGGGGGGGGGGGTCCCGACAGTGTGGACGGCTGTTGTGCGGGGGCTTCCTCCCTGGCTTCCCAGGGCCTACCTGCCGATCGATCGTCTATTAGGGATGTGGGGACCCCCCTTCCCACCGCAGCGCGCGGGCCCGCCATTTTCTTGAAGTCCCTCGTGTGGCTCATGGGGGCGGCCATCCTGGTACACCCAGCTCGTTTTGTTTGCTTGGCAGCTGTGGGAGTTACTGAGGGCGTGTGAGGGGGCGGAGCCCCTCCCTAGACCCGGGAAGATCACTCCACAGGACTTCTTGTCATGTAGACAATGCTGAGAGCAGTCCTTTTGAACTCTGCATCGTGTGTTGAGCCTTTTGGGTCTCTCCTCTCTCCTCTCTCTTCTCTCCTCTCTCTCTCAGAGACCCTGGTCTGGTAAGCAACAATACGGTCCTTCCAGACCTGAGGTTAAAACCGCTTCAGCCTGAAGGTGCGCCCCCACCCATATCAGGGGTGGGGGGGCATCTTCGCCGGTTACCGGACCCGTGGCTCTCCAGGATTCAAGACAAATGGGTTCACGAGGTCATACGGTCGGCATACAAGATCGAGTTTCGATCGCTTCCACCGGTGCGGTTCTTCCCTTCCAATATGCGACTGTCCCCGGATCGCCTAACGGCTCTGTTGGGGGGCAGTGCAGGACTTGTTGCAACAAGGAGTGAAGTCCATGCGCACAGTGGTGGCCTCCATGCATCGGGGGATTTTCTGGCGTCCATAGACATCAAGGATGCCTATCTTCACGTTCCCATTTACGCAGGACACCAGCGGTTTCTGCGCTTTGCTGTGGGAGAAGACCACTATCAATTTGGGGCATTACCCTTTGGTCTCGCCTCTGCTCCCCGGCTTTTCAAAAAGGTTTTGGCCCCAGTTCCGGCGCTGTTGCGGCAGCGGGGCATATTGGTTCTGGGCTACCTGTGCGGAGTCGCCGCAGGCTCAGTTTCATACGCGGACTCTCCAAAAGGAGATTCTTCTCAAATGGGACCGGAATCCCGATTCCTTGGACCATCTCATCCAGCTGAGCGAGCGGACCAGGGAATCTCTGGTTTTGGTGACTTCGGTCTCCGATGCTCAGTCAGGGGAAGTCCTCTTCCGATCTATTGGACGATTGTCACCACGGATGCCAGTCTATCCGGGTGGGGAGGTATTCTCGGCAGGCTATCTGCTCAGGGGCTCTGGTCCCTGGAAGAATCCAGGTTACCGATAAATGTGTTGGAACTGAGAGCGATCAGGTTTTGCCTGGTTCACTGGACCGAGCATCTTCGGGGCTGCCCGGTTCGGATTCAGTTGGACAATGCCACGGCCGTGGCTTATGTCAATCACCAAAGGGGCACCAAGAGTGTTCTGGCGGCTGTGGAAGTGGCCGGCATTCTTCGTTGAGCGAACGGTTTGTTCCGGCTCTTTCCGCAGTTCACATTCCGGGCGTGGCGCTTGTTGCTCCGTGGGGGCAGTGCCAGCTGCTGTATGCCTTACCTCCTCTCAAGTTGCTGCCGAAACTTCTTCGCAGGATAGAGGTGGAGGGAATTCCAGTCATCCTTGTGGCTCCGGACTGGGCTTGTCGGGCCTGGTATGCCGACTTGGTCAGACTGGTTGCGGACGCTCCTTGGATACTTCCTCTCAGGGACCGATCTTCCTTCCTGCTTTACGATCGCTGGCTTTGACGGCTTGGCTGTTGAGAGCCAGGTGCTGAAGGACAGGGCTTTGTCTGTTTCAGTTATTCCTACTCCGATTTAAAGCGACTTCCAGAAAGATCCATCATCGCACATGGAAGTCTTGTATCGCGTGGTGTGAGTCCCTCGGGGTTCCTCCACGTTCTTACTCGGTGGCTCGGATATTGGCCTTCTTGCAACGGGGGGTTGAGCAGAAGCTGGCCTTGAGCACTATTAAGGGTCAGGTTTCAGCATTGGCGATCTTCTTCCAGAGGCCACTGGCTACTCATTCTTTGGTGTGGAATTTCATCCAGGGGGTGCGGCACCTGGCTCCTCCGGTGTGCGCGCCCTTGCCGCCCTGGGATCTTAATTTGGTGTTATCGGTTCTCCAGAAACCTCCCTTTGAAGGGGGGCCTTTTTGGTGGCTATCACTTCTGCACGCAGGGTGTCGGAACTGGCTGCGTTGTCCTGTCCCCCCTATCTGGTGGTTCATAGGGATAAGGTGGTTCTTCGTCCGAATCCATCCTTCCTTCCTAAGGTGGTTTCCGACTTTCACTTGAAAGAGGATATTGTTACCTTCCCTGTGTCCTAAGCCCAGTCATCCTCGGGAGTTTGCGTTACACTCCTTGGATGTGGTTCGGGCGATTAGGATGTACTTGGCTACTACTGACTCTTTTCGCAAGGCTGATTCACTTTTTGTGATCACGGATGGCCCTAGAAAGGGGTTGCCTGCGTCTGCCGTGACTATCTCCAGATGGATCAGACAGACGGTGGTGCAGGCTTATTCTATTAAGGGTCGGGTTCCTCCGTTCCCTGTTAAGGCGCACTCTACTCGGACTCTTAGTGCTTCCTGGGCCTTCCGCCATCAGGCGTCGGTGCTTCAGGTTTGCAAGGCGGCTACCTGGTCGTCGGTGCATACCTTTACAAAATTTTATAAGGTTGATGTGCTGGCATCGGCGGATGCCTCTTTTGGCCGCAAGGTTTTGCAGGCTGCTGTTTGAGGGGACCTTTGGTCTACCTCGGGGGTTTTGTTTTTTCAGGTGCGTCTCCTCTTCTTGTTTCGATGAGTCCTCTGTTCTGGTTGGCTTTTTTTTGGCCTTCTGGATTGGATTTTATTTCTGTTATCCCACCCCTCATTTATGGCACTGCTTTGGGACATCCCTACGGATATAAAGATATCAGTCCTGCGTCTGTCAATGAGCGACAGAGAAAACTGGATTTTTGACTTACCGTAAAATCCTTTTCTCTTAAGCTCATTGACAGACGCTGTACCCGCACTCTATTTTGAGTTGGGTTGGTATGAGTCTCTGACACTGCTTTGTTACATAACTGACATCCTATAGCAGGGAGAGAGAGGATATACCCCCTGGGACTGCCCATAGGTGTGGCCAGAACTTTTTTCCTGCCTAGTGTCCTACTCCTGTAGGGGGCAGTATAACCCTACAGATACCAAGATATCAGTCCTGCGTCTGTCAATGAGCTTAAGAGAAAAGGATTTTACGGTAAGTCAAAAATCCAGTTATTTGATTGCACCTGGCATGGTTATGCACACTCATTTGAGTAACTTTTTGGTATTTGCACCTAACACCAAGTGTAATTGGTTGAGCACAGCCATTATATATCGCTATATAATTTCACTTTTCACTTTTCACGTTTACGTTGCGGCTCCCTATCAGGATTAATCTCCTTACACTTTTATACTTTTTACATACTTTTTGAATTTATCCATTTATATTCACTTACCTTTGTTCCACTGTGTGGGTACTGTTGGTGCTGAACACCAATACCCTCCTTTTCGTATTGCAAATATGGCCTGGTCATGAAGCCTGGTCACGAATACGGAGATCAGCTTTAAGCCCATGAGTGAAATGCATCGGGGTGTTCAGGAGGTGGTTCTGAAGCTTTCCTGTCGTGCTTTGAATGTGTTCTTCCATATCTTCCTTGTATGCCACTGATGGAGGATAGGGTTTATTTTTTTTTGACCTTACCTTTGACTGCAGTTGGTGCCTCCATTGGGTAGATATTGGGGGACTGGGGTTGTGAGCATGTTGACTGACTGTTTTGGATTTAACCTAGTCACCACAACTAAATGCTTTCCTTTATAGGGATACCTTTCAACTCTGCATCTGAAAACTATATCTTATATTAGCCTGGATGGTGCTATTCAAGGTATGATCTTATCTGTTTTAAGTTAATGGAAAACAAATGCTGCCTGACCTGCTTTGAATAGAGTGGGCAATACAATATATAAGTAAAGTTTACACACTAGTTAAGCTATGTAGAATGAAGATGGTATAGTGGGGGTTCTTCCAATGCTTCACTCTTTCCCTAAGGCGTAACCTGCTTGGCCCAGTTTAGTTACAATCTCATCTTTTTCTGTGGGGTGTAAAAAGGTTTGTGTGGTTCACTCCTATTTTGCTTCATGTTCAATAGCCTTTTAAAGTGACTGCCTTTAAAATGTGGCAAATAGTACTTGCCTGCTTCACTGCCTATCTTGCTGAACTAAGCTGCATTGAAGCTTGCTGAAAGTTTCCCCTTGAGTGTTAGATGCTTGGTTCCTTCTCCTGGTTCCTATGTCAGTGTGTTCTGCAGGGGCCAGCGGATGGAACCATAGAGCAGTGGGGGGCCGCTGGCATCAGATCCTTTTGATTTCTGTAGCACGGGTTGTATAGATAAATTAACTACTCTTTGCTTAGCTTATTTTCAGTAGTAACAGTCTCTTTTTTAAAAGGGCAATTGGGTTTAAGAACTTAAATGGGTTTGTGTTCTCACATTGCTAAGGTTTTGGTTCCTTCCCATTAGGTGCTGGACCACTTCAAGTGTCTGGCAGCCCTCTTATGTATGCTATGATCCAAAGAACATTAAAGGAGGTAAGGATTTCGTTTCTAGAACGTATTAGTGAGCCAAATGTGAGTGTTAAGCGCCATGCAGCTGGTAATTCTGGGTTGTTTCCATGCAGGTGCTTGACCCCATTTCTAATGGAGATGCAAAACTTTCTGACACAGGAAAATCCGGGATTTTCATGTAAGAAACAGACACAGGCCTTTTTTTGCATAATGTTTTTCTTAATTTCTGCATAGTGTTATAATTTTTTTAATTATCTGTAATAAGCTTTAGATACTAATCTAAAATACTGTGTTTTTTGGGTGTCTAAATAGTTTTTTTTTTTTTTTCCCCCTTTTCTAATAGACAACCTTTATCAATTGCTGATTCGGCTTACCCCTTTCTTGCTTACTCCGGAGTTCCTTCGTTATCTTTCAGCTTCGCTAAGGTAACAAAAAAATGAAATGCTCTCCCAACTTTCTTGCTAGTTTGCGGTTTGTCTCTAAAATTTCTGTTATGGCAACATTAAATTTTTTTTTTTTACTTGAAATGTGACTTTAGTAAACTACTGGATATTGACAGGAAACTCCTCCACAAGAACACTTTTTAAAACTTGTGTCGTTAGATCTTGAGGTCTGCTCCAATGTCTTAGGATTGTCTTGGTCAGCTCAAGAATACACCTTGCAGTTCACACAATGCAAAGTGAGCACCATTTAGCTGGTGGTGTCTGTATAGCATTGTTGAATTGAGACTGGGGAGTAGATGTCAGACTTTTTTTTTTTTTTTTTTTTTAAGAAACCCACTGTCTATTGGTTTATTTACATTCTGTCACCACAAGAGACCCACTACTTGTGTTGTGTACGCCTGGTATAATTTGTTTGTTCTGATAACTTCACTGTATCTTTGAAGTTGCATCAAAGGAGTAAAGTTTTTTTTTTTTTTTTTTTTTTTTTCTTTGGCCTAAGCTGTCAGGCTAGATTCACTTTAGAGGTGCATTAATGCATGCATGGAGTTGCACATCATGGTAACATGCATTTCAGTAATGCAGTGCATTCATTTTGACTCGGATGTTGACATGTGGTGCAGGTTTTAACACTGGATGGTTGGATATCTGTATTCCTGGGCGCAAAGAATGGTGGTCTACTTGTACAAAAGTTTCTGTGCATTGCAAGTACATCACTCTGGCCTTACACATTAGAACATATCATCACACACATTGGGTAGAGTAGAATGGAAAGTTACAAAACTGCAAACCCTAAAGTCATCTAGTGCAGTGGTTCTCAAATCCGGTCCTCGGGACCCACCAACAGGCCAGGTTTGCAAGATAACTAAATTACATCACAGGTGATCTCATTTGCTTCTCAGTGATTGCAGTATTCTAGTCTGCATCCCAATTATGTACACAAGTGGTGTCTGCTTTTTTATTGAATTCCTAATAAATGCTGATTTCTTTCTCTTCTGTGGGACACAGGATTTTCACCTTCAGGTTACATTGCACCTAAGGACAATTGTACACTGGCAAATACCTGTAGGCCAGCCTAGGAGAACCCCTTTCTACTAACGTGTGTGTGTGTGTGTGTGTGTGTGTGTGTGTGTTTTTGTTTTCCCTAGTGTTCAAGTAAGGGGGTAAATACAAAACTGGGATGAAGCAGCACACCTTTGGACAGCAGCATTGTCTGTCCAGGGCAGTTATGGCCAACCTTGGCACCCCAGATGTTTTGGAACTACATTTCCCATGATCAACTATTGCAAAGTGCAGGAGCATCATGGGAAATGTAGTTCCGAAACATCTGGGGTGCCAAGGTTTGCCATCACTGGTCTAGGGGGAGGGGAGTGTTGGATATACTAGTTGATTTGAATAGACTAGCAAGTTAAAGTCCAGGTATCCCTATAAGCTGTGCAACAAACAGATGTTCTCTTGTGTTCATTGATTAGCACACTAGGCAGAAAAAAACCACAGCACTGCCTATTGGCAGTCCAAACTGGTAGTCAACACTTCTTTTTTTTTTTTTTTTAAACTATGAAGCTCTTCAATAAACAGCCTGGTTTTGCGACAGGCTGGATAATCTAGATCCAGTAGTGGCCCGAGCCTGTCGCAAAAGGGAGCGCATTCATACCTTTGCTATGTGCTGGGTCTGCTTGGACTGTCCGACCCTGGGGCAGCCCACGAGTGTTCCCAAAGGATGCATGTGACAGTGAATCTCGCTGCTCACATTGCCCCGCTGGGCAAGACAGCACCCCAATTCCAGCGGAGAGGTGTTCTGTTACAGGTAGGTACACTTCTGCATAATTTGGGAAGTAGCATGGTAGGCCCTCCTTTCCCCTCTCCTCCCATGAGTGACCTGAAACAGTGTGCATACCTCATGTCTGCCCCATTCTCCTCCTGGGTCATCTGTACTCCCTCAGGTGGGGACTTGTGTATTGGGCAACTCTGCCCAGGCTGTGGTAGGGCCTCCTGTTTGGGTGGTTCCCGGCCTCAGGCGGAGGAGGCCTGCCATTTACTGGTTATCTTGGAGCTCTTGGCGGGGGGACAGCGTTAACTCATGTTGCCTATGAGTCCAGTCGCTGCCCTGCTTGTGGTTTCTGGTGTCCCGTGACCCTCTCCCATTTGCAGTTCAGGTGCATTTGCCATGTGTCCTGGGTTACTGCTATGTAGTTCCATTGGGGAACCCCATTGGTCATATTAGAATTGGGCTTCAGATCGGTTGGGTGCCCTTTAGCCATTTTGTGTGAGTGGGTCTAGAAATAGTGGGAGCTTGAGACGCAGCCAATTCTGTTTTTTGTGAAGGCTCTAATGCAGTGGGGCCTCATGCTGCCACCATTGGGTGGATAAGTGGTGAGTTAGTTGCTCCCCTTCCTCTTTCCCCTGTAGCCTAGACTGTGTGGGGTGCTTTGGGGAGCTTGCCAGTGCATACCTCCTGGAGTGGCCTTTTGTTTGGCTAGGCTGTCCTGCAATTTAGGGGTCAGTTTACTGGAACAGTGGCGATCGGCTGACATCTTTAATTGGGGCATTTGCCAGCTCTATCCCTGGGGCCACTTCTTTCAAGCTTGGAAGCTCCATGGGCTGTGGAGGAGGGGGGAAGTTGCAGTTGGCTGTTCTCTTGTGCTGCCCTTGGGATTCTTTGTTGCATGTTCCTTCTGTTTGCCTACCCCTCAATGAGGCATGGCTTTAGAACGTCCCCTACAGTCAAGAGCTGCGTTTGTCAATGTAAGGACAGATTGGTTTATGTAAAAAAAAAAAACTTGAATGTATAAAAAAAAAAAAATTGTAACCACCCCGGTCAGTGGTAAAGGGTTTCTTATCCCTCTAATTGGAACATCTGCAAAAGCTTTTTCTTTGGAAAAACATGCTAGATCACCGAGTGAAAATGGGAACACCTAAAATGTGACAGCTGCATTAGTTTTGTTTAGAATTGGTAATCGGCCATAAAATGCTTGCTTTTGTGTTTAATACACTTTTTTAAAAACGGATTCTCTACATTGATAGAAGTGTGATAGGGTAATTGGCGCTGCCAATAATTAAAAAATGTGTGTGTGTGTGTGTATATATATATATATATATATATATATATATATATATATATATATATATATATATATATATATTACAGGGGAATGGTATATCTAACAAATGCAAAGACGATGTATAAAAATGTGATAACGATGGTGTAAATAAAGGTCCTTATATCTACCCAATGGTTTCAATGTAATGTCACAGTATGTATTCTAATCAACAAAGGATATATTTATATCATTAATAAATAATTAATCATAAACCAGTAAGATTAAACAACATAAATAAATAAATTGTGTGCAGTGCCAGCAAGCAATAAATATATTTCAACCGGTGGAAAATAAGTGAATCTAAAAGTAAATAAATAATTGTCGTGACTGGTGTAATAAATAATTTAAACACTAGGTGGCAGTATTGATAAAAAATGTAAAGTGTGGATATCCAAGTAAAAAACAGTTGTAAAGTGATAAAATGTGCCAAGTGGTATGTTAATATCAGAAGAAAACGGTCAATATTAAAAAAGTGAGATAATGGATATCCAAGTGAAAAATCAATTTATAAATAAATACTGAAAATTAAATATCGTGCCAAGTGAAAGTAAAATAGTTTGGAATCTATGAAAACACTTATAGAAATTCCAAGAATAAATATACACAGATAATTAAATAGTCCATAATAAAAGTGAAAGAAGTCCACAAATATTGATCAGTATAATGATCTTCCAAAATGGTGCAATGATAATATGCTATAAAGTGCCAAAGAAGGTTTTCATGGATGGAGGGGGTGCTTCCCAGTGATGGATCAGGTTGTGGGTGTCGGGTGAGGGAATTTCCGTGCTCCCCTTCCTATATAGCCCGCACTCACCAGAGAGCGGCACCCCTACAGGGGTAACCCGCGTTGGATTAATGGGGTATTCCCCGAAAAACTGCGGTGAGCCTCTCCACTCCTGGGATCAAATGCACTTCCTCCTTCCAGTAATAGGATAATTAGGCAAGCGATGTAGTATGGGATCTTGGGCAGCACTCCAGAGTATTATCAATGATGTCTGAGATTATATGGATAGAAAACACTAATATAGTGATGTACTGCAAAATGTGTCTGTTTATTAAACATATATAACATGAAGTACTCACATTTAAAATAACGATACAGTGTCCGTAAGCAGGTAGGGACCGCGAACCCCTCGTATAGCGGTACTTCCGGACGCCGCTGCTCCTGATGACGTCAGCTTGATGACGAAACGCGTAGAGCGTAGGCACGTCAGTTCCGCCCTTTGAAACGCATATCCGGTTGCTGATACGCACGGCGTCCGTGTTTGTTTGTTTTGCTCTCCATTGTCCTCGTAAGCAGTGAGGTAAACTGAAGGGGAAAGACTTTCGGTTTCCCTCAGACTCCCAATAGAGGTATTTCACAAAGAGTACAAAGGTTCTATTTGGTCTTCTGCTTGGTGGTAATGTTTTTTTTTTTTTTTCCTCTCTATAGGATAATAAGCCTTATGCATATCTTGGAACCAGAAAAGATACACTTGAGAATTTTCAAAAGCTCGTTAATGTTGACAGCATGTGCAGAGCTGTTGCAAATCTTGCCACCCAAGTTATTCTGCGTCTAACACATGATCACAAGCTGCCGCTGGACTTTGTTAAGTACAAAGAGGAATTGCTTAAAATTGCCATTGATCTACAAGCCAAAAGTACCGATATAAATGTAAGTAACTCCACATCTGTTTCTTTTTATTGTGTGTGTGTGTGTGTGTGTGTGTGTGTGTGTGTGTGTGTGTTTTTTTTTTTTTTTTTTCTCCATGCTGCATGTTCAGTAAGTTTTCAGATTTGGCGCCGGTTCACACTTGCAATGCACAAGCCCTGCAAATCCGCTGCGGGTTCCCACATTGCACCCGACTCGCAGGTAGTTAATGCCATATGCGAATCGCTGGGGGTGTCAATACAAGGTTAACACCCAAAGATCAGTTCAAATTATTGCAGTGCGAACTGTCAGTTTGGACATAAATCGAATCGCATAGGTGTGAACACCCATGTGATCTGATTCTGGTGCGGTCCAAGAAAGGTCTTGTGCGACTTGGGTCCGAATGCAATGCGATTCATCCATACAATCTGGCTGAATTTGCAACGCACAGACATTGCATGTGATTTGCAGAGCAGTGCGCTGCGAATCACATGCATTGTCTGACATTGCATATGTGTGAACCGTCACTAAGCTTAACATGTCAAATCTCCTTTACATCTACCGACAACTATATAGTGCATGTCTACAAACTGATTTGGTTTGATTAGGTGAAGTAGAGAATATTAAAAAAAAAAATTATATATATATATATATATATATACACACACACACACACACACACACATATACACAGGGCTTTTTTTCTCAGAAAATAGGTGCTGGAACTCACCCTCCCCAGCCAACTCCCCGCCCAACCACGCCCACAACCCCACGCTTTCCTCAGAGGTGAAAATTACACAGTTGCCAAATAGTGGGTGTGATTGAGGCTTAGAATTGCGTATAGCAGAAGGCGCAAGGTTCAGAAAAGAGAAACACACAGTACAGGACTCAGGAGTATAGGGTGTAGTAGCCATATACATGTACAGTACATAACATTAAAAAGTACAGTATGTATCACACAGCACAGCATCAAGACTATGATCAGGAGCATGTAATGTGCACTGTACATACATAATCTAAGTGTGTATGACACACACTCCTAACCACTACCCCCGTATACTCTGCTATACATTATATAATACTGACCCCTGTTCTCTTTATACATTTTCTCTTTTACATACTTCTGACCACTGCACTGTCAGTTGTGCTGTACCTTACATACTCCTGACTGCTCAACTCTGTATGCTGTGATGTATATTGCCTGCTCCAGGGGCCATTAATATAACATATGACTGTAAGAGGTATGTAATGTATAGCACAGCATACAGTTATGACTAGGTAATATACAAGGTACTGTATTTTACTAAACCATCACTGTTGCACGCTGCTATACATGACATTCTCTTGGTTACTGAACTCTGTATACTTTGCAACAAAGTTCCCTTGTCCTCTCCAAGCAAAAATCCCACTTCCCTCAAGTATCCCCACTCCTCAAAGTAACCATCAATTACTCTGCAAACCTCTTTGCTTTCCTCTCCCTCCACCCCCAGCTCAACTCTGCACTTTTTCCACAGTTCACCTTAGCACCCCCCTCCACAACTCACCTCTGAACCCACATTTAGAGCTTATCTTCACAGCTTTCACCTCTGTACTATCTGCACACCCCCTTCCCTGCTATCACCCCTGCACAAGTCCCCCTTTCTCAACTCTCCCCTTTGCACAAATCCCCCTCCACAGCTCTTTTACAAATCCCCCTCCCCCCAAAGCTCTCACCTTTTCACAGTTTCCCCCCTTCCCCCAGCTCTCACCTTTTCACAAGTCCTCCCCTCCCCCCAGCCCTCACCTGGTATTCACAGATTGTCCTCCTCTGTCACTTCTTCAGGAATGCAGCCATCTTCACAACTCTGTTATGTGCCCGAGCTTTTTTTTTTTCATTACAGTGATGTTCCTGCAACGCGGCCTATCAGGAATGCAGCATGGAGCAGGGGAGGAGTTTCACAGCACTTCACTGAGCTCCGTACTGTACATAGTTGTAACAGGCAGGAGATGAAGAAAGAAGCCGCCTCCCGAAGCCCCTCCTCCGTGCTGCATTCCTGATAGGCAGAGCTGCAGGAACATCACTGTCAAGACCAGGAACAACCAGCTTCATGTGCCTGCAGTGCCGACACTCGCACACAGAAAGTGGTGGAGGAAGTGAGTCCTCCATCAGCTTCTGTGTTTAGTGACAAGCGGGAGAGGACAGGGCAGCCAGAGGTGGCGGAACTGCGTTCGGGCAGAAAAAAAAAAAGCTATAATATATATATATATATGTATAAAAAGAGATGTAGTAGCGCCAAACACTATAGGCAAATAAAATCATCCAAAAAAGTCCAAATAAAGTCCATAAGGGAAAAAAGATGAGATCCCAAATCCAAATTGTGCAGGTAAGGAAAGCTAGCACCCAATCGTGATGTGTACTCATATGCGCTTACCAGAAATCAATATATTCAGAGCGATGTATGAATCCAAAAGAAGCAAGATGGACCACCAAAATGTCTCAGGGATTCCAACTCAAAATGAGTGCGTGTGGAGAGAGAGGGGCGGGCGCGGCCATTTTGCGATGACTCTGACAGATGTCAATTTACGCGGACCCCGCCCCCTCCGTGTGGTCACCTGACCCTGCGCGCCATTTTTTGTTTACCTCAGTTTAAGCACATAACATGCTTACCTACGACAAGTGCCATCTGGAGAGATTCACTGGGTAGCCCTCCCTAAGCTGAGTATTTCAACGAACGGCTGAGCAGCACCAGGCAGACCGCATAGTAAACACTTCCAATGCTCTATTTATGTGAACAGATCTTGGCTGGTCTGGACTTTCAATGCACATTGTGAGAAGCTGACAGTACTGGAGCTGGGATCAACTTGCAGCAAGCCCAGGCGATATCTCCTATATCAGGCTATCTATACCCTACTGGTGTCAGCATATCAGATCATTTTGAGTTGGAATCCCTGAGACATTTTGGTGGTCCATCTTGCTTCTTTTGGATTCATACATCGCTCTGAATATATTGATTTCTGGTAAGCGCATATGAGTACACATCACGATTGGGTGCTAGCTTTCCTTACCTGCACAATTTGGATTTGGGATCTCATCTTTTTTCCCTTGTGGACTTTATTTGGACTTTTTTGGATGATTTTATTTGCCTATAGTGTTTGGCGCTACTGCATCTCTTTTTATGCCTATCAAAGTTTTATCTACTTTTTAGTTGGCTGCCTACACTTCTTGATTCACATTTATGTGTATTTTTATATATTTATGTGATTATTTTGATATATTTGTGAGTCCAATTGTCTGAGCGCAGATATCCCACCCCTTTTTTATATATATATATATATATATATATGTGTGTATGTATATATATATATATATATATATATATATAATATAATTTTCCAGTTAAGTGACCGCTGTTCCAAATTGCATTGAGGGACTGGAGGGTAGAGACTCCTAGTCCTTGAGGGTATGGCAGTAGCAGCTTGAACAGATTCCAGTGTGAAATGCAGAGACAAATACTGTGAGGAGCTGGGGCATAGAAACTGCAATGCGTTGATCTTTCCAGTGAAGCGCTTATGGGGAGGGGTGTGTCAACAGAAGTCTGACAACTGAAGTACGGGTAGACAGTGTTCTTGTTTGCATTCTACTTGGGAACAAACACTGGGATGCATGTGCTTCTGCCCTGCCGTGGATAGTTTAAATTGGGAAAGCCGGAGGACTGGTAGGATCACCATGTATTCACATTAAGGAAGCCATGCAAAGAACAGGTTAAATGTTAATTCAAATACATGGCAACACACAACGCACTAAAAATAGAAATTGTTGGAGTAATATACTAAGGTTTGGTACACCTTCCAATTGGCCATTGTGGCTATATCCGTTGGTCAGACTGTTGCTAACTGGACAAATGAACAGGATTATATTTTTTTGAGGACCCTTTTCTGCTAGAACATGTGCAGCTCATGCCCTGGGCACTGGTGTTCTGTGATACCCTGGTGCAGATGTGCTCACCCTTTTGAAGAGGGAGGACCACTTAAGTGGTTTGGTAACTGTCAAGTCCACAATGAAATGGTTTAGAATTTCAAGTTTTTTTTATTTTCGGTAGCCTAATGAAGTTTAACAATCCAATGTTTTCCATGGGACCAATCCCAGTTGGCTGTTCACCGTTTAACCACCCCAACACCGGACATTTTCTCCCCCTTTGAACACTATGAATGACCGTTCCTCAGTCATGCAACACTGAATAAATGCAAATGTTTTTTTTTTTTTCTCTAAATAAAACGCAAGACCAGTACAGCATCCTCATATAACTGATGTGGTGGTGATCAGGTACATAACTGATGAAGATTTGTGGTGTGTGGGTTTTTTTATTGCTTAACCACTAGACGCCCGCTCACCGTCAAATGACCGCGGAGCAGTGCGGCTCTCGTTCTGGGACGACGTTGTATGATCGCACCCTGGAACGGCCATTCTCGCTGGGGCACGGAGTGCAGTGATCGTGGCAGCACCATGTTCCTAGGACACGGCGCGACCCCGATCTTGGTCAAGAGCCAATGGCTTGGCTCTTTACCCATGTGATTGGCTGTGTCGTTTACTGGCTCTCCTCGCCTCACACTGTCAGTGTGTGGTGAGGAGAGCCGATCAGCGGCTCCTCAAAGGGGATCTAGGACAGGTAATCGGGGCACTGATGACAGTAAAGTGAAAAAAACAGTGCCCACAATCAGTGCCCATTGTGCAGCCTATCAGTGCCGCCTCACCTGCACACATCAGTGAAGGAGAAAAATTACTTTCAAACTTTAATAATTTTTTTTTATTCAAAATTTTCTCTCCTTTTCTTACAAAAAAATCAAACTCGGCGGTGATTAAATGACACCAAAAGAGCTGCATTTGTGTGAATTTCATATGGGTACAGTGTAGCATGACCACACAACTGTCATTCAAAGTGTGACAGCGCTGAAAGCTGAAAATTGGCCTGGGCAGGAAGGGGGTGAAAGGGCTCTGTATTGAAGTGGTTAAAACAGTGATAATTGTTCTATCCAGTGTGTACTATTTTGAAGCTGTGATTGGCCACAACTATCACATGTTAGATGCACTGTGATTGGCCTGGTCTGTACGGTGTGATTACTATAACCAATCAGTTTGACACAATAGTACACAATGAATGGCTATGACTAAAAGCCATTGTGTACAGCTGTCATTTAATCTGCTCTGTCAGGGATTACATGGTACTGGCAGTGACCCAGTACACTGATCTGTTGTCTGCTCTGTCCAGCTTTTTTTTTTTTTTTTGTTTAAATATATATAATCGACCAAACTGCAGATATAGGCCTTGCGCATGCAGATGCTTTCAGGCATCGATGTGCATTTCTGTGACCAGGAGAGACACCTCTCCATACAGCCAACATAGTAATGAATATTTTGAGAAAAAATACATTATTTTTTTTTTCCTTGCAGGGACTGGGTCTCACCTTGGATTGGATAAATTCAGCTTCAGGTGACTTTGGAAGGGCAGCTACCACGCTAAAGGATACGTTTGCTGGATCCAGTCCTGACAACAGGCCTTTCCTTCGCTCTCTCAATGACCGTGTTATGAAGGTGGATATTTTTTTTTGTACATCCCGTCTTTGCAAAAAAATACAAAGTGTACACGTACAAACATGCTTAACCACTTAAGCCCCGGAGGATTTGGCTGCTAAACGACCAGGGGGTATTTTGCGATTCGGCACTGCGTGACTTTAACAGACAATTGCGCGGTCGTGCGATGCTGTACCTAAACAAATTTGACGTCCTTTTTTTTCCCACAAACAGAGCTTTCTTTTGGTGGTATTTGATCACCTGTGCGCTTTTTACTTTTTGCGCTATAAACAAAGAGCGTAAATTTTGCAAAAATAACAATATTTTTCACATTTTTTTTTTATATGAAATTCCCCCCAAAAAAAATGTAAAAATCAAAATTTTTTAACATTTTCGGCCAATTTGTTTTATGCTACATATGTTTGGTAAAAAAAAATCGCAAAAAGCGTATTTTTATTGGTTTGCGCAAAAGTTATCGCGTTTACTAACAAAGGGAAAGATTTTTGTCATTTAACGCGTAATGGCGGCGATCTGCGATTTTTTTTTTTTTTTTTTTTTTTTTTTTTTTGGTATTGGGACGGACAGATCGGACCCTTGACTGACACTTTTGGGGTTACCAGTGACATTTCTACAGTAATCAGTGCTATAAATATGCACTGTTACTGTAAAAATACACTGGTAGCGAAGGGGTTAACTTAATTTGAGAGGGAGGGGCTGTGTGTGTCCCTAGGGGCGTGATTCTTATTGTGATTGGCTGTGACTTGAGGTGTAAGGACACTGATCAACGGTTCTACATAGTAGAACCGTGTGATCAGTGTTTTTACACCGAGGAGAATGACCGGTGGCTTGTTTACACAAGCTGCCTGACTTTCTCCCTCTCCCCCGACGATCGCCGAGTGACCGGCGGACATCGGGTCCGCCGGTCACACGTGCGGGGGGGGTCCGTGACCACGCGGGAGCGCGCCCGCTCCCCAGACCCTCCCAGGCTAGTGACGTTAATTAACGACACTTTGCCTGTGAGGGGCTGACCGCCGCAGTAAATCTACTTGCGGCAGTCGGCAAGTGGTTAAAGGAGGTTTAAGCTGGAGTGAGTGCTTGCTATGCCATAGTTTTTCACATATCTATAGGTTTCACTCCTGTTGTTTCCAACCATGTTACTTCCAAAAAAACATGCAGCCACCACATCTTCTTGATAAGCTACAATATGTTACGTTTTTGGTTTTAACACTGGTAAAAAAAACTTAAGCCTTTACAACTTTAAGGGCTGGTTTACACCAGTTGAATCCAGCTGAGCTCAGCACAGTGATGTGATGTGCTGAGCTTGGCAGGTCACACGGTTTATTTTATTAAGTTTGCCTTTAACAAAAAAATGCACATCTTGCAGGTATAAAAAAAATGTGCATTTATTTTTTATTTTTTTTAGTCTGTAAGGCAAGGGACTCACGATCAGAAGATCCTGAGTGCAATGCCTGGATTCTGCAGACACTTGGTAAGTGGTCTGCCCCTACCTCGTATAGGCAGACAGTTAGTTACTGAATGGCAAGAAGAATCCATGGATTACAAGAGCACTCACCGGCGCTTTCCCAGTTTTTCGAGAACTGCAAACTGTCAGCCACAATGGCTGGCATTACTTTAGGCACCCATTCACCAGAAAGTGAGTGCCTATGATAAAAATCTGTGACTGACAACTTTTTATTTATTTTTTTCCCTTTTTAAAAAAAAATAAAAATATTTGCCTGCTCTGTGCTTGAGACCATCCAAAAAGTTTGCAGCTGATTCATCATTTCTAATCGTAAGAGGATAAAGAATCGGTATTACAGCCAGACAACTGGCATTCTCAGATGTCAGCAGTGGAAGCTTATCTTACAGGATACCTTTTTTTTGTTGTAATGACCAGTGTAGTGTACTTTGGCTTCAAATGGAAACCTAAAATGTAGTAATCCTTTTTTCTTCTCTTCAGGTTGAGCATTCTCTGCTGTCTCCCTATGTTTCTCCAAAAGACAATCCATTTCGGCATATACTGTACGGCTATGGTAATCACACGGTTGAAGCCCTCAAGAAACACCTAAGTCTGCTAAAGAATGAAGCACTGTTTGACAAAGATATCTTTAAAAACCAATTGGCTCTTTATACTTGGACTGTCCAGGGGGCTGCAAATGCACTTGCTGGAGAGATTTGGGAGATATATAATGAGTTTTAAGGTGTATTATGTAAACGTTATCAATGGGCATAACGAACATATGCGACTTCTATTTGCATTGCACAGTAAGCACCTCCCATCTGTTTCCTGTAGAGCACCCGTGGAGCCCTACCTTAGGGATGTGCTATAGTTTGGAAATGAAAAACCGTGCCTGTGGTTATGGACTCTGGCCAGCCCCTTTTCCAGCCCCTCCTATCCCATCTCCTCCCATTCCAAAGTCTGTGTTGGTTAGTAAAATTTGCCAATGGTAAACTGAAGAAGGTGGGTGATGGCCTTAATGGGTGCTGCTCATTATTTGTAGATCTAAAAGTAGCCCAGGTTTAGGCCTCACGTATACTCTACAGTAGAGCAGATGTGCAGTCATTTGGGGAGAGGTTTTCTGTGTATGTGGTAGCCTCATATGTATCATGTCCATAGGATTGTTTTTACTTAAGCACTTAACGATTATAGCTTCCCACAAGAGGTTGTGGCAGGCCCTTTACCAATTTGACACTTCTCTGCCTTATTTTTGGAAACCCTGTACTATGAGGAAGGAGTCAATATCAATTGTGGCAGTTGACCTCCACAGGGGTTTGCCTTTCTCTAGTGGCAGTTGACCTCCACAGGGGTTTACCTTTCTCTAGTACATCAAGTGGTTTGCATAGTCTGTCTTTTTCTTGTGAAATGTGCTGCTAGAACAGATCTGTTTTTGCTCAGAAAGTGAACGTCCCAATGTGGGATATTTTTGTAGGTAGCTTATATCTAGCTCTTGTATTCACCACCATAAGTCTTTCTACTTGAGCCAATATCTCTCTAATTGTGTTGCAGATGCATTGTTCCTTTTTGAATTTGCACAAAATGGCAGAGGCCTTGCACATCCTACCTTCCGCTTACAATACAATATTTCAGTAATGTAAAGCTGAAGTCTTTTTAGAAAATTTGAGCTGCTATGTGAGGCTTTTGCCCTACTGTATTTCATAAGGAACTAGTGTAAGACTGTCTAGTTTTCAGTGTGCTCAGTTTGCAGCCTTTGTATTTAGACCCATCTTGGGCAAATGTTTCATATAATTCAGAAGTGGAAAGCAATCAAGCCTGGGGTGTAGTAGTCTAAGTGAGTAAACAGATTTATTCTTTCTAAACAAAAAAAAAAGCACCATATATAAAACACGCACTGAAGCAGATATATGCAAACTGGAATAAGGGTTTTCCATATTCAAAAAAAAAATTATTTTTTTTTTTTCCTTTTTGGTCTTGTATTGGCTAGAAAGACTAAGAAGCAGATTTGTTTTGTTCAACTGCTTCACTTTTCCTCTGGGCTTTTTGCTGCATAATTTGTTACCCCTCCCTCACCCTCATTTTATGAAAGCCATTTATCAAGCTTTTTTCTGTACAAAATGGGTCATGTTTGGCAAAACCTTTGCAGCCATTGCTTCATATGCCAAAAGTAACATTTTAGTTTTCCACTCAGGTTACAAAAAGGAAAAAGTAGATCTCACTGCATTATTCCTAATACCATCCATTTGTATGTGTTGTGAACATTTTTAGTAGCTGCTAGTGAAGGGAAAACCCTGTCTCTGTAACAGACCAGTGTTTGAGTCTTCACAAATTGGTACAATTGAGTCATTGCTTCACAACAGTTCTATCCACTTGCTATATCTGGAATAGAAATGGTTTTGATATCAATATTGCCCAATCCTGCAGTGCAGGATCACTTGTTTAATGTTGATTGGATGAAAGCTAGCAGGATTCCTTTCGCACTGAATAATGGCACACTTATTTATTTATGAGTGACAGGGATCACTATAAATAGTATTAATTTTTGTTATTCTGGTAATTATCGGAAGCAGTGCCTTCCATAATTGACGGTTATACTGTCGGATTTTTTTACTTATGAAAATATAAAAGCAGCATCTGCTTAACTTGAACGTGCTACTGGAACTTCTGCTGTCCACACAACGGGTGCAAACAACTTCAATAGTCTGATTAGAGCTACAGAGAACAGATTGCATGTTTAATTTTGATAACACCATCTATTGTGAGTAAAAGTGCATACACACTTGTCTGCCTTTCAAAATAGCTGAGATCTATCTTGCACAGTTGCTGAAGGGTGTTAGGATACATAAGTACTACTGATTTGTGCATTGGTCTTTGAATTGCAATGCACAGCCGGCCTACTGTATCTCGTAAAGTGCTAGTACTGAGTTTGTTGGATTGTAAGCTATATTACGTTGTAGGCTTTATATGCCTTAAAGCAGAATTTCCAGTAAATTTTATACTGTATCTTTAAATAGTTGACATTATCGGGAGCAGTGTCTTCCATAATGGATTGTGAAAAATTTGGTAGTTTTTGCCTACCACTGTGTTATATCGGGGGCAGTGTTCCCTCATATGTTACACTACAGGTGTATTTAATTATCGGGAACAGTGTTTCCCATAATTGATTTTTAGGATAAATGCTTTTTTTTTTTTTTTTTCTCTGCTTGTCTGCCCTGAATTGCTGTTATGAAATCCTTCATCCATGCTGCAATGGGAGTTTAGAGGTTCTCCATTAAAAACAGGTTGGTCAAAAAAATGCAGCTGGTCGTATTGGTCTTGCAAATCCCTCCATTTTCAAAGTTGCGTAGAGCAGCCCAGATTAGGGTTGGAAGCAGCTAGGGCACAGAACTATGGTCTTGCATCTAATCGTGCCATTTTTGCTTTTCTTTGGACACTTTCTCAAATAGTAGTTTTTGAGGTTTGATATTGGTATGCCATATTTTCATTTGTATGTGTTCACTGGAGCAACTAAATGCCCTTTTTTAAAAGCACCTCAATACATTTTGCATATGTGCATTAGTAAATGCTCATGGTTATAGGGCATTTTGAGCTTGCTTGGGAACTAGTTTGCCTACTCTGAACAGCATGAGAGACCAAGAATCTTTACTGTGTAGTTTGAAAGCAGTCTTGTAAAAAAATCTCACCCACTGAGGGGGTCACCTCTGTTTAATGTAGAACTTCTTTAATGTAATGGAGATTTGAAATACCTTGGGTGTAACTTCCTAGACATCCAACTGAAACTAGGATTGCCCTTGTAAAGCAGCATGAAATATGTAGATTTATTATAGTTACAAATCATAATCATGCAAGCACTTAACCTTTTTATAGAAACTTTCCCCTGCATACAAGCACTTACTGTTGTCCTTTAGTCAGCGCTTTACAACCCTCAAATCACATTGTACGCTTAAACTAGAATTCTCCAAGTATAGATTTTATGAAAACTAGTGACGTTCTTCTGACATCTAAACCTTTGTTTTGTGACCGATTTGTAGCTTTTTACGGCAGATCTTAGTTGACTAAATGTATGTTGGAGGCAAACTAGTCAATTATCTGATATTTTGCTGATGGAGAAAATTGCAATGCCTATATTGGTGCAAGTCTTTAAAGATGTGTTTAATGTAGTTGAAGGGAGCTTGTCAGGATAGAAATATGCTGCCGCTGAAGACTTGTAGGTCTTTCTACACTAAAGTTACAGGTAAAAGGTCCTTTTCCCAAGCAAACATTAATATCCTAATATAAAATATAAAGGCATATAAACTTCACATGCAGTTATCTTTCTCCCTACCTGGTCTGCATTTTCATTTAATGGCATCCCGTTTTTTTGCCCATATTTCACTTGGCCCTGGCACAGAGAATATTGGTTCTAATGGAATGTGGCACTCGTAGGTCAGACTCCTACTTGGTAGTGAGAATGTGGAGTTTGCAAATATAGATTTGATGAACATGATAAAAATTCTACCTTCAGTTAATCATTTATTCAAGCATGATTCAGGGACTTGAATGACCGCACTGTTTTACCTTGTAAAAATTTGTGGATCAAGAATGTATTGGATTTGTGTTCTGGTGTCCTGTAATCCTCCGGAACCATTGACACCATCGGCCATTTTTTTAACATTTAAAAATAAAGGTCCTGTCTATTAGCACACATCAGATGCAGATCTCATTTATAAGCCATAACATATAAAAGCTTCCTATTCGTTGCAATTGAATTTGCAGCCATAAAACACTCCGTGTGCCTTCAATAGAAAGTTTCCCTTATTGTTGCATTTGAATTCACAGCTTAATGGACGATATCCTTGGAACTTAAACCTTTTTTCAAAACAAGTCTGCAATGGCAACTTAGTTCTATATTGACAGTTTCCTTTCAAACCGATGTTGGTTTTACAAACTAGAGGTAACTACTATAATAGCTTTTATTGCTTGTTTTTTTTTTTTTTTTTTGGGGTGTTCTCCCCCCCCCCCCACATTATCATACCATTGTTTGGGCCCATGTTGATAGGCCCAATTTGTGGGAGGGGGTGTACTTTGGAATTCTGACATTTCTGTAAATCCTCAGTTACTGATAAAGCTTCTCCCTTTTCTCAGTATATTCGGGTGGAGTTTTTGGGGCATTTCATGTTACAAACCCTATGTTGCATCTTGAGAGGCCACAGTGGACCTTCACCATGTGTGAAAGGCGTTTCTGTACAGACTTGTCTCTAAACTTTATTCATTGCTGATACAGGCCATGTGGTGATGTCTGAGTTACTGTATTGTGCTATAGCATTTCTTTCTACTTGTCTAATCTTTTCATTGCCTCTTGTTTATGCTGCATCATTGTTCAATAAATGGCTTAAACAAAATGTTTTGTGTTTTATTCAGGTTTTATTTTATGATTTAAACAATGTTTTAATGACTTGGTTAACCACTTTAGCCCCAGAGGATTTGGCTGCTCAAAGACCAGGCCCTATTTTGTGATTCAGCACTGCGTGACTTTAACAGACAAATTGCACGGTCGTGCAACGCTGTACCCAAATTAAATTGACATCCTTTTTTCCCCCCCACAAACAGAGCTTTCTTTTGGTGGTATTTGATCACCTGTGCGATTATTTATTTAATTTTTTTTTTTTCTCACTCCCCCCCCCCCCCACTATAAACAAAGCGACAATTTTGAAAAAATAACTTTTTTTCTCTGTCGCTCATTGACAGACGTAGTCCTCTTTGATTCTCATCAATAGGGTTATGCTGCCTCCACAGGAGTAGGACTAGGCAGAAAGAAAAACGTTCTGGCTCCACCCTAGGGGCAGTCCCAGAGGGTATATCCTCTCTCTGCTACAGGATGTCAGTTTTTTTCTGTCTAGTCAGGAGTAAGGACCTAAGTTCCTTGCTGGGATCTTTTTGGTCCTGGCAAGATTTTTTAGAAAAAATATTTTTTTAGGTAGTTTCTCCAGTTTTTTTTTTTTTTTTTTTTTTTTTTTTTTTTCCTGTGAGATCTTCAAGCAAATTACGCCGGATCTGGGCGACGGGCTGGATGTTGAGATCCAGTGGTCACCCCAGCCGGCCTACGAGCGCGCGCAGACCATAGCATCACGCTTGGTCGGCCGCGACACATTCAAGTAAGTATGCGGGACCGGGCGACGGGCTGGATGTTGAGATCCAGTGGTCACCCCGGTTCGGCCTACGAGCGCGTGCAGACCATAGCTCCGCGCTGGGTCGGCCGCGACAGTCCCATTGGAGGGACTGACCTTGCGAGTTAAACGTCTCGCTTGGACGCCAGGAACCAGAGAGTCAAGGCGTCCGGATTGGTCGACAGCCCCCCACTTCTGTGGAGAGGGTATTGTGAAGAGAGGGTGCCTGTCAGTCCGGTATGGTGAGTAAATGTTTCCCTTTCCTCTCTGTGAGGCGTTTTGGGATACGGGCCCCTCTATACATGGTCGGATTCTTTCTGACACTAAAGTCCCCCTTGTAACCTATGTTAAGTTCACACATCCTCAGTGATAATGTGCTCGGTGGGCAGTGGACTTGGTTTGGGAGCTAACATTCTAAACCAGCAGGCTTGGTTTGTAACTGACTTCAGTACTATAGCATACATAGGAGATATAGCCTACCTTGACTGTAGTGGATCGTCAGACTCCCGCAGGCCGACAAGCCGCCATTAGCTTGGAGCATGCAGGCTGCTGTGCTGAGAACGCTACATCGGCAGTCCGCCGCCATTTTGCTGTAGACCAGGTACACAAGCGTCCGCAGGTCACGCCGGCCGCCATTTTTTTGGAGCCTATTGTCTCCTGCATGGGGGCGGCCATGTTTGAGGTGCCCAGCTAACCTCGAGGAGCAGCTGGGAACGCCGGAAGGCGTACACAGGGGGCGGAGCCACTTCCTTCTACCCGGGAAAACTAGCACAGGACTTCCCAGTCTGCACAAGACAAACACTGACTACAGTTGATAGGAAACTTCTCTGCATCGGGTGGTGAGCCTTTGGGGTCCCTCTCTCTCTCTCTATGGGGGTCAAGAAGCAGGTACACTAGGGGGCGCTATTGCGCTAGTGGGATACAAAAAAAAAAAAAAATTTTATTTAAAAAAAAAAAAAAAAGTTTTTTTCTGGCAAGTGTCCTGGATTACATGGACCCTGCCACACATGTATCTCCACCTGATCCCCTCGAGGGGGCTGCAGGATCCTCCAGCACCCCGCTTACTATTGAGTCATTTTCAGCAGTTATGGAGACCTTTGTATCCCGGGTGGAAGTGGCTTGTCAGGAACAGGGCGCAAGGAAGTGACCCCCGCCTACCCCCATTTTATCTGAAACTTCGGATTCAGAGTCTGAGCCTATTCCTGCAGTTGCAGGTACCTCATCTGGGATTTGTGTCTCGGGTACTGTCTCTTCAGACAGTGAGGAGGATGTTTCGGCATCAGCCAAAGCCCGAGAGGAAGCGTTGGTAAACGCACTAATTGTATCTGTCCAAGAAACCTTAAGATTACAGGTTACACCGTCGGAAGTAGCTGAGACTGAAATTCCCTTTGGTACAAAAAAACGCATCAAAGTGGCGAAAGTATTTCCATTGCCCAAATGTTTCGGTAATCCGATCAAGGAAGAATGGAGTCAGCCAAAACGCACTCCTGCTATTTCCAAGCGCATTATTAGGCGTTATCCGTTTGAGGAAGCCCTCCTTAAGAAATGGACAGTACCACCGTTGGTGGATTCACCAATTTCTAGATTAAATAAAGCTACGGTCATTCCATTGGAAAACACTCCGTCTTTTAAGGATCCGGTGGATCGCAAGATAGAAGCTATGTCTCGCGCCATGTTTTCCTTGATTAGATCAGCTTTCAGGCCAATAATTGCTATTGGGCTGGTTTCGCAGACTGTAACTGAATGGACCAAGTGGTTACGCCGGGACTTAGAAGATGTCCCTCAGGCGGTATCAGATTTGTTGGAACAGATGATACAAGGGTTACAGTTTGTTTGTGACGCGGCGTTAGACGCCACTCCATTATTGGCGCGAGCATCAGTTTCAGCAGTGGTCCTCAGGCATACACTGTGGCTAAAATGTTGGTCAGCTGACCAAGGTTCCAAAAGAGCATTTGCTAATCTTCTTTTTCTAGGAGAGAGTCTATTCGGAGCCAACTTAGATGAGATCATCAAGGATCTCACTGGGGGAAAGAGCACTTTTTTACCACAAAGTACTAAGGGTAAAGGACCTCGTCAAAGACGGGGGCCCTTCTTTCTCCGCTCATAAAATTTTTTCGTCCACGGGTGAGAAAACAAAGTCCTCCAAAGCTCCTTCGGGAGGTTTCAGGGGACGCTGGTCGGGCAAGCAAAAGTCCGATTCTTCCAGACCTGAAGATAAGACTACTAAAGCCTGAAGGTGCGCCCCCACCCATAACTGGGGTGGGGGGACGTCTTCGCCGGTTTCCAGATCCATGGCTTTCCAGAATCTCGGACAAATAGTTCGCGAGGTCATACGGTCAGGTTACAAGATTTATGTCAATCTCTCCCAGTGCGATTCCTCCTTTCCAATATTCGACTATCCCCGGATCGCTTAAGAGCTTACGGGGGGCAGTCACGGATTTAATGCAACAAGGAGTGGTGGTCCACGTTCCTTGGACAGAGCATTTCAAGGGTTCTATTCAAACCTTTTCACAATACCCAGAAAAGAGGGCAAAGTGCGTCCAATTCTGGACTTAAGAGCACTTAATCTTTTTTGTCAGGGTACAAAAATTCAAGATGGAGTCCATTCGCACAGTAGCGTCCTCCCGGCATCAGGGGGATTTTCTGGTGTCCATAGACATCTAGGATGCCTATCTTCACATATTTATGCAGGACATCAGCGTTTCCTGCGTTTTTCCGTAGAAAGAGTATTATCAGTTTGTGGCGTTACTCTTTGGTCTCGCCTCGACTCTCCGGGTCTTCGCAAAGGTGATGGCCCCAGTCTTGACGTTGTTACGACAACGAGACATATCGATTCTAGGTCACCTAGACGATCTTCTGCTCCGTGCGGCTCTATTACTAAACTTAGAGATCACCATGACCTCTTTTACAAGAGTTCGGGTGGCTGGTGAACCTGCAGAAGTCATCTTTGGTTCCCACCAAGAGACTGGAATATTTGGGTCTAATTTTAGACACATCCAGGCTTGCATGAGGGTCCTGGGTTTTGATGGTGGCTTCCTTTGAAGCAGTACCATTTGTCCAGTCCCATATCCGAATCCTTCAAGGAGAGATTCTTCTCAAGTGTAACCGGAATCCAGATTCCAGGACTATCGGATCCGGCTGAGCAAGCGGACCAGGGAGTTCCTGGTCTGGTGGCTTCGGTCTCCGATGCTTAGCCAGGGGAGGTCATTCCTACCAATATTTGGACGCTTATCACCACTGATGCCAGTCTATCCGGGTGAGGAGAAATTCTCGACTCGGGGGGGCTTGGGTCCCTGGAAAAGTCCAGGTTACCGATAAATGTATTGAAACTGAGAGCGATCAGACTTTGTCTGACTCACTGGACCGAGCAGCTCCAGGGCAGCCCGGTTCGGATCCAGTCGGACAATGCCACAGCAGTAGCTTATGTCAATCATCAAAGGGGCACCAGGAGTGTCCTGGCGGCCATAGAAGTGACCAGCATTCTTCGTTGGGCGGAACGATTGTTCCAGCTCTCTGCGGTATTCATTCCGGGGGTGAATTGGCAGGCAGATTATCTCAGCCGTCAGATTCTGGAGCTAGGGGAATGATCTCTTCATCCAGGGATATTCCACCAACTGTGCCTCCGTTGGGGCACCCCGAATGGGAGCTGTTGGCATCTCGGCTCAACAGGAAAGTGCGGAGGTTTGTGGCTCGCTCCCACGATCCTCTAGCAGACATGCTGATCGCCTCGGGGGGGGGGGGCAGTATCAGCTACTGTATGCCTTCCCTCCTCTCAAGTTACTGCCGAAGCTTCTTCGCAGGATAGAGGTGGAGGGAATCCCAGTTATCCTGGTAGATCAGGAGTGGCCTAGTCGGGTCTAGTACGCCGACCTGGTCAGGCTGGTCGCAGACGTTCCTTGGCGACTTCCTCTTAGGGAGGATCTGCTTTCGCAGGGACCGATCTTCCATCCTGCTTTACGATCGCTGGCTTTAACGGCCTGGCTATTGAGACCCAGGTGCTGAAGGACACGGGTTTGTCAGCTTCAGTTATTCCTACTCTAGTTAAAGCAAGGAAAGCGACTTCCAGAAAGATTTATTATCGCACATGGAAGTCTTGTATTGCGTGGTGTGAATCCCTTGGGTTCCCTCCACGTTCTTATTCGGTGGCCCGAATATTGGTTTTTTCTGCAACAGGGAGTTGAGCAGAAGCTGGCCTGGAGTGTTATCAAGGGTCTGTTTTCAGCATTAGCTATCTTCTTTCAGAAGTTTTTGGCTAATCATTCCTTGGTGCGGAATTTCATCCAGGGGGTGCGACACCTGGCTCCGCCAATGCGCACGCCGTTACCATCCTGGGATCTTAATTTGGTGCTGTCGGTTCTTCAGACACCTCCCTTTGAAAATATCAGGGAGATTCCCTTGCTTACTTTATCCCAGAAGGTGGCCTTCTTGGTGGCTATCACTTCTGCACGCAGGGTGTCAGAACTGGCTGCATTATCCTGTTGTTCCCCAGATCTGGTGGTTCATAGGGATAAGGTTGTTCTTCATCCGAATCCATCCTTCCTTCCTAAGGTGGTTTCAAAGTTTCATTTGAATGAGGACATTGTATTGTCTTTCCTATGTCCTAAGCCCTATCATCCTCGAGAATTGCGTTGCATTCCTTGGATGTAGTTCGGGCGATCAGGATATATTTGAATACTACGGATTCATTTTTGTAAGACGGATTCACTGTGATCACGGATGGCCCTAAGAAGGGGTTGCCTGTTTCTGCCGCGACCATCTTTAGATGGATCAGACAGACGGTGGTATAGGCTTATTCTATCTAAGGGTCGGGATCCCCCGTTCCCTGTTAAGGCGCATTCTACTCGGGCGCTTAGTTTCCTGGACCTTCCGCCATCAGGCGTCAGTGGTTCAGGTTTTCAAGGCGACTACCTAGTCGTCGGTTCATACCTTTACAAGATTGTATAAGGTTTATGTGAGGGCATCGTCGGATGCCTCTTCTGGCCGCAAGGTTCCTGCAGGCCGCTGTTTGAGGAGACTGTTGGTCTACCTCGAGGGTTTGTTGGGTAGGTCTCATCTGTTTGCTCGATGAGTCCTTTGATACTTCTGGTTGGCTCCGGTTGGGCCTTCTAGATTGGATTTTGATTTCTGTCAATCCCACCCCTCATTTGTGGCACTGCTTTGGGACGTCCCTATTGCTGAGAATCAAAGAGGACTACGTCTGTCAATGAGCGACAGAAAATTGGATTTTTGTAAGATCTTACCTTAAAATCCTTTTCTCTTAGCTCATTGACAGACTTAGTACCCGCCCCTCTATCATTGGGTTGGGTTAAATTCTCTGACACTGCTTTGTGACATAACTGACATCCTGTAGCAGAGAAGATATACCCTCTGGAACTGCCCCTAGGGTGGAGCCAGAACGTTTTTCTTTCTGCCTAGTCCTACTCCTGTGGAGGCAGCATAACCCTATTGATGAGAATCAAAGAGGACTACGTCTGTCAATGATCTAAGGGAAAAGGATTTTACGGTAAGATCTTACAAAAATCCAATTTTTTTTTTTGGAACAGCAAGAACTGAGATAAATACAGCCCCCCCCCCCCCCCCTCACCTCAAGCCTTCACATGGACATCGGAAGGACTGACCTCACTCACAATTACTTCATGTAAGTTTTTTTTTTTTTAATATTGTTTGCCAATTAAATACTGCAGTCTTCACTCAGAGGCACCTGGTTTTTTCTGTTTTTGTTTCATGTTTGGAGATTGCTTCCTCTCCCCAATAGGCTGGCCCTGATGGACTGTTTACTGTTTTTTTTTTCAAAAACTTTTATGATGGCCCCATTGGCTCTAATGGACTAACTTTTATTTTAGTGCGATTAGCTTTGCACCACTTTGCAATTTTCTTTAACCTAAAAATACGTAAGGGGTTCTTCACTGAGCAGTAAGGATGTGGAATTCTCTTCCACAAGCAGTTGTATCAGCAGGGAGCATCGATAGTTTCAAAAAAAATATTAGATGAGCACCTTTAAAGACCACAACATACAGGGGTATTCAATGTATATTTAACAGCGCACACACACACACACACACACCATAGGTTGAACTGGATGGAATGATGTCTTTTTTTCAACCTCACAAACTATGCAACTATGTACATCAGTGGGATTCCTGGCCTCCATAGACATCAAGATGCCTACTTTCACATCCCGTTATGTTCAGGACACCAACGGGTTCTCCGTTTTTGCCGTAGGGTAGGATCTCGATTGGTTTGTGGCATTACCCCTTGGTCTCGCTTCTGCTACTTGGGTCTTCACAAAGGTGTTGGCTCCGGTCCTGGCGCTGTTGCGGCATCGGATGTATCGGTCCTGGTTTCCTGGCTGCTCTGCTTCTCTGTGTGGAGTCCCCTGCGGTGCTGACAACGGATTTGGGAGTCACCATGAGAACTCTGGAGGAGTTCAGGTGGGTTCTGAACCTTCAGAAGTTATCCCTGATCTCTTCCATGAGACTGAGGATGAATCCAAAGTCATGCCCAGATAGTCCAGTCAGGGTGTTTTCTCCCTCCGGGAAAACACTCTTGGGACCTCAGACTACGGTTCAACTGTTACTGTCCAGCACATGGTCATCCCTTCGGACCGGTCTGTGATTTTCTGGGGCTGTTGGTGTCGTCTTTCAAGACGGTCCTTTTCGCTCAATCTCTCTCAAGGATCCCCCAGAAGGCAATCCTTCTCGAATGGGACTAGAAGCCTAACTCTCTGGACTTTTGGATCCGGGTGACCAGGGAGTCTTTATCTGAGAATCCTTCCTCCCCTTTTTACTGTACAATTGTCACCTCGGATGCAAGCTTGTATGGGTGGGGAGGAGTCCTCGGCAGGTTCTCTGCTTCGGGAGTATGGTCCCTGGAGGATCCGGGTTACCGATCGATTTCCTGAAGCTAAGAGCGTTCTGGCTTTGCCTAGTTCACTGGATCGGGCAGCTGTACAATGCACATTCCATCAACTATACCACAACCGTGGCTTATGTCATTCACCATGGGGGCACCTAGGGTGTCCTTGCGGCCTTGGAAGTGACAGACATTCTTCGTTAGGCAGAGCGCCTTGTTCCAGCTCTCTCCGCTGTTCCCTTTCCAGGTGTGAAATATTGGCAGTCGGATTGCCTCAGTCAACAGGCCTTGGATGCAGGGGAATGGTCTCTTCATCCGGAGGTGTTCCAGCGGTTGTGCCTTCATTGGGGCACTTCAGATATGGACCTGCTGGCGTTGCATCTACTGGATAGTGCAGAGGTTTGTGGCTTGCTCCTGGGACCCTCTGGCAGGTGCAATGGTGGCACCATGGGTTCTGTCATAGGCAAGAACATTCACTAAGTTCAATGTGCATGATGCTGAGAAGTTTAGCCATGGTCACCTGCGCAAGGCTGACGCCGGCATGGTCGTGTTAGTGATCACGGATGGGCCAAGGTCAGTATCAGCTGCTGTCTGCCTTTCCTCCCCCTCAAGTTGCTGCCAAGAATTCTTCGCAGGATCGAGACGGAAGGGATTCCGGTCATTCTTGTGGCTCCGGACTGGCCTCGCCGAGCTTGGTACCCTGACCTGGTCAGGCTAGCCGCAAACGCTCCTTGGAGACCTCCTCTCCAGGAGGATTTATTGTCTCCAGGGCCAATCTTGCATCTGGCTTTACGGTCGTTGGCTTTGCCTGCTTGATTGTTGAAAGCCAGGTGCTGAAGGACCGGGGATTGTCTGCTTCAGTGATTCCCACCCTGGTTGAAGCGTGGGAAGCGTCTTCTAGGATGATTTTTTTTCATCATACGAGAGAGTCATATATTGCGTGGTGTGAGTCTCTTTGGGCTCCCCCTCGCTCTTACTAGGTGGCCCGGATCTTGGCTTCCTTCAACGGGAGTTGATTAAAAGTTGGCCTCGAATACTGTCAAGGGTCAGGTTTCAGCTTTTTGGCAACTTTCTTCCAAAGGCGGTTGGCCACCCGTTTGACTTGTTCCAGGGGGTGCGACACTTGGTACTTCCAGTGTGCCTGCCATCACCAACTGGGGACCTTGATTTGGTGCAGTCGCTTCTTCAAGAACCTCCTTTTGCTAGTATTCGAGGGTATCCCCTGCCTACCATGGCCACCTTCTGTAATTTCTTGGTTGCTGCTGTCACTCTGCGTGCAGGGTGTCTGCACTGGGGACATTGTCCTGTCGCTCTCCCTATATGTTGGTTCATGGAGACAAGTGGTACTTCGTCCGGATCGGTCCTTCCCTCTGAAGGTGGTTTTCTAGTGTTCACTTGAACGAGGACATTGTATTACCATCTTGTGTCCTAAGCCCTCACATCCTAAGGAATGTACATTGCATACTCTGGATAGAGTTCGGGCACTCCAGGTGTACTTGGCTACTACTGAGTCTTTTTTGTAAGTCAGGCTCGCTCTCTGTACATATGGAGGGCCCATGAACAGGACTGCCTGCGCCTGCTGCGACTATTTCCTGATGGATTGGACAGAGGGTGGTGCAGGCTTATTCAATTAATGGTCAGGTCATACTTTTTTTTTTTTTTTTTTTTTTTTCCTGTTTTGGCCCATTCTACTCTGGCGCCCAGTGCTTCCTGGGCTTTTTGCCTGGCAGGGATCTGTGCTCCAGGTTGCAAGATGGCTACCTGGTAGTTTGTTCACACCTTTACCAAATTTTATAAGGTAGATTTTCTTGCATCTGCAGGTGCCTCTTTTGGCCGCAAAGTTTTGCTGGCTGCTGTCTGCAGGGCTTTTGGCCTTACTTGAGGGTGTTTACTGTTTGTTTCAGATGGGCCTCATCTTTTGTTCTGCTGAGTCCTATGTTGCCTGGTTGGCTGTTTAGTCTTGGGGATGTGTTCTTTTCTGCTGTTCCCACCCCTCATTTTATGGCACTGTTTGGGATGTGTGCCTACTGATATGGATCAGAACTGCGTCCGTCAATGATCGAGAAGAGAAGATTTTTTTACGGTAAGTCAAAAATCCAGTTTACTCTAAGTTCATTGACGGACGTAGTACCCCCCCCCCCCCCTCTATTTTGAGTTGGGTTGGTGTTTACTTTGACACTGCTTTGATACAAAACTGACATCCTATGCAGGAAGAGAGGGTGTACCCTACGTGACTGCCCATAGGCGTAGCCAGAACTTTTTCTGCCTAGTGTCCTACTCCTGTAAGAAGGGGCAGTATAACCCTACTGATATGGATTAGAGAACTGCATCCGTCAATGAACTTGAGAAAAGGATTTTCTCTATCGCTCATTGACAGACGTAGTCCTCGGTGATTCAACACCCTCGGGTTATGCTGCCCTCTACAGGAGTAGGACTAGACGGGAAAGAAAACGTTCTGGCCACACCCTAGGGGTAGTCCCAGAGGGTATATCCTCTCACTTCCTGCTCTAGCAAATCAGTTTTTTTCTGTCTAGTTAGGAGTAAGGACCTAGATACCTTGCTGGCATCTTCGGTCCTGGCAGGATTTTTTTTCTTAGAAAAGATTTTTTAGACAGCTTTTTTCTCCAGTGTTCCTGTGAGATCTTCAAGCAAGAAAGCTGAACTGGGCGACGGGCTGGATGTTGAGATCCAGTGGTCACCCCAGTTCAGCCTACGAGCGCGTGCAAGCCATAGCTCTGCGCTGGGTCGGCCGCGACATAGTCCCACTGGACGGGGACTGACCCTGCGAGTTAAACGTCTCGCTGAAACGCCAAAGACCATGAGTCACGGCGTCCGTATTGGTCAACAGCCCTCCTACCTCGGTGGAGAGGGGTACTGTCAGGAGTTGGCGCCCGCCTGGTTCCGGTATGGTGAGTAGTATGTTCCCCCTTTCCCCCTGACGGGTCTTGTGGTGAACGCGGGCCCCTCTCTATAATGGTAAGGATGGGTTCCCCTCTATCCTATAACATGTCACAGATCCCCCTAATTGAGTGTGATTTTTGTGTACAAGAAGCCAGGAGGCTTGGTTTGGGAGCTGACAATCTAATTGTAAAGATGTGAAAATGATTGTAGTCAGTGGCAGTACTAGAACTTTACTGTGATAGTATAAGGTATCCTACCTGTCAGTAGCCACAGGGCAATGTCTATACATGTATACTGCACCCCAGATCATTCCTCCAGCTAGCAGATGCCTCCCGACGGCCACGGACCGCATACGGCCCGCCAGGGTCCGGTACCGCTGACCACCATGAGGTCTCTCTCTCTCTCTCTCTCTCTCTCTCTCTCTCCCTCTCTCTCTCTCTCTGTCCCTCTCTCTCTCTCTCTGTCCCTCTCTCTCTCTCTGTCCCTCTCTCTCTCTCTGTCCCTCTCTCTCTCTGTCCCTCTCTCTCTCTCTCTGTCCCTCTCTCTCTCTGTCCCTCTCTCTGTCCCTCTCTCTCTCTCTCTGTCTCTCTCTGTCCCTCTCTCTCTCTCCGTCCCTCTCTCTCTCTGTCCCTCTCTCTCTCTCTGTCCCTCTCTCTCTCTCTCTCTCTCTCTCTCTCTCTCTCTGTCCCTCTGTCTCTCTCTCTCTCTCTCTCTCTCTCTCTGTCCCTCTCTCTCTCTCTCTCTCTCTCTCTCTGTCCCTCTCTCTCTCTCTCTCTCTCTCTCTCTCTCTCTCTGTCCCTCTCTGTCCCTCCTAGGGGGCTGTTGTCTCAGGTAATATCTCCTCAGCAGTGAGGAGCACGTTTCTGCCTCCGCCATAGCACAAGAGTGGTGGATGCACTAGTTGTGTCCGTCCAGGAAACCTTTAGTCTTGAGGTTACACCGGCAGAGGTAGCTGAGACTGAGATTCCTTTTTTGGTACTTGTTAGCCTACCAAAAGGGCGAAGGATTTTCCTTTACCCAAATGGGGTCGTTTTGAAACGAACTCCTGTTATTTCCAAAACGCATGGCTAGGTGCTATCCGTTTGAGGAATTCCTCTTTATAGGATAGACTGTACCACCTGCTGTCTTGCCACAGACTGTTAGGATAGAAGGACCTCGCAACTAACGAGGACCTTCCTTTTCTGCTCATAAGAGTTGTTCGTTCCGCGAGGGCGGGCGATAAGGGGAAACCCTCCAAAGCCCCTTTAGAGGGGTTTCAAAGGGCGCTGGTCGGCTAAACAAAGAGTCCGGCTCAGCCAAGCCTGAAGAATATAGCCTGATGCGCCCCTACCCATCTCTGGGGTAGGGGGGTTGTCTTCACCAGTTTCTGGAGGACACAGGATCGAGTTTCGATCACTTCCACCGGTGCGATTCTTCCCTTCTAACATTGAACGGTTTCAGGGGTTCTATTCGAACCTATTCACAATGCCCAGGAAAGAGGGCAAGGTGCGTCTAAATCTGGACTTGGGAAGAGATGGAGTCCATCCGTACAGTAGTGGCCTCCCTGCATCAGGGGGATTTCCTGGCGTCCATAGACATTTAGGAGGCCTATCTTTATATCCCCATCGCAGGACATCAGCGTTTTTTCGCTTTCCCAAAGATCATCCCTGGTTCCCACCAGGAGACTGAACTATCTGGGCCTAAGGTTGGATACATCCTGGGCAAGAGTTTCTCCTTGCGGAGAAACTCCAGAAGGTTCAGTCAACGATTCGGATGTTGCTGTCCGTCAATTGGCTGGGACTGATGGTGACCTTCTTAGAGGCAGTACCGTATACCCAGTCTCATACCCGAATTCTCCTGAAGGAGATTCTTTTTTAATGGAATCAGAATTCCGATTCCCTGGACAATCGGATTCGGTTGAGCGAGCGGACCAGGAAGTCTCCGATGCTCAACCAGGGGAAGTCATTTCTTCCGATAGTATCCAGATTACCAATAGGGTATCGGAACTGAGAGCGATCAGATTTTGTCCGATTTACTGGATCGAGCAGCTCTAGAGCAGCCCGATTCGGATCCAATCGCATATGGCCTCTTCATCCAGAGGTTTTTCACTAGCTGTCCCTTCATTGGGACATCCCGGATGTGGATTTGTTGGCACCTTGGCTCAACAGGAAGGTGCGGAGGTTTGTAGCTCGCACCGCGATCCTCTAGCGGACGCAGCAGAAACGCTAATCGTCCCATGGGGGCAGTATCAGCTACGGCATGCCTTCCATCCTCTCAAGTTACTTCTTCGCAGGATAGAGGTGGAGGGAATTCCAGTTATTCTGGAAATTCTGGACTGACCTCGACGAGCCTGGTACGCCGACTTGGTGAGGCTAGTCGCGGACGCTCCTTGGAGACTTCCTCTCAGGGAGGATTTGCGGTCTCAGGGACCGATCTTCCATCTTGCTTTACAGTCGCTGGCTTAATGGCCTGGCCATTGAGACCCAGGTACTGAAGGACAAGGGAGTGTCAGCTTCAGTTATTCCTACTTCCAGTTAAAGCAAGGAAAGCGACTTCCAGCACATGGAAGTCTTATATTGCGTGGTGTGAATCTCTTGGATTTCCCCCACATACCTATTCGGTGATCCGAATCTTGGTCTGTCTGCAACAAGGGGTTGAGCAGAAACTATCCTTGAGCACGATTAAGGGTCAGGTTTTCGGCGTTAGCAATCTTCTTTTTAGAAACCTTTTGGCTAATCATTCCTTGGTGCGGAATTTCATCCAGGGGGTGCGACAGCTGGCTCCGCCAGTGCGCGCACCCTTACCGCCTGGGATCTTAATTTAGGCTCCATTCACACCTGGGCGTTTTCAGCTCCAAAAACGCTCAAAAGAAACGCTTCCAAAACGCCCAACAAGTAAAACCCCATTCATTTAAATGGCCCCTGTTCACATCTGAGCGTTTTGCAAAATGCCTGTAGCTAAAAAAAGTACATGAGCTTCTTTTTGGGCTGATTACCAGCGTTTTTGATAGATGTCAATGAAAAACGCCTGAAAAAATCGCGGTAAAAAACGCTACGCTCAAGTGTGAATGCAGCCTTAGTGTGGTCGGTTCTTCAGAAACTTCTCTTTGAAGATATCAGGGAGATTCCCTTGCTTACATTATCCCAGAAGGTGGCCTTCTTGGTGCCCATTACTTCTGTACGCAGGGTGTCAGAACTGGCCGCATTATCCTGTCGTTCCCCAGATCTGGTGGTTCATAGGGATAAGGTGGTTCTTCTTCCGAATCCATCCTTCCTTCCTAAAGTGGTTTTCGTAAGACGGACTCACTTTTGTGATCACGGATAGCCCTTGAAGGGGATTGCCTGTGTCTGCCGCGACCATATCTAGATGGATCAGTCAGACGGTGGTACAGGCTTATTCTATTAAGGGTCGGAATCCTCCGTCTCCTGTTAGGGTGCACTTCACTCGAGCGCTCAGTACTTCCTGGGCCTATCGCCATCAGGCGTCAGTGGTCTAGGTATGTAAGGCGACCACCTGGTCGTCGGTACATACCTTTACAAAATTTTATAAGATTGATGTGATGGCATCGGCGGATGCCTCATTTGGCCGCAAGGTTTTGCAGGCCGCAATTTGAGGAGACCGGTGGTCTACCTCGAGGGTTTTTTTCTGTTGAAAAATTTCTGTTGAGTCTCATCACTGAGGATGAGCATGGTAAACTCTAGTTGGCACCGGTTGGGCCTTCTAGATTGGATTTGATTTCCATTTTTCCCACCCCTCATTTGTGGTACTGCTTTGGGACGTCCCGAGGGTGTTGAATCACCGAGGAGTACGTCTGTATTTTCTCTGTCGCTCATTGACAGACGTAGTCTTCTTGATTCACAAGAACTGGGTTATGTTGTCTCCGCAGGAGTAGGACTAGGCAGAAAAGAAAAAACGTTCTGGCTCCACCCTAGGGGCAGTCCCAGAGGGTATATCCTCCCTCTGCTACAAGGCATCAGTTTTTTTCTGTCTTGTCAGGAGTAAGGACCTAAGTTCCTTGCTGGGATCTCTGGTCCTGGCAAGATTTTTTTTTTTTTTAGAAAAAATATATTTTAGGTAGTTTTTCTCCAGTGTTTTTTCCTGTGAGATCTTCAAGCAAATACGCCGGACTGGGCGACACTAGTGGTCACCCCAGCCGGCCTACGAGCGCGCGCAGACCATTGCATTGCGCTTGGTCGGCCGCGACACATTCAAGTAAGTATGCGGGGCCGGGCGACGGGCTGGATGTTGAGATCCAGTGGTCACCCCGGTTTCTGCCTACGAGCGCGTGCAGACCAGAGCTCCGCGCTGGGTCGGCCGCGACGGAGTCCCATTGGAGGGACTGACCTTGCGAGTTAAGTCTCGCTTGGACGCCAGGAACCAGAGAGTCGAGGCGTCCGGAGTGGTCCACAACCCCCCACCCCGGTGGAGAGGGTATTGTGAAGAGAGGGTGCCTGTCGGTTAGGTATGGTGAGTAAACGTTCCCTTTTTTCCTCGTTATGAGGCAGTATGAATTATGGGCCCCTCCATACATGGTCAGTATCTGTCTGACACTAAAAGTTCCCCTTGTAAATACAGCATGTGTTTGGTGGGAAGTGGACTTGGTATAATCCTACCTTAATTGTAGTGTACCTCCTGCAGATCGATAAACCGCCATTTAGCAGAGATGCAGGTGGATGTGCTGGGAAAAACGATTTCGGCAGTCCGCCGCCATTTTGCCGTAGACCGGGTGCATGAATGTCCTCAGGTCACGCCGGCCGCCATGTTTTTGGAGTCGAATGTCTCCTGTATGGGGGCGGCCATGTTTGATGAGCCCAGCTACCTCGTGGAGAGCTGGGAACGCCGGAAGGCGTACACAGGGGGCGGAGCCACGTCCTTCTACCCGGGAAAACGAACACAGCTCTTTCCAGTCTGTAAAAGACAGACGCTGACTGCAGTTGGTTGGAAACTTCTCTGCATCGGGTGGTGAGCCTTGAGGGTCCCTCTCTCTCTCTGTGGGGATCGAGAAGCAGGTACTCTGAGGGGCGCTATTGCGCTAGGGAGATACACATAAAAAAAAAAAAGAGGTATTTTTTATTTAAAAAAAAAAAAGTTGTTTTTTCTGGCAGAGGCAATCATTGTCAGCTATTATGGAAACTTTTGTGTCCCGGGTGGAAGTGGCTTGTCAGGGACAGGGCGCAAGAAAGCGACCCCCGCCTAACCCCTTATTATCTGAAACTTCGGATTCAGAATCTGAGCCTATTTCTGCAGTTGCAGGTACTTCATCTGGGATTGGTGTCTCGGGTACTGTCTCTTCAGACAGTGAGGAGGATGTTTCGGCATCAGCCATAGCCCGAGAGGAAGCGTTGGTAAACGCACTCATTGTATCTGTTCAAGAAACCTTAAGATTACAGGGTATTCCGTCGGAAATAGCTGAAACTGAAATCCCCTTTGGGACTAAAAAACGCATCAAAGTAGCGAAGGTTTTTCCATTGCCCAAATGTTTTGGCAATCCAATCAAAGAAGAATGGAGTCTGCCAAAACGCACTTCTATTTCTAAAAGCATTAACAGGCGTTATCTGTTTGAGGAAACCCTCATTAAGAAATGGACAGAACAACCCGTGGTGGATTCACCAATTGCTAGATTGAATAAAGCCACGGTTATTCCTTTAGAAGACGCTCCGTCTTTTAAAGATCCAGTGGATTGCAAGATAGTAGCTATGTCTCGCACCATGTTTTCCTTGATTGGATCAGCTTTCAGACCAATAATTGCTATTGGACTGGTTTCGCAGACTGTAACTGAATGGACCAAGTGGTTACGCCGGGACTTAGAAGAAGTCCCTCAGGCGGTATCAGATTTGTTGGAACAAATGATACAGGGGTTACAGTTTGTGTGTGATGCGGCGTTAGACGCCACTCCATTATTGGCGTGAGCATCAGTTTCAGCAGTGGTTCTCAGGCGTACACTGTGGCTAAAAGGTTGGTTAGCCGACCAAGGTTCCAAAAAAGCATTGGCTAATATCCCCTTTTTAGGAGAGCGTCTATTTGGAGCCAACTTAGATGAGATCATTAAGGATCTCACGGGAGGAAAGAGCACCTTTTTACCGCAAAATGTTAAAGGTAAAGGACCTCGTCAAAGACGAGGGCCTTCTTTCTCTGCTCACAAAAAGTTTTTTCGTCCCGCGGGTGAAAAAATTAAGTCCTCCAAAGCTCCTTCAGGAGGCTTCAGGGGACGTTGGTCGGGCAAGCAAAAGCCCGCCCCCTCCAGACCTGAAGATAAATCGTCCAAAGCCTGAAGGTGCGCCCCTACCCATAACTGGGGTGGGGGGACGTCTTCGCCGGTTCCCGGATCCATGGCTTTCCAGAATCCCGGACAAGTGGGTTTGCGAAGTCATAAGGTCAGGGTACAAGATCGAGTTTCGATCTCTCCCACTGGCGCGATTCTTCCCTTCCAATATCTGACTATCCCCGGATCGTCTAGAAGATCTGCGGAGAGCAGTCACGGATTTACTACAAGGAGTGGTAGTCCACGTTCCTTGGACAGAACGTTTTCAGGGGTTTTATTCAAACCTATTTACAATACCCAGGAAAGAGGGCAAAGTGCGTCCAATTCTGGACTTAAGGGCACTCAATTCCTTTCTCAACAAGAAAATTCAAGATGGAATCCATTCGCACAGTAGCAGCCTTCCTGCATCCAGGGGATGTCCTAGCGTCCATAGACATCAAGGACGCCTATCTTCACATTCCCATTTTCGCAGGACATCAGCGGTTTCTACGCTTTTCCGTAGAAGAGAACCACTATCAGTTTGTGGCGTTACCTTTCGGTCTCGCCACGGCTCCTCGGGTCTTCACGAAGGTGTTGGTCCCAATGTTGGCACTACTGCGCCAAAGAGGCATATCGATTCTAGGTTACCTAGACGATCTCCTGCTTCATGCAGAGTCTCCTCAGACCCTGCTACAAAACATAGAAATTACTATAATTTCTTTACAGGAATTCGGGTGGCTGGTGAACCAGCAAAAGTCATTTCTGGTTCCCACCCAGAGGCTCGAATATCTGGGTCTAATTCTAGACACAGTCAGGACAAGAGTTTTTCTTCCGGTAGGGAAACTCCGGAAGATTCAATCAGCAGTCCAGTTGTTACTATCCAACAGCTGGTCTTCCCTTCGGACTTGCATGAGGGTTCTGGGGTTGATGGTGGCTTCCTTCGAAGCAGTCCCATTTGCCCAGTCCCATACCCGAATTCTTCAGCAAGAGATTCTTCTCAGATGGAATCGGAATCCGGAATCCCTGGACAATCGGATCCGATTGAGCAAACAGACCAGAGAGTCTCTGGTCTGGTGGCTTCGGTCTCCGATGCTCAGCCAGGGAAAGTCATTTCTGCCAATATATTGGACGATAGTGACCACGGATGCCAGTCTGTCCGGATGGGGAGGAATTCTCGGTCAGTTATCTGTCCAGGGACTTTGGTCCCCGGAAGAATCCAGGTTGCCGATAAATGTATTGGAACTGAGAGCGATCAGACTTTGTCTGATTCACTGGACCGAGCAGCTCCAGGGCAGCCCGGTTAGGATCCAGTCGGACAACGCCACGGCCGTGGCTTATGTCAATCACCAGGGGGGCACCAAGAGTGTCCGAGCGGCCAAGGAAGTGGCTTGCATTCTTCGCTGGGCGGAACGATTTGTTCCAGCGATCTCTGCAGTGTTCATTCCGGGGGTGGAAAATTGGCAGGCAGATTTTCTCAGCCGTCAGACTCTGGATCAGGGGGAATGGTCCCTCCATCCAGAAGTCTTCCACCAGTTGTGCCTACGTTGGGGCACCCCGGATGTGGATCTGTTGGCATCACCATTCAACAGGAAAGTACAGAGATTCGTGGCTTGCTCCCGCGATCCTCTAGCAGAGACCGCAGACGCACTGATCGCCCCGTGGGGGCAATACCAGCTAATGTATGCCTTCCCTCCTCTCGGGTTACTGCCAAGACTTCTTCGCAGGATAGAGGAGGAAGGAATTCCAGTAATCCTGGTAGCTCCGGACTGGCCTCGCCGAGCGTGGTACGCCGACTTGGTCAGACTGGTGGCGGACGTCCCGTGGAGACTTCCTCTCAGGGAGGACCTACTGTCTCAGGGACCGATCTTCCATCCTGCTTTACGATCGCTGGCTTTAACGGCCTGGCTATTGAGACCCAGGTGCTGAAGGACAAGGGATTGTCAGCTTCAGTTATTCCTACTCTAGTTAAAGCAAGGAAAGCGACTTCCAGAAAGATTTATCATCGCACATGGAAGTTCTACATTGCATGGTGTGAACCTCTGGGGTTCCGTCCACGGTCTTATTCGGTTAGTCGAATATTAGCTTTTCTGCAACAAGGGGTTGAGCAGAAACTGGCCTTGAGTACTATCAAGGGTCAGGTCTCAGCATTAGCTATCTTCTTTCAGAAGCCTTTGGCTACTCATTCCTTGGTGCGGAATTTCATCCAGGGGGTGCGACATCTGGCTCCGCCAGTGCGTGCGCCGTTGCCACCCTGGGATCTTAATTTAGTATTGTCGGTTCTTCAGAAACCTCCCTTTGAAGATATTAGGGAGATTCCTCTACCTACGTTGTCCCAGAAGGTGGCCTTCTTGGTGGCTATCACTTCTGCACGCAGGGTGTCAGAACTGGCCGCATTATCTTGTCGTTCCCCATATCTGGTGGTTCATAGAGATAAGGTGGTTCTTCGTCCGAATCCATCCTTCCTACCAAAAGTGGTTTCAGAATTTCATCTGAATGAAGAAATTGTATTACCTTCCCTGTGTCCTAAGCCCAGTCATCCTCGGGAGTTTGCTTTGCACTCCTTGGATGTGGTCCGGGCGATCAGGGTATACTTGAAAACGACAGACTCATTTCGCAAGACGGATTCACTTTTTGTGGTCCCGGATGGACCCAAAAAGGGGTTGCCTGCATCTGCCGCGACTATTTCCAAATGGATCAGACAGACGGTGGTACAGGCTTATTTGATTAAGGGTCAGGAGCCCCCGTTCCCTGTTAAGGCGCACTCCACTCGGGCACTTAGTGCGTCATGGGCCTTTCGCCATCAAGCGTCAGTGGTCCAGGTGTGCAAGGCGGCTACCTGGTAGTCGGTGCATACCTTTACAAAACATTATAAAGTTGATGTAATGGCATCGTCTGATGCCTCGTTTGGCCGCAAGGTTTTGCAGGCCGCCATTTGAGGAGACCAGTGGTCTAGCTCGAGGGTTTTTTTCCGTTGAAATTTTTATTTGAGTCTCATTCTTTGTTTATAATGAGCCTTTAAAACTTCTAGTTTGGCACCGGTTGGGCCTTCTAGATTGGATTTTGATTTCTGTCAATCCCACCCCTCATTTGTGGCACTGCTTCTGGATGTCCCAGTTCTTGTGAATCAAGAAGACTACGTCTGTCAATGAGCGACAGAGAAAATCGGATTTTTGTAAGATCTTACCGTAAAATCCTTTTCTCTTAGCTCATTGACAGACGTAGTACCCGCCCCTCTATCATTGAGTTGGGTTGGGTTAAATTCTCTGTTGCTGCTTTGTGACAGAACTGATGCCTTGTAGCAGAGAGAGGGAGGATATACCCTCTGGGACTGCCCCTAGGGTGGAGCCAGAACGTTTTTTTCTTTTCTGCCTAGTCCTACTCCTGCGGAGACAACATAACCCAGTTCTTGTGAATCAAGAAGACTACGTCTGTCAATGAGCTAAGAGAAAAGGATTTTACGGTAAGATCTTACAAAAATCCGATTTTTGTAAAATCTTACCGTAAAATCCTTTTCTCTTAGCTCATTGACAGACGTAGTACCCGCCCCTCTGTTTTTAAGTTGGGTTGGGTTCAATTCTCTAAACACTGCTTTGTGACATAACTGATTTGCTAGAGCAGGAAGTGAGAGGATATACCCTCTGGGACTGCCCCTAGGGTGTGGCCAGAACGTTTTCTTTCCTGTCTAGTCCTACTCCTGTAGAGGGCAGCATAACCCGAGGGTGTTGTATCACTGAGGACTACGTCTGTCAATGAGCTAAGAGAAAAGGATTTTACAGTAAGATTTTACAAAAATCCGTTTTTATGGTAAGTCAAAAATCCAGTTATCGTACTACACCATGAGCCTTTTCTTTTTATTTAAACTCCCTCTCTGTATTTGATATCATCAGATCTCCATGCTTTCCAAGATCATGAGCTCCATGGATACATACCTTATTGCTGTCCTATAACTTAGACAGCATTGGGCTCTGGTGAGTTTGAAATTTACCTAATACGGTGGAGGCTATTGGGCTCTGGTGAGCTTGAAATGTACCTAATACGGTGGAGGCTATAGCTGCACGTGTGACCATAATGTCTTATAACTGCACTGGGACACTTTAAACTAGTATCTGAATGAGCTTTCATCAAACTTTTTTGAGCTTTCATCAAACTTTTTTTCAGCTGTTTAAGTGTATTTTATATCCCATTATTGGGATACTATACAGTGCCTTGCGAAAGTATTCGGCCCCTTGTACTTTGTGACCTTTTGCCACATTTCAGGCTTCAAACATAAAGATATAAAACTAATTTTTTTGTGAAGAATCAACAAGTGGGACACAATCGTGAAGTGGATATTTCAAACTTTAACAAACTGAAAAATTGGGCGTGCAAAATTATTCAGCCCTTTTACTTTCAGTGCAGCAAACTCTCTCCAGAAGTTCAGTCAGGATCTCTGAATGATCCAATGTTGACCTAAATGACTAATTATGATAAAAATAATCCAACTGTGTAATCAAGTCTCCGTATAAATGCACCTGCACTGTGATAGTCTCAGAGGTCCGTTTAAAGCACAGAGAGCATCATGAAGAACAAGGAACACACCAGGCAGGTCCGAGAAACTGTTGTGGAGAAGTTTAAAGCCGGATTTGGATACAAAAAGATTTCCCAAGCTTTAAACATCCCAAGGAGCACTGTTCAAGCGATAATATTGAAATGGAAGGAGTTTCAGACCACTGCAAATCTACGAAGACCTGGCCGTCCCTCTAAACTTTCAGCTCATACAAGGAGAAGACTGATCAGAGATGCAGCCAAGAGGCCCATCATCACTCTGGATGAACTGCAGAGATCTACAGCTGAGGTGGGAAACTCTGTCCATAGGACAACAATCAGTCGTATACTGCACAAATCTGGACTTTATGGAAGAGTGGCAAGAAGAAAGCCATTTCTTAAAGATATCCATAAAAAGTGTCGTTTAAAGTTTGCCACAAGCCACCTGGGAGACGCACCAAACATGTGGAAGAAGGTGCTCTGGTCAGATGAAACCAAAATCAAACTTTTTGGCAACAATGCAAAACGTTATGTTTGGCGTAAAAGCAACACAGCTCATCACCCTGAAAACACCATCCCCACTGTCAAACATGGTGGTGGCAGCATCATGGTTTGGGCCTGCTTTTCTTCAGCAGGGACAGGGAAGATGGTTAAAATTGATGGGAAGATGGATGGAGCCAAATACAGGACCATTCTGGAAGAAAACCTGATGGAGTCTGCAAAAGACCTGAGACTGGGACGGAGATTTGTCTTCCAACAAGACAATGATCCAAAACAAAGCAAAATCTACACTGGAATGGTTCACAAACATATCCAGGTGTTAGAATGGCCAAGTCAAAGTCCAGACCTGAATCCAATCGAGAATCTGTGAAAAGAACTGAAAACTGCTGTTCACAAACGCTCTCCAGCCAACCTCACTGAGCTCGAGCTGTTTTGCAAGGAGGAATGGGCAAACATTTCAGTCTCTCGATGTGCAAAACTGATAGAGACATACCCCAAGCGACTTACAGCCGTAATCGCAGCAAAAGGTGGCGCTACAAAGTATTAACTTAAGGGGGCTGAATAATTTTGCACTCCCAATTTTTCAGTTTTTTATTTGTTATATCCAATAAATTACGTTCCACTGCATGATTGTGTCCCACTTGTTGATTTTTCTCAAAGTACAGTTTTATATCTTTGAAGCCTGAAATGTGGCAAAAGGTCACAAAGTTCAAGGGGGCCAAATACTTTCGCAAGGCACTGTATATATTGTGCACTTTAATGTTTTGTACTTTTTGTCTTTTTGAGCGCTGCAATATTTGTGTTCCTGAAGTTTCACTACTTGAGTGGCTGATGTAGATACATGGCTGTGTATGGGCCATTTCCTTTCAATGTACTGAAGTTTAGTTTTTTTTTTTTTTCTCACAGATATGGCTGTAGCTGGTTGGCCACTGTATGACTGGTTGTTCTGGGCTTTTTTTTTTTGCAGCATGTGTGGAAGTGGGGCCTTAAAGAGGTCTACATGTGTTTAGCCTACTGTTGGCTTTCTAGCATATTCAAATTGATTCCTGGCTGCTGTAGACAGGACTGTGTTGCCACAATGCAGAGTTTAGGAGATATTTACTCTTTGGCAGCTGGTTACATCACTCGCACATGTGCTCTGAAGGAACAGAGAATACCTGTGCTGTTCCTTCAGAGCGCTGTGCCGTGGGTGTGATGTCATTGTGGCTCGCCCATTCAAGCTGCCAGGGCCTGTGGAGATGGAAGCCCTGTCAGCGGTGATGGCACACTGCTGGATGGCTTTGTTCTAAAGCAGGAAAAAGCTTTACCATGCCTATGGGGCAGTCCCAGGGAGTTTACTCACACGTCCTGCTATAGGCATTCAATTTTTTTCTGCCTAGTCAGGACCTAATTCTTTACTGGGATTTCTGGTCCTAGCATTTTTGTCTTTTTCTTTTTAACTTCTGTTCCTGTGAAAACTACAAAGGAAAAATTCAAACAATCAACTGCTGCACTGGGCGATGGACTGGCTATTCTATATCCTTATGGTTTTCCCAGTCCAGCCATCGAGTGCGACCCAACCTTCGCTCCGCGCTAGGTCAGCCATGAGACCGCCTCGCTGGACGGGGGCTGGCCAGCGGGTTAAAACTCCTCGCGAGGACGCATAGATCTGGTCACGACCTGAGTTTCAGCGTGCCTGTGCCCTGCAGCATCCCCATTCCGATGGTAAGGTGGTCTCTCTGGAGTGGTGGCCATCCGGTTTCCTTGGTGTGGTAAGTACTGTCCCCTCTGGGGCCTGGGCCTGGACGATCGATCCGGGGGGAGAAGGAGAGTCACCTGTCACTTCCAGGGCCCCCCTTCCTGTTGATCCGCCATTTTCTTGTAGCCCATGTGCTGAGCAAGATCGGCACATGGGCTACAAGAAAATGGGGTACACCCAACGGTCATTTTGCAGTGGATTCCTACTGGCAGCCATGTTCTTGGAGTCTCTAGAGGTGTATTTTTGGTGGTGGAGCTCCATGCCCTAGTGCTTATACTCAAGGTTTTTTCTGCTGATCGAGATTGCAGCAGACATGTGCTGTACAGACATTCCAGCCCTTCCTGGTGCATCTCTGGTGTGGGTGGTATCTCTCTGCTGGGGGTCTTCAGTGCATTCTGCCTGACCTTTTGGGGGTGCTATAGCATGGTGGGACGTTCTAAAAAAAAAAAAAAAAACTCTGCAGAACTTTCTTCCTCACCTTGAACCCCTCCGGATGCCAGCTAGCCATAGATGCGCTGTCGGCAGTCTTGAAATCCTTTGTGTCCTGGGTGGAGGTGCCAAAAACGCCCCCCACCTACCCCTGCCTCATCTGATGTATTAGATTCTGAATCTGATTCAGCAGATGTGGGTCTCCCAGCTGCGTCTACTACCTCGCGCCCTGCCTCCTCTGATAGTGAGGATGACACCTCTCCCTCCGCCACCGTGCAAGAAAATGCGCTTGTGGAAGCACTGGTTGTTTCCGTGCATGGGACCCTAAAAAGGGAGGATGCAGCTACATCTGAGGCGCAGGTTATGTTTGGCACTCACAAGCCATCCAGAGCGGCAAAGGTTTTACCCCTTCCCGTGTATTTTGACAACATGGTCAAAAAAATAGGACCACCCAAAGTGTCCCACTGGGTTGCCTAAGCGGATTGCTAGATGCTACCCCTTTGAGGAGTCCTTAATTAAAAAGTGGATCGCCACCTACAGTGGACCCTCCGGTCTCCAGACTGAATAAAGCTACCATGGCCCGCAATATGTACTCCTTGGAGGGATCTGCACTAAGACCAGTGTTTTACTATTGCCGTGTGTCACAAACCTTGACTTAATGTTACTATGCCGTGACCTGGAGGGGGTACACCCCCCCCCCCCGCTGTGGAGCTGACGGACCAGTTGCTGCAGGGGCTGCAATTTTTGTCTTTGATATTGGCCTGACTGGTGGTCCTCCGGCATATGCTTAGACTAAAATGCTGGTCTGTGGATCAGACCTTAAAGAATGCCTTGACGATCGCCTGTTTGGGGCTACCCTTGATGACATCATCAAAGGTCTTACAGGGGGTAAGAGTACCTTTCTCCCACAGGCTAACAAGGGTAAGGACGTTCATTGTAGATGGGGGAGGTCCCCCTCTTTTTCAGCACACAAACCGTTTTTTCATGCCTCAGTGACAAGTGATAAAGGATCAAAATCCTTCAAGGCCTCCTTGGGTGGCTCAAAGCAACCCTGGTCTGACAAACAGAAATCTGGTTTCTCAAGAGCTGTGAATAAGACCTATTCGGCCCAAAAGTGCACCCTCACCGGTATCTGGGGGGGGGGCGGACTTTTTTTTTTGCTGGTTCCTGGCCCTGTGGATATCCCGTATACAAGACAAGTGGGTTCATGAGGTGCTATGGTCCGGTTAAAAGATCGAGTTTTGACCTGTCCTGCCAGTAAGGTTTTCCCTTCCAATGTATGACCCCGGTCCCCGGATCGCTTACAGGCTCTTTGGGGCAGTACAGCACCTGTTGGAACCGGAACTATTACTCCCTGTGTCTTCAGAACGGTTTCAGGGCTTTTACTCAAACCTTTTTACGGTCCCCAGGAAGAATGGCAAGGTGTGTCCAATTCTGGACCTAAAGTCGCTGAATTACTTTGTTTGAGTTCAGAAATTCGAGATGGAATCCATTCGCATGGTGGTGGCTTTCCTACATTGGGGATTTCCTGGCCTCCATAGACATCAAAGATGCCTACCTTCCTGCTTTGCAGGAACACAGGATTAATGCCCTCCATACTGACACAATGATGATCTGCCTGGTTTACATAGGCAGACTGCCATTCTTCTGTACTAAAGGATCAGCGGGTGCTGGTGGACATCGGGTCCACGCCAATCGGCGAGTTCACTGCGCCAGCCAATAATGCAGATAGTTCTATGTGGCAAAGAAGCCATATCTGAACTTGATCCAGAAATGCTGACGACTTCTTCTCTGGGACTCAACTCATTTAAAATGGTCTGTAGCAAAGTGGAAAACTTCTGCGGTCAGGTAAATCTAAATTTGTCATTCTTTTTGGCAATCATGGGCACCGCCTCCTCCAGACTAAAGAGGAGAGAGACCTTACAGCTTGTTATAAGTGCTCAGTGCAAAAGCCTGCATCTCTGATGGTATGGGTTGTATTAATGTGTATGAAATGAACACAATCAATACTGAAAGATAGAGCCAGGGTTTTGAGCAGCCTATGCTCCCATCCAGACAATGTCTTTTTCAGAAAGAGCCTGGCATATTTCAGCAGGACAATGCGAAACTGCACACTGCATCTATGGCAGCAGCATGGCTTTATAGTAGAAAAGTCCCAGCTGCTTAACTGTATGTCTGATTATTTGCCATGCTTGTAATACAATCAAACATAAATTACAAAAAATATTCTAGCAAATATAATCCAGAAAGTAAGTAAAGAGTGCTCAATCATAACATATAGGGGGAAATCAAATCCGAAAAGCCCACATAGTATGAAATTCTATACAAAGGGAAATACAGTGCCTTGCGAAAGTATTCGGCCCCCTTGAACTTTGCAACCTTTTGCCACATTTCTGGCTTCAAACATAAAGATATAAAACTGTAATTGTTTGTGAAGAATCAACAAGTGGGACACAATCATGAAGTGGAACGAAATTTATTGGATATTTCAACCTTTGTTAAAAAACTGAAAAATTGGGCGTGCAAAATTATTCAGCCCCCTTAAGTTAATACTTTGTAGCGCCACCTTTTGCTGCGATTACAGCTGTAAGTCGCTCGGGGTATTTCTCTATCAGTTTTGCACATCGAGAGACTGAAATTTTTGCCCATTCCTCCTTGCAAAACAGCTCGAGCTCAGTGAGGTTGGATGGAGAGCGTTTGTGAACAGCACTTTTCAGTTCTTTCCACAGATTCTCGATTGGATTCAGGTCTGGACTTTGACTTGGCCATTCTAACACCTGGATATGTTTATTTGTGAACCATTCCAGTGTAGATTTTGCTTTGTTTTGGATCATTGTCTTATTGGAAGACAAATCTCTGTCCCAGTCTCAGGTCTTTTGCAGACTCCATCAGGTTTTCTTCCAGAATGGTCATGTATTTGGCTCCATCCATCTTCCCATCAATTTTAACCATCTTCCCTGTCCCTGCTGAAGAAAAGCAGGCCCAAACCATGATTCTGCCACCACCATGTTTGACAGTGGGGATGGTGTGTTCAGGGTGATGAGCTGTGTTGCTTTTACGCCAAACATAACGTTTTGCATTGTTGCCAAAAAGTTTGGTTTCATCTGAGCAGAGCACCTTCTTCCACATGTTTGGTGTGTCTCCCAGGTGGCTTGTGCCAAACTATATAGGACACTTTTTTATGGATATCTTTAAGAAATGGCTTTCTTCTTGCCACTCTTCCATAAAGGCCAGATTTGTGCAGTATACGACTGATTGTTGTCCTATGGACAGAGTCTCCCACCTCAGCTGTAGATCTCTGCAGTTCATCCAGAGTGATGATGGGCCTCTTGGCTGCATCTCTGATCAGTCTTCTCCTTGTATGAGCTGAAAGTTTAGAGGGACGGCCAGGTCTTCGTAGATTTGTAGTGGTCTGATACTCCTTCCATTTCAATATTATCGCTTGAACAGTGCTCCTTGGGATGTTTAAAGCTTGAGAAATCTTTTTGTATTCAAATCCGGCTTTAAACTTCTCCACAACAGTATCTCGGACCTGTCCGGTGTGTTCCTTGTTCTTCATGATGCTCTCTGTGCTTTAAACGGACCTCTGCGACTATCACAGTACAGGTGCATTTATACGGAGACTTGATTACACACAGGTGGATTCTATTTATCATCATTTGTCATTTAGGTCAACATTGGATCATTAAGAGATCCTCACTGAACTTCTGGAGAGAGAGTTTGCTGCACTGAAAGTAAAGGGGATGAATAATTTTGCACGCCCAATTTTTCAGTTTTTTTATTTGTTAAAGTTTGAAATATCCAATAAATTTCTTTCCACTTCTTCATGATTGTGTCCCACTTGTTGATTCTTCACAAAAAAATTAGTTTTATATCTTTTATGTTTGAAGCCTGAAATGTGGCAAAAGGTTGCAAAGTTCAAGGGGGCTGAATACTTCTGCAAGGCACTGTACTAGTCACAAGGTAAGTCATAAAAAAAAAAAAACCTGTGAATAAAAGAATACCAGTGCCAGGATCCGATCCAACCAACTCATGGCTTTGGCCTGCCTGCAGTCCAGACTTTTCACCAATGGAAAATATTTGGTTCTTCCTGAAACGAAAATACGACAGCAAAAGACCCAGGACTGTTGATCAGTTAGAACCCTATATCAGGCACGAATGGGGACAACAGTCCTCTCCCAAAACTCCAGCAACTGGTCTCCTCAGTTCCCAGATATTTACAGAGTGTTGGTAAAAGAAGAGAGGATTCCACACTGTGGCAAACATGTCCCTGTCCCAGTTTTTTTGAGAGGTGACACTTGAATCAATTTCAAAATCACATTTTCTAAGTTTTTAAACATATGATTTCTTTTATTTTCTATTGTGAATAAAATATGGGTTCATGAAATTTGCAAATCATTGTATTCTGTTTTTCCTGGAGAAAAAAAATATGTAATGTGTATATAGTTTCTCTCTCCCCCAAATATACATAATATTAACCTCTTCAGCCCTGGAAGGTTTACTCCACTTCATGACAAAGCCATTTTTCAGAAATATGGTACTGCGCTTTTTTAACTGACAATTGCACGGTTGTGCGACGCTGCACCTAAATAAATATTTTTGGTTCCCCCCCCTTAAACAGAGCTTTCTTTTGGTGATATTTGATTACCTCCTGCAGATTTTATTTTTTGTGCTATAAACATGAATAGGATGACCATTTTGGGAAAAAAAAAAAAAATAATAATTTTTAATTTATGCTATAACACCCAATAAAAAAATGTAAAAAATCAAGTTCTTCATCAATTTGGGCCTATATGTATTCTGCTACATGTTTTTGGTTAAAAACAAAATCCCAATAAGCGTATATTGATTGGTATGCGCACAAGTTATAACATTTACAAACTATAGGATATGTTTTTTTTTTTTTTTCTTCTTCTTGTTTTTACTAGTAATGGCGGCAATCAGCGATATTTTTCTAAATTTTTTTTATTAGTTTTTTTTTAAAGCGGGTTGCCGCGGACAGATTGGACACTAAGTGACATTCTTTGGGGACCAGAGACGCCAATACTGTGATTAGTTCTAAAAAAAACGCACGGTCACTGTACTAATGACACTGGCAGGGAAGGGGGTTAACATCAGGGGCAGTCAAAGGGTTAAATGTGCGCAGTCGGAAAGTGGTTAACATGCAACATGGTGCCAAGCAGACACCATTCCAAAATGGCCCCCTTCCTGATAGGGCTACCTTCCCCTGCAGCAGTAAGGATTTGATATTGGCAAGGTTGTGAGAGGATCTGCCCGCACAGCTGTATCAATTATGCACAGAGATCTGCAAACAAACTAGTCCCATCTTCCACCTAGGCAGCGATGGAGCACAACTACGGTGATCTCCCTCTCCCCCCCCACACTTTTAGTTCTTTGACACTTCAGAAGTCTTCAGCTCCCCAATTGAAAGTCAACACCTCTTTTACAGACAGAGCTGGAGAAAAAAAAAAATTCTGCAAGAGCCTGGTATGACATTGTAATCCACTGATCATGGTTGTAATGCTTTGCAGGCTCGACTACAAAAATTAAAGGATAAGTCCAATCAAAATCTAATGCTAAACCTGCTCTTTGTCACATTCACATTTGTCAGACTATTCTATTGAACCCTGTAAAGCAAACATCGTTGATAAAGGGACAAAGGGTGTAGTCTCCTGGCCAGGTTGTAAACCACAGAGGCACTTTGAAAGGTCTTTGTCTGGGTAGTCATTTACTTTTGAAGTGTGAACAGTTCGCTATGGCACAATCCTAGGCGTAGGCACAGTCCCTTTGTCTCAAAAGTAAGACATCTTGGGTTTCACCAAAGCCCCCCCCCCCCCAATGGAGCTTTTAAAAGAAAAATAATAAAGAGTTATTGTAAAAAAAAAATACATTGTAAAGAAGTAATAATAAAAATGAACTACTGAACACTCCTCCTACTGCCACCAACCTCTGCTCTACTGACATTGTCAATTGACACACACACACACACGAGTTTGGGGTGCTCACCCTAATGCAATAGGCTGCGTACACCTATGGACACAATCCTAATTCCAGCATAACATAAATATATTGAATTAAAGGGTTTGTGTTTGCTGGCTGGAATGCAAGGCAAAGTACAGAATGGGCAACAGCAGTAATTTACCACACTGACACAATATGGATGAAAAAGCAACATAAAATACATTGATATTGTAAAGACATCCTGTCAGCTTAGGAAAATAAGGGCAACTAACATTAAACATACAAGTTGACTCCTTTAACCCCTTCCATACCGCGCCATAATAAAATGACGGCGGCAGGAATGCTTTCTCGATCCGGGCGGCCCTCATATGATGTCCGCCCATTCTAGCTGCTAGTGCGCACCCCGATCAGGGATGAGGCTTGTCCCTCGGACAATAGAAATTGGCTGTTTACCACGTGATCGGCTGTGTCAATCACAGCCAATCACATGAGCGGCTCAAGCGCGAGCCGTTCGTTCTCTCTGCAATGCGCGCCCTTGGGGGCGCGCAGAGCAGCGATCGGGGACGAGGCTCGTCCCTCGGACAGAGCCAATCCCCGATCTTGGTAAAGAGCCAATGAAATTGGCTTTTTACCACGTGACCGGCTGTGTCCAATCACAGCCGGTCACAAATGTCAACAAAGATGAGGGTAACTCACTGTTACCAGGCTTTTCTCCTCACACACCGATCCAGTGTGAGGAGATCTGCAAACAGTGAGTTACCACAGTACTGTTACTATTACTGTGCCCTGATTGCCCCCACCAAATAAACAGGACCTGTCATCAGAGTACTGTCACCTGCCCATCTGAGTACCTGTCACCTGCCCATTAGGGTACCCGAGTACCTGTCACCTACCCATCAGAATACCCGAGTAACTTCCACCTACCCATCAGAGTACCCGAGTACCTTCCAACTGCTCATCAGAGTACCTGACGCCTGAAGTACCCGAGTACTTGCCGCCTGCTCATCAGTACCCATCACTACTCATCAGTACCTATCAGTACTGATCATCAGTACCTATCAGTACTACTCATCAGTACCTATCACCTGCCTGTCACCTGCTTATCCGAGTACCTGTTACCTGCCTATTGGAGTACCTGCCACCTGCTCATCAGTACTAGAGTACCTGTCACCTGCCCAGCAAAGTACCCGAGTACCTGTCACCCTTCATACAGCCACCATGTCCAAGTCCAAAAAGGTTTTCACTGCCGAAGAGGCCTGTCAATTATTATCCCTGACGGAAGAGAGCAGCTCACTTTCCAATGCAGAAACCCTTTCTGAATCTGGTTCAGAATTTGAGCCCTTTGAAGGCTTTATATCCGGTACTGAATCAGAGGAGGAAGAGGTTCGGCCTAAAAGACGCCACACTAAAAACCAGGCAGACACAAGCAGTGCCAATGGCGCTGGACCCCAGGAGGAAATGCCCAGTACAAGCACTGGGATTTCACACCAGCTCCAAAGAAGCAGAGCCCAAATGCAGCTTCCTGATGCCTTGGCAAACCCATTGTGGCTGCCTTCTAGCTCTGGGTCAGCTACAATCCCCCCCTTCACAGCACAGCCAGGTTTGCAGGTCAACACCCAAAATTTTGTTCTGATTGATTTTTTAAATTTATTTTTCCCTATGGAGTTCCTTCAAAACATCGTGGACCAAACAAATATTTTTGCCCAACAGTTCATAGAGAACAACCCCACCTCATATCATGCCCGTCCTTTTTAATGGAGACCCCTAACAGTAGAAGAGTTCAAAGTGTTTTTGGGCCTTACAATCAATATGGGGGTTACAAAAAAAAAACGAGCTGCATTCTTATTGGTCCACCAAACCCATCCACCATATGCCACTTTATTCAGCAGTCATGCCCAGGTCCCGCTATGATATTATAATGCGCTTCCTGCATTTTAATGATAATTCCCAGTGCCCTCCCCGAGATGATCCCAATTTTGATAAACTCTACAAAATTCGCCCCCTAATTGATTACTTTTCTGGACGGTCCCCCAAAGTTTATGTCCCTGACCAAAAGATCGCTGTGGACGAATCACTGGTCCATTTCACAGGCCGGCTGGGATTTAAGCAGTACATTCCCAGCAAGAGGGCTAAGTACGGCTTAAAACTTAAGCTCTGCGAAAGCCAAACTGGAAATGTGTACGCCTTTCGCGTGTACGAAGGCAGAGACTCCCAGCTCCAGCCCCCTGCGTGCCCAACGTACATGGGAGTAAGTGGGAAGATTGTCTGAGACCTAGCCTTCCCACTGTTGCAAAAGGGGTACCATATTTATATGGACAACTATTATACCAGTTTGCCCCTTTTCCGCCACCTGTACCTGAAGAAAACCTTGGCCTGCAGTACAGTAAGAAAAAAACGGAAGGGCTTACCGCAGAGTCTTGTCACCACTCCATTACAAATCGGGGAATCCGCAAGCCTAAGGAACGAGGAAGTAATGGCTTTGAAGTGGAGGGATAGTAAGGACATTTACCTCATGTCCACCATCCACGACAACACCTCGGTGGAAATCCGAAGACGACGTGGTCCCGAAGTACATGGGGGGGGGGGGATTTAAACGATCAAATGCTGTAGCCCTATCTCCCGACACGAAAGGCCCTCTTTTGGTACAAAAAAGTTGCAGTGTACTTTTTCCATTTGGCCATGTACAACGCATATTTTACCTATAAAAAGTCCACAGTAACACCAATCCCCTTCCTCCAGTTTATTGAAGATATTGCCACTGCCCTGATTTACCAGCAAGGATCCCCCCAGAAATCATTCGTTCTGATTGTGTCAGCAGACTTCATGAGCGCCATTTCCCTTTCCATATCCCACCATCAGAAACCGGAAGAAGACGCCAAAAAAAGTGTCGGGTGTGTAGCAAAAGAGGATTTAGGCAAGACACCAGTTTTCATTGTACCGATTGTCCCTCCCAACCTGGCCTATGCATTGGAGAATGGTTCAAAATCTATCACACTGCCCTAATCTTTTAGCCCATATTTCAATCAGACTGCCAATTTCCCTTTTTCAATTTTTGTGCTGAATATTTTCCTGCTGCCTAAACCAATCTCCCTTGTGAACCGACCCTGGCCTGTATATTGACTATGTCTCTGCCTGCCGTCTGCATTGTTTATCCGCCATGTTTCTGCCTTTCAAGTGATCTGACCCTGGACTGTTTATCGATTTATGCCTTAGCCTACCGTCTATTTCTGCCTTTTACCTGCACTGACCTCAGCCTGTTACGACCATGTTTTTTGCCTTCCACTTAGACGGATCCTTCGCCCTGCTACTGTAGTAGTGGGATTTAAAATGACACAGGGGTCTCACTTTTGTGAGGGGATTCAGAATATAGTGTTCTGATATGAGAAAAACAGTTTTTGGTTTTCTCTGGGTTTGTAAACTCGGAACAGGGTCTGGAGGCTTCAAAGCGATTCGGGTGGGAGAAGCCTCTACCCCTGTCCCCATTCTTTCCCAACCGAGGCCCTAAGCTTGATGGTCCTGCCTGCTGCCTGGACCAATACTTTGGCTGTGCTGATCATATTCCTGCCTGCACTGACCCAGGACTTTTTATAGAACATGTGCCTGTTGCCTGGACCAATACTTGGGCTGTACTGACCATATCTCTGCCTGCTGCCTGTACTAATTATGGACAGTATTCCTGCCTGCTGCATGGACAATCCTTTTTCTGCTGCTGACCTGCCTGCTACCTGGACCAATGCTTTGGCTGTGCTGAAGATATCTCTGCCTGTACTGACTATGGACAGTATTCCTGCCTGCTGCCTGGACAATCCTTTCACTGTCGCTGTCTACGTTCCTGCCTGCTGCCTGGACCACTGCACTGCTAAAACCTCAGCAGAATGTATTTTGGTATGTATTATGCTATGTGTTAGGGGCCTTCAACAATGTGATAGGTTGTCAGGAATTTATGTGTGTGATTTATGTCCCTAGCCACTTGCCAACCGGCCAATGTATATATACGTCCTCCCTTTAAACCTAAATACCGGTGTTATGGCAGCAGATAGCTGCCATAACCCTGGTATTTTTTTAAACGGTGGATGGTTGGCTTTCCGATAAGGGTGGTACCAGCGGCGGACTCGCCGCGAGATCACCCTTCCGGGATGGCGGAAGAGGTGCCCCAACTCCCGCCGCGTCCCGGTCATTTTCCCCGCTTACCGGACCCGCCGGCAGCGGGGAAAACGATCCAGTCCCGGATCCTCATGGATCAAGATTGCCCTCACTCGACTCTATGGTCTTGGAGGACCGGAGCTACGGCAAACGTCGTAGCAACCAGTTTAAAGGTCCCTTTTTTTTTTTTTCATTTTATTTTATTTCATTCCTTGTAATAGAAATAAAAATGATCAAATTTTTTTTTTTTAAACGGTGTAAAAATAATAAATAAAATAAATAGTAAAAAAAAATTAAAGCGCCCTGTCCTCGTTAGCTCGCGCGCAGAAGCGAACGCATACGGAAACCCCGCCCACATATGTAAACGTTGTTCAAACCACACATGTGAGGTAACGCCGTGATCGTTAGAGCAATCATTTGAGCCCTAGACCTCCTCTGTAACTCTAAGATGGCAGCCTGTGGAAATTTTTAAAATGTCGCCTATGGGGATTTTTAAGTACCAAAGTTTGTCGCCATTCCGTGAGCGTGTGCAATTTTGAAGCATGACATGTTGGGTATCTATTTACTCGGCATAACATTATCTTTCACATTATGGAAAAAAATTGGGCTAACTTTACTGGTTTCTTATTTTTTAATTAAAAAGAGTGAATTAAAAAAAAATTGCGTTTGGAAGACCGCTGCGCAAATACGGTGTGATAAAAAATATTGCAATAATCTCCATTGTATTCTCTAGGGTCTCTGCTAAAAAAATATATATAATGTTTGGCGGTTCTAAGTAGTTTTCTAGCAAAAACAACTGATTTTAGCTTGTAAACACCAAATGTCAAAAATAGGCCTAGGCAAGTGGCTAGGATGCATGATGTGGAGTCTCTTTATGTGGCCAGGCTGTGTAAAAGTCTCACACATGTGGTATTGCCATACTCAGGAGGAGTAGCAGAATGTATTTTGGGGTGTCATTTTTGCTATGTACATGCTATGTGTTAGAAATATCCTTTAAATTGACAACTTTGTGTAAAAAAAAAAGGTTTTAATTTTTTTCCAACTATTTCCAAAAACTTGTGGAAAAAAATGACACGTTCAAAAGACCCATAATGCCTCATAGAATATACGTTGGAGTGTTTGCTTTCCAAAATGGGGTCATGTTGTGGGCGTTTCCATTGTCTTGGTGCTCTAGGGCCTTCAGAAGTGTGATAGGTAGTCCGAAAATGATGTGTGTAATTATGCTCCTAGAACGCCTGAAGGTGCTACTTGAATGTGGAGTCTCTTTATGTGGTCAGGCTGTGTAAAAGTTTTCAAACGACCCATAATGCCTCATAGAATATATGTTGGAGTGTTTGCTTTCCAAAATGGGGTCATTTTCCATTGTATTGGTGGTCTAGGGCCTTGAAAAGTGTGATAGGTAGTAAGAAAGTTTTATGTGTATTTATGCTCCTAGAATGCCTGAAGGTGTTACTTGGATGTGGAGTCTCTTTTTGTGGCCAGGCTGTGTAAAAGTCTCGCCATACTCAGAAGTAGCAGAATGTATTTTTGGGTGTCATATTTGCTGTGTACATGCTATGTGTTAGAAATAGCTTATAAATTGACAACTTTGTGGGAAAAAAAGAAAAAAAAATGTTTTTCTTCATTTTCCCAAGAATTGTGGGAAAAAATTATGACTTCAAAAAACCCACCATGCCTCTTAATAAATACCTTGGACTGTCTACTTTACAAAAAGGGGTCATTTGGGGGGTATTTGTACTTTCCTGACAGACTCCATGGCAGCATACGTTCGGGTAGGCCCCGCCTCCTCTCCTACCCTATAGGACCCCACTCCCATAAATCTTTGCTCCTTTTCAGCATCCATGTTCCTTTTTTGTCCTCCTCAGGTTGCACATACCTGTGTGTTTCCTATCCTTCGTTTGGACGTTTTTCGGATTGTGGATTTGGTTCAACATGGTCCTGCCTCCGATAAGCCCTTGCTATTAGCCATTAGAAACTATTGTTTCTCCCTGGTGCTAGTGTGTTTTCCTGTACCTTGTGCCTCATATTTGCTGCAGAGGGGGTTGGGTGTCCTTCCTGTCCGGCTTTCGGCACTTCCTGTGTCACGATCGCCGGTGTTGTGATGTTCTGCGCATGCGCGGCTAGGTCCGAAAGCGAGGCTTGGTTAGCGCATGCGCAGTACCGTACTCAGAGGCCATTTTGCGCATGCGCAGTTGCCGTGTTTGGCGATGACGTCATTTTGGCGCTAAATTTAAACGGGAAATTGCCTCTGCAAACTGGGAATGTAATTTCTGTAGGCAGCAGGCTTTCCCGGCGTCCGGATTCCTATACTAACAGGTTAGTGTTTGATTTTTTGCTTCCCCCCCCCCCCTCCTTGGCAGCTTAAGCACAAATACCTATGTCTGTCTCCTTCTGTCTCCAGCGAATCGCTTCAGCCAGTATGGAGTCATCACCGCCCCTAAGTGATCAGCCCGCTCATGGCAGGTATTTTAGTGGGGTAACTTTTGCTGGGAGGTATCACGGATCTTATGTTTCCCGTGCTATCTTCTTATCATTGTGTTTTTAGTTCTTCCAGATGCGATCCGCAGCATAATGCCCGCAAGGAAGATCATCATTCCAAGTCGCAGCACCGGCATTCCTCGTCCAGATCGAGGCGCAAATCCCCTTCCAGCTCTAGGCACCTTGGTGAAGAGAGGTTATCCCCTTCCAAAGGCCACGGTCGCTCGGGTCAACCCCGTAAAAATAAATGCTGGGGGTGTGGTCAGCGGGTCCCAGACGGAAAGTCTCTCTGCGACCGTTGCTATACTCAAGCCGCAGGGGAAAGACAGAACTCAGATCAGCATCTGGAGTCAGTGGTAAAACGAGTTTTGAAGGACTCTTCAAAAGATTTGGGAATCTCTCACCAAAATATAACTTGTGCACAGCCACGTTCTCCAGATTTGAAATCGCAAGGCCAGGATTTTCTGGATTCTTCCCAACCAAGTCGTCCTTCCCTCCTTCTATCGGACAGTGGTTCTGATTCGGATGATCCCTGTACAGGCTTTAACTTTGGGCTAGTTCCCCCTTTGGTGAAGGCTGTAAGGGAAGCCCTTGAGTGGGAGGAGTCAACAATTCCCCCTCCAAAACAGAAAAAGTTTTTTAAACAATTGAATAAAGAACGTCTCAATTTTCCATTCCTAGGAGAACTAGGGGAAATAATCACTGAGGAGTGGGGCAAGGTGGAGAGGAAAAATTCTATGTTTTCCAAAATGGCAAAACTATATCCCTTCAAACCAGAAGAGATTAAACATCTTGAATCTCCTCCACTCGTTGATGCTGCAGTGATGAGACTCGTAAAGCATGTGACTCTCCCTCTGGAGGATACAGCCTCCTTTAAGGATCCATTGGAAAGGAGAATTGACTCTGACCTGAAGCGAGTCTATCTCACAGCAGGCATGGCCTGCAACCCAGCCTTAGCCCTAGCTGCTACTTCTAAAGCTATGGAGATCTGGTCTGAAGATATTGAGGAGACTCTCAAGAGTGTCTCTGAAGATGTCGCCAAGAGCTCTCCTATCCAAGAGTTGAAGATGGCATCCGCCTTCCTGGGGGAGGCCTCTATTGACATGATCCGTCTTTTGGCCCGTGTGATGCTATCTTCTGTCACCGCCAAACGGGCGCTTTGGCTTCGGCCTTGGGTAGCTGACGCCGCTTCAAAACAAATATGGTGTCGGATACCATTTGAGGGATCTTCCCTTTTTGGCAACAAATTGGAGAGTGCCATCTCTAAGGCCACTGGCGGTAGGTCGGGGTTCCTCCCTCAGGACAGGCGCCAAAGTAACTTCAAGAGAGCGCATCCTAGGAAGCAAAGCGCTGGCCATTCCAGAGACGCACGCAGCTACAAGCCAGGCAAAAGCTATAATAGAGGCTGGAAGTCTAGACAGTCCACCTTTCAGAAGCCATCCAAGAGTGATTCGTTTGGCGATCGGGAGGCCACTAAGTCGTTTTGAGGGTGGGCCCGCTCAGGCATGCCACGTAGGGGCCCATCTGTTCCACTTTCGGCATGTCTGGGCGGCCTCAGTTCGGGACGCTTGGGTGGTCGACACAGTTTCGGTCGGTCAATTTTGGACTTTCAGTCGCTCCCCGAGGCTCAGGTTTGTTCCAACCTCCATCCCTGCCTCAGAAGAAAAGAGACAGATTCTGTTCTCTTACATAGAGTCTCAGCTACTCCAGGGTGCAGCGGTTCCCGTTCCAGACTTCGAAAGGGGTCAAGGAATCTACTCCCCTCTGTTTATGGTACAGAAGAAGAACGGCTCTTGGAGACCCGTCATAGACTTGACACATCTAAATCGGTATATTCTCAGAGAAAGGTTCAAGATGGAGTCTCTTCAAACAATCCAACTCTCAGTACAGCCAAAAGACTGGCTGATATCTATCGACCTGAAAGACGCGTACTTTCATGTTCCCATCGCAAGAAACCTTCAGCGATTTCTTCGCTTCTCCATAGGAGAAAGTCACTTCCAGTTTTTGTCTTCCCTATGGACTCTCCCCGTCGCCTCGCACATTCTCAAAAGTCTTGCTGGCAGTGGTGGCATTGATCAGAGTGGAAGGCATCAGATTGTATCATTACCTGGACGATCTGCTCCTCTTATCTCAGGACAAGTCTCAGCTCCTCAGACACAGAGACCGTGTCATCGAGGTCCTTCAAGAGTTCGGTTGGATCCTGAACCTCGAAAAAAGCCATCTGGTTCCCACCCAATCTCTCATCTTTCTGGGAGCTTTGTTCAACACAGAGAAGAATACTATTTCTCTTCCAGTGGAGAAAATTCCAGTGATCAGGGAGAGGATCTCTCTAGCCCTCTCCTCCTCTCATCTCACGGCTCGTCAATGTCTGAAAGTGATCGGGACTCTAGTAGCGACAGTTCCCAGGGTAAAGTGGGCTCTCTGGAAGCTGAGACCATTCCAGAGAGGCTTTCTCCAGCAATGGCAGTCAGACGATCTGTCCCAACGGATTGCATTGACGGCAGTCATGAAGAGGTGTCTTCCATGGTGGTTGGTAAGAGAAAACCTTCTGAACTGTCACTCCATAGCCCCCATCTCCTGGATCACGGTGACATCAGATGCCAGCTCCACGGGTTGGGGAGCCCACTGCCTATCCGAAACAGCACAGGGCAAGTGGGACTTCTCTACCGTCGGGATGGTCTCCAACATTCTGGAACTCAGAGCAGCCTTCAAGGCACTCCAGGCCTTTCAACATCTGATTCAGGGTGCATCTGTAATCCTCAGATTAGACAACACTACAGCGGTGGCCTACATAAAGAGGCAGGGCGGAACACGCAGTTGGTCTCTACTGCAGGAAGTGAAGCCAATAATGCCCTGGGCTCAGAGGTACCTAGCCAACCTGTCAGCGGTGTATGTTCCGGGGATTCAGAACCTACAGGCAGATTTTCTTTCCCGAGTGACACTCGACAACAACGAGTGGTCCCTCAACATGGAAGTTTTCAAGTGGATTCAGTCTCTAGATTTTCTTCCGGAGGTCGACCTATTTGCTGCTCCAGACAACAAGAAACTTGCAAAATATTACACAAGGTTCCGAGACCCCCGAGCCATTGGGGTCGACGCTCTCACGGACCGTTGGAAGTTTCGCAGAGCCTACGCCTTCCCTCCGACTCCAATTATTCTTCAGTTCCTGCGGAGACTCAAGACGGAGGCGGTGGAGATCTTAGCTCTGATCCCATATTGGCCCAACAGGCCATGGTTTCCCCTATTAACCCTGCTCAGTTACCAGACGCCTGTAACTCTGCCTCTCAGGCTGGATCTTCTGTCACAAGGCCCTACCTTTCATCCGTGCCCAGCTCGACTACACCTCAAGGTGTGGTTCTTGAGAGGGGGAGATTGGAAGCATTAGAATGTCCGGCAGAAGCCATCCCTACCCTTTTGAGTGCTAGGCAAAGCAGCACCAATAGGGTGTACGAAAGAATCTGGGCGAAGTTCTCCAGTTTTTTGTCTCCTAGAAGTGATCCTGATGTGATTCCTACCATACAAGATGTTCTGGGGTTCCTACAATCAGGCCTAGACCTATCTTTATCTGTCCGTTCATTACGGGTTCAGGTCTCAGCAATCTCAGCCTTCACAGGAGTTTCCTGGGCAAGACATACATTGATTCGTCAATTTTTCAGAGGTGCTAGGAGGTTAAAACCCCAGAGGAAGCCGAGATTCCCAAAACGGAATCTTTCGTTAGTTTTGGAGTTCTTCTCCTTATTAGAATCATCTCTTGGTAGACCTCTGTCAGTCAGAGAGCTTACACTTAAAACGGAGTTCCTGGTGGCAATTACGTCAGCAAAACGAGTCTCTGAGCTACAAAGTCTGGGGGTAAAAGAACCATTCCTAACCTTTTTCCCTGACCGAGTAGTTCTTATACCTATGTTGGGTTCAACCCCAAAAGTAACCTCAGTATTCCACGAGAATCAGGAGATTGTTCTTCCCATCTTTAGAACAGATGAAGATTCTCAACATCATCCACTTGATGTAGGCAATTCCTTACAACAATACCTAACAGCCAAAGCTGGCTTCCGTCAGACAGACTTCCTTTTTGTTCTTCTTCACGGAAAAAAGAAAAGAATGCGGGCCTCTTCGAGGGCTATTGCTGCATAGATCGTTCAAGCCATACAATGGGCATACAAATCCAGGGGCTTGGATCCTCCAGAAGTGGTGACCGCACACTCAACCCGGAGTGTCTCAACATCTTGGGCAGCCTCCAGGCATGTCGCTCCCGAAGTAGTCTGCAGGGCGGCATCCTGGTCTTCGATCAATACGTTTATGTCTCACTATTGTATTGAACCAGCTGCCTTATCTTCTGTAAAGTTTGGTATTCAAGTACTATCGGTTGATGGTACCAATTAAAGTTTACTTTTGTTCAGCATCTTCCCAACCGGGAGTGTATTGCAAGTTATTTCCCGAACGTATGCTGCCATGGAGTCTGTCAGGAAAACGGAAAATTGATATCAAATACTTACCGTAATTTTCCTTTTCTGATGGACTCCATGGCATCAGGAGTACCCTCCCAGTTCCTGAGTAGGCTAGTTATAGAACATGGATGCTGAAAAGGAGCAAAGATTTATGGGAGTGGGGTCCTATAGGGTAGGAGAGGAGGCGGGGCCTACCCGAACGTATGCTGCCATGGAGTCCATCAGGAAAGAAAAATTACGGTAAGTATTTGATATCAATTTTCCGTTGTCCTGACATTTCAGGGCCTCAAGAAAGGAGATAGGCCGTCAGTACATCTGGTGTGATCAATTTTCAGTAATTGGTACCATAGCTTCTAGACTCAATAACTTTCACACAGACTAAATAATATACACTAATTTGGGTTAATTTTACCAGAGATATGTAGCAGTATAAATTTTGGCCAAAATGTATGAAGAAAAATTTTTTTGCAAAATGTTATAATAGAAACTAAAAAAAATTTTTTTTTGCAAAATTTTTGCTTTTTTTTTTGCTTATATCACGAAAAAAAAAAAAACCCAGTTGTGATTAAAGCGGTTGTAAACTCTATAAAAAATAAAAATAAAAAAACCTGCAAGACAAAGGCATAATGAGCTAGTATGCATCGCATACTAGCCCATTATGTGTAACTTACCTTAAAACGAAGCCCCGACACGGACCCCCGGACATCGCTGCGGGCGCTGCCATGGTCCCTCGTCGTCTCTTCCGGGTTCGGCGGCTCCGGCGCGCTGATTGGCCGGAAGAGACGGCTCCGGCGCGATGATTGGCCGGAGCCGCGATGACGTCACTCCCGCGGGAGTGATTTTTCCGGCAAGCTCCCGGCAACTTAATTGAAGGTCCCCCGGACCTTCAGAGCGCATGCGCCGCTCGCGCGAGCGGCTGCATGCACTGTAAATATCTCCTAAACCGTGCCGGTTTAGGAGGTATTATTTGTACCTACAGGTAAGCCTTATTATAGGCTTACCTGTAGGTAAAAGTGTCAAAAAGCGGGATACTACCGCTTTAAATACCACCAAAAGAACGCTCTATTTGTGTGAAAAAAAATGATAAAAATTTTGTTTGGTTACAGTGTAGCATGACTGAGCAATTGTCATTCAAAGTGTGAGAGTGCTGAAAGCTGAAAATTGGTCTGGGCAGGAAGGGGATCTAACTGCTCTGTATGGAAGCGGTTAAACTGCTGTCAAAAATTCATAGAAATAATTAATGTAACGTACTTTCACCGTGTCCTTACTATACAACTGTATAGTCAACTGCCTGCCAAAAGAGAGTACCCTGTCCCCACAAACTATAACCTTATATACAGCAAACAGTTCCTGTAATTCACACAGGAAACCTTTTTTTGTAAAAATTACCTGTTTTTCGGGATCCTTTAATAAAAGGATATGGTGTTCCTCTGTACATTATAAATATTGAGGTTATGGAGATCAGCAGGGATTCCAGAAGGCCCTGATAATTCCTTACTGCGATACACACGTAATTCCTCACAATTTTTACTAGATGGAGCTGCTGTTCTTTAAAATTCCTGAAGTAGATCAGTCTTAAAAACATATTTGGTAACATTAGTCACAAATGTATTTGATATATTACTCACCCCCTAGTGTAAACCGATGATACAGGCGCTCAACTAAGCTGTATACATAGGTGAGGAGTAAGGTCTTTCTAACACAGATGATGGACCATTGGCTACTTCTATAGAATTTTGAGTGACTGGAGATCTGCAACAGAACACATTGCATATATACAGCTATTTTTGATTCTAGTTCCATGGCACAAGGGGTTAACAAAAAAAAACATAGCGCTATTTTTCAATATTTACTATAAAAAGTGATTTCTACTTGTATATGGAGAAATTAATGTGAGACTACAAAAAGTCACTGTGTAAAAACTATTGAATGAGAAATTCATCTGTCTCTACAAAGTCACTGTGCAAAAAAATGTCAAGATTCCGACCTGAAAGAAGGAACTGTGTTTGCTGGCAATAGCATTCGGGCACTCGTATTGTACTAGGAGCCACCAAAGGGAGAATCAGATTGGAGGCTATGGGCAACCCAGATAAAGTGATCACAAAGCTCACTGTTGCCCGTCCAGTACAAAAGAAAACACATAGTATAGTACTTGTCACAATCCACCTTGTATTTACAGTATTTGTGCACTGAACCTTTACAATACATCCCGTTATAAAGCACGCTAAAGCCAATGTTAAACAAAAAAAAAAAATGTTAATGGTCAGCAACCTATAACAACCAATCATATTTTGCTTTTTCAAAAGCCAGACTTAGTAAGGTTCTGATTACTACACAGTGCACAGTCCGCTATCAATAAGGAGGATGGAATTCCCCTGTAAGCTCTATGTAGAGCTTACACAGTTACATAGTAGGTGAGGTTGAATAAAGACAATAGTCCATCCAGTTCAACCTGTGATTAGGTGTGTGTGGCTGAAATCATCTCTCATACCCCTTAATGTTCTGATCCTTGAGATGCACGTCCAATAGTCAGGGCTGAGAAATCTCTACTATGGCCAATCACCATTGCTGTACATGAAAGTATGAGGAGTGAGCTACATACTCCTCTATGCTAGTAAGGTTCCTCTATAATAGAAGACTAGCAAGGTTTTGATTTCTACACAGCACACAGTCCGCCATCGGCAAGCAGGATGGAATTCCTCTGTAAGCTTTATGTAGAGCTTACACAGGTCTGAGAAATCTCTACTATGTCCAATCACCAGTGCTGTACATAAGAATGAGAAAATACTCCTTTATACGTAAAGTATTTTCTTTGCTGAGTGGAGCAATTCGGTAGTATATTTAAAAGCATGTTCTACTGCAGAGAGGGGCATTAACGCAAACTGATTACTTTCCCCAGCAAGGACAAAGCACAGGATTGCTTTCATGAACAAGACTGCTCATGTTTATCAGAGACGCATTATAAAACTATAACCAAGTGTAGCAATACAAATGGGAAGTTGTGTAGCTTAAACAAGGTTAAAAAGTAAAATAAAAACAAGATTAAAATGGGATGGATCAGTAACAGTTGACTAAAAAGGAAACTAATAACCATAATCTTGTTAACAAAACATTGTGCTGATACACTGGGCAGGCAAGAGATTAAATTGCCTCAACATTTACTCTGCTTGAAGCATATGTATTTTTAATGCACTGGTTGCTGTCAATTCTAACAACTTTAATGTTTTTCCACCACAGTGCATGGATTACTGTAAATTACAGGGACTTCTGGAGGTCTACTGACACACACAGCTAACCATATGGAAATCAGACGGTATTATCTACAAGATATATAGCCTCTACTGTATGCAGATGAAGGTGCGATTTACAACTGGGCACTGCAGCTCACACAGAGAAAGATCTATGTATAGACAATAGAACTGCAAGCCATACACAACGCTTTTCTGGATCCTATAAAGCATGGGTGTCCAACCTTTCGGCATCTCTGGGCCACATTGAGTGTAGAGAAATTTTCTCGGGCCGCATATAAAATATATACTATAGTTAAGGTATATAAGTAATAAAACACCACCGCGCCCTTCCCGCGCCAACCCCCCCACACTAATTTAACACAACTAGAGGATGACCAATGAAATGGAAACAGTATACAGAGGTTTACTTCTTCTGAGCGATATTAAAGGAACACTCTAACCACCATGACCACTACATTTATTTGAAGTCATTGTGGTAGGAGTGTGCCCATCCAATGCAGCCTAAACAGTGCCCATCCAATGCAGCCTGTTCAGTGCCCATTCTATGCAGCCTGATCAGTGCCCATCCAATGCAGTCTCACCAGTGCCTGCCCATCCAATGCAGCCTGATCAGTGCCCTTCTAATGCAGCCTCGCCAGTGCATGCCCATCCAGTGCAGCCTCACCAGTGCGTGCCCATCCAATGCAGTTGCAGCCTCTGCCTACAGTTGTTTGGAAGCCGCTGTGGCCTTGCCCCCGACTTGACTTCCTTCCTCCCCAGAAAAAAAAAATTGTCAGGGGGCAGTGGGCCGCATTGGCTGCAGTTCTGGTGCCGCAGGTTGGACATACCTGCTATAAAGCAAGACTAACCTAGACTTAACACAAGCAATGGAAAAATATTCTAATAGCTGGTTTGGAACGCTGTCTTCAAATCTACAGTTTCCATAGGATTGCACTACATCTTTGAAAGGTTGCATACTGATGAGTCTATTCAATGTGTAGAGCTGCTGTCATCCAGCTTTCAATGCCCTTCTCAAGGTTGTAATAGAAAGAGTAGCCTGTTTATTGGGCCTAGAGAATTGAAATCAACAGGTATCTGAAATATGTTACTCTACTAGCAGTGCATCAGCAGAGGTTAATTAAAGGAAAAAAGTTTTAAAAAAAATGCGGTAACCATACCAATAAAGACGGTCCATGTTCTCCAAGTAGTGGCACAACACCCTTCCTCACCAGGCAACAATGGACTTCTTGTTCTGATCTCCACAGACTACAGATGGGTAGGTAGACAGGGATTGCACAAGGATGTACAAAAAGATTATCCCCATTTCTAGCTTAGGATACATATGTATATGTCTATCACTAAACGGAAACCTGTACTGTACTAGCCCTCTCTCTGCCACTTTGGTGGCTATATACATCAAAGTTTTCTCATACATATCAGTTTACTAGGGACGTAGGTACCATGCTTTATCTTACCTATTAATTAGTAATACCTTTTAAGGACACATCCCAATTTCCAAAGGAAACCTGTAGTAACAGAAATAAATCTCGCTGCTGACCTTCTGTTCACAAAATACTATCTGTCTCCACCTTCAATACTTTGAGTCACTGAACTGGATAATGCATGCGGTAAAGTCATGATAACCTTCTACTCTGTATACCTATTTGATTACAGATTTAAAAGTGCTGAATACGCATAACAGCTAGGGTTTTTTTTTTACCGCCAGAAGAGGTTAGTAATTACTGCCCCCCCATGCTTTCTTATTACAGTCTTGCTTTAAGATGACCCCAAAACATTTCAGTTTCCTGCGGTAGAGTTCCTATATTCTACAGTAGCCCATGTTTCCCATTTTTCCCCTCCGTTTCACCACTGCAGCCGGTGGGGGTTAGGGGGCCAGGGATCCTAAACTCCTAAAAGGGTTGGATGCTAAAGAGACTGGTAGAGGCTGCAGCACTGGAACAAGGGGAAGGTAGGAGATCTGGGATTCCAGCTGGGAAGGGGGGGGGGTAGTACAATACCTCTTCTATTGCAGAGAATGTTCCTCTGAATTTTAAGTTTGCACTAACAAGGTCCGTGCATGCAGCAGATATGCCTATAAACCACATTATACAATCATGACTGGCCAGAAAACCCCAAAACCCATATCAAAGGATGGCAGGGGATGCCAAGTTTAAAAAAAAAAAGGGGGGGCATGGGATCAAGATAGTCAATACCTTTGCTCTATTTTCTTTGTTTTATTTTATTTTTTACTTTTATAGCTTTGGCTTTCAAAAGACTCTTAGACTTACATCTCAAGGATCAGAACATTCAGGGGTATGTGAGATGATTACAGCCACACACACCTACACAGGTTGAACTGGATGGACTATTGTCTTTATTCAACCTCACCTACTATGTAACTATGTAACTATGTAGCTTGTGTACAATAAAGTTACCTTAAAAAAAAAAAAAGATATTCAATACCTGCATGGGTCTGGTGTAAACCAAGTGTTTGCTTCAGGGGACTTCAGACAGGAGGTTTGAATTTGGTTATGAGGATTGTTCTACAAATTGATTGATGCTGAAAAGCCCATTACACTTATACAGTCCTAAAAACACAATTGGAGGGAAACACGCACTGCATGTCTTCCTGTCCATCAGTATTTTTTTGTAATCGGTGGGGGATATGGGGTTCCTTCTTAAGTACACCTTATACATGGAGAGCAGAATGGCCAAACTGCAAAATAAAAAGTATGCTGGTGCTGGCAGGTAGAAGAGACTTCTAATTTAGAAAGATCGACTTTCTATCGCAAGAGAGAGTGGACCGAACCAGAGCCACAATAGCAGCAATGATAACTCTTTATGTCATTTAAACTACTTCTAAGAAAATATATCGCCTTTATAATACATTATTCAGCAATCAGTTATAAGTAAATTATATTTTCTTTTTTGGCTTTTCTTTAAGCTACCCTGTTTTGAAGATACAATTATACAAGCCCTCATCTGAGAGCTGTAGTCTCAGCAATAAACGATACTGCTGTTTGATATAAGTCTAACTTGGAAGTGACTCCTAGCAATGCCATCCTCGCCATACCCCCCTGACCAAAAAACTGGGCATGGACTTAAAATGCACCTGTACTCATTGAGAATACAGTCACAAATCTACAAGTTTATTTTAGCATAACATGACACCTTTCTTCTTAATTGCTGCTTGCTGAGGATAAACTCTCAGAAACTGGACAGGACTTTAAATCTGAGCAGATTAAAAGTTTTCAGATGAGAACAGTAACCTCGTCTCACTCCATTTCCAGTCGCTGGGGATAAGGAAGGTGCTTGTGCTGATTAAAAGCTCCAGTAATACTAACAAAGCAAATGTGAGAGGTTTCTATACTTTAAACCCCTTCCTCTCCAGAGTCCCAACCAGAAAGTGAAAATTGCAGCATTTATCCCGTTTTTACAGACAGCCAAGTCATTACTTACAATGCTAATCAACTGGACAAAAGGAAAGTAATACAGATATTCTGTTACCAGGTTGTCATTAAAAGGTATAGCAGGGATGTGGTGGCTTTGCTAGAAAGGATGAGGTAGATTAAAAAGGAAGACTACATATGTAAGAAGGTATGTCATAAAATGGACACCGTAGAACATTACAATAGTTTTTAGAGCAAATAAAAGTCCTATAGACTGACAGGTACCATACTAAATAATTTCATGTCTTGCACCAAACCAACTAATGGCCATAACATTTAGGACAGACATGTCCTCCTAAACTCTAGAAAATGCAATAGGACTGCTGAGGTTACGGGTGGGACAGATCATGCTGTTCATGTTCCTTTAGGTGGTGTCCATTTTAGGCAGCTAGGATCCATTATTTTATTGCTGTTGCTTCTCTTTGCTTCTTTTGCTGCCCATTTCTCAATTAGATCCTGCAAGGGACATAAAACAAATGAAAGAACCTTGCGTTTTTTTTTTATCTGCTTAATATTATACAATAGATCTGTTTGATAAACAATTCAATGAAGACGAACGTGGAAGAAAGAATCCAAATAAGTCACAATGACTAAATGCTAACCATAATTCCATATCCATGCATAATCACAAAGGACCTACAGAGATGGACAATGCCAATGTTTTATTGACTGGAAAGTTTCATTGTTCATTGTATGATGAGGTGTACAGAAAATGTATGAGCAGTCACTAAACTTCTTTAACCACTTCCTGCCCAGGCCAATTCTGTTATTACTCTCCTACATGTAAAAATCAACTCTCTGTTTCAAGGAAAAATAAATAAAAGAGGAAAAATGTTTTTGCTAGAAAAGTAGCGGCCATTGGTTTTAGCAGTTAGTAAATCATTAGTGAGTTTTAGTAAGGCAGTTTCTGTGGAGTGCTATGAGCGAAAGCCAGACTGTAAAGGATCAAGGAGGTTATTTTCACTGAGGTAGGAGCTAAGACGGTTGTAGACTAAGCATTCTAGAAGTTTAGAGGTGAATGGGAGCAGTGAGATGGGTCTTAAGTTGTTCGGGTTGGTGGGGTCCAGTGAAGGCTTTTTAAGTGTGATTGAAGTGCACATGTTTTAAAGGGGAGAGGAAGGTGCCACTAGAGAGGGAGAGATTGAACATGTGAGTTAGGGAGCATAGGATAGAATACAAGGGTGACTGTAGTAGTTGTGAGGGAACCAGGATCCGGGGGAACTAGGATCCAGGGTCCAGGGAGCTGAGAGTGTTTGTAGTGTTCTGATATTCGATGGAAGATTCCAGTCATATGAGGCTTGAGGTATTACTAAAAGTTTTTTTTTTTCAATAACATGTAATGCCTATCTGCTCTGTGTAATGGTTTTGCACAAAGCATCCCCGAACCTCCTCTTCTTGGATCTCCCACCGGCACTCCTAGCTTCTCCCTCCTGCTGAGTGCTCCCATAGCAAGCCACTTGCTATGAGGGCATTCATGTGTGTTCGCTCTTGAGCCCTGCTCTGTGTGTCCATAAGACACACAGAGTATGGCTCAGCTCCATTCCCTGCTCACTGCCTGTGATTGTCAATGGCTCCTGCTGCTGTTTCTGAGCCAATAAGATAGGAGAGAGATGTTGCTCTGGTGCAAGTCTCTGGAATGAGATTGGGCTCATGTGAGTATGAGGGGGGACCTGCACACAGGTGAATGCAATAAGGTAAAAAAAACCTTCAACTTCTAGAACTACTTTCATTCCAAGCCCCTGCGCACACTAGTGCGATTTGTCTTGCAATTTGACAGTTTACAGATTTCAATGTAACTTGCATGGACTTCAGTTAAATGAAGTTGCAAGCTGCAGTGCAAATTGCGCTAATGCGTGGCTTGAAATCACGCTAAAGTTTCAAGGCTACACCAGTGTAAACCAGGGCTAAATTTCAAAGCAGTGTCAGACCAATTCAGAGTCACTACAAGGCACCCTGATATCTGCAGTCCCTAACTCTACCTTTAAAGAGTCTTCACAATGGAAGCACATGCATTCTGATGAGATAGATGGGGGACAGGTGACTGAAGGGAGCCCACCCCTCCTTAAAGGCGCAGGGTCACACTGAACACCCAGCACATAGCACAATGGCAGCAAAGGTGTCAGTGCGTTGCCTGACCAATATAAATGTTATACGATATTGCAAAAAGTGGCCACCTCCTCCATCTATAACTGGTCTTGATAGTAAGGAGCACTGGAAGGGCAAACGTAGATCAAAAATGAAGGGATTTCCAGTCACTACTTATCAACCAGCCAGCAACCAGCCAAATTAACCTGTCTAACAGTATGCGTTAAAAACAGGGGTTTAGTTGCACACATTTGCAAATACATGCGTAAGCTGCAGGCCGCGCCAAGGCACCCTGATATCTGCAGTCCCTAACTCTACCTTTAAAGAGTCTTCACAATGGAAGCACATGCATTCTGATGAGATAGATGGGGGACAGGTGACTGAAGGGAGCCCACCCCTCCTTAAAGGCGCAGGGTCACACTGAACACCCAGCACATAGCACAATGGCAGCAAAGGTGTCAGTGCGTTGCCTGACCAATATAAACGTTACACAATATTGAAAAGAAAAGCAAGGCAACAGCTACACAGTGGATTGGACTGTGTGTACTACCGCTGCAGCAGGGCACTCACTCATTGGAATAATTTTAAATCACTACTGCACTAATGCAGTAGGGATTTAAAATTATTGCAGCAGTGAGTGGCGTTCTACTGCAGCAGTAGTCCACTGGCACTGACTCCAATCCACTTTCTATGTCTATTTTTTTTTCTATCACTTTTGCACTGACTGCAGCGCAGTCAGTGCAAAACTGTTAGAAAAAAATAGATAGACACAAGCTAGACAGTGGATTGGACAGACTCAGTGGACTGGTGGACAGACACTACACTATAGACTAGCTACACTTTCAAATCAATACTCCCAGTTAAGTAGAACAATATTATAGTGCAGAAAGCATAACATTTCAGCATGTTCACCAGTTAAACTGCTTCTTTTCTTTTCATAAATTGTTGCCACTTCACTAAAAACACGCTCACTTGGTACTGAGGAAGGAGCAGAACGGTATCTTCTAGCATGAGAAGAAAGTCTTTTGTAGCGTGCCTCATGTTCTTTCCACCACTGAAGAGGATCACTTCTTCTGTCAACTACTAGTTCATCATCCAGGCTTATTATTGCAGATTCTGATAAATCCTCTGCATGAGGCCCCAATAAAACGCTGAACATTGCATCTATTCGACAACAATTAATTTTCTCTTCTGTCCGTTGTCTTTTGGGACATTTTTCTTCTGGATCCTGCTCTTCCACATCAGAAGCCTTCTCTTCTTGTCCTTGACTTTTCTTTTCGTCAGGAGGAACCTCCTGCACCTTCTGTTGAATATCTTCTGTCAGCCATTGCTTTGCCTTGGCCAATGTATCATCAGAGGAGAAAGGATGGTTCTTGTATTGAGGATGAAAGCACAACAGTTTTATTCTCCTCATGCTTCTCAAACCTTTTGGCGAGGCTGTCCCTCATGGCCTGCCTACATGCTTTGATGCCACGTGTGTTGGGTCCTTCATTCTGTTGAAGAAGCATCTTGAGGACATGGGATCACAGAGGAAACAGATGAGTCGTAATGATTCACCTCCAGTGTCACTTCCTCAATGGGTACGAGCGTCTCTATAATGTTGCCTACTATGTCCCACTGATCTGCAGTAGGGCAAGAATGTCCTCCAAGTCCATATTCACCAGACTATATAGTGAGAGCTCGCTTCTGCTCCAGCATCCTCTGTAACATGTGTAGCATTGAGTTCCATCGTGTTGGAACAGCCTGTATCAGGTTGTTTTTGGGTAGGCCAAGGTCTTCCTCAATGCACCCCAGTCGCTGCTTGGCAAGAACAGAAAGGTGGCCTGCGCACTTCTTCAGCATGGTAATAATGTCCAGCAAAGCTTTCTGGCGTGACAGACCATCATTTACCACCAGTTGGAGGGTGTGTGCCATGCAACTGAGGTCTGACACTTCAGCAAGTCTCATACCTTTAACCATGTTCACTCCACTGTCTCGCAGCACAAGCATCGCTCGGTCTTTGCTGATTCCACATTCTTCTAGCATGCCTAGAAACATTTCTTTAATGTACTCCCCAGTGTGGGTTCCTTGCATCACTTTTGTATTTAACACCAAATGCCTTTTTGTCCATCCGCTGTCAATGTAGTGGCATGTAAGACTCATTCGTGATTCTGTTTGTCCTGACCAGCAGTCCATCGTGAATGAGAGTGAGTTGCCAGCATTCTCTGGTTTAAGCATAGTCTTAACTTTGTCAACGACCTTTTGGTGAATCTTTTGCAGCATTTCAGTTCGATAAAACTTGTCACCCTTCAGTGTGTATCTTGGCTCAACTATGGACATCAACTGCTTAAATCCAGAGTCAGACACTTGTAAATGGCTGGTTATCAGTGACCATCAACTCTGTGATTACTCTGTCCAGCAGTTGGGATCTTCCATCAGATTTTTGCCACCTGTTTTTTTTCTAAAACAGATCTGTTATTGTTGTCTGGGATAGGGATGATTCACATTGTGATTCATTTTGGTTTTTCTGTCCTGCATGATACAATTCAAAATTATGAATTCTTAGATGGGCCCAAAGATTAGACGTATTTTTGGTTTTTGCAGTTATTGATCCCATGCTCATATTGTTTTTGCATGTTTTGCACAGTGCTACTGATTTTCCTGGTGATGGAGAAGAGAAATACTTCCAGACCACACTTTTAATTTTTCTATATCCATCCATCTCCATTGAAACAAGAAATAGTCAGTCAGAGTCAGACACTAATTTTGGCTTACACAAAATGGCTGGCTGGCACCCTGTGGTGGCTGCTGGCTGCCTGGCACCATGTGGTGGCTGGCTGGCACCCTGTGGTGGCTGGCAACCTGTTGTGGTGGGTGGCTGTCTGGCTGGCAGGCACCGTGTGGTGGGTGGGTGGCTGGCTGGCACCCTGTGGTGGCTGGCACCCTGTTGTGGTGGGTGACTGTCTGGCTGGCAGGCTCCGTGTGGTGGGTGGGTGGCTGGCTGGCACTCTGTGGTGGCCGACACCCTGTTGTGGTGGGTGGCTCTCTGGCTGTCTGGCTGGCAGGCACCGTTTGGTGGGTGGCTGTCTGGCTGGCAGGCACTGTGTGGTGGGTGGCTGGCTGGCACCCTGTAGTGGCTGGCTGTTTGGCTGGCAGGCACCGTGTGGTGGGTGGGTGGCTGGCTGGCACCCTGTTGTGGTAGGTGGCTGTCTGGCTGGTAGGCACCGTGTGATGTGTGGGTGGCTGACTGGCTGGCACCCTGTGGTGGCTGTCTGGCTGGAAACCTGTGTGGTGGCTGGCCTGGCACATACAGGCCCAGGGCCTGTGGTTGAAGAGCTGGTACAGTCAGGACAGAGGAGGACTCAGGCAGGGCCTGTGGCTGGCTGGCTGGTTGGACTGTGTGGGACTGGGTTGCTGGCTGGCACCGGGCAGCTGTGGGAGGTGGGTGGGTGGCCGTGGGGGCTGTGTTACAGAACAGAATAGAGAGATACAGAACATGTGTCAGAGTGTTTGTTGGTCACTGTTATCATTTATCACAGAACAGATAGAATACAGAACGTGTGTCAGACTGTTGGTCACTGGTACTGCACTCACTAGATGTAGCAGAATTCTTCTTGTCCCGACTCTCCTGACCATGCAGACTCCAGTGTGGCAGCGGGCGAGTAAGACACTGTAGGAGGTAGAGGGAGGCGGCCTAAGAGCTGTCCAGTGCGCGGAGGCGCGTGGCGCAACATACGCAATGACGTCACGAAAATATCGGCAATATCGGTAAATCAAAAGCCGATTCCGATATATCGGGGAAAGTCCATATCGGCCTTCGATATATCAGCTATACCGATAATTGGTCGATCTCTAGTATTCATGAAGGTATAAACTCTGCTGCACTAGGCTTTTCACATGTTCACCTGAAATAACCATGTCACCAAAATTAAATTTCCTGTAATGTGCTCAGTGGTTTCTCCCGCCGACCTCCATAGTGACGTGGAGGTTTGCAGAAGGAACCACTAAGCTTGTGGGGTACACAGGAGGCCAACATTCCTAGAAATTTTGGTTTCTCAACAGATTTCAGAGGAAGGTGTCGCACTGTAATGAAGTGGTTTTTGCCATATCTTTAAGGGAAACTTAATTTTGGCAACATATTTGGGGGACCAGTAGAACAGATAAAGGAAGCCTACCAAAGCAAGGAATAAGGTTAAGGATTACACCTTATTCCTCTACCGATAGGCAAATGTAAGCATTTATCCCTTGCTGTGTCTGGAGTTATTCTTTAAAGCTGATCTCCGGGTTTTTTTTAACCTTAAATAGTTTGTCCAAACCAAGCTGGTCCAAATGCACTATTTTGTTTGAACTACGACTACGAGCATGCTCGCCAGCGCCCTCGGAGTATACTGAGAACTACAAGCCATCCGCAGCTGAGAACTCTGAATGAAAGACGCAGCCATGTGGACAAAGCACCGCCGCTACAGCTGCACTGTTTTTAAATTCTAACTGGGGGGGGGGGGGGGGTTATCCCTAGATTTTACAGGTTGGGAAAAGGGAGGAGAGGAGGCAGGAGCTGGAACATGTTACATGTTCCACCCTAAATACAGGAGGAACATGTAACATGTTCCAAAGCTGAACTTATCCTTTGGAGCAGGGTCTGACAGCATTGACAAATGTTATCCATGCAGAAACTTAGATCAGCAGGATGTGTTATTTACACAATCTCACCCACTCCACTGAATGAATTTTGTTTTTATTTCCCCAGCCCCTAGGCCTAACATGGCTGCCTACGCGGTAAGACTAATAACCTCATACACTAGATACAGATCTGCTTCTCTTGACTTGGCTCTACATATCCACACAGAACATCAAACATTCAAACACAGAAATGACATCATGTAAATAGGATAGCTAATTTATATTTGCACTACACACACCTAGCAGAGCAAACCATTGCTACTTTCCTGCACAATTAATAATGTCATGTAAAGAAGATGTTACCTTGTGATTTCCATCGCTTTCAGAACGATCTGTGTACTCCATGTCTGTAGAGAAAAGGGAATCTTCTGTCCCGTCCCAACTCCTTCCAGCATTCCTCTATGGAACACGCTGAGATTAGGAATGCCACTGCTAGTCACATTACTAATAATGAACTGAATGTGACCCCATCCTGTTAAAGTGGAACTTCACTCTCCCAATCAACATTGATTATTTTTAATCCTCATGCTGCTAGCATTAGTAAATAGATAGGAACATGTATCATATTTACTTGTTTTAAACTTTTTTTTTTTTTTACATTTCTTCAGTTACTTCCTGGTTTTATGCCTAGGCAAATTGTTATACATTCCAGGAGAGTTCGGGAGGGGAGGAGAGGAGGAGGGCTTTTCACAGCTTAGCACACTCCCTGCATGCATACTTGAGCTAAGGGCAGGAAGTAAATGCTATATGAATCATTTGCCCTTACTCTAGATGGCCACTGCCAGAAATGCTATGGGGTGTTTTTCAACATGGAGACATGGATGGATGGAGGAGTTTGCTTTGAATATTAAAAATTAATTAAATAGGGTTTTTGGTTTGTAGTGCTCAGATGCAGCGAAGATCCGCTTTAATGAGTAGAAAATCACAAAGCAATACAAACCCACCCCCTCATCAGGAGGACCACAATAGAAAACATGGTTCTTGTACAGCTACTCCAAAGCAAAAGGTTTGTGCATCTTTTTAAACAAGGAATTCAAATGTACTCATTCTTTTCTCTCGTGTAAGCTGCACCTCTGCAATGCTACAGAACATCTTGTAAACACTAGCCTGAGAAGCAGTTTGCACAGCAAACATTTGCAAAAGTTTTAGCAAGTTTCAAGCACCTCACTTAATGCTGGACTCCAGGAATTGATCAACAAGAGATGCACCGAAACATATCAGCTGAAAATGGTATCAGCATTTTGACGATAAGGGAAAAAGGGGTAGATAATAGCACCGAAAACGCATGCAATTTTGCTATGCTACTGTGCTTATGGTTTGTTGGCTCAAAAACTGGCAATCACCAGGCAGGTCCAAAAATGATGTGTAAAATCTCCAGGGACTCCCCCCACATCTCCAGCACTCAATGGGCAAATTTAATATAACATGTGACCTGGCAAGGCTGTGAGGGTTTGGAAAGCAAGTTCTTCACAAAGTAAGTTTACAACCTTCAAAGACGTTCAGAATAATAGAATAGAATTGAAACACATTGTAGAAATGAATATGTGATTTTACATTTTAACCAGAGCTACTTTTAACAGTCTGTGTTTTGAGGGTTTTTTTTCCCCTTGCCTTTATGGTGAGAAGCCAAGAGTCTGAAATGTTATAGCTTTTGCAGGAAAGACGCATTGGACTGCCATCTTGTGACAATATATGTGAACTACAGGACAGCGAATGCCTAGGAAAAATGGGAATAGGATGAATTAAGGTAAAAAACAAATGTAATCCTACATCTGCAAAGTAAATGGGCCTAGGATGTGGTGGTGTGTGTGGTTTCTTTTTATATCTTGTTAGCAAAGGTAGACAAATTACGTAATTTGCCTACTTCCCCCTAAAAATGGACATTAATAGCATTGCATTAGATGTGGTTTTTTTTCCTGTTTTTTTATTTATTTATTTATTTATTTTACATGATAAATTCGAAATGCTGAGTCCCCGTTCACACTAAGGCGACCTGTGAGGCGACCTGGTCGCCTCACAGGTCGCCGTAGGTTGCCTTCCATAGGGAAGCTGCGGACCCGTTCTAATAGGAGCGACACAAGTCGCTCCGACTTAGAAAAAGGGTCCGGAGCTTCTTTGGGGCGACCCGGAGGCGACCGCCATGGACTTCAATATTATGAAGTCCGTGGCGGCCGCTCCGAGGTCGCCCCCCCAAGTCGGATCGCGGCAATGTGAACGGGGCCTGAATGTTGTACATGGTCTAGCCTGGGGGTTGGCAACCCGTCCGGAAGACTGCAAACTTGGACTGGATGAGCGACATTTGCCAGTATAGATCTCCTTTCCCTTTTCCTCTTGCAGCCACTGAAAACCACCTCTCCTCCTCTCCCTCCCACCGACATTCAGCGGATGCAGGAGGAAAGGGGATCGGTTACAGACCCTTCTGTCCCAGTTCCTTCTTTTGGTAAATGTAATTTTTACCTGTCCTTTCCTTTTCTGATTACCTGCCCCTTCCTTTTCTGATTGAACACAGGGAGCCATCAATACATATCACTCACGTGTTCATTCATAACTTAAGCATAGTAAACTGTGTTTACTATGCCTCAGTTTGTGAAGGAACAGGAAGCTGCTCAGCACAGAGCACTTCCCATACATTCTCTGTCCAATGCAACTGAGGCTGCAGAGAAAGGGATTAGGGAATCTCTGTCTCCTGTCTCAAAAGTGAGACATCAGGGGTATGTTTACCCCTGCTATTTCACCAACAGTGCTCCTAAAAAATAAAAATATAATAACAATAATAAATATTATAAAAATAAAAAAAAATAAAAATTAACAGCTGATACTGTCAACTTTTAGGGAGTAAAAAAAAAAAAGTTTATATTTTTACAGTGAAATTTGTTTTATGACATTGTTCTATTTTCCCTTACTTTTTAGTGAGGCCTTGCTAGTTAATTTGTTTGTTTTTGTTTTTTTAAGTGCCAATTTCCCAGGGATCTTTGATCGTTCATGTTGTTCAGGTAGATCTCTGCCTCTCAAAGGTTGCCTACCCCTGGTCTAGCCTTGCAAAGCTGCTAACTGGTATTCTGCTATCTAGTTGTTTAATTTTCCAAATGCTTTAAATAGCACATTACCTTTGTCAAGTAAACCTCCTATAGTAAGTAATATGTAAGCACCTAAGAAGAGCTTAATAAGACAACTGTAGACAGTGTATTTAAACTGTCCTTCTTTTCCTCTCAAATACTTTATATTTGAAAACAAGATAGAGCAAGGTTTTAGTAATTGTTTAAAAGAAGCAAGGTAGCCAAGAGTGTTACAATTGTGGGTTAGTGGGCTTGCTCACACAAAGCTAGTGCATATTCCTTTCCTTAGTAATTACTATTTGGGCAGACTAAAGCTGGTCACATGCCTTGTATGTGGTAGGATAATGAAATTATCAAATCAAAATATAGGAATAATTAATTTAAATATGGCATTGGCAATAAATGAAGTCACATCAATAATATAAAAAACCTTACTGCCACAGTCACTTTTAGTCTGGAGCCCCCACCACCACTGTACCTCTTCTCTGTCCTAGGTTTTCTCGGTTAAGACAGCTAGTGTTTTTTAATCCGCTTCTCGAGGTCCAGGTCATCATGCAGAAAAAGGCTGATTGGGTTTGAACAGCCTATAGATATGTGCTTTAACCACTTCACACTGACGCAACGCATATATGCAGCCTTCAAGTGGTTGTACTGTCCCACCGGGAGGCCCAAACGGCCAGATCGATTTTATTTTTTTTTTTATTTTTTTTTTTTTTGTTATCTCAGGCTTTCCAGCACAGAGGAGAAATGTAGGGACTTATAGACACCATATCTGTCATGCCTATTCATATTAGAAAGGTTGTTTACATTGCTTATAATAGGAATAAAAGTGATCAAAAGATAAAAAATTAAAGGGAAAGTGTAAAAAAGAAAATAAACAATAAAATAATACTATACATGATATAACACGCTAATGCACACATCCATATTCCCTTATATATTACTTTATTATAACTTAAAGATTATCCCAGAACTGCAACTGTATCTATCTACCTAAAGGATGTATCCCTTTCTATATTATCTGTCTATGTCAGGGGTGGGGAACCTTTTTTCTGCCAAGGGCCATTTGGATATTTAAAAAAATCATACGGGGGCCATACAAAATTATCAACTTAATTATCAACTTAAAAATGTGCCTGTTATATTTGGTCAAACATTTAATTAACTCACCCCTAATGCGATGGCTGCAACTGCTTCTCTTTGGTGAGGTGTGTGATGTTAGCTGGTATTGATGATGTTGTAACACGCAACTGGTTTTCCAGGTTTGCTTCGGTCAGTCTGGAGCGCAGTCGACTCTTTGTGGTGGTAAGTTTTGAAAAGAACTGCTGGCAGGTACTGCTGGTGGGTATAGCTGGCTGGTACTGCTGGTGGGTACAGCTGGCTGGTACTGCTGGTGGGTACAACTGGCTCAGGCTGGTACTGCTGGCTTGTACTGTGCTGTGGGTACTGCTGGCTGGTACTGCTGTGGGTAATGCTGACTCAGGCTGGTACTGTGCTGTAGGTACTTATGGCTGGTACTGCTGTGGGTTCTGCTGGCTCAGGCTAGTACTGCTGGCTGGTACTCAGTGGTGTATTTAGGTTTTGTGCTGCCCTAGGCCTGACTAAACTTGTGCAACCCCTAACTGATATATGACCTATCCCTTCCTGTAAAGGCCACACTCCTTCCTGTTTATGACCCGCACTGTCATCTGTAAACCACAGACCACAACCACAGTCTATCAGTGCCTACCAGCGCCGCCTTATCACTGCCCATCAGTGCAGCCTAATTATTGCCTATCAGTGCAGCCTCATCAGTGCATCATATCAGTACCCAACAGTGCAGCTTATCAGTGCTGCCTCATCAGTGGCCATCAGCGCAGCCTCAACAGTGGCCATCAGTGCAGCCTATTAGTGCCCATCCATGCAACATATCAGTGCCCATCAGGGCACCATATCAGTGCAGCCCCATCAGTGAAGCTTATCAGTGCCGCTTCATGCCCATCAGTGCCCACCAGTGCAGCATATCAGTGCTGTCTTATTAGTGCCCATCAGTGCAGTTTATCAGAACCCACCATTGGCAACTCATTAGTGGCCATCGGAGCAGCATATTAGTGGCCATCAGTGCAGCATATTAGCAACCATCAGTGCAGCATATCAGAGCATATCAGTGCCCATCAGTGCAGCATATCAGTGTTGCCTTATCAGTGCAGCCCCATCAGTTCTTTTAAGATATTTGGACTTGTGTTTGCTGTCACTGATTGTATCATATGATTATGTCACTTATTTGTATAATAAATAGGAAGTCCATAGTCATTATACAAATAAGAGAAATAATCAGTGGCAGCAAACACAAGTCCAAATGCAATTCAATATTCTTGCTCAAGGACAATGATGTTTAAAGAAATTAAATAATATTAGTGCCACACTTATTGGTGTTGGCATTGGTGGCCGTCGGTCCAGTTGTATTAAGTGTGGTCGGCGGCCTGCGATCTGTCCGAATGTCCTCACCGGCCGGTATTATCATTCCGGCAGGTAGCAGTGTGACTGCTTTATGTGGATGCCAGACTGATTTGCCTCCTGGACCCTGCCCTCCGGCCCAATTTGCCCCATAGTACTGGCACTATACAAAAAGTGTAGCGCAAGCCGGCAGGGACCCTTTTTGTGTGGGATCTGGGAGGAGGCTGTTATTTTTTTGTGCGGGGTGCAGCTTTTTTGCTGCCCCCCTGCAAAGTGCTGCCCTAGGCCTGGGCCTTGTTGGCCTAGGCCAAGATACAGCACTGCTGGTACTGTGCTGTTGGCTGGTACTGCTGGCTCAAAGAGTTGCACACTTGGGTTGATATGGAGGAGTGCAGTTTGCAATGCTCATAGAGGCTCAGCAGCCAAGCAGGCAAGGAGATCAGAGGAGCCTTACCCACCTGCTGCAGAGACCCCCTGAGTGAGCCCCAGCTCAACTGTGCAACAGCCCTGGACCTTTGGGAGGAGGATCAGTGTTCACCTTTATGCATCTGGCTTATTGGATCTCTGTAATGGGGATCACCTCTATCTGGTAAGAAGCGGTGTTATCAGAGTGCTTGGTGGTGGTTCTCCGGGTCTATGGTCTCTCACGTTTCTACAGTTTGAAGTGGACACTGAAAGGACTGCTTTGTCCAATTTATTTTTGGGACATTTATATAGAATTAGCGCTGCAGTTTTTACATTATTTGCTTTGGATCTGTTGCTATTCCGGATTTGTGAGACTGCTTTTTCACTTTTTATCATTTATGTCATTTTATTCTGAGGTTTTTAGCGCAGCAATACTGTGATTTATTATATTAACAGTCAAGGACTTTATACCTTGTGGCATATCTAGGCCACATACTCACTAGACTCGTTCCCTTGCTCTCAATACAGTGCTGGGTGCCTAAGCGACCAAACAACAAGCACCAGCACTGTCACATGGTGGTGTAAAAAGTGCCCAGCCCTGTGTAAATTCCAGTTAAGTGAACATGCAGCTTACAAAGTCTTCTTGTTTTCAGTATCACAAGCAAAGTGTAGGTAATGAAAGCAGGTGGGGAGTGCAGCAGTTAAAGTAAACCAGTTTGACGATGATTTTTATATTATAAAGGGTGTTAGAGCAGATAATGTATGGGGAAACTCAAAGCTTTTAGGTGGAAAGGGATACTGTGGGGAACTATGAAATCTAGTTGCTGGCCATCAGACTCCAGCTATTATTAAATCACTTCTTGGTGCACAGGCCCTTTAGGTTTGTAGAGCATCTAAATATTTAGTGCATGAGCACATTACATGGCAAAATCCAGTCAGTCAAATTCTCTACTTGTTCCTGTCTTGAGTTCATAAATCAGTTCTGACACTTGCCAGAACAAGTGTCCCCAAGGGATAATTTCTGACAGGGGTTCTAACCTTGCCGCTTCATCCATATCAAAACAGTGTTCAATGTCTATTGGCAACTTTTTCCTTTTTCCAACTTGCGTTCTGGTTCTTTTCACTTTATTGTACAAAGAGCCAGCCTTTCTAAACCTTATTTGCTTGTAGACCATCCACATATCAGATTTTACCAGTAGATGGTGCTGCAAGCAAAGCACACCTGGGGATGTACAGCAAGACAAGGAATTGTTACATCTAGTACAATGAATTAATTTGAAGCTTGCATATGGTTATGTTATACCTCATTTAGGCTTAGCCCCAAGTCCACATGCCAGATGTTGCTGACAGAATGAATGATCTTGTACGCTGATGACCACACTAACCAAGGTACCCTGGTTAGATTTCTTGTACCGTTATGCTATTACCCTAATTACATTTATAGACACTATTTATAGGTACTTTAAAGTAATATGTGCTAAAATAAAAGTTCAGTGAATTTGGGTACTAAAGAGATTGTAAAGGCAGATGTTTTTGTTACCTTAATGCATTCTATGCGTCAAGATAAAAAAAACCTTCTGTGTGCAGAAGCCCCCCTAATACTTACCTGAGCCCATCTCTATCCAGCGATGTTGCAGGGGTGTCTCAGCTGCTCTGGACTCCTCAGCTCATTGGCTGAGGCAGCAGCGTGGCGCAATTGGCTCCCACTGCTGCCAATCAGTCAGTCAGCCAATCAGGGGATAGAGGGGGCGGGTCGCGGCTCCATGTCTGAATGGACATAGGAAGCTGTGACTCGGCTCCGGTGCTCTCATAGCAAGTTGCTTTCTGTGGGGGCACTCAACGGGAGGGAGGGGCCAGGAGCACAGAAGAGGGACCAGTGAAGAGGAGAATCTGGGCCACTCTGTGCAAAGCCAACTGAACACAGCAGGTAAGTTAAACATGTTATTTAAAAAAAAAAAAAGAAAAAACAAGACTTTACAAACACTTTAAAGCGGAGTTCCACCCTGGATTTTTTTTTTTTTTTTTTTTTTAATACCCCCGGGACAGTCAGGGCTAGTACATTCCACAATGGCTAGCCCCTGATCTGTCCCGGGTTGCACTTACCTGTTAGGACAAATACTTACCTTGAAAACGTCTTGTCCAGCGCTGCCATCTCAGATGTGGGCAGCTTGAAGCCAGCGAGATCCCCTTCGGCGTCTTCTTCCACCTTCTTCGGTCCCACGATGCCCTGCGCCGGCCCCGCCGTCACTTCCAGGTCGCGCGCGTCATCCCTCCACAGCTTCTGGGCATGCCCAGAAGCTGTTTAGAAGGGGATGACGCGCGCGACCCGGAACTGACGTCGGGGCCGGGGGAGGCGCAATGATTCCTGGGAGCTATGACGTTCAGCTCCCAGGAATCATTGCAGAGCCAGGAAGTGACGACGGGCCGCGGCCGAGGAAGGAGGAAGAAGGAAGTAAGGTAAGTATTTTTTCTTCGCTACGAGGTAAGTAAAAAAAAAAAAAATATGCGATTACCCATTTCTTTTTCAGGTGACCCGGAGCGAGAAGATGGAGGTAAGTATTAAATTAGGGTGGAACTCCACTTTAACTGACCAAGCTGTCCAGAAAAAGCAGCATTTATGAGGGTTAAGAGAAACCATTTTAACAAAATAAGAAAAACAGTTATAATGGCTTTAACCACTTGCCAACCTCATGGGCTAGCTGCACAGAATCACATATAAATAATAGGGGTATTGAATTTAATCATAGCATCGATGCATTGCTATTCAGCCACCCGTGATTCTGCATTGATGCTAGGACCGGCTTAATTGCGATTTGCGAATGACGTCATCTGGCGTGCCGCCCCTCCCTCTCCGCACAGCAGTGGCGCTTTGAAAAAGGATCTGCCCTTGGGCGTTAGCCACACCCTCTTTTCCCGCCTCCCACTAACGTCATCCCCAGCCGCCCAGTGTCGCTGTGTTGCAGCTGCAGGAGGAGACACGAGGAGTGAGCATCCTCGACTCTCGGATAGTCCTCCTTGGCTGCTGCGGGAGGCCCGAGTGTCGGAGGAAGCGTCCCTGACTCCCAGATGTGCGCTGGTCCTCCTGACTCAGTCTTCCTCCATGCTGCTGGGGGAGATACCAGCTAGTGTCCTCTGTCCTCCTCACAAAGGCTTCTGCGGGCAGAAGGAGACCCGAGCCAGCGTCCCAGACCCCAACTCCCAGAAAAGTCCTCCTTGGCTGAGGGCTCACAGGCTTCTGCAGTGACTCAGTCTGTCATCACTCATCAGGTACTAACACAGGGGTCTTCAAACTATGGCCCTCCAGTTGTTCAGGAACTACAATTCCCATCGTACCTAGTCATGTCTGTGAATGTCAGAGTTTTACAATGCCTCATGGGATGCATAGTTTTGCAACAGCTGGAGGGCCGTAATTCCCTGTACTAACACTATATTACTGCGGTACAAGCCACTGTATTAATAACACAATGATGTACTAACTAAAATACTAAAAATGATGATGGTATGATGAGGTTGAGGTTCTTTTTTAAATGAAACTCAAATTAGCAGATGTTTGAAGAAATAACATTGTGGCACAGTCTACTGTACATAACAGTTGTGCTTTGTGGCTTTTCAATGCAGGAGACAGACACACAAAATTTGTAGAACATATGACACTGCCAGATTAAATAATGAAGATGTTCGAGTAGACTCTTCTACTGCTCACTTTGCTCAGGTGTTAAGAGACAATTTGCACAGTAGTCATAGTCATACTGTGCACCCTGTGTTTAAACTTTAAACAAAGTGCACAGACACACTGACACTGACAGTATCTTCTGCATTAGTTAATTATGTGCAAATTATAATAGACCTAAACAATAAAGTGACCGTGCATGTGTGAGTCAGTGATGAGCAAAACCATAAATCATACAAAAAAGGTATCACTGAAGTATTTGTGAATCGATCACTAAGACATAAACCATAATTAATGAAATGGCATATGTTTGGGGACATTTTTTTGTAGCCTTTTGTATCTATAATGATAAATTGTAATATATTTTATTATTATTATTATTTCATTATTTATGGTTTACTGTATGTCTAAGTGATCGATTCACAAATACTTCATTGATACCTTTTTTGTATGATTTATGGTTTTACTCATCACGCATGCGCACAGATTGTATGGTCACTTTATTGAGAGCCTCTGAAGTAAATTGCTCCATTAAATTAGCACAGACTGATGTTTTATGTCTTTTCTTGTATTGGTTTAAAGATGAACTCCAGGTGGGTAGAAAAACAATCATGCATTGCATTCATTAAAATCAATAAAAAAAAAAGGGGGGGGGGCACGTTATGTTGAAATATAATAAGGAACAAGGTCCCCAATCCCCGTAGTTTTTTAACCAATAGAAACAATAAATAAACTAAATAAACAGAAAACCTCCATAGAGGCAAAAAATGTGTATGGTTAGACTCAAATTTACTCCAGCAGCCACGCTTCCTGCTACAGCCTTTCTGCTTCCAAGGAAATTTGGATATTTCCCTTTTACCATATAAATATAAATGTTAATATTATCAAGTTATATTTTTGTGCATTTAGGGAATGCAATTCAAGTCTTTGTTAAAACAATCAACTAAGCAGCCCAGAACTAGTTCTTGAGAGAGTATATATACAATATTTATTTTTCACAGCTGAAAAAAGGGTGAAAAAGCCATTTTGTGTGTATATGTATGTATCTCTCTTCCTCCAGATGTGAAGAATGCCTCTTTGTTCTCTGTAATGAACTGAAAGTTGATAACTTGTATGGTTAGAATGAAATGGGTGGTATGGTGACAATGAGAATTATTAACATAGGATTTTGCGCTATACCCATTGGTTAATAAGAGAACCAGAACTTTTGCCAGTAAGTAAAACTGTTGTCAGTCAAGTCCACTCAGCCCAGAGGAGGAGAGTGTCCGTTGGCCCCCTTGACTACTTTTCTGGGGACAACCCAAAATTTGGGTTTTTTATTTTACTCTTATTGATAATGGTAAACTAAATAGGACAAATAGAGAGGGTGAATCTCTCTAACAGGGACACAGACCGCAATAAACACTGACAGGCAGGGGAGGACTAGGCCAGGGGGCAGGGGGGCAATTGCCCCTTGGGTTGCTCTGATGCCCTGTAAAAAGGCTGCACCACTTCTGCCACAGACATGCCAAAAGGATTCCTGGTGAAGAGAAGTGGAAAGTCCCTACCGCTGATCTAATGAGTGCAGGTTGGAGACAAGGACAGAGCGCAGGCCTCCCTCCCCCAGCATGGATGGTGTACACCAGCCCTCAAATTTTCCACTCGCCTGCTCGCATTTTGCGAGTAGAAAATTATTTAGGGCGAGTATGGGGCTGCTCCGGGAGCCACACAGGGGAAGAGAGAGGAGAGAAAGAGGAAAGTCGGCCATTGTCGGGCACAGATGAAGCTCCATTGATGGGCACAGGTGAAGCTGCGTTAACAGGCTCAGGTAAAGCTGCATTGTCGGGCACAGATAAAGCTGCATTGATGGGCACAGGTGAAGCTGCATTAACAGGCTCAGGTAAACCTGCATTGTCGGGCACAGATAAAGCTGCATTGATGGGCACAGATGAAGCTGCATTAACAGGCTCAGGTAAAGCTGCATTGACGGGCACAGGTAAAACTGCATTGACGGGCTCAGGTAAAGCTGCATTGACAGGCACAGGTGAAGCTGCATTGACGGGCACAGGTAAAGCTACATTTAATAGTGTAATTTTATGAGGGCGTGTTTAGGGTCGGAATTAGGGGCGGGGCAGGGTAGGAGTTGCGTGGGGCAACTGGTGGCGAGTAACCCTTAAGGCGTGGCTAGTAGTTCAGGACTTGTAATTTTGAGCCCTGGTGTACACTGTGTCTGAGCAAAGGCCGGTTTCATGCCCTACTGGAGACTCCCCTGGCCAGCCCCAACCCAGCTGTCCCAGCTTCCCACAACCGCCCCCTGCTGGCCAGATCAGGAACCTGGATTCCGTAAGTAACCAGTAAGTAGAGAGTACCTGGAGTGGAGCTTAAGCCTGGAATGGGGGTCAGGAGAAGGCCGGGGAGAGGAAGACTGGGAGGGGGGCCAAGTCGCTGCACCATGGGACTCTGGCTTGCACTTGCCCCCTAGGCCGAAAGTTGCCAGTTAGCCCCTGCTGATAGGTGTTCTAAACCATCTCCACTCTATCCAAAACCAAAAAAAAAAAGGTTTTGCCTTTAGTTTTACTTTACTTTAGGGTTTAGACATTTATGTTAATGTTTACATTTTAATATTTTCCTTTATGAAGAAGAAGTAAACTGCACTACTACTGTACAACAGTTTGATGCCATAGTATTTACTGTTCAACTTTTAAATAAATACTGTGGTTGTCTGCTGTGTTTGCTGTTCATTCTTTGCTATAGGCAGGGAAGGGTCCTTTTTTAAGAGCAGATGAAAAAAAAAGTGTTTTTAAATTTCTGACTGCTTGAATTTTTGGATGAAAACCATGGGCACATTGTGGGCAGTAATCGTGATGCATCGCCGAATCGAATCAAATAGTTGACATGATAATCATAATCAAATAAAATCGTGAGACCAGCGAAGGTGCGAACCCTTAATAAATATGTGTTTCTGCATTTCTGGGTATGGGGTGAATGCGTGCCCGCCCACCTGTGCTGTCACTGGCTCCAGCACATGCCTATCTAACTTTGAGGCAGATAGAGGAATTCTCCCTGCTGAAACATTGTAGTCTGACAGCAGGGACTCTCTACTACTGCAATCAAGATATATTTTTGAAAAAGCCCATTCAACAGAAGTTGATCATCAGTTTGACTTCTGCCAAGCAGAGGCGACCACATACGGATCAAAATCATTCTCCTGTTTGGCTGCAGTTATGCAGGGCGTGATAAATTGGTGACATTTTTGTTGTCAATATCTGAGGTATTTGAATACTTTTTGACCTCATATAAATAGTCCTCCTTTTCCTTATCTGCCTCTGTTTCCCCCAATATGATGACTCAACAACATCCTCCATAGTGTTTCAGATCATACCCTTTTCCATTATCCCCTCCCTCCATTCCTTCCTTTGCCTTTCTTTCCCTCCCTCCCCCCATCAGACACGGCTCACCAATTATATGATAGTAAATTTTTTGTTTATGTGATCTACCTTGATATGTATTTATTGTATATGTACAGTATCTCACAAAAGTGAGTACACCCCTCACATTTTTGTAAATATTTTATTACATCTTTTCATGTGACAACACTGAAGAAATTACACTTTTCTACAATGTAAAGTAGTGAGTGTACAGCTTGTATAACAGTGTAAATTTGCTGTCCCCTCAAAATAACTCAACACACAGCCATTAATGTCTAAACTGCTGGCAACAAAAGTTAGTACACCCCTAAGTGAAAATGTCCAAATTGGGCCCAAAGTGTCAATATGTTGTGTGGCCACCATTATTTTCCAGCACTGCCATGATCCTCTTGGGCATGGAGTTCCCCAGAGCTTCACAGGTTGCCACTGGAGTCCTCTTCCACTCCTCCGTGACGACATCACAGAGCTGGTGGATGTTAACCACTTGCCGACCGCCGCAAGTACATTTACTGCGGCAGTCAGCCGCTCCTGGGCAAACCGACGTATAGGGCTACGTCGCTCAACCCAGGAGCCTGTAGGGGGCGAGCGTGTGCCGCCGGAGGCGCGCTCCTGCCCCCGTTCGTTCACAGACATCCCCACGCGAGTGACCGGCGGCTCCGATGTCCGCAGGCCACTCGTGATCTCGCTCAGGAGAGGGAGAAAGGCAGGCGGCTAATGTAAACACAGCCATCTGTCATTCTCCCTTAGATCATGACAGAGGCTATGCGATCCTGCTATGTAGGATCGTATGTCTCTGTTATGATCTAACAAGCCACGCCCCCCCACAGTTAGAATCACGCCCCTAGGGATACTGATCACCAATAAAGTTAACCCCTTCCCTGCCAGTGTCATTTTTACAGTAACAGTGCATATTTATAGCACTGATTACTGTAGTAATGTCACTGGTACCCCCAAAAGTGTCAAAAATGTCAGTCAGGGGTCTGATCTGTCTGCCACAATGTTGCAGTCCTGCAAAAAAAATCGCAGATCGCCGCCATTACTAGTTAAAAAAAAACACAATAAAAATTACATAAATCTTTCCCGTAGTTAGTAAACGCAATAACTTTTGCGCAAACCAATCAAAACACGCTTATTGCGATTTTTTTTACCAAAAATATGTAGCAGAAAACAAATTGCCCTAAAATGTTAAAAAAAATAGATTTTTACATTATTTTTTTTGAGAATATAATTTAAAAAAATTTGAAAAATATTGTTATTTTTTCCAAATTGTCGCTTTTTTTTTTGTTTATAGCGCAAAAAGTAAAAATCGCACAGGTGATCAAATACCACCAAAAGCTTTGTTTGTGGGAAAAAAAAGGACGTCAATTTCATTTCCATTGTCCGTTACAATCACGCAGTGCCGAATCGCAAAATAGGCCCTGGTCTTTGAGCAGCCAAATCCTCCGGGGCTTAAGTGGTTAAAGACCTTGCGCTCCTCCATCTTCCATTTGAGGATGCCCCACAGATGCTTAATAGGGTTTAGGTCTTGAGACATGCTTGGCCAGTCCATCACCTTTACCCTCAGCTTCTTTAGCAAGGCAGTGGTCGTCTTGAAGGTGTGTTTGGGGTCGTTATCATGTTGGAATACTGCCCTGTGGCCCAGTCTCCAAAGGGAGGGGATCATGCTCTGCTTCAGTATGTCACAGTACATGTTGGCATTCATCGTTCCCTCAATGAGCTGTAGCTCCCCAGTGCCGGCAGCACTCATGCAGCCCCAGACCATGACTCTCCCACCACCATGCATGAATGTAGGCAAGACACACTTGTCTTTGTACTCCTCAGCTGGTTGCCATCAGACACGCTTGACACCATCTGAACCAAAAAATTTTATCTTGGTCTCATCAGACCACAGGGCATGGTTTCAGTAATTCATGTCCTTAGTCTGCTTGTCTTCAGCAAATGGTTTGCGGGCTTTCTTGTGCATCATCTTTAGAAGAGGCTTCCTTCTGGGACGACAGCCATGCAGACCAATTTGATGCATTGTGCAGGGTATGATCTTAACACTGACAGGCTGAGCCTCCGCCCCTTCAACCTCTGCAGCAATGCCGGTGTAACGTTAAAAAACCATACCCCGTGAAGAAACCATACCCTCGTCACTTCCTGTGTCAAACAGCTGAGCAGCGCAGCAGTGCGCATGCTCAGAGCCCCGGAGACGTAACAGAACAGCAAAGAAGAACACAAGTGCGCATGCTCAGAGGGTAGGAAAAACTCACGGCACTGTGTGAAATGTCATACTTGCGGTGGTATAATTAAAACAGTTCGGCTGCAACATTAAACATCTCCTCTTCTATCGCTGTGACTTCCCTGATCTCCCCTAATAAATTTAAAAGCGGCGGCGGGTGTATGAGATGAAAATGACGCCGATCTCGGCTCCGTGATCCGCTTTTATATTTATTAGGCGACATGAGGGAAGTGACAGGGGAAGGAGCGGAGATGACTGATGTTGCAGAGGATTTGTTTTAATGTAACGGCGGCAAGTGTAAGGACCGTGAGAAATCCATACCCTCCGTAGCAGCACCGGAAGTGACGAGGGTATGGTTTTCTCACGGGTATGGTTTTTTCACGGAACACCGGCAGCACTCATACGTCTATTTCCCAAAGACAACCTCTGGATATGACACTGAGCGCGTGCATGTTACCATGTTGCAGCTCAGTTTCAGGGTCTTGTCAATCTTTGTATAGCCTAGGCCATCTTTATGTAGAGCAACAATTCTTTTTTTCAAATCCTCAGAGAGTTTTTTGCCATGAGGTGCCATGTTGAACTTCCTGTGACCAGTATTAGAGAGTAAGAGCGATAACACCAAATTCACAAACCTACTCCCCATTTACACCTGAGACCTTGTAACACCAACGAGTCACATGACACTGGGAAGGGAAAATGGTTAATTGGGCCCAATTTGGACATTTCATTTAGGGGTGTACTCACTTTTGTTGACAGCGGTTTGGACATTGATGGCTGTGTGTTGAGTTATTTTGAGGGGACAGAAAATTGACACTGTTATACAAGCTGTACACTCACTACTCTACATTGTAGCAAAGTGTCATTTCTTCAGTGTTGTCACATGAAAAGATAATTGAATAAAATATTTACAAAAATGTGAGGGGTGTACTCAATTTTGTGAGATACTGCATATGTACTATGTCCAATTAATGCACTGTTAGTATTGTTTACTAGTTATTGAAAAGTGGATGCTGAAGAAGTCCCTCATTTGGGCCAAACGTGTTAATCCATAGACATCAGATCCATATACATCAGACCACCCACTGATTGCACAGAACTGTCATATTATATGTTGACAATGTTGATCTAATATGTTTCTATGATATACTTTAAAAAAAAAAAAAGTTTTTTTTGTATAAATAAAAATTGCGGTTTTTAGATATATTGTATTTATCTGTTACTCCTTTTTGTTGGCACTTAAAAATCCCATTTTCCCATAATCTCTTTGGTTGGAGGAGATGTGGGGACTTACTCTTAATATATCCTATCTGTATAGGGGATATTGCCAGGTTTTGTTTAAAGGGACCCCAACCCCCCGATCTAATTACCAGATTGTGTCTACTGTTCTGGTCCTGAAATGCCTATAATAGAATCTGTCAGAAGTTCTATCACTTCCTCCCTTTACTAACAATGTGTTTTTGTCAGTTTACTCATTGAAGAGATTACCCTCACTTCCTGTCCTGATAGAAAGTGAGGGTAAGGCCCCCTTCAAATATCACATAGTGGGAACAAGAGTTCCAACTCATGATTTTTGTCATTCCATTTTCATGCAATTTTGTGTGTTGTGAACAAGGCAGCCCATTCAATTCAATATAAAAATAAAAATTACATTTTATAGCAATGACATTAGGCAACTCACAAGATGATGGTGGATTTGGGCTCAGCAATGAACAAAAAGGATCTCCTACAGGTTAAAAGTCCATCCACGCTGATCCGACATGCAGAGACCACGGCCTGGCAGGGAAGAGATGCCGGCAACCTCCTATTCGTTCCGAGTTCCGGATTGAGCCACAAGATGGAGGCTGCCGGCATCTCCTCCCTGACGCTTTTCTTCTTTTTTATATATCCTGTCCAGAGTTTGCCTTACTTGTGAGAAGAGCTGCCTTTATTCAAGTGTTACATACTCCTTTACCACTAGCGGACTATTCAGTCTTTCTTATACAGTATATATATATATATATATATTTGCCAGTGTTTTCTGTCGTTTAATAAGCATAACATGTTCTGTTGAATCTAGTCCAGATTAATAAGGGCTGCTCGGTTGCTTCTCCCTGCCTTCTAGAGTATTCTAAAACCATAGTGGGAAAAAGAGCAGGGCATGTAGCCTGAATATTTATGAAACTCTAGCCAGTCCCTGTGGTGAGGGAGCTCATAAATGGCATGAAGCCTGAGCAGCAGAGTTCCTGGACCCAGTCCTGTTGGAGGAGACCCCATGTGCCAAGGCTCTTCCCCTGGGGCTGATTTCTAGAAGAATCCATTGGGAAGACACCAAGGTCCCAGATGGGCTTAGCTGGGGGGCCTATGTGCAAGCTTGCATTTAGGGATCAAGTTGGGTCAGGAGAAGCTCACTGGAGAGAGAAGTTGGTGGTAAAGAGTCCAACTGTCCAGTGGTGGTGTGAGTCTACAGCTCTCTCATTAGAAAGAGCCTGGTGGATATCAGCAGAAGGCTACTGGTGATCCAGTAGCTAAGTGAGTAAGCAATCCCACTGCTGAGGAGTTAGTGACTGTATGTAGCGTTTACACTCTGGAAGGAGTACTAGTCACCATCAGCATAGAGATCCTGTAGGATTTTAATTTCACGGTCAGCACAGAGATCCTGTGGGATATTAATTTTTGTACTGTGCAGCCAGAAACTCAAGGAGTCTTCAAGTTATTCAGTGCTACAGTTTTCTGGGGTATCCCATGCTCCCTCTCCCTATCCCAGTTCATCGTTCTCAAAAAACCCTGTTCTTTGGAGCCAATGGAAGAATGCAGAAAATGCTGTTTGCCTGGTTGTGTGTGCTCTAAGGGGGAAATAGGACCAAAGTTCACCAGTGGCTCTTTAGGGAGTGTGCTACACACAAAATGGGTAATTTTTCTATTGAGTGTATAAATGACTTCTCTTCTGTTTGCTGGATAAAATGTTTCGCACTGGTTCTTATCCTCTATCTATACTGTTTCACATGCCACTTCTATTGTCCTGTATCCCTAACTTTGCCTCAACTTGGCATATTCCCTGTGCCTATAAACTGTAACCTAGTATACTCACATTCAGCCTTATTTATAAAAATGGTGAGCCTTCACATGTTTAGTCCCTTATATATTTATAAAACGTCTCCAACTCTTTGTTTTGGGTTAGAAAAGTGGGGAAAAGTATCTTGACTTCGCTCAGATCTTTGGCAGAAGAACCACAATTCTTTCCATGATTCCATATTGTGTTAACATTTATTGCCACCCCAAAAGCGATGCTTTTTTTGCCAGCGATTGTCTCGTAATAAAACATGAATTTCAAAAGGAGTTTATTTTGTGTGACAAACACACGTAGGCCAGCCCATTGAATTGAATGAGCAACTATACCAAGCGCTCAGGGAAATCAAGTATTAATCTGGTGATAAATGATACTTGGCACAGTAAAAGTCCACAAGGGGTATTAAAACATCTACTGTATATATACATATATATATATATATACATATACATACATATATAACTGCTCAAGAAAAAATAAAGGAACACTTTTTAATCAGAGTACAGCATCAAGTCAATTAAATTCCTGGGATATTGATTTGGTCAGTTAAGATGGTGGGGTGTTTGTTAATCTGTTTCAGATGCTTTGGTGTTAATGAAATTAACAACAGATGCACGTGATGGGCAACAATGAGACAACCCCCAAAACAGGAATAGTTTTACAGGTGGAGGCCACTGAAATTTTTTTTCCCTACTAATTTTTTCTGACTTTTTTTTCACTAGTTTTGGACCCTATACAGGTTGCACAGGCAGTCCAACTCCTCCAGGATGGCACATCAATACGTGCCATTGCCAGAAGGTTTGCTGTGTCTCCAAGCACAATCTCAAGGGGGGAGTGGGTACATGGTTTTGATAGGTACCCACTCCCAACTCAGATCGCAAAGGAGATTTACAACCATGCTTGGCCTCCTACTCCTTCTGTCTGCAGCCTTTTGGGACACACACAGGTCCCAAAAGATGGCAGGACCAGTCACATAGTGCAGTGCGACTCGCGCATGAGGAATAGGAAACCGGCTGTGAAGCCAGAATCCTACACTGCAGGTTACCCTTACCTACAATGCAGGTGCCTGCACCTGAAGCCAATTAAAGAATTGGCTTGGGTGCCAACATCATGGATCCTTGGACAGGTAAGTGTCCTTATATTAAAAGTCAGCAGCTATGGTATGTGTATGTGTAGTTGCTGACTTAAAGTGGAGTTCCGGCCTCAAAATCAATAAAACCGATTTTGGCCCATCCGCTTGCTAAGGGGAACCTGAAAAAGAAATGGATAATGGCGATTTTCTTTTTTTTGGTCACTTACCTTATTATAGAAGAAAATATACTCACCTTCCTTCCACTTCCTCCCTCTGCGGCCGCGGCCCGCGTCGTCACTTATGGTTTGCGATGATTCCTGGGAGCTGAACGTCATCGCTCCCAGGAATCAATGTGCCTGCACCGGCCCCGCTCGTCACTTCCGGTGCAGGCGTGGTATTCACTGCTAAACAGCTTCTGGGCATGAAGACACGACACAAAGAGGGAAGCTGCGGCTTCAGCTGCCCACACCTGAGATGGCAGCGCTGGAGAAGAAATTTTCAAGGTGAGTATTTCTTCTTACAGGTAAGTGCGACCCGGGACAGTTCAGATTCTATCCGTTATAGAATGTACTAGCCCTGGCCCTGGTATTTTTAGCTCAAATTGACCCCCGAGGCCGGAACTCCGCTTTAATTTTTTTTGAGAGACTAAAGCTCCGCTTTGAAGGCAATGATACAATATTAATTACACACAACAGTCTCTTTAGACTTCAATGCTCTTTAGAGCAATCAAAGTGCAGCTTATTCATTTTTATATTGAATATCATTAGGCAGGCGATGCATAGAAAAGGTTGCAGAAAATGGCTAAAAGTAATAAGTTAGAAAAATAGAAGGTAAAAAGTGAGACATGCTTACATGCAAACAGTCAAAAACAAAATGGGTAAAGTTGATTTTTAGATCTCTATTGTTATACCTTGCAGATCAAAAGTAACATTCTACCCACTCAGCCTATGTAGCTGAGTGGGTGGTGGATTCATATTACCTTAATAAAAGAAGTGGGTAAAAAAAGTATCACCCCCCTTAACAATAATCACATTTTGTTGCTTTGCAGCCTGAAATGAAGACAGACACAGTTTGTGATTTATCCAGCTGTATTTTATAACATCCAAGTGAAAGATATAACACCAACATGTCAGAAAAAAAAATCAAATAAATTTAAAAAAACAGAATCACTGAGTTGGAAAATGGATCACCCCCTTGTGTCAGTTGTTTCTTGAATCACCCTTTGCTTTAATTGCAGCCTTTAGCCTATTGGGATATGTCTCTACTAACTTTGCACATCTAGACTCTGCAATATTTGCCCACTCTTTTTTTTTTTTTTTTTGCAGAAGTTCAGTTAAATTTGATGGTGACCGTTTGTGGACTGCAGTGTTCAAATCATTCCACAGATTTTTAATGAGGTTTAAGTCTGGGCTCTGACTAGGCCATGCAAGGACATTCACCTTTTTCTCCTTCAACTATTGTGTGGTAATTTTTGCTGTGTGCTTTGGGTCATTTTCATGTTGGAAGGTAAACCTTCTTCCCATTGACAACTTTCTGGCAGATTTTCCTCAAGAATTTGACAGTATTTTGCCCATCGATTTTTCCTTCTATCCTGACAAGTGCTCCAGTCCCTGCTTCAGGGAAACACCCCCATAACAGGATATTACCACCTCCATGCTTTACTGTGTTGGAATGGTGTTATTTGGATGGGGAGCTGTATTGTATTTCTTCCAGATATATCATTTGGTGTTGAGGCCAAATCATTCAATTTTAGTCTCATCTGACCATAACACCTTTTTCTGTCTGACTTTAGAATCTTCAAGGTGCGTTTTGGCAAAGCTCAGTTGTGACATCATGTGACCTTCCTTGAGGAGTGGCTTTTTTTTATTGCAACCCACACATACAAGCCACATTTGTGGAGAATTTGTGATATTGTTGTCACATGCATACAATGACCACTCTTTGTTATAAATTACAGCAACTGCTTCAGAGTTGCTGTAGGCCTCTTGGTAGCCTCTCTGACCAGTTTCCTACTGACTTTTTCATCCAGTTTGTTGCGACGTCCCGATCCAGGGAGGGTCGGTGTTGTACCAAATACCTTCCACTTCCTAATAATAGACTTCACTGTGCTTCTAGGCATTGATAGAGCAATTGAAATGTGTTTTTGTCTATCTCCTGACTTGTGCCTGTCCACAACTTTATCCCAGAGATAATTTGACAGTTCCTTGCCACCAATAGTTGATTGTTTGCTTCAGTTGCACTACCAGGGACTGAAATGCAGCATGAAAAGTCCTTTCATGCTGAGCTAATCAAGCTGACCACAGCTGATCACAGTTGAAAGTAAAATGGCTATGTGTGCCATTGAGAAGGTGATTAACTACACCTGATTGAGTTTACAGGTCATTTTTTAAGAGGGGAGTTATCCTTTTTCCAACTCTGATTTTGTTTTTGATTTTTTTTTCTGATATGTTGGTGTTATATCTTTCATTTGGATGTTATAAGTTGCACTGAAAAAATACAGCTGGATAAAAACATAAACTGTGTGTCTTCATTTCAGGCTGCAAAGCAACAAAATGTGATTAATTTAAAGGGGGTGATTCTTTTCTCTACCCACTGTATTTCTCCTCTGGGTAACAGGAGTGCACTTAATTTTTACTCTCCTGTGACCCAGAATAAGGCTAAAGCCCACTGTCGTCTGACATCACAGCACTGCTCCAGCCTCTGGAAGGATTGTGGCCAAATTGTTGGGATCCACCCAGGTGCCTGATTGACAGCTGGCTCTGGTTCTCAGCTGAAAGCCGAAGCCAGCGGCCCCATCCACAGCCCAGCGCTGCAAAGAGCAGTGACTGACTCTTCCTACTTTCCACTCTGATCAGTGATCAAGTAATCTCTCAGTCTTAGACATGACATGGGACAGCTGCAGCGTCACACTAATACTGCATCATTGTGGTGAGTATGAATGTCTATTTTTAAAGTACCCTTTACATCTCCTTTAGCACATGTAGGATTTTAGTAATAATCTTCAAAACCCCAGAAGTCCAAAGATTCTTGACACCTACCAGAACCCTTAGCTCCATAAAAAGACCCAAATAATAAACGCTTCTCTATATTTTATCATAAAACCAGCATGTTTGTTGTCAAACAGTTCATCTTAGTGCTAACACACTTTTACTGTTTTTTTTGTTCATGTGCTATTGGGATGGAGGTTATGGGAGGATACAGGCCAATGGACAAGTCGAATGCTGCTACCATCAACGATTAGTGATTCAGGCATATTTTAACTAGGACAGGGTTGCTTTAAATGAAGAAACCCATAGCAACCCATCAAACCTATTGTGTAGTGATCTGACCAACAGAGTGAATTTTGATTTTTTTGTGCCTAACTTGAACTTTCTATTGAATAAGTCATTTTGTATACCATACCTGCAAACTACTACAGACACAAACATAGCAACAGACATAATGCTTAAAGTGCAGTTCCACCCTAATTTAATACTTACCTCCATCTTCTCGCTCCGGGTCACCTGAAAAAGTAATGTATAATCGCATATTTTTTTTTTTTTTACTTACCTCGTAGCGAAGAAAAAATACTTACCTTACTTCCTTCTTCCTCGGCCGCGGCACGTCGTCACTTCCTGGCTCTGCAATGATTCCTGGGAGCTGAACGTCATAGCTCCCAGGAATCATTGCGCCTGCACCGGCCCCAACGTCAGTTCCGGGTCGCGCGCGTCATCCCCTTCTAAACAGCTTCTGGGCATGCCCAGAAGCTGTGGAGGGATGACGCGCGCGACACGGAAGTGACGGAGGGGACCGAAGAAGGCGGAAGAAGACGCTGAAGGGGATCTCGCTGGCTTCAAGCTGCCCACATCTGAGATGGCAGCGCTGGACAAGACGTTTTCAAGGTAAGTATTTGTCCTAACAGGTAAGTGCAACCCGGGACAGATCAGGGGCTACCCATTGTGGAATGTACTAGCCCTGACTGTCCCGGGGGTATTAAAAAAAAAAATCCAGGGTGGAACTCCGCTTTAAAAAAAAAAAAAAGACTTGCTATTGGAGGACCTGTCACCTTACCAGGTACCATGACTGGTTGCTTGGTGTCTTGAACGTACTTGGTTACACTTAGCAACTACATTCCTTCTCCTTGTTTACTCTCTGTAGAGGTATTATTTCATATCTCATAGTGCTTTACAGACCCTGGTTCTTTAGATATGCCAGAACCAACAGGCACCCCTTTGAATTACTTCAGACCAAACTCAGAACGGTTTATGCAACTTAACTGAAGAGACTTCAACATTATAGTCCAATATCATAGCGCCCATTTATCCCTGATTTCAAGGGACTGTCCCTGATTTGGAAGAAAGTCCCTCTGTCCCTCTTTCCCCCTCATTTGTCCCTCATTTTGATCTGATATATATAGTTGTATATAAAATGCACTGTTTATCTATCAAAAAATGTTTCCCAGTGCTAAACCTTTCATCCAATTTCTAAATTGCTGCATATGTACATGGTAAAAGCCAATATAAAGGAATAGTACTGGTAAAAAAGCACTTGTGGGTTTAACTATTTTTTTGGTATAATTCTCCTTTAAGGGGGCGTAGCAGGGGGTGTGTCCTATGCTACATACTTTTGATAATTTGTGTCCCTCATTCCCATCTCAAAAAGTTGGGAGGTATGCAATATGAACAGAGTCCGATCCCTAACAATAGCTGTATGGCTGCCCAGGCAAGGTAGTAGTCCAGCTGGTGTTTGCCATGTCTTGGCTGTTCTCCAGAACCCCAGTGCCTCCGATGAACTGCAAGGCGCCGCAGTCCTCCTCCTAGCTGGAGATGACATCTTCAGGTTTTCCTGTGTTTTCTTCCCATGCAGCAGCTCCCTGTGTGCAGAGCCCTTCACCTTTTTATTTACAGCACAGAGAAGGGGGCAGAGCCTAGAAAAGACCATAAAAATGCAGAAACAGGTTTAACTCCTTCCCAGCCTGGGCAGCCTGTCTCACTTGCCAACATTCCCCATGTAGGCAAGCTGCCTACACATTGATTGACAACGGTGCAGTCCAAAGATGGCTACATTCCTGCGCCATGAAGGCAGTGGAGAAGTGAATGTAGCCATCCCAAGAAGAGAGGTGTGTTACTGGCCAATTATCAGGTGCAATAAAAGCCTGAAAAAATGTAGCCTACGCATCCAATGATTGGTAAGCTACATGTTGCACTCCCACTAGAAAAGGCAGCTAAAAATATAAACAGATCTCCCTTGCTAGTACAGAGGCTACCTGCCACAGACAGTTTTATGTACACTGATAACACAGACTCAGTAGGGGATGTCTTTTTGTTAATTTATCGCAGAAAACCTGAACAGGAGGGGATTTAGGAGTTCAGGATCCTCCACGACGATATCAGAAATCATCCAAATGCAGACACCTGTGAATGTCCCACAGTAGGTTTTATTCACAATGTCCCAGGAGCTGACTGCCAGCCAGCTTCCACATGACACTTTTCGATGAGACAAAAATATTTTTTCTCCATACCAGAACTTCAGAACTGTGCCTTCCAGCAAGAACTCCTCCAGCCCAGCACCAGCCCCAAACTGCAACTTCTGTCTCACACTAGCTGCATCTTGAAGGCAGCAACCCCAGGAGTACTGGAACCCTCCTAGCAGAGGAAGAATACTCTGGAAATTACTCCTATATATTTATCATCTACCCAGCCACTTGCTGGACACCCCCTCCAGGGATTGGCTGAGGCATGATAAATATTTATAACTGACTGATATACCAACATGCTCTATCTTCTGGAAGCTTCTTTCAGAAAAAGGAAAGGGCAATCAATCTTCTAGCTTAGGAAACCCTGAACTGACCAAAAGAACAGACCCTTGCTTCACTGACTACAGTAAAGCCAAGAACTATGTTTAGCCTAACAGAGGCAGGGCGCTACATCTAATATATTAAATTTTTTGTTTTTGGTTAAGTAACTTTAAGGATTGTCAAGTAACAATACAATAAATGTTTGCTTTTGGGTTTAGATACAATTTAAACAAAAAGTCTCCATTCTTCAAATGACCAGGGCAACATGATCTCTAAAGTGTATGCAGTATGGCAATTGTGTTGGTGGTGGCATCTGGCCAGTGCAGAAGCATTGAAATCCAACTTGAATTATAATGAGTTACTGTACTCTATCACTGCTGAAACCAAATCACTAGGGTGGAAGAAACATATTCCCCCCTCGTCTGAATAGCACAATGGTAAGGTACTCAAACAGAAATGTAGACCCTGACGATTCATGACTCATTTTTTTTAGGAAAAAAATGATTTAAATTACCTGCTCTTCTTCTGGTGTCCCCTAAGTCTCCACCACACTCTTTTATGCCATGTCCCCAGTGTATTTTCCACGTCTACTCTCAGGAACAAAAAGGACACTGAGCACTTTCATTAGGGAATGTTTTATTATGCACTTTTGAAACACTGGTCACTTTAGATTGTTGTTTATGTTTACAAATTGTTTATACAACTTTTTGGATATCAGTTTGCAGTTTATGAAATTTACACTGGTTTTCTGCTACTTATGTTTTTTTTTTTTTTGTGAATTATTTTGTTCTTTATTAGGTATAGCACTGCATATAAAAGTTGTGAGTTTAAAACATTGATTAAGTGTTAGGTGCAGCAGCTGGGTAGGTTAAGGGGCGCAGGTGCACAGGAAAGTTTTCAACTTTTTTTTTGGGGGGGGGGGGGGATTGTATTACCAACCTGATATTACCAACTGATATTCTGCCATTGTGTCACTAATTTGCCTTTTTGATGTTCTCCTGATGTTATGGATGGTATATATTTGCTGGTAGGCCACAACAATTGAAACTTGTGGAATTTGGACATTATTTTTTTCATTGTTTAAGGGCAAGAGCATTATGCTGGCACTCTGTCCGAGACTGTTTTCCAGGGGTATCCTAGGAAAGAGGAGGCCAGTAGAAGCAGATCAGGACAACCCAAAAGGAGAAGTTCCACATTTAAGGCCTTCTCTCCCACTCCTGTTTATAAAATGGCAATTTTGGAGGGCCAACCACCCAGGCGATCGAAGAAGAGGTTTTCTCCCCCCCCCCCTTCAGTCTTCTTGAACACGTCAATTTCTTTTATTTTTTATTACTTTTATTATATTTTTTTTAACACACTGTGACCATAACAATACAGTGTGTAGCAGTAACACTGTACTACTCTGGGGAAGTGATCTCTTTAAAGAGGAGCTCCAGTCTCCTCTCAAAAATGTAAAGTCAGCAGATACAAATACTGTAGCTGCTGACTTTAAATAAAGAACACTTACCTGTCCAGGGATCCAGTGCTGTCCTCATCCAAGCTAGTTCTTCCACCCCGGTGCCTGCATCTTAAGTAAGGAAAACTGTCTGTGAAGCCTTGTGGCTTCACAACTGGTTTTCCACTGCACATGCGGGAGCTGTACTATGCTTTGTAAATGGTCCCACAGTTTTCTGGGACCTGTGATGTCTCCCAGAAGGCTGCAGGGGAAGTATGGTCGAGGTTCCTTACGTGTTTGGGGCTGCTGTCCTCAATGCTGAGAAATGCAGGCAGATATTTATTCATCATGCCATGCCCTCAGGGAGGTGAGAGATTAGTGCCAACTTTATTCTGCAGCAGGACAATGACCTCAAAAATGCAGCCAATGTCATTATGAACTATCTTTTAGCATAATAAAGAATAACAAATCCTGGATATAATGGTTTGGCCCCCCCACCAGGGGCGTAACTACAGGGGTTGCAGGGATTTAAATTGCAACCTAGCCTTATGTTCCAGGGGGCCTGTGCAGCTCCCCTGTACACCTGGATAGGCGGGGCAGCATTTAGAGGAACTAATGTCCTCCATTTTCCTCTATTTTCCCGTAGCTGCAATAGAACACAGATGTGTGTGATCTGACTGCCATTTGATGACTTGATGTCCTCGATCTGGCAGCTTGTCTGTGGGTTTCTCGCCCTCTTTTCAGGCCTTTCTAAATTGCACCAATCCCACTCTAAGCAAATAGTCTGGTAACTTATGTAAGTATTAAAATACCAAAGATATGCTCATTGGATTCCAAGTCCAGATACTTTGAGTCTTTATAAAATCACCTCTGTGCCTCCTGAAGAAGCTGTGCTGTGAAACGCGTTGAGACATAATCCCACCCTCAATCAACAACCTTCAGGCTTGCTATATGTGGATGAATTCTTGCTTGAGGTGGAAATGCAAGATGTTTTCTTGTTCAATTACTTTTTAATTCATTTAATTAATTTTAACTTAATTTTTTATTAAAAGTGGGATAAGGTTCTATTTACACTTGTGCAACTTGCGATGCAACATTGGACATCAAAGTTCCATGACAAGTCATTCCCCATGTTTTCTGATAACCATTCATACATGCGCAGCTTAAAATTGCAGCAACTTCAAAGTACTTCATGCATTACTTTGGTCCGACTTTCATGCAACTTGATGGCCATAGACTTCAAAGTTAACCCTCAGAAGTTGCATGGAAGTTGTACCTGAATGTTATACAAAGCAACTTGTGTGCAACAGTTGTCCATGAGGCTATGTTCACACTGCTCCGACAAGAAAGTAGTATGACTTCTGATCCGACTTTGCCCTGACACTTCAGTCCAACTTTGATCCAACTTATTGTGACTTTTTGCACTCTATGGCATTGGTGTCATATCAAAGTATTGCAAGAACGTTTTTCAAAGTCGAACTGGCTTGTGTCAGACCAGTTAAGATGGCTCTCATAGAGAACCATTGATTTATACATGTCATGCGACATGTGCTCTCAAAGTTGGAATGCGTGTCGCACCAGTGTGAACCGGGCCTTAACACAGGTCAAATCAAAGCCGTATCCAATTTGCACTCATCCAAAGTTGCACTCCAAAGTATGCACAACTTTGGAGTCCTACAAGTGTTAATGGAGCCTAACTTACATTTATAACTTCTTTTAACCTTTTTATGTTCTGTTTATTTATGTGTAGCACCCTACAGGTAGGTGCTAGGTAAATGTTTAGTGGGCCTTGTCTGCCTGACAGCAGGGCCATGATTTCTTCTGGTTAGGGTGTCATGGTTTCCAGGTGTGCCTGCTGAAGGTGAAGTCTCCCCACTGGCTTCTGTGAGAGGCTTATCATAGGGTAGTGGAGGAAGCCCAATCAGGGGACACATTCAAGCTTGTAACTACCCCAGAGGGCAGATTATGCTGCAAAGGCTTCTGGGAGTGGGTATAAGTTTGGGGGAAGGGCGTGATCCGGCGTCTTTGGCGGGAGCAGAGTCCCAGGAGGGAGAGAACGGCTGTCTTTCCTCCTGTCTGAGGAAACGGATGTCTCGGGGGGCCGCCCGAGAATCCAAAGAGTGCTGAGCTGAGCTGAGGGGATCTGGTGTGCCGAGAACCAGCGGAGAGCGAAAGGGGTCCAGTCCCAGGAAAGCCTACACAGGTCGTGAGTACTGAGGATTGCCCCTGTGGGTCTGCCTAAAGAGTTAGAGGAGACCACTCCTGAGGAGGTTCTGGGATCCAGTGTCAGCTAGCTGTAAAGGGGGTACCTAGGTTGAGGACCCTGAAGTAACAGAGGGGGTACATAGTCAGTGGACCCTGAAGAGCTAAAAGTGTAAATGGGCGCCTGCGGTTTGGGCCCTGAAATGTGCAGAGTACCAGTTGAGAGTTGCAGCTATACAGTAATTCACAACAAGCTACCTCAAGCCAGTGCCAGGCTGGAGGGGGTGGTCAGTGACTTTGCATTGCAGCAGTGTCAGTAGTTATTTGCTCCACAGTCCTGAATCTTCTGGACCTGGAGTCGAGGATTCAGCACTTCTGTCAAGTTACAGTGTGTTCTAAGCGTCAGTGAGCGCTGGCTAGTGTTGGCTGGTGTCAAGGCAGCGTTAACAGACATTTTCTGGACAAAGTCCCGAATTGTATTTAGTTAAGCCTAAAGGAGTATCCCACTCATTCCCTTCTCCCATCCCCTTTATCTACAATAAAACCACAAAACCAAGATGCCAGAGTTGTCAATGTGTCAGTTCTCACACCCAGGGTCGCAGCTCACATGGGCTGGAGAGGTAACCGGTAACAATGGCAGACCCACATCAGGCCCAATGCCTGGAAAACCTGCTACATATGTCCTCATTTCCGAGCTTCTACTTGCACCTGAAAAATTCAATTTTCTTCTATTTCTTTTGTATAGGTCTTCTACTAGGTCAATATACAGTTGTGCTCATAAGTTTACATACCCTGGTAGAATTTATGATTTCTTGGCCATTTGTTAGAGAATATGAATGATAACACAAAAACCTTTCTTTCACTCATGGTTAGTGTTTGGCTGAAGCCATTTATTATCAATCAACTGTGTTTACTCTTTTTAAATCATAATGACAACAGAAAATACCCAAATTACCCTGAGCAAAAGTTTACACAACCCAGTTCTTAATACCGTGTATTGCCCCCTTTAACATTAATGACAGCTTGAAGTCTTTTGTGATATTTGTGGATGAGGCTCTTTATCTTCTCAGATGGTAAAGCTGCCCATTCTTCCTAGCAAAAAAGCCTCCAGTTCCTGTAAATTCTTGGGCTGTCTTGCATGAACTGCATGTTTGAGATCTACCCAGAGAGGCTCAATGATATTGAGGTCAGGAGACTGAGATGGCCACTCCAGAACCTTCACTTTATTCTGCTGTAGCCAATGACAGGTTGACTTGGCCTTGTGTTTAGGATGATTGTCACGTTGGAATGTCCAAGTACGTCCCATGCGCAGCTTCCAGGCTGATGAATGCAAATTTTCCTCCAGTATTTTTGATAGCATACTGCATTCATCTTGCTATCAATTCTGATCAATTTTCCTGTGCCTTTGTAGCTCACACATCCCCAAAACATCAGCAATCCACCTGCGTGTTTCACAGTAGGAATGGTGTACCTTTCATGATAGGCCTTGTAGACTCCTCTCCAAATGTAGCGTTTATGGTTGTGGCCAAAACTTTCAATTTTGGTCTCATCACTCCAAATGACTTTGTGCCAGAAGGTTTGAGGCTTGTCTCTGTGCGGTTTGGCATATTGTAAGCGGGATACTTTGTGGCATTTGCGTAGTAATGGCTTTCTTCTGGTGACTCGACCATGCAACCCATCTTTCTTCAAGTGCCTCCTTATTGTGCATCTTGAAACAGCCACACCACATGTTTTCAGAGAGTCCTATATTTCACCTGAAGTTATTTGTGGGTTTTTCTTTGCATCCTGAACAATTTTCCTGGCAATGGCCAAGAAATCATAAATTCTGCCAGGGTATGTAAACTTATAAGCACAACTGTGTATGTGTGTATATATATATATATATATATATATATATATATATATATATATATATTTATTCATTTTTTGCATTATTTTGCTTTTTTGTTCTGTGCATTCCCTTTTCTCTTTTTCATATTTTTCTGTTGCATGAGGGGATTGTATGGAACACAAATGTAAAAGGAATTGTTAACTCTTGTAATTATAGGGATCTCTAGAAGTCTAATGTAATGTCTACTAAAGCATGTTGCCAGTTGCCAACAACTTCTAGACATATTCAGTCTGATTATTTTTTTGTAGCATATCCAAAGTATTTAACAATCGCCTATTTTATGCCGGCAGTCTTTGGTCAAGAAAGTTGACCAACAGTTTCTTTAAAGCTGATGTCAGATGGGAGACTCTCACTCAATTTATCAAAATTGCCAATGTCAGGATTGCTAAGTAGGGCTGCTCATTTGTTCCTATGGAATCACTGAGGCGGTGAGATGTCGCTCCCATCACTAGCAATTATAAAAATCAGCTGCTTTCCAGCTGGCAACAGAGTGACAACTTGGTGTGGTTCCTGGAGGACATCCATAGACACTCTCCCGGAACAACAGCACCGCGCTGTAGCTGTCTTTCGGCTATATCACGGTAAGGAATTGGTTAAGGAGTTAAAACAGGTGGTGAGAATGACCCCTTGTATGTTTTCTTTTGTATAATTTTTAACAACATGTAATGGAACTAAAAAAAAAAAAAAAAAGTGAGGGGTGGCATTTCACTTCCTCACTTCCTGTCAAATGCCTCTGAAATGCAATCCACTGTGAACCTCTCTTTGGAGGGCAATACTTACATAAGTGAGTGGCAAATGCAAAACTTTTTTTTCTTCTTTCTTTTAGATAGAGAATAATGAGGGTTATAACTCTCGTCAGTTTTTTCCACGTGTGTGTCTCATTAGGGAGATTTCTCTTCACTTCCTGTCCATAGTCAAAACAGGCAATGAGATGAAATCCCTCGCAAGTGAAGACAACCATTGTTGTCTCCAGACCTAGTGAGCCTACTCCTGTTCTAGGGGCAACCCAGAATTGTTTTTTTTTTTTTTTTTTAATTTTGGTGATAACAGTACACATGACAAAGAGAGAGAGAGGGTGAATTTCCCTAATGGGGACACTAACAGTAATCATTAACCTGTTCTGGACCGCCCCATGCAGATATACTGCAGCAGGGTGACCTTACTGCGTGAAATGACGACATACCTGTATGTCATTTCGTGCACTGGGTCTGGGGCGCGTGCCGCCGGCGACCTGCTCCCACTGTGAATGGACATAGCTGGAGCCAATCATCGGATCCTGCAGACCCAATGTTCGCCGGCACCCGATCGTTCATGAGAGAGGCAAAACAGCGGTTCTGTGAGAGAAGAAGATGGAGATTTTGTGTTTCTGCTAAGCAGGAACACGGATCTCTGTCTTCCCCCAGTCAAAGCACTCCCCCCACACAATTAGAAAGCACTCCCTAGGAGAACATTTACCATTTGATCGCCCCTGCCAATGTCATTAGTCAAGTGACAGTGCATATTTTTAGCACTGATCACTGTATTAGTGTTACTGGTCCCCAAAAAGTGTCACTCAGCCCACGTTCACATTGGTCCAATTTGACATGTCAAATTTTTTTGCGCTATTAGCCCACGTTCAAAGCGGTCCAATTTGACATGTCTGCACCATCCGAATCGGTACGATGCTGACTTTGTGGCGAGGCACAGATTCCCAAAAGTAGTTTCTGTACTACTTTTAGTGACTTCGGGGGTCAATTTCAATAGACATCTGTGCAGGAACCTGTATGGATGTCTGTGAAATCACCCCCGAAGTTGGATTGAAATGCTGGCTTGAAATTGTGCGAGTTCAGCTGACATCAACTTTATTTGGGTGCAGCATCGCACGACTGCGCAATTGTCAAAGTAGCACAGTGCTGTATCGCAAAAAAATGGCCTGGTCATGAAAAAGGGGGGGGGGGGTAAACCTTCCGTGGCTGAAGTGGGTAATAAAAGCAGACAATTGCATACCTACCAATTTTCTGAGATGGCGACGAGGGACACCTGCTTATAAAGTATGTAGGCAAAGGACACACTCCTTGCTATGCCCTCAGGTACAGGACCCATGGAGAATTAACAAGAAAATAAATGATCAGTTAAATCCAAAAATGAATAATTTTTCATTTTTAAACAATAATGTAATAATAAAAAGATTTGTGTGGAAGGTTTAGTGTAGTGTAACACTTTTGGTAGTTAAATATTGTATTTATTATAGAGGTCTGTCCAAAATGAGGGACAACTGAAGCTGCACGAGGGACAGAGGAATGATGAGGATGAGGGACAGAGGGATGATGAGGGACAGAGGAATGATGAGGGATGAGGGACAGAGGAATGATGAGGGACAGAGGGATGATGAGGGACAGAGGGATGATGAGGGACAGAGGAATGATGAGGGATGAGGGACAGAGGAATGATGAGGGACAGAGGGATGATGAGGGACAGAGGGATGATGAGGGACAGAGTGAGGATGAGGGACAGAGGGATGATGAGGGATGAGGGACAGAGGGATGATGAGGGATGAGGAGGGACAGAGGGATGATGAGGATGAGGGATGATGAGGGACAGAGGGATGATGAGGATGAGGGACAGATGGATGATGAAGGACAGAGGGAGGATGAGGGACAGAGGGATGATGAGGGACAGAGGGATGATGAGGGACTGAGGGACAGAGGGATGATGAGGGACAGAGGGATGATGAGGGACAGAGGGATGATGAGGATGAGGGACAGAGGGATGATGATGGATGAGGGATGACGAGGGACAGAGGGATGATGAGGGACAGAGAGATGATGAGGATGAGGGACAGAGGGATGATGAGGGATAATGAGGGACAGAGGGATGATGAGGGATGAGGGACAGAGGGATGAGGGACAGAGGGATGATGAGGGATGAGGGACAGAGGGATGATGAGGGACAGAGGGATGATGATGGATGAGGGATGATGAGGGACAGAGGGATGATGAGGGACAGAGGGATGATGAGGATGAGGGACAAAGGGATGATGAGGGACAGAGGAATGATGAGGATGAGGGACAGAGGGATGATGAGGGACAGAGGGATGATGAGGGATGAGGATGAGGGACTGAGGGACAGAGGAATGATGAGGGATGAGGGACAGAGGGATGATGAGGGACAGAGGGATGATAAGGGACAGAGGGATGATGAGGATGAGGAACAGAGGGATGATGAGGGACAGAGGGATGATGAGGGACAGAGGGATGATGAGGATGAGGGACAGAGGGATGATGATGGATGAGGGATGATGAGGGACAGAGGGATGATGAGGATGAGGGACAGAGGAATGATGAGGATGAGGGACAGAGGGATGATGAGGATGAGGAACAGAGGGATGATGAGGGACAGAGGGATGATGAGGATGAGGGACAAAGGGATGATGAGGGACAGAGGAATGATGAGGATGAGGGACAGAGGGATGATGAGGGACAGAGGGATGATGAGGGATGAGGATGAGGGACTGAGGGACAGAGGAATGATGAGGGATGAGGGACAGAGGGATGATGAGGGACAGAGGGATGATAAGGGACAGAGGGATGATGAGGATGAGGAACAGAGGGATGATGAGGGACAGAGGGATGATGAGGGACAGAGGGATGATGAGGATGAGGGACAGAGGGATGATGATGGATGAGGGATGATGAGGGACAGAGGGATGATGAGGATGAGGGACAGAGGAATGATGAGGATGAGGGACAGAGGGATGATGAGGATGAGGAACAGAGGGATGATGAGGGACAGAGGGATGATGAGGATGAGGAACAGAGGAATGATGAGGGACAGAGGAATGAGGGACTGAGGGACAGAGGAATTATGAGGGACAGTCCCTCCAAATCAGGGACAGTTGGGGACCATGCAAATGTTCTATCCCTTCTCTATCTAAAACTAAAAGAATCTAGCTTCCCCCCTATTTATAGTGGAAATGCTGCCACTGCTGAACCCCTTGTGCAGAAATCCTGTCTTTTTTTTTTTTCATGGTCCCTCAGTAGTGTAGAGCCCTGTACAGTCCCTCATTCTTCTCTTCTCATAATGCGCCACTAGATGAGCGCGCCTCAGTCTTCGCATAGCCGGGCGCGCTCCCGCCGCCGCCTCTTCTCACTGTACGGGAACGCGGTTGGAGTCCCGGGGATAAGGAAGAGCGCCTGTTCCCGGGAGAAGAGACGGGAGCCGTATTATTCAGGTGTGCTGGAGAGCGGGAAAGGTGTGCTAAGGGAAGGTAGAGGTGTATGGACGGCACGGGTGATAGATTGGATGGCTGTGTGGTGCTGTCCTAGGCACAGTGTGTACACTGTCCTCCTGTAACCGGGCACCTGCTGCATTCATGGATGGCCTGTGTTGTCAGCATGGTGTCCATTTCATCCGCTCACCTGCTACAATAGTAACCTATAATCTGTATATACTGGATGTGCTGCAATCTAACCCATGCATGACTGGAATGTTGTGGCTGTGCATGCTGACACAGACAGGAATCTATGGGAGATTTACTAAAACTGGTGCTGCTCTGCATAATAACCAATCAGCTTCTTCCACTAAGCTTTGCTAATGAGACCTAGAAGCTGATTGGTTACTATGCACAGATAAATGCACATATTCACCAGCACACCAAGGATCCTCAAATGTCATCAGAAGAGCAAGTGCTTTGAGAGAAGGGGTGGCATCTTAACCCTATGCTCTGATTGGTGGCTGATACATTTATATTCTGCGCTGCCACTGTTACATTTTATCACATGCCAGACAAAGGGCTCCTGCGAGGCACCAAAACCTTGCATTTACTCTTGTGATGTGATCTTTCTGCACTCAAAGCCTTTGGATGACATTTGAGGATTATTGGTGTGCTGGCAAATATGTGCATTTATCTGTGCATAGTAGCCAATCAGCTTCTTCCACTAAGCTTTGCCAATGAGACCTAGAAGCTGATTGGCTATGTACAGATCAATACACATATTCACCAGCACACCGAGGATCCTCAAATGTCATCCACAGGTTTTTATTGCAGAAAGGTCACATCAGAAGAGCAAGTGCTTTTGAGAGAAGGGGTGGCATCATTAACCCTATGTTCTGATTGGTGGTTGATCCATTTATATTCTGCGCTGCCACCGTTACTTTTAATCACATGCCTGAGAAAGGGGTCCTGCGAGGCTCTGAAACCTTGCATTTACTCTTGTGATGTGATCTTTCTGCACTCAAAGCCTTTGGATGACATTTGAGGATTATTGGTGTGCTGGCAAATATGTGCATTTATCTGTGCATAGTAGCCAATCAGCTTCTTCCACTAAGCTTTGCCAATGAGACCTAGAAGCTGATTGGCTATGTACAGATAAATACACATATTCACCAGCACACCAAGGATCCTCAAATGTCATTCAAAGATTTTGATTGCAGAAAGATCACATCACAAGAGTAAATGCAAGGTTTCAGAGCCTCGCAGGACCCCTTTGTCAGGCATGTGATAAAGTGTAACAGTGACAGAGCAGAATATAAATGTATCCACCACCAACCAGAGCATAGGGAAAATGATGCCACCCCTTCTCTCGAAAAGCTCTTGCTCTTCTGATGTGATCTTTCTGCAATCAAAACCTTTGGACGACATTTGCGGATCCTTGGTGTACTGGCGAATATGAGCATTTATCTGTGCATAGTAACCAATCAGCTTCTTCCACTAAGCTTTGCCAAGGAGATCTAGAAGCAGATTGGTTACTATGCACAGATAAATGCACATATTCGCCACTGACACTGGTCACTATAAGGACACACAGAAAACAGTTGTTTTCTGTGTGTTCCATTCACACTGCAATGCAACCCTAAAACTGCGATTAAAATGCAGACATGCTGCATTTTATCGCAGGGATCCATACAGAATTGCATGTAGCTGTACAGTGGTTCAGCTCATAATGCTGTTTTACAGTGACATGGATAAAGTGAACTTTTGTACATTTAAAGTTTAGTGGAAAAAAAGGGAGCTTTGTGATTCGCATATTTGTGCTATATTCTGCCCCCTACTGCAGCCAGAATGGGCAGCTACTGGAGAAGAAACCGCTGTGGTTTACCTCTCTGGCAGCTGTCTGTTCTTTGTGAAGTTGCCCTTACTGATAATCGCTGCTAAATGCATGGGGCTCCAGCATTTAGTTGCTGCTGGATGACACAAGCGCACTGTCCGGCCTGTCAAACTGTGAGAGGCAGACAGCTACTGGGACTGGACAGTGAACCTAATATGTTTAGGGCAGTATATGCCTAAAGCGATTGTAAAGTCTTGTTTTTTTCCTTATAAAAATAAAAAACATGTTATACTTACCTTCCTTGTGCAGTGGATTTTAACAGAGCAGCCCATATCCTCCTCTTTTTGGGTCCCTCTTTTGTGATCCTGGCCTCTCCCTCCTGTTCAGTGCCCCCACAGCAAGCAGCTTGCTATGGGGGCTTCCGAGCCGAGTCACAGCTCCGTGTCCATTCAGACACAGTGCCCTGCCCCGCCAATGGCGCTGCTGCTGTTTCTCAGCCAATTAGGAGGGAGAATCTGGGATGGCTGAGATACTTGTAGACATCGCTGGACAGGTAAGTGTTAGGAGGGCCGAGGGGGGACTACTGCATGCAGAAGGTTTTTTATCTTAATGCATAAAATGCATTAAGATAAAAAAAACCTTCAGACTTTACAACTCCTTTAAGGATGAATGCTTGGCAAACAAGCAGTCTGTGTTCTGATCATTCATTCATGGGAGTGCACTGCCCTAAACATAGGTACCACTAGGTGCCCCATCCAGCCACAGTTGTCAACCTCTCATTGAGTTTGAAAGGCTGTCAGCAGCGGGTCTGGACGGTGCACCTGTGCTCTCCGGTTGCAGCTAAGCACTGGAGCCTCATGCATCTGGGTCTAAACGCCCAGTGTGCATCATGCTTAAAGTAGAACTATAGGCAAAACTTTTTTTTTCTTCATTTATGATAGAGTAAATGTGAGTTATAACCCCTGCCAGATTTTTTTTTCGCCATCTGTGTCCCATTGTGGAGATTTCCTTTCACTTCATGTCCCATAGCCAAACAGGAAGTGAGTGGAAATCCCTCCAAATTAAGGACATTTCTTGGGGACCCCCAGGTTTCCAAACCTATTGTCCCCATCTCCACTTTGTTTAAAACTAAAAAAATATTATTTCTCTTTCGTTCATTGACGAACACAGCTTCTGGTATTCTTAACCATTGGTTATACTGTACCCTACAGGAGTAGAACACTAGGCAGAAAAAAATTCTGGCTATGCCCATGGGCAGTCCCAGGGGGTATACTCCCTCTCTGTGCTATAGGCACTCATTTTTTTTCTGCCTATTCAGGAGTAAGGACCTAGTTCCTTGCTGGGAACTTTGGTCCTGGCAGTTTTCTCCTTTTAAAATGGATTTTTTTCCTATCTTTGTTCCTGTGAGAATCTGCAGTCAACTGCCGGACTGGGCGACGGACTGGATATTTTTTACAAAATCCAGGAGGGTCCCCCTCAGCTCAGCGCTAGGTCGGCCACAACATAGCCCCACTGGACGGGGGCTGGCCTGTGAGTTAAACGTCTCGCTAGGGCACATGCTACCTGGCCTCAGCCTAAGTCGCAGTGTTCCCCCTGGCCAGCAGCCCCCCCATTCCGATGGAGAGGTGGTCTGTCCAGTGCAGGGCCTACCCTGTTTCCATAGTATGGCCCCCCTCTTCCCACCTCCCTGGGTGAGGTTATGAGCTGGCTTTTGCCACATGCTCTTAAGGGGGGCTTGTTAAGGTTGCTGCTGGCCATGGTTTTTTGCTGGTGCGCAACAGGAGGTTAAGCAGGGTTCCCAGCCACCCTGGGGTAACTAGGGCAAGGATGTCCTCTGGGCTCCCTGCTGCAGTTGTTGGGCTGGGGGAGCCAATGTTTTTGCATCCGTGGGTCTGCGCCTCACGTGGCCAGATCCGGCCAAAAATTTAGGCCGTTGGTTTGCGGCCTACTGGTCAGGAGGTATGTGGGGCGGCCCAGTGATGGTGGCTGAAGTCACTACCCTCCGTTTGGGCATCCGCTCTCCCCTCCGCTCCCCCTGTGTGGTCGGCTCCGCTGGGGTTCACGCCCAAGTGGCTAGGCATCCGCAAAAATTTAGGCTGTGGTTTGCGGCTTACTATGCCATGCGGTCTGAGTCAGTCGCCTCCGTTGGGAGGGCGGCCTCAGCGAAGTTAGCTGAAGCCCCTGCTCTTCCTTTGGGCATCTGCTTTTTCCGCCGCTGACCCCTATTGGCTGGGATCCCTGGGACCCTATTTAGGCTGTGGATTGCAGCCTACTGGGCAATGCAGCCAGCTCGATGCCTTCCTTGAAATGGGTGGCGCTGTGGGGGCGTTCTATTTTTTGATGACAGCCATGCCAAAGTAGCTGGCGACTGGGAGGTGTTACCAGCGTGGTGGGGGTGTCCCTTGGCAATGTTTTTATAATTATCTGTGGCTACCCCTGGTGGCCAATGAAGACTACTCAGACAGTGAGGATAATTCCTCCACGTCTGCAACCGGGCTCGAAAAGGCGCTGGTGGAGACACTGATTGTATTTCTGCGTGAGCCTCTACAGATGGGTGACGCAGCCGCGACTGCGACAGGGGCACAGGTTCCCTTTGGCACTCACAAACCACCCACAGCGGCAAAAGGTGTTCCCCTTTCTCTGCCTAATTTGACAGAATAGTCACGAAAGAGTGAGGACGACCGAAGTGTCTCCTTGGGGTCCCTAAGCGGTTTGCTAAGCAATACCCTATGAAGAGTCCCTTTGCCAAAAGTGGTCTGTTCCACCGGTGGTGGACCCTCTGATTTCAGGTTAAACCAAGCAACCATGATTCCGATTGAAGAGTCTCCGGCCTTTAAGGACCCGGCTGACAACAAAGGTGGAGGCTGTGGCCTGCAATATGTTCACCCTGAGTGGCTCGGCATTGAGGCCGGTGTTCACCATTGCCTTGGTGTTGCAAACTCTGACTGAGTGGGCTAAGCTTTTGCGCCATGACCTGAAGAGAGAACAGCTCCCACCTGCCTTTGCTGAGCTGGCGGACCGAAGGTCTAGATCAGTGATGGCGAACCTTGGCACCCCAGATGTTTTGGAACTACATTTCCCATGATGCTCATGCACTCTGCAATGTAGTTGAGCATCATGGGAAATGTAGTTCCAAAATATCTGGGGTGCCAAGGTTCGCCATCACTGGTCTAGATCCTGCAGTTTATCTGTGTTGTAACTTTGGATGGGGCTCCCCTAGTGGCTCAGCTCTCTGTTTCCACAGTGATCCTTCGGCGTGTCCTTTAGCTAAAATGCTGGTCTGCGAACCAGACTTCAAAAAAATCCCTGGCTGTTCTTCCTTTTTAAGGAGCTCGCCTGTTTGGAGCTACCCTGGATGACATCATTAAGGGTCTCACAGGGGGTAAGAGTACCTTTCTTCCACTGGCTACTAAGGGCAAGGGCCCTCATCGCAGACATGGGCCCTCCTTTTCGGCTCATAATTTTTTTTTGTCCCTCAGGATCGATTGACAAGGTAAGCCTTTCGGGGCCTCCTCTGATGGATCCAAGCGAACTTGGTTTGGCAAGTCAAGGGCAGGCTACTCCATACCCGCAGACAAGGCTTCTTCAGCATGAAGGTGCGCCCTCACCTGTATCTGGGGTGGAAGGACTTCTTCGCAAGTTTCCAGAGCCGTGGACTTCCTTGATACAAGACAAGTGGGTCCACAAAGTCATACGATCCAGATACAAGATCGAGTTTTATGCTCGCCCTCCAGAAAGGTTCTTTCCTTCCAACGTGCGACTGTCCCCAATCCCCTTACAGGCTCTCTTTGGGCGGTGCAAGATCTCTTGCTTCAAGGGGGATTGTCCCAGTTTCGATTGCGGAACGTTTTCAGGGGTTTTACTCAACGTTTTTACAATCCCCTGGAAGGAGGGCAAGGTGCGTCCAATCTTGGACCTCAAGGTGCTGAACTGCTTTGTGCGGGTGCAGAAGTTCAGGATGGAGTCCATTCTGTACAGTGGTGGCTTCCCTGTATCAGGGGGATTTTCTTGCCTCCATAGACATCAAAGATGCCTACCTTCACATTCCAATATGTGTCGGTCACCAACGCTTCCCCGCTTTGCAGTGGGAGAGGAACATTTTCAGTATGGGGAGTTACCATTTGGTCTCGCCTATGTACCCTTGGTCTTCGTTAAAGTGTTGGCCCCGGTACTGGCATAGTTATGCCAGTGGGGGATTGCGGTCCTGGGCTATTTATACAGTCTCCTCTGTGAGCAGAGTCTTCTGTTGCGCTGGCGGAAAACCTGGAGATCACAATATGTGCTTTAAAGGAGTTTGGCTGGATTCTGAATCTTTGAAAGTCATGCCTTGCTCCCTTCTATGAACCTAGACTATCTGGGGTTGACTCTGGACTCGGCCTTAGCCAGAGTATTTTTTCCTCCGGAAACACTTCAGACACTGCAGGTTGCAGTTCGTCTCCTGCTGACCAGCAGATGGTCATCCTTCCGGACTTGTATGCGGGTGCTGGGCCTAATGGTGTCAACCTTTGAGGCGGTCCAGTTTGCACAGTTCCATATGAGGTCCCTGCAATGGAGATTCTCATCACATGGGACAAGAATCCGCAATCTCTGTACAAACAAATCCAGCTCAGCTGGGGTAAGAGAGAGTCCCTGATTTGGTGGCTTGGTTCAGCGGTGCTCCTGCAGGGCAAAATCCTTCCTACCTTTGTATTGGACAGTGGTCACCACAGGTGCCAGCCTGTCCAGGTGGGGAGGCATACCTGGCAGAAGTTCTGCTCAGGGGGCCTGGACCCTGGAAGAATCCACACTACCGATCAATCTCCTGAGTTACGAGCGATCAGTCTGTGCCTGGAACATTGGATGGATCATCTACAAGGCTGTCCAGTGCACATTCAGTCTGACAATGCCAAGGCTGTGGCTTATGTCAATCCCTAAAGCTGGATACACACTATACAACTTTTGTTGGTAGATTTCCTTTAGATTTACCTTCAACTATGTAGTGCAAGGGCCTGCCTGATTGCATACAATTTGAAAGTGTTTAGGTCTGACCTCATATTATATGGTTTTGGTAAATCTAAAGGAAAAAGTCTTCAGAAAATTGTATAGTGTGTATCCAGCTTAAAGGGGGCACAGAAAGTGTCTGGAGGTAGCCGGCATTCTCAGGTGGGCAGAACATTTCGTTCCAGCCCTCTCCGCCGTTCACTTTCCCAGGGGGAAACATTGGCAGGCGGATTACCTCAGTCGGCAGGCGTTAGACCAGGAGGAATGGTCTCTTCATCTGGAAGTATTTCATCATTTGTGTCTCTGGTGGGGAACCCTCAAGGTGGATCTATTAGCATCTCGGCTCAACAGAAAGGTACATAGATGTGTGGCACCGTGTCTGATTTACGCCTTACCTCCTCTCAAGCTTCTGCCAAGACTTCTACAGGAGTGAGGCAGAAGGAATTCCAGTCATTTTAGTGGCCCCAGAATGGCCTCGCCGGGCCTGGTACGCTGACCTAATGCGGCTGGTTGCTGACTCTTCCTTGAAGGCTTCCCCTTTGGGAGGATCTGCTGTCACAAGGGCCAATCTTCCAGCCTGCTTTACAGTCGCTGGTTTTGACGGCTTGGCTGTTGAAAGCCAGGTGCTGAAGGATAGGGTATTGTCTGAATCAGTGATTCCTACATTTTTAAAAGCTAGGAAATCTACTTGAAAGATCCACCATCGTTCCTGGAAGATGTACATTGCATGGTGTAAATCCCTTGGGGTTCCTCCTCGCTCTTTTTTCGGTGCCTCAGATCTTGACCTTCCTTCAACAGGGGGTTGAACAGAGGTTGGCCTTGAGCACTATCAAGGGCCAGGTGTCGGCCTTGGCAGTTTTCTCTCAATGACCCTTGGCTACAGCTCTGGTGCATACCTCTTTTCAGGGTGTTCAGGACTCGGTCCCTCCAGTGTGGTCTCCTTTGTCGCCTTGGGACTTCAGTTTGGTACTTTCAGTTCTCCAGCAGTCTCCCTTTGAGAATTTTCGGGAGTTTCCTCTGCTTACGCTGTCCCAGAAGGTGGCCTTTTTGGTGGCTATCTCCTCTGCACGCAGGGTGTCGGACCTTGCATGCCTTGGATGTGGTCCAGACAATTAGGGTGTACCTGGCAGCTAGGGAGTCTTACGGGAAGTCAGACTCAATATGTGTGCTCACAGATGGACCTTGTAAAAAGGGTTGTCTGCTTCCTCTTCGACCATTTCTAGATGGATCAGAGAAATGGTGGTTCAGGCCTATTCCATCAGGGGTCAGGTTCCTCCTTTCCCTGTCAAGGCGCACTCTACTAGGGGGCTTCATGCCTCCTGGGCTTTCCGTCATCAGTGCGCAGGTTTGCAAGGCGGCCACCTGGTTGCCGGTGCACTTTTTTACAAAGTCTTATAATGTGGATGTGTTCACACCTGTGAATGCTTCCTTTTGCTGCAGGCTGCTGTTTAGAGGACCTGATTCTCTTTGGGGGTGTATTTTTTTATTCAGGTGGACTCCAGTTGTTTGGTTAAGCCCCTGTTGCCTGGTTGGCTAATGTTTAGCCTTGGGAATTTTATTCTGTTTCCCACTCCTCATGTTTAACACTGCTTTGGGACGTCCCAATGAATATTAAGAATACCAGAAGCTGTGTCCATCAATGAACGAAAGAAAAAATGGGGATTTTTCACTTACCGTAAAATCTTTTTCTCTGATGTTCATTAATGCAGGGCTCGACAATCCCCGGGCGCCAGGTCGCATTTGCGACTAGAATTAGCGACCTGGCGCCTGGGGGTGCCCTGCAGAAGGTGTCCTGTCATTTTTGCCCGGACTTCCGCGCACAGAGTGCACGGACTTCCGGGCCGTCCGAAAATTGAGGCCCCGGCTTTTCGGCCTACTTGAGATGACAGGCTTCCAATGGGGAACTGGCGCCCTCTTGTGGAGGCCGGGAGTAATGACTGTTGTAATGACTGTTTCCACTGCCTTTTTGTTCTCAATTCATTCATTACCATCTCCCTGTCCAGTTAGTTACCTTTGACAGGGAGTGTGGTTATTATTATTTAATTTATTTTTTAAATGTAAAAAAAAAAAAAAATGAATAATATTTTTTTCTTTTTTTTTAAAAAAAAATTCTTTTTTTTCCAATTATTAAAAAAAAAAAAAATATATATATATATATATATATATATATCTATATAAATATATATCTATATATATATCTATATATATATATATATATATATATATATATATATATATATATCCTTTTTTTTTCCTCATCGCCATGCCACAGCCGAAGGCCCCTTTCACACGGGCTGTCTGATCAGGTCCGCCTGTCAGTTTTTCAGGCAGACCTGATCGGACCCTTGATTCTCCTCTATGGAGCAGTAATCTGCCGCCATCTGATCCTGTCCACCAAAAGCAGACGGATGGTGGTTCTATTTTCTATCCATCCCGTGGATCGGATCAGATGGCATCGGATGGAAAGAGACAGACAGTCTGTTTTCATCCAATTGTGCTATAGAGGAGAGTGGGGTTCTAGTCGTATTTATGTGTAAATTTAGTATCCGTTTTATTAAATAAAGCTTGGTTGTTAGTTTAAAAAAAAAAAAACTGGCTCCTAACTTTTTTAGCTGGCTCCTAGATTTCAGGAAAATTTGTCAAGCCCTGCATTAATGGACACAGCACCCACCCCTCTATGGAGTTATAATTCTCCTGTCATTGCTTGTAACAAAACTGAGTGGGAGTATATCCCCTGGGACTATCCATGGGTGTAGCCATAATTTTTTTCTGCCTAGTGTCCTACTCTTGTAGGGAACAGTATAACCCAATGGTTAAGAATACTAGAAGCTGTATCCGTCAATAAACATCAGAGAAATGGATTTTACAGTAAGGCAAAAGTCCCATTATTATATTTTAAATAACCAGTTAGTCCTTGTTCACACCTGCGTAATTTGTTGCATTTCAGCTGTTTCGTGACCAGGCACGAAAAGAGGATTTCCATTATTTTCTATGGGGCTCATTCACACCTATTAAATACACTTTCTCTATCGCTCATTGACAGACGTAGTCTTCTTGATTCTCAAGAGCTGGGTTATGTTGTCTCCGCAGGAGTAGGACTAGGCAGAATGACAAAACGTTCTGGCTCCACCTTAGGGGCAGTCCCTGAGGGTATATCCTCCCTCTCTCTGCTACAGGGAATCAGTTTTTTTCTGTCTAGTCAGGAGTAAGGACCTAAGCTCCTTGCTGGGATCTTTTGGTCCTGGCAAGACTTTTTTTCTTTAAGAAAAAGACATTTTTTAGGTAGTTTTCTCCAGTATTTTTTTCCTGTGAGATCTTCAAGCAAAAATGCCGGACTGGGCGACACTTGTGGTCACCCCAGCCGGCCTACGAGCGCGTGCAGACCATGGCATTGCGCTTGGTCGGCCGCGACATATTCAAGTAAGTATGCGGGGCCGGGCGACGGGCTGGATGTTGAAATCCAGTGGTCACCCCGGTTTCTGCCTAAAAGCGCGTGCAGACCAGTGCGCTGAGTCGGCCGCGACGGAGTCCCAGTAAAGGGACTGACTTTGCGAGTTAAAAGTCTCGCTTGGACGCCAGGTACCAGAGAGTCGAGGCGTCCACAAACCCCCACCCCGGTGGAGAGGGTATTGTGAAGAGAGGGTGCCTGTCGGTTCGGTATGGTGAGTAAACGTTCCCTTTTTTCCTCATTATGAGGCAGTATATATTATGGGCCCCTCCATATATGGTCAGTATATATCTGATACTTACAAGTCCCCCTTGTGATACAGCATGTGTTTGTGGGAAGTGGACTTGGTTCTAGAGCTAACACTCTACCCAGCAGACTGTAACATTACAGCAGACATAAGAGGTATAATCCTACCTTATGTGCAGTGTATCTCTGTAGATCCATATGTCACCTCTTAGCAGAGTGCAGGTGGATGTGCTGGGAAGACGATATCGGCGGTCCGCCGCCATTTTGCCGTAGACCGTATGCATGTATGTCCTCAGGTCACGCCGGCCGCCATGTTTTTGGAGTCTTATGTCTCTTCTATGGGGGCGGCCATGTTTTGTGAGCCCAGCTTCCTCGTGGAGGGCTGGGAACGCCGGAAGGCGTACACAGGGGGCGGAGCCACGCCTTCTGCCCGGGAAAAAACAAACAGCTCCTTCCAGTCTGTGTAAGACAGACGCTGGCTGCAGTTTGTTGGAAACTGCACTGCATCGGTTGCTGAGCCTTGGGGGTCCCTCTCTCTCTCTCTGGGATCGAGAAGCAGGTACTCTGAGGGGCGCTATTGCGCTAGGGGGAGACACACAAAAAAAAAAAAAAAAAGAGTTTTTTTGTTTTTGCTGGCAAAGGTGTCCTGTTTTAACATGGACCCTGCCACTCATGTATCTCCTCCGGATCCCCTCGAGGGGTCTGCGGGATCCTCCAGCACCCCATTGACAATTGAATCTTTGTCAGCTATTATGGAAACTTTTGTGTCCCGGGTGGAAGTGGCTTGTCAGGGACAGGGCGCAAGAAAGCGACCCCCGCCTAACCCCTTATTATCTGAAACCTCGGATTCAGACTCTGAGCCTATTTCTGCAGTTGCAGGTACTTCATCTGGTATTGGTGTCTCGGGTCCTGTCTCTTCAGACAGTGAGGAGGATGTTTCGGCATCCGCCATAGCCCGAGAGGAAGCGTTGGTAAACGCACTCATTGTATCTGTTCAAGAGACTTTAAGGTTACAGGGTATTCCATCAGAAATAGCTGAAACTGAGATCCCTTTTGGGACTAAAAAGCGCATCAAAGTGGCAAAGGTTTTTCCATTGCCCAAATGTTTTGGCAATCCAATCGATGAAGAATGGCGTCTGCCAAAACGCACTTTTAATATTTCTAAACGCATTGACAGGCGTTATCCGTTTGAGGAAACCCTTATTAAGAAATGGACAGAACCACCTGTGGTGGATTCACCTATTGCTAGATTGAATAAAGCCACGGTTATTCCTTTAGAAGACGCTCCGTCTTTTAAAGATCCAGTGGATCGCAAGATAGAAGCTATGTCTCGCACCATGTTTTCCTTGATTGGATCAGCTTTCAGGCCAATAATTGCTATTGGTCTGGTTTCGCAGGCTGTAACTGAATGGACCAAGTGGTTACGCCGGGACTTAGAAGAAGTCCCTCAGGCGGTATCAGATTTGTTGGAACAAATGATACAGGGGTTACAGTTTGTATGTGATGCGGCGTTAGACGCCACTCCATTAATGGCGCGAGCATCAGTCTCAGCAGTGGTTCTCAGGCGTACACTGTGGCTAAAAGGTTGGTTAGCCGACCAAGGTTCCAAAAAAGCATTGGCTAATATCCCCTTTTCAGGAGAGCGTCTATTTGGAGCCAACTTAGATGAGATCATTAAGGATCTCACCGGTGGAAAAAGCACCTTTTTACCGCAAAATTTTAAAGGTAGAGGAACTCGTCAAAGACGAGGGCCTTCTTTTTCTGCTCACAAGAGGTTTTTTCGTCAAGCGGGCGAAAAAACTAAGTCCTCCAAAGCTCCTGCAGGAGGCGTCAGGGGTCGTTGGTCGGGCAAGCAAAAGCCCGCCCCCTCCAGACCTGAAGATAAACCATCTAAAGCCTGAAGGTGCGCCCCCACCCATAACTGGGGTGGGGGGACGTCTTCGCCGGTTCCCGGATCCATGGCTTTCCAGAATCCCGGACAAATGGGTTTGCGAAGTCATAAAGTCAGGGTACAAGATCGAGTTTCGATCTCTCCCACCGGCGCGATTCTTCCCTTCCAATATCCGTCTATCCGCAGATCGTTTAGAAGATCTGCGGAGAGCAGTCACAGATTTACTACAACAAGGAGTGGTAGTCCACGTTCCTTGGACAGAACGGTTTCAAGGGTTTTATTCAAACCTGTTTACAATACCCAGGAAAGAGGGCAAAGTGCGTCCAATTCTGGACTTAAGAGCACTCAATTCTTTCGTCAACATAAGAAGATTCAGAATGGAGTCCATTCGCACGGTAGCAGCCTTCCTGCATCCAGGGGATGTCCTAGCGTCCATAGACATCAAGGACGCCTATCTTCACATTCCCATTTTCGCAGGACATCAGCGTTTTCTACGCTTTTCCGTAGAGGAGAACCACTATCAGTTTGTGGCGTTACCTTTCGGTCTCGCCACGGCTCCGCGGGTCTTCACAAAGGTGTTGGCCCCAATGTTGGCACTTCTGCGCCAAAGAGGTATATCGATTCTAGGTTACCTAGACGATCTTCTGCTTCATGCAGAGTCTCCTCAGACCTTGCTACAAAACATAGAAATTACTATGATTTCTTTACAGGAATTCGGGTGGCTGGTGAACCAGCAAAAGTCATTTCTGGTTCCCACCCAGAGGCTCGAATATCTGGGTCTAATTCTAGACACAGTCAGGACGAGAGTTTTCCTTCCGGTAGGGAAACTTCGAAAGATTCAATCAGCAGTCCAGTTGTTACTGTCCAACAGCTGGTCTTCCCTTCGGACGTGCATGAGGGTTCTGGGGTTGATGGTGGCTTCATTCGAAGCAGTCCCATTTGCCCAGTCCCATACCCGAATTCTTCAGCAAGAGATTCTTCTCAGATGGAATCGGAATCCGGAATCCCTGGACAATCAGATACGATTGAGCAAACAGACCAGAGAGTCTCTGGTTTGGTGGCTTCGGTCTCCAATGCTCAGCCAGGGAAAGTCATTTCTGCCAATATATTGGACGATAGTGACCACGGATGCCAGTCTATCCGGATGGGGAGGAATTCTTGGTCAGTTATCTGTCCAGGGACTTTGGTCCCCGGAAGAATCCAGATTACCGATAAATGTATTGGAACTGAGAGCGATCAGACTTTGTCTGATTCACTGGACCGAGCAGCTCCAGGGCAGCCCGGTTCGGATCCAGTCGGACAATGCCACGGCCGTGGCTTATGTCAATCATCAGGGGGGCACCAAGAGTGTCCGAGCGGCCAAAGAAGTGGCTTGCATTCTTCGCTGGGCGGAACGATTTGTTCCAGCAATCTCTGCGGTGTTCATTCCGGAGGTGGAGAATTGGCAGGCAGATTATCTCAGCCGTCAGACCCTGGATCAGGGGGAATGGTCCCTCCATCCAGACGTTTTCCACCAGTTGTGCCTACGGTGGGGCACCCCGGATGTGGATCTGTTGGCATCACGATTCAACAGGAAAGTTCAGAGATTCGTGGCTCGCTCCCGCGATCCTCTAGCAGAAACCGCAGACGCACTGATCGCCCCGTGGGGGCAATACCAGCTAATATATGCCTTCCCTCCTCTCGCGTTACTGCCAAGACTTCTTCGCAGGGTAGAGGAGGAAGGAATCCCAGTAATCCTGGTAGCTCCGGACTGGCCTCGTCGAGCTTGGTACGCCGACATGGTCAGACTGGTGGCGGACGTCCCATGGAGACTTCCTCTCAGGGAGGATCTACTGTCTCAGGGACCGATCTTCCATCCTGCTTTACGATCGCTGGCTTTAACGGCCTGGCTATTGAGACCCAGGTGCTGAAGGACAAAGGTTTGTCAGCTTCAGTTATTCCTACTCTAGTTGAAGCAAGGAAAGCGACTTCCAGAAAGATTTATCATCGCACAAGGAAGTCCTACATTGCATGGTGTGAACCTTTGGGGTTCCGTCCTCGGTCCTATTCGATTAGTCGAATATTGGCTTTTCTGCAACAAGGGGTTGAGCAGAAACTGGCCTTGAGTACTATCAAGGGTCAGGTCTCAGCATTAGCCATCTTCTTTCAGAAGCCTTTGGCTACTCATTCCTTGGTGCGGAATTTCATCCAGGGGGTGCGACATCTGGCTCCGCCAGTGCACGCGCCGTTACCCCCCTGGGATCTTAATTTAGTGTTGTCGGTTCTTCAGAAACCTCCCTTTGAAGATATTAGGGAGATTCCTCTACCCACGTTGTCCCAGAAGGTGGCCTTCTTGGTGGCTATTACTTCTGCACGCAGGGTGTCAGAACTGGCCGCATTATCTTGTCGTTCACCATATCTGGTGGTTCATAGAGATAAGGTGGTTCTTCGTCCGAACCCATCCTTCCGACCAAAAGTAGTTTCAGAATTTCATCTGAATGAAGAAATTGTATTACCTTCCCTGTGTCCTAAGCCCAGTCATCCTCGGGAATTTGCTTTGCACTCCTTGGATGTGGTCCGGGCGATCAGGGTATACTTGAAAACGACAGACTCGTTTCGCAAGACGGATTCACTTTTTGTGATCCCAGATGGACCCAAAAAGGGGTTGCCTGCATCTGCCGCGACCATTTCCAGATGGATCAGACAGACGGTAGTGCAGGCTTATTCTATTAAGGGTCGGGAGCCCCCGTTCCCTGTTAAGGCGCACTCCACTCGGGCACTTAGTGCGTCATGGGCCTTTCGCCATCAGGCGTCAGTGGTCCAGGTGTGCAAGGCGGCTACCTGGTCGTCGGTGCATACCTTTACTAAACATTATAAAGTTGATGTAATGGCATCGTCTGATGCCTCGTTTGGCCGCAAGGTTTTGCAGGCCGCAATTTGAGGAGACCAGTGGTCTACCTCGAGGGTTTTTTCCGTTGGAAAAATTTTCTTTAGTCTCATTCTTTGTTTATAATGAGCCTTTAAAACTTCTAGTTTGGCACCAGTTGGGCCTTCTAGATTGGATTTGATTTTGTCAATCCCACCCCTCATTTGTGGCACTGCTTCTGGATGTCCCAGCTCTTGAGAATCAAGAAGACTACGTCTGTCAATGAGCGATAGAGAAAAATGGATTTTTGTAAGAACTTACCGTAAAATCCTTTTCTCTTAAGCTCATTGACAGACGTAGTACCCGCCCCTCTATCATTGAGTTGGGTTGGGTTAAATTCTCTGTACTGCTTTAAACAGAACTGATTCCCTGTAGCAGAGAGAGGGAGGATATACCCTCAGGGACTGCCCCTAAGGTGGAGCCAGAACGTTTTGTCATTCTGCCTAGTCCTACTCCTGCGGAGACAACATAACCCAGCTCTTGAGAATCAAGAAGACTACGTCTGTCAATGAGCTTAAGAGAAAAGGATTTTACGGTAAGTTCTTACAAAAATCCATTTTTTGTGTGACATGGAAAAAGGTGCAGGCTCTTGTTTTAGTGTGTTTTTGGCCCCATGGACCTCAAAAGGAGGGCATGAAAAATGCATGACATTTGCATAAAAAGTAAAAGAAAAACACATAAAATGCTGAAGTGTGAAACTAAATTTGCTGTACTGCTTCTGCACCATTGGAAAATACGTTTTTCTATGACAAATAATGTAGTGGTGATGACACTGAACGTCTTCTTAACAGGACTAAAAAAGTATAAAGAAAGGAAGTCTTGTCACATCAGAGTTTTCTGCTTATTAAGAGATGTATTTTAAAAGGATGGGACAGTCAAAGCTTCCTTCCAATACAGTATGCACCCAGGGAAAGCTGTGCACAAGGTGGAGGTATCCCAGCTTTCACAATAGGCATTAGGGATTGACCGATATAGTTTTTTTAGGGCCGATACCGATTTTCCGGCCACCCTTCATACCGATATCCGATATTAGGTGCCGATATTCTGCACATAAAAAGTTTTTATTTTTACACTGTCCTTTTAATTTTTCAAATTTTTTTTTGATTACTTTTACTGCTGTCACAAGAAATGTAAACATCCCTTGTGACAGTAATAGGCAGTGACAGGTACTCTTTATGGAGGGATCTGGGGTCTGTAAGACGGCAACCCCCTCCTCTGCACTTAAAAGCACTCACAACGCCAAGTTTGTCTGTTTTGAATACTGTCATTTTTAAAAAATCTGGCGCCTTTAAGGCTTCTGGGTTTTTACATCGGAGACCCGATCAAAGCCGATTCCAGCTTTGTTTGGGTCTTCGGCCAGCCAGCATATGTGCCGGCTGGTCGCTCGGGCCTCCCGGTGGGACGGTAGACCCAGACGGAGCAGCAGAAGCTGGCAGGACGTCCCCTCCCACTGCTTGTAATAACAGTAGAGTGGCTGCTTAGCCGCATCGGTATTTATTACAAGAAAGCCGACCGTCTGCTATAAAAAACTGTACCGGGTGATGTCTGTAGCTGCAGGATTCACTCTGGTACAACCATTTGAAGCAATATCGGACTTATTGGCAGGTTTGTGGGCGATACCGATACTTAAAAAAAGTGCATATCGGCCTCCGATATTCCCCCCTCCCCCCGATAATCGGTCGATCCCTAATAGGCACTATTTCTTCTATAGTTAAAGCATAACTGTTCAGTACTTTTAAAGTGTAACTGCTATTGTAATCTGTTTAGGCATACAGAAAAACATTGCAGAAATAACCTATTACCTCTGCTTTTCTCTCCCTGTACATCACATAACAAGCTTAGGTGTACTTTTAATATGCAGAGAAAAGCTGTGATCCTGAGGATCACGACTGATCTCTGATGAGTTACCGTTTAGTTTGCTGAGATGAGGAGCAGAGAACATGTTCTTCTCTTCTCATCACAGTACATGACCGTTCTGTCACAAACGGCCAGTTTAGAAAAGTGAGATCTGAAGATCACACAGCCGTTATTCTGAAATATCTCCATTCCAGATTCTCCAGCTCAGAGGTGGAGAATCAGGGGGAGAAGCTGTGTGATCAGAGGAAGAAGACTTCTTTCTTCCTATATATCAGCACCAGGGGGTTCAAAATAAAAAAAAAAAATATATATATATGTATATATGGTATGTATGTATATATATATATATATATATATATATATACATATACTATATATACATATATATACATATATATACGGTATGTACTGGTATATATATATATATATATATATATATATATATATATATATATATATATATATACTGTATGTACTGGTGTGTATATATATATATATATATATATACTGTATGTACATATGTATATACACTGTATGTATATATGTATGTATACTGTATATGTGTGTATGTGTGTGTGTGTGTGTGTATAGATCGATAGATATTCAGTAAGTTTTCATGTGTCAGAACATGTCATTACGAGTGCTTTTAAACTTTGGTTTCACTTTTAAAACTTGGCGGCACTGTAATCTCACAAAATCTCGTGAGATTACAGGCAGTCCACCCAGTTATACAGGGATCACGGCCGTTTTCAGAGAAAAAAATTCTCCTCTGATCACCCTTTGGGAATTGAAGTTCTCGACCACCTAAACTGGGTGCCAGAGTTGATAATTTTTCTCTGAGAATTGCCGAGAAGTGAACTGAGAGAAAACTTCTCAGTTTACTAAACGTACACCTTAGTGAAAAAAACATTTGATTGCATTCAGCTTATCTGCGACTGCAGACAAGGACTGAGATCAAAAATTTCCATATTTCAGGTAGTAGGCAGGCAGGATGAATGTAAATAATAAACCCAGGGATTCATAAAGAGTGTTGTAGAAATCGGTCTCACAGTAGTGCGACAAGTGTTGATTTGTCTGTCAGAACAGGGATAGAATTGTCAGAAATCAGAAATGCCTCTCCTGAGAAGAGGTAGAGTTTTTCATCCAGAGAAGCAATTTTGAGAAGTTGGAAGAGTAATGGAAATGTATGAAATATCAGTTCCAGAGGATCTTAAGGCAAATTTTGTTGCTGAACTGTCTCAAAGATCCAACACAATAATTACACGTGTGACACCATTAACAATTTACTCTACTATTAGATGAGGTCCCCATACCTCCATATTCCATATCCCCTGTATGGTAGTTTTTTCTTGATGTATTTTTAACAACAATATCCCCATATATAAGCGTAGCAAAGAGGAACTGCATACATTTGTCACATGCATCTGTACATAAATGTAGCAGGTTTTTTTTTTTTTTTCCTTGGTGCAAGGCTACTGACTATATCCACACTGCCAGAAATGCATCACAAATGCCTTTTTAAATCACCCCCACTGTGATTCCTTTCCCTGACCCAGGCCTTATATTTGGCTACTTTCACACTGATCTGCTGCCGAAAGGTGGCAAAGACGTGATTTTACATTGTTTGCTGTGCGGTTTTCAAGGGACATGCGACTCAAACACGGCAGCACAAAAACGCATTGGGGGTGCGTTTTTGTCGCATTTTACTGCATTTTCCATTGCTTTCAATCGCCATTTAATGGGTGTGCGCAATTTTTAAAGCATGACGTGTTAGGTATCTATTCATTATCTTTTATATTTTACGAAAAATGGGGTATTATATTGAGCTTGCATGCACTAAAAATCATAAGTGTATTTTTTCCTAATAATTTGCATTTGATAAATATCAAGTAATGTAAAAATTTGCAACAACCACCATTTTATTTTCCAGGGACTTTACTTTCAGAAAATATATAATGTTTGGGGGTTCTAAGTAATTTTCTACATTTATGTGAAAATTGGCCTGGACAGCAAGTGTTTTTAAAACATGCTTTAACTTTTTACAAGACATGTTTCCCTTAAAAAAGCTAAACTGTTTCTAGTTTTCCATCATTTTTAATTAGGAATGGGTGTCTTGTCAAAACAGAAAAATGGATGGTGCAGAATACAGAGCCATATGACAAAAAAGAACCCTTAATTGAATACTATTAAAGCGTTTAATACTCAAAAAAAATGGATCCTGTTTCCTTAAAGCATAAATAACAGCACAGTGCTTGTGCTGTGTAATTTTGCCCCTTCTATCCCCTAAAAAAACCTGGCTGATCCGGCCAGTTTCTACCCTCCTCCTTGTACACTGACCACAGTGTATCATGACTGCTGAGCCCTGACACTGTGGTCAGTGTACGTGCCTCCATCATCCGCAGCTCTGCTCTCCTGTGTCCTCGTCCCCCCTCTCCTCCCTGCCTGTCAGCTCTGTGTCAGCTCCCCCTTTCTCCTGCTGCAGCTGAAATAACTGTTAATATGTTATGTAATCCTCTTTGTTTTCTAAGCCTGTGTGCCTCTGTCTATGTGTTTATAAAAAAAAATGCTTTGAATACCTTTTTTCAGTGTGCTGATTTGCGATCATGTGACCGACCAGCTCTCTCTCTCCCCTCTTCTCCTCCTGAGTGCCGTCAGCACGGGAGTCTCGGCCCCGCCCGCTGCAGCTGTCAGATGAGGAGAGGAGAGTGCCAGCTAGTCATGTGATCGCCAAGCAGCTCACTGAAATAAGGTATTCACAGCATTTTTTTTATAAAACACATAGACAGAGGCACACAGGCTTAGAAAACAAAGAGGATTATAGAAAGTCATACAAGTGGCTTAACAACCACTTCAAGGCCTCATGCACACTGGACGTTATCCTATGTGTCCATGCACACATAGGCTGTTAGCAGCAGTTTTTGGCAGGGCCATTTTCTGGCTGGAAAAAAACCCAAAACTAGTGGGTTTTAAAAGACAATTTTCACCTGTAAAAACGCTCTAACTCTGATAAAAGCTTAAAAATGCTGAAAAACACCAAAAGACGCCAAAACCGCAGCTATTTGGCGTTTATCAATGTTTTTGAGCTATAAGATTTTGTGGGAGTATAGTTTTGCTAAAAAATGCTACAGCTGAAAAACGCTACTGCAAAAAAGCTCAAAAACTCCTTCTACAGCTACAGCTTTCTACTGGTGTTTTGATAACGTCCAGTGTGCATGAGACCTAAAGCTTGGACAAAACATAAATCTTTTAGTAGTACTGTGACTGCAAAGGCCAAAGTGACGTTCAGAAGGATCAAAAACACTATTTGAAAATTAGACAAATATTCAAAGAACCCGGAAGACCTGGAGTAAATCTTGGAGGTATGGACCACAAACACTCCTGAATAGAGCACTAAGGCAGAAGCGTTAGGGGGCTATTTATACAAGTAGTCACACGCTCCAAAAGATTTCTGACACTCCTTGCTGACTTATTGCAGGTATTTATACAGTTGAAAAAAATCTGTAAGCCGTAAAAAAAAAACAAAAAAAAAAAAAAAAAACTAAAGAGAAGCTGAACCGTCTGACATGATGTATTGATCAGAAAACAAGGTACTTTATGGTAGATTTATTTTTTGCAGAGAAAAATACTAATTTCTCTGTTTTTCATTGACGGACACAGCTGCTCATTTTCTTAACCATTGGGTTATACTGCCCTCTACAGGAGTAGGACACTAGGCAGAAAATTAGTCTGGCTACGCCTATGGGCAGTCCCAGGGGCTATACTGCCTCTCTCCACTATAGGTACTCAGTTTTTTTTTCTGCCTAGTCAGATGAAAGGACCTAGTTCCCTGCTGGGATCTCTGGTCTTGGCAATTTTTTTCTTTGTAGATAGAATTTGTTTCTCCTGGATTTTTTCCTGTGTGATCTACAATCAACTACCGGACTGGGCGACGGGCTGGATAATGTAGATCCAGTGGTCACCCCAGTCTGGCCAGTGAGCGCATGCAGACCTCAGCTCCGCGCTAGGTCGGCCGCGACATAGCCCCACCGGATGGGGGCTGGCCTGCGAATGAAACACCTCACGAGGTTGAATATGACCAGGTCTCGGCCGGAGTCGCAGCGTTCCTCTTGGCCTCATTTTGATGGAGAGGAGGTTCTTTCTGGAGCGGTCCCAGTCTGGTTCCTGGTAGGGTAAGTAACTGTCCCCCCTCTCATCCTGGAGGGTTTTGGGGTGGACGTGGGCCCCTCCATGGGACGGTCGGACCCCTGGGTCCCCCTCCATCAGTCTGGTGGTCCCTGTGGGCCATCTTGCCCCCCATCCGCCCCCCTCCTTCACTGTGGCTGTGTGGTAGCCTGTTCCACCGCCTAGGGTGGGGGGGTAGGGGAGGCTGCCAGCGACCGATGATCGGCTGTTGGGGTGGGCTGTTCCTGGTGGGGGCTCCTGAAAGTGCCCACCCTTCCTGCCTGTGACATTTTCTGAGGCCTAGGGATCCCTCCTGGGTCCCTGGGAGCCTCGTGGTGCCGCCGTTTTCTTGTAGCCGGTGTGTTTAATGCATGGTTGTGTAGTCCGGTGGCCATTTTTCGGTGGTTTGCCATTAAAAATAGCAGCAGGCATAACAGTGAAGCCCTCTGGGTAGCGATTTCGGCGGTGGGAGCCCCTTCTCATCCCCTGGTGCTTAAGTCTGAATCTTTGCAGATTCTCCTGGTAGCTGCAGTGCCTGGTTTCTGCGGGTTGGTGAGTCTGGTGTGGGCCTCTCCCTCTTATCTGAGGATTGATTGGTGCTCTGTGGCTGGCAGCCAGGTGAGCTGCCAGAGCGATGGGGGTTGTACCTTTGCAGTGTTTTACACTTTTTTGTGGGGTCCCTCTGATGACTCATGGAGTCTTTGGAGCACATCTCCCCACTTGTTCCCCTCTCTGAGGTTCCCATGTGCATCCCGCCGCCGAACTTAGCAGGTAGCAAGCGCCTGTCAGCCCTGCACTGCTGTCAGGCCACTTGGGCCGTGGAGGGGGAGCCCACAACTGCAGGATTGCCTGTTCGCCTCCACAAGAACAGGCACACACAGGACAGTCGAGTCTGACTCCCATCCGTGTGTGTGTTCACCGGACCCAGCTGCCGAACTTGGAAGCTGTCATTAGGCTTGCACTGCTGTACCAATAAATATCGCCTTATTGATAATTTTCATTTTTATTTTCGTGGGTGATTGTGTAGGTGGGGCCCTAGTGCATTGCATTGCCCGGGGCCCTTTATTGCTCTTAAGATGGCACTGCATGCAGACCGGAGCTCTGTGCTAGGTCAGACGTGACATAGCCCTACTGGACGGGGGCTGGTCTGCGAGTTAAACGTCTCGCAAGGGCGCATACCAATTTGATTCGGCCTGAGTTGCAGTGTTTCCTTCTGGGCGACAGCAACCACATTACAATGGAGCGGTGTCCTATCCGGAGTGGTGCCCATCCGGTTCCTGGTGTGGTAAGTAGCTGTCCCCCCTCTACCCCCGACAGGTTTTGGGGTGAAGGTGAGCCTCTCCCTGGGATGGTCAGACCCCCGGATTCCCCTCCTTCCCATTCGGGTCTCCCCTCCCCCCAGCTCGGTGGTCTGGGTGACCTGTGGCCCTCATCTGCTCATCCACCCCCGGGGCAGACATACCTCTCTGAGGGGAACTGGGGTGCGGCACTGGCTATGGGGGCGGGGAACAGGCACACACAGGACAGTCGAGTCTGACTCCCATCCGTGTGTGTGTTCACCGGACCCAGCTGCCGAACTTGGAAGTTGTCATTAGGCTTGCACTGCTGTACCAATAAATATCGCCTTATTGATAATTTTCATTTTTATTTTCGTGGGTGATTGTGTAGGTGGGGCCCTAGTGCATTGCATTGCCCAGGGGCCCTTTTTTGCTCTTAAGATGGCACTGCATGCAGACCGGAGCTCTGTGCTAGGTCAGACGTGACATAGCCCTACTGGACGGGGGCTGGTCTGCGAGTTAAACGTCTCGCAAGGGCGCATACCAATTTGATTCGGCCTGAGTTGCAGTGTTTTCTTCTGGGCGACAGCAACCACATTACAATGGAGCGGTGTCCTATCCGGAGCGGTGCCCATCCGGTTCCTGGTGTGGTAAGTAGCTGTCCCCCCTCTACCCCTGACAGGTTTTGGGGTGAAGGTGAGCCTCTCCCTGGGATGGTCAGACCCCCGGATTCCCCTCCTTCCCATTCGGGTCTCCCCTCCCCCCAGCTCGGTGGTCTCGGTGACCTGTGGCCCTCATCTGCTCATCCACCCCCGGGGCAGACATACCTCTCTGAGGGGAACTGGGGTGCGGCACTGGCTATGGGGGCAGGGAGTGCGCCGCTGGTGCCCAAAATGTTTGCTCCCTGAGGGGGATGGGCCTGGTGGAGGCGCTTATCTTGGCCCCCTTCCTGTTGGGACCATTTTTTCGGCCGTGGGACCCCCTGGTTTGCTACAGATCGACGGCCATGTTTGTGTAGCCTTGGTGGCTATTTCCCTATAGTTTCCCATTGAAAATAGCAGCGGCCTTGTTTTTGGACCTCAGATGGGTGGTGATTCAGCGGTGGAAAGTCCTGGGCCTCTAGTGTTGGTGATTGTCTGGGGCTTCCTCTCCCTCTTGCTGCTATACAGCGGTAGTGCTGTGCTGGGCCTTGTGGTGAGGACAACGCGGTGGGTTGTCTCTTACAGTGTGTTTTTACACTTGTGGTGAAGATTCCCTCTCCATTCATGGAGTCACTGAAACACGTTTCTCCACCTTATCAACTCTCAGAGGATGCCGGAACCCTCTGGGACCCCACAACTGGCTGCACTGACGGCGGTCCTGGAGTCATTGGTGTCCAAAGTAGATTTGGTCCTGGGCAAATGGGCTACCAAAAAAGCATTCCCCACCTTCCCTTGCTTCCTCTGTCTCCTTAGATCCAGGGTCTGAATTGGGCGCTGCAGATGCCAGTTACTCTTCGGCGTCTGCGTCAGATAGTAAGAATGATTCCTCTGTTCCTGTAGCCGCACATAAAAAGGCATTAGTGGTTGCACTGATTGTATCGGTGTGGGAAACTGTACATTTGGAAGATGCGACAAATTAGAAGACGTACATTGTGTGGTGTGAGTCTCTTGGGGTTCACTCTCGCTCCTTTTCTGTGACTCAGATCTTGGCTTTCCTCCAGCGAGGGGTCGAGCAACGTTTGGCCTTGAGTACCATCAAGGGCCAGGTCTCGGCCTTGGCGATTTTCTTTCAATGTCTGTTGGCCTCACACTCCTTGATGCATGCTTTTCCCCAGGGAGAGAGACACTTGGCTCCCCCGGTGCTGTCTCTATTTCCGCTGTGGGACCCCCAATTGGTATTGACAGTTCTTCAGAAACCTCCCTTTGAAAATATTTGGGAGATTCCCCTTGCTTACATTATCCCAGAAGGTGGCCTTTTTGGGGGCTATTACTTTGGCACGTAGGGTGTCTAATCTGTCTAATCGCTGTCTAGTTGTAAATAGGGAAAAGGTGGTTCTTCGGCCATGTCCATCGTTCCTTCCTAAGGTCAAGTCCGATTTTCATCTGAATGAAGACATGGTGTTGCCTTCCCTGTGGCCTAAGCTTAAGCATCCTAAGGAAGTTGGCTTGAATTCCCTAGATGTGGCAATCAGGATGTACCTGGCAGCTACGGAGTAGTTTCAAAAGTCAGACTCACTGTTTGTCCTCACGGATGGACCTCGCAAGGGGCTAGCTGCTTCTGCTGCGACCATTTCCAGATGCATCAGGCAGACTGTGACTCAGGCTTATTCTATTAAGGGTCACGTTTCTCCTGTCCCTGTCAGGGTGCACTCTACTCGGGCGCTTAGTGCCTCCTGGGCGTCAGTGGTGCAAGTTTGCAAAGCAGCCACTTGGTCATCTGTGCACACATTCACAAAGTTTTATAAAGTGAATGTATTGGCATCTGCGGATGCTTCTTTTGGCCGCAAAGTTTTGCAGGCTGCTGTTTAGAGGACTGTCCTCTTTGAAGGTGTTTTTTTCAGTTGAGCTCCATGTTACCCGATTGGCTATGTTTAGCCTTTTCGGAAGTTTGTTATCGTTGTTCTCACCCCTCATGTTCGACACTTCGTTGGGACGTCCCTACAGTCATGAAGATGGAGAGCTGTATCCGTCAATGAATGAAAAAGAAAATGGGATTTTTGACTTACAGACTTTACCAAGTATACACATCATGAGAAAGGGTACACAAATATTTTAGGCTCTGCAGGTACCAGCACCTCTTTTTCATGTGTGTTTTTATCTTTGTCTGTAAGCTTGAGCCTTCTTACACTGATGTGCTTTTGTGTAGCTGATGGCCCTTTTTTTGAACTGACAAATATCTCCCGACATTCGGCCCGTGTGTACCCGACTTTAGGCGTAGTTGTGTAGAGGGATACAAGAGGATGTTAAAAAAGACAATTTTAGGCACTTATACTGCATTAAGTGGTGTACTGTATATATAGAGTTCAGCTGTAACTAGTTAGTACTTGTTATACAAAAAAAGAGGATTGTTGTGGCTCTTTACTTTTTTTTATGTCATGTTGTGATGGCAGAAGACAGTAGAACCCTGAGTATCTCTACCTTTACATCTTTCTCTGTGAGATCATGTTTGTGTTCAAATGATCAGGAGTAAAGTTCAAGAAAATGTTGGTGAGTGAGCCGACGAATAGTTTCTTGCCTGAGCTTGTTGCCTGCTACATGCAGTGACATCTCTCTGAAAATCTTAAAACTGTTCCAGATACAATCCCTGGAATTCATAAAGACTGTCTCCCATCCATTCAACAATAGCACAACGTGCAACAGTTTTATGTAACTTTTGGTATAACGTTTATGAGACTTTTGCAAAATTGCCTCATAGAATTTTGTCTCAAACATATTTTTGTCAGTGAGATGCATGTGACACAATTTACTTCAACCTGGAAGAGGTCTTCTTCTTTCTTCTTCTCCCTTCTTTTTCTTCTTCTTCCTCCTCCTCCTCCACTTCTTCTTCCTCCTCCTCCTTTTCTTCTATCTCCTCTTCCTCCTATTCTTTCTCCTCTTCCTCCTCTTCTTCTTCCTCTCTCTTCTTCCTCCTCCCCCCTCTTCTTCTTGGTCCTCTTACTCCTTCTCTTCTTCTTTCTCTTCTTCATCCTCCTCTTCCTCCCCCCCTTCTTCCTCCCCCTCTTACTTCTCCTCTTCTTCCTCATCCTCCTCTTCTTCTTTTTCTTCTTCGTCCTCCCTAAGCATAAGGTTTACTTTTTTATAACCATCTATTCAATGGTATAAAAAGAGAAGCTCTGTCCTCAACATCCCTTTACAGGCACAAGAGTGTTAGAAAGTATCTCAACGAAAATGAGACTCCTACTGCAGAAGAGGGCTGTAATTTGACTCCACAATCTGTGCAGACTTTTAAGGAATCAGAGAGCCAGTTACAGTGCATCTCAAAAGTATTCACAACGCTTCACTTTTTCCACATTTATTTATGTTACAGCCTTATTCCAAAATGTATGAAATTCGTTATTTTCCTAAAAATTCTACAAACAATACCCCATCATGCTACTGTGAATAAAGTTTGTTTGAACTTTTTGCAAATATATTAAAAAGAAAAAAACAAAAAAATTCCATGTACATAAGTATTCATAGCCTTTGTTCAATACTTTGACGAGGCACCTTTGGCACCTATGACAGCCTCAAGTCATTTTGAGTATGATTCTACCAGCTTGGCACACCTATTTGTGGGCAGTTTCTCCCATTCTTCTTTGCAGGACCTGTCAAGCTCCATCAGTTTGGATGGGGAGCGTTGTTCCACAGCCATTTACAGATCTCTCCAGAGATGTTCAATTGGGTTCAAGTCTGGGTTCTGGCTGGGCCACTCAAGGACATTCACAGAGTTGTCCTGTACCCACTCCTTTGTTATCTTGGCTGTGTGCTTAGGGTCGTTGTCTTGTTGGAAGATGAACCTTCACCCCAGTCTCAGGTCCAGGGAGCTCTGGAGCAGGTTTTCATCAAGGATGTCTCTGAATATTGCTGCATTCATCTTTCCCTCAATCCTAGTCTCCCAGTTCCTGCCGCTAAAAAACATCTCCACGGCATGATGCTGCCACCACCATGCTTCGGTGTAGGGATGGTATTGGCCAGGTGTTGAGCGGTGCCTGGTTTCCTCAAGACATGACACTTGCCATTCAGGCCAAAGAGTTCAAACTTTGTTTCATCAGCCAAGAAGATTTTGTTTCTCATTGTTTGAGAGTCCTTTAGATGCCTTTTGGCAAACTCCAGGTGAGCTGTCATGTGCCTTTTACTCAGGAGTGGCTTCCGTCTGGCCACTCTACCATACAGGCCTGATTGGTGGAGTGCTGCAGAGATGGTTGTTCTTCTGCAAGGTTCTCCTCTCTCCACAGAGAAACGCTGGAGCTCTGTCAGAGTGACTATTAGGTTCTTGGTCACCATCCTGACTAAGGCCCTTCTCCTTCGATCGCTCAGTTTGGCCCGGCGGCCCTCTCTAGGAAGAGTCCTGGTGGTTCCAAACATCTTCCATTTATGGATGATGGAGACCACGGTGCTCATTAGGACCTTCAATTAAGCAGGCATTTTTCTGTACCCTTCCCCAGACCTGTACAATCCTGTCTCAGAGGTCTACAGACAATTCCTTGGACTTCATGGCTTGGTTTGTGCTCTAAAATACACTCTTAACTGTGGGACCTTACTGTATATAGACAGATGTGTGCCTTTCCAAATCATGTTCAGTCAACTGAATTTACCATTGGTGGACTCCAATCAAGTTGTAGAAACATTCCAAGGATGATCAGTGGAAACAGGGTGCACCTGAGCTCAATTTTGAGTGTCATGGCAAAGGCTGTGAATACTTATGTGCATGTAATTTTTTCATTTTTAATACATTTGCAAATATTTCAAACAAACTTCTTTCATGTCAAAATGGGGTATTGTTTGTAGAATTTTAAGGAAATAAATTGATTACATTTTTTTTGGGAAAAAGGCTGTACCATAACAAAATGTGGAAAAAGTGAAACGCAGTGAATAGTTTCCGGATGCACTGTATATGAGTAATTGGAAGGAAATCCAGTGGCTTTGGGTATATAATTTTGGTCCACTTGGCATTTTGGCAGTTTTAGAAAAGTAATGATTAGCTGCAGGTTAATATACAAAGGTACTTTTTAAAGCATAAAAAAACTAAACGACAATTATATTAGTATACGTAGCTGGCAGGAAAGTTTTCAAGCAAGAAGGGGCTCTGTGTCTCTTCTTCCATAAAACCTCTTTCCCAGCTAGCTAGCAATTTTTCAATATTTCCTGATTGCACATTGACAGCAGTGAAAGCGAAGCTCGGTGTACCATCCTGGTGTACATGTACTTTCTTACTTTTCTTTTTTTTGCTGTAAATTAAAATTTATCAAAAATATGTTACATATGCCACAGTCTGTACTGGATGTCCCAGCATGCACTGTCTCAGAGACGAGGCTTTTTTTTCCCCTAATACAAGTTCATGCTGGGAGAGTAGGAAATAATGGTATAGCTGTAACATGCAGTGAGGGTAAGGCCTTTAGTACACACAAGCACAAGACGAACTGTGCGCTCTCTATAGTCCATACCTACCAGATACTGCAAACACTTTAAATGTGAAGCAAAGTAAATGCTCAGATTAATGTATCTCTAAGGCTATCTGGGCTGCAGACATTAGGGAAAACACCATTTTATGATGCTCTGTATACAAACCTTAAAGCAGGGATAGGTAAACTTTGGCCCTCCAGCTGTAGCAGAACTACAAGTCCAGTGAGCCATTGCTGGGCTCTGACAGCCACAAGCATGACTCCCAGAGGCATAGGCATGATGAGACTTGTAGTTTTGCAACAGCTGGAGGGCCAGAGTTTGCCTACCCCGGCCTTAAAGTATCCACATAAATGTAGAATATAGGGTCCAGCTGATGAGGCTGAAAAATATAACCAACTGTAATTATGTGGCCACATCATACATTTCCAATTTATAACATCAGATCTGCAAGAGCAATACAAAAAATATATATATATATATATATTTTTTTTTACAATCTTTGTCAAATTAAAGCTTAATTGGAACATCTCCTTTCAAGCTGTGAGTTCTGCCTGTCTTCTGGCCATCACTTTCCACATCTTCCTGTGGATCCCGTAATCCCTGCATGCTATTCAGCTTCACCTGTGCTGTTTACTTTAAAGTGGGTCTAAACCCTAAACATTTTTACTTTAATGCATTCCTTCCATGAAGGTAAAACATTTTCAGGCATCGGCATTGCCCCCCCCCCATTATACTTACCTGAGCTCTCATTTGATTGAGTGTTGTGCCCGCCTGCAGCTCTTCTTTCTCCTCAATTCTGGGCCTCACAGGCTTTGCTGAGGCAGCGGGAGCCGTTGTCTCCCAGTGCTGTCAATCAAAACCAGTGGCGGAGGGTGGGGCCCAGTCCCGCTGTCTGTGTCAATGGATGCAGTATGTAGGTAAGTAGTCTAAAAGGCTACCTATAGCGCTTGCTTTAAAAGTTATAGCAAACGTAATAAATATATAAAGTTAATAAATCTTAATTCATTAAACATTTTTTCATAAAAAAGCCCAAAATTTTAAAAGTGTCCAATATAAATATAAAGTGAATCCTTAGTGCAAAATTTCCAAAATAAAAATTCCAATAAATGTGCAATATAGTGAGTCCTTTGTGCAAAACTTCTCAATAAAAGTGCAAAGTGCTCAGCGCGATGGTTAATCCATTCACTCAATGATGATCCCGTGACAAAGGTAAGATTCAATCACTTACCAAACGTTGTGGGTCATGTGTACCTTATAGCACCATGACCTATCAAGCTTGTATAGCCTTCCAGGCTGAGGGATCTTTTGGGCTTGCTTCAAACGGATAAGGTGATAGAGTTCCCCTCTGTCTCCTCTTCCCTCTCACCAGAAAAAGATATGCAAAAAAAAAACGGAGCTCCAAATAGTGTGATATCCTTTTAAGACTTTTATTCCCAATTGGGCAAAAAGATTTTACATGCAGATAAAGTCAAACACAAAATAATAAAAATAAAAAGAAGATAACGGAGTTGGGATAGAAATCCTCCCGAGAGCAGCCTTGGTGTGGCCGCTTGTGATCGTATGTTACGGCGCAAGCCGATCAGCGTGGAAGCTAGCGGGAGATCTTCCAGCTTGCGTTCCACCTTTAGCATACGTCACCACGCTGTGCGTTCCATACTGACGCGTTTCGTCACTTCCGCCGTAACATACGATCTTAAGCGGCCACACCAAGGCTGCTCTCGTTAGGATTTTTACCCCAACTCCGTTATCTGCTTTTTATTTTAATTATTTTGTGTTTGACTTTATCTGCATGTAAAATCTTTTTGCCCAATTGGGAATAAAAGTCTTAAAAGGATATCACACTATTTGGAGCTCCGTTTTTTTTGCATATCTTTTTCTGGTGAGAGGGGAGAGGAGACAGAGTGGAACTCTATCACCTTATCCGTTTGAAGCAAGCCCAAAAGATCCCTCAGCCTGGAAGGCTATACAAGCTTGATAGGTCATGGTGCTATAAGGTACACATGACCCACAACGTTTGGTAAGTGATTGAATCTTACCTTTATCACTGGATCATCATTGAGTGGATGGATTAACCATCGCGCTGAGCACTTTGCACTTTTAGTGAGAAGTTTTGCACAAAGGACTCACTATATTGCACATTTATTGGAATTTTTATTTTGGAAATTTTGCACTAAGGATTCACTTTATATTTATATTGGACACTTTTAAAATTTTTGACTTTTTTATGTAAAAATGTTTTATGAATTATGATTTATTAATTTTATATATTTATTAAGTTTGCTATAACTTTTAAAGCAAGCGCTATAGGTAGCCTTTTAGACTACTTACTTACATACACGATTTTTTACTATAGCAGCTGCTACACGATAATTTAACATATTTATTCACTAAAGTTTAATCACATATATATATTATTTAATTCACATATTTATAAATACGAGGCGCGGGGTATATACACCAGTATATTTCTTTCTTTTTTTCTTTTCAAATTCAACTTTATTGAAATATCAAAGAAAACACAGTATACAAAATGCGTAGAAACAGAGGTAGCGCACATCAGCAAAAACCACGATAAAGTGCATACATTAAGTATAAATGTCAGGGAACTGAGAGATTCATCATATACACGAATGCAAGACGTAGAGGTTAAGGCGTCTAAGTACAGGGCATCACTGCAGTATGGTAATGAAAAGCAGCAGAAGAGGCAGAGGAGCGCGTGTACCGAAAGACCGAACCATTGGATTTATACGCTTAAGGTGGAGTGAGGTGGAGTAGCTGTGTGTGTAAAGAGGGGATATGAGGCAAGGGGGGGAGAGACGGGTAAGAAAATAGGGCAAGAGAAGCGGGAATGGAGCATGGAAGAAGAAGAGGCCAGGAGGGAGCGAAAGTAAAGGGAAGGGGGGGTGACGGGAAGCGGTGAAACAGTATATTTCTTTCAATGGATGCAGTAGCATGGCTCAGGAGCAAGCCCACACAAGTGCCCCCATGGAAAGTGCCTTCCTATTGGGGGCACTAATCAGATTGGGGTAGCCAGGAGCGCCAGCAGGGGGACCCAAGAAGAAAAGGTTCAGGGCCATTCTGTGCAATTCTTTTGCACAGTGCAGGTGAGTTTAGACGTTTGTTATTTAAAAAACGAATTCCTTTACGGCCCCATTCACACCTGAGCGATTTTCTGCTTGAATCGCTAAAATGCTTAACAACAAAAATCCTATTCATTTTAATTGTCCATGTTCATTTCTGAGCGTTCTGTCGCCTGTAGCAAAACACTTGTTCCTTGAAGTACATGAGCTTCTTTTTGACAGATTGGAGGCAGATTGGGCCCCTTAGACCTCAACGCGACATGAGCATTTTGGCGCATTTTCCACTTAAACAGCAGCTCTCCACCCATTAAATCCTCCACCTCTGCTCCCCCTAGTGCTTTCCATTGGCTAAACAAAAACACCAGAAGTTGTAAAATACTTGTAAAACACTTCTAGAACGCTTGTAATACGCTTCTAAAAACGCTCAAAAAAAAAAAAAACACCTGAAAATTGCTCCAATCTGGGGGGAATGCAGACTCAATATTTTAGAGCTACATATCTCATGGTACTTTGCTGCCTTCAAGCAGTAATTGCAGTGCAGACTCCTCCTCCAGAAACTCCTCCTGTCAGCATCTCTGTAGTTTAGCAGGCTCTGTGAAATGTGTGAAACAGCAATGCCTACTCAGGGCATTGTAAATGCATGTCACAGAATTCCAGGAAGTAAATGTGTAGGGATCTTCATAAAGTAAGTTTTCAAACCTCAAGATGGTTCAGATTAATAGGAATAGGCTAAAAATAATTGAGTGAATAAGTGTGTCTATGTGAATGTTTGACCATTCTTCCAGAAGCACTTTTGTGAGGTCAGGGACTGATTTAGACCAAAGGTTTTCTATCAGGTTGAGGTCAGGACTCTGTGCAAGCCAGCCAAGCTCCTCCACCACAAACTAGCTCATCCATGTCTTTATGGACCTTGCTTTGTGCACTGGTATGCAGTCATGTTTGAACAGGAAGGGGCCATTCCAAACTGTTCTCACAAAGTTGGGAGCATGAAATTGTCCAAAATGTCTTGGTATGCTGACACCTTAAGAGTTCCCTTCACTGGAACTAAGAGGCCAATCCCAACCCCTGAAAAACAACCCCACATCATAATCCCCCTCCGGAAAATGATTCAGACCAGTGCACAAAGCAAGGTCCATATAGACACGGATGAGAAAGTTTGGGGTGGAGGAACTTGACTGGCCTGCACAGAGGTCCTGACCTCAACCCAAAAGAACACCTTTTGGATTAAATAAGATCGTAGACTGCGAGCCGGGCCTTCTCATCCATCAGTGCCTGACCTCACAAATGCGTTTCTAGAAGAATCGTCAAACAATCCCATAGACACACTCCTAAACCTTGTGGACAGCCTTTCCAGAAGAAGCTGTTACAGCTGCAAAGGGTAGACCAACTCAATATTGAACCCTATGGACTAAGGCTGGGATGCCATTGAAGTTCATGTGTGTGTAAAGGGAAGTGTCCCAAAACTTTTGGTAATATAGTGTACATTGTGGAAATGAATGTATGGTTATACATTTTGACCATAGATATGCATTCATTTGTACTTTTGTAGTCAAACTGCCTCCAGACAGGTTTAATTATGGTAAACACAGCTTACCAACCCCCCTCATAACAAAGAGAGCTAAGTAGAATTTTTCCTTTCTTTAAGTTCCAGAAAAGAGCATCTAAAAAGTTAAGCTGCAATTTTTAAACATTTAGGGTTTTGCTATCTGAATGTGTAATAAATCTAAAGTTGGTATTATTCCAAATTGGAAATACCCTTTAACCACTTCTGGACTGGAAGATTCTCTCCCTTAATGACCAGGCCATTTTTTGCAATACAGCACTGCAATACTTTAACTGACATTTGCGCAGTTGTGCGACGCTGTACCCAAATAAAATTGATGTCCTTTTATGACATTTAAAAAAAAAAAAAAAGTTTTTATTGGCAAATGGTAAACTATTTTTATAAGCGTATTTTTTCTCAAATTATATATGCAGTGTATGTGGTATGTGTTTATGGAATATTTGTATGATATATAGGTTTTTTCTCACATTTCGTCCATGAGAAAAAAAAAAAAGATATTTCTTAGAATTTTTTGGGATATGACTACCAAAATGTTAAGATAAGAAAGAGAAAAAAACTTTTCAATGCATATTTTGTATTTTGTTCTTACCAAAGAAGCGCAGAGGTGCGCTATGTACTGAGTGCAGAGTTCAGGGGTGTGCTATGTGCCCAGTTCAGGGGTGCGCAATGTACAGACTGCAGAGTTTAGGGGTGCACGATGTACAGAGTGCAGAGTTTAAGGGTGTGTGATGTGCAGAGTTCAGGAGCGCGCGATGTACAAAGTGCAAAGTTCAGGGATGTGCGATATACAAAGTGCAGAGTTCAGGGGTGCACAACGTTGCAGACTTCAAGGGTGCACTATGTACAGAGTTCCGATATGCGCAACATTAAGAGTAGAGAGTTCAGGAGAGCACTACGTACAGAGTGCAGGCTTCAATAGTGCGCTATGTATACAGTGCAGAGATCAGGAATGTGATACGTACACAGTGCAGAGATCAGGAGTGCGCTACAAACACAGTGCAGAGATCAGAAGTGCGCTACAAACACAGTGCAGAGATCAGGAATGTGCTACATACACAGTGCAGAGATCAGGAGTGTGCTACATACAGGGTTCAAGAGCACGGTATGTACAGATTGTAGCATTCAGTCATGCACTACATAGAGTGAGGAGTTGCGAATTAGCTGATTCTCTTGAAAATATTGCATTTGGTGATGGTACTGATCACCAAACTCGTATGGGAAATAATTTACACTAACATAAGGAGAGATAGTACAGGGAGAAATTTCACATTATTTTTATTGAGATTCAGGGCTCTTGCACACAGGTGACTGAGCCCATTCAGTGTAATTGCAGCCCAGGTGCAATGTACAGACTGTCACTGCCATAAATAGCTGTACGCTGCTGTGCTCATGTTTAGGAATCACTGTATAGAGTAATACAGCCGCATGCTAATATTTATGTCAGTGATGGGCTGTACACCGCACCTGGGCTGCAATTACACTGAATGGGCTCAGTTACCTGTGTGCAAGAGTCCTGGCCTGATGGCCTAGATGGAGGGAGGGATGGATGGGGGTAGGGATAGATGGATGGAGCAAGGGATGGATGGAGGGATGGTTAGACGGATTGGAACAAGAGATGGATGGATGGATGGATGGATGAGGAAGGGATGGATGGAGCGATAGTTGGATGATGGATAGAGGGATGGATGAGGGAGGGGTGGATGGAGAGGGATGGTTGGGTAGATGGTTAGATAAAGGGATAGCTGGAGGGAGGGATGGTTTGATAGAGGTAGGGATGGTTAAGTAGAGGGATGGATGGAGGGAGGGATGGTTGGATAGAGGGAGGGATGGATGGAGGGAGGGAGGGATAGAACACATAGACATCCTGTCCTGGAGCTGCTCTTCTAACTTTCTGTATCATGCACTGTGAAAACAGCCTCTGCTCTCTCATTGCTGGCAGAAGCTGTTTTGAGAAATGATCCGTCTGCTTCTTGTCATCCATCCTTCATAGTAGGCTACGTTCTCTCCACTCCTATCCTGTCCCCCTCCTATTGATCTCCTGGAACCTCCTTCTTAGAAGTCAAATCAGGCGGGCTGAGGAAGGGGGGTGGGTACAATGTTTTCTCATTGGCTGTGGAAGCAGCAGAGAGGCTGTATATCAATCCACCTCTGAAATCAGGCATCCGGGTCTAACTAAGGAGTATCCACTTATGTGGCCTGAGCAGCTGTATCCCTCAACAGGAAAAATAGTCCCCAGCTTTCTGGCATCAATAGAGAATGTGCAGGTACATAAAAAAAAAAAAAAAAAAAATACATTTTGAGATATGCAAGTAATCCCACCTGAATTTTGGGGTTGCTTAAGCACACCCGAGCACCCACCTGGTGGCGACCCTGCCGGGGACAAAACTAGGGACAGACTTGGTCTAGGGACAATGTCTTCAGTCCGGGGGTCACCCTAATTTAGGGGGAACTGGGGGGAAGATAATCACAGAAGTATTTTTACCTTACTGCAGAGAATCAATTAACCAAAAAAACCTTCTACTTTTACAACCACTTTAAGCACAGATTGCTATCTGACTGTGGCCCAAGTCCCATACAGCTGCAAGAAAAAGTATGTGAACCCTTTGGAATGATTTGGATTTCTGCACAAATTGGTCATAAAATGTGATCTGATCATCATCTAAGTCACAACAATAGACAATCACAGTCTGCTTAAACTAATAACACACAAAGAATAAAATGTTGCCATGTTTTTATTGAACACACCATGTAAACATTCACAGTGCAGGTGGAAAAAGTATGTAAACCCCTAGACTAATGACATCTCCAAGAGCTAATTGGAGTGAGATGTCAGCCAAGTGGAGTCCAATCAATGAGATGAGATTGGAGGTGTTGGTTACAGCTGCCCTGCCCTGCCCTATAAAAACACACACCAGTTCTGGGTTTGCTTTTCACAAGAAGCATTGCCTGATGTGAATGATGCCTTGCACAAAAAAGCTCTCAGAAGACCTACGATTAAGAATTGTTGACTTGCATAAATCTGGAAAGGGTTATAAACGTATCTCCAAAAGCCTTGCTGTTCATCAGTTTACGGTAAGACAAATTGTCTATAAATGGAGAAAGTTCAGCACTGCTGCTACTCTCCCTAGGAGTGGCCGTCCTGTAAAGATGACTGCAAGATCACAGCGCAGACTGCTCAATGAGGTGAAGAAGAATCCTAGAGTGTCAGCTAAAGACTTACAAAAGTCACTGGCAAATGCTAACATCCCTGTTGGCAAATCTACAATACGTAAAACACTAAACAAGAATGGATTTCATGGGAGGATACCATAGAGGAAGCCACTGCTGTCCAAACAAAACATTGCTGCACGTTTACAGTTTGCACAAGAGCACCTGGATGTTCCACAGCAGTACTGGCAAAATATTCTGTGGACAGATGAAACCAAAGTTGAGTTGTTTGCAAGAAACACACAACACTATGTGGCGAAAAAGAGGCACAGCACACCAACATCAAAACCTCATCCCAACTGTGAAGTATGGTGGTGGGGGCATTATGGTTTGGGGCTGCTTTGCTGCATCAGGGCCTGGACGGATTGCTATCATCGAAGGAAAAATGAATTCCCAAGATTATCAAGACATTTTGCAGGAGAACTTAAGGCCATCTGTCTACCAGCTGCAGAAGATGGGTGTTGCAACAGGAAAATGACCCAGAGCATAGAAGTAAATCAACAACAGAATGGCTTAAACAGAAGAAAATACGCCTTTTGAAGTGGCCCAGTCAGAGTCCGGACCTCAACCAGATTGAGATGCTGTGGCTTGACCTCAAGAAAGCGATTCACACCAGTCATCCCAAGAATATTGCTGAACTGAAACAGTTCTGTAAAGAGGAATGGTCAATAATTACTCCTGACCGTTGTGCACGTCTGATCTGCAACTACAGGAAATGTTTGGTTGAAGTTATTGCTGCCAAAGGAGGTTCAACCAGTTATTAAATCCAAGGGTTCACATACTTTTTCCACCTGCACTGTGAATGTTTACATGGTGTGTTCAATAAAAACATGGCAACATTTCATTCTTTGTGTGTTATTAGTTTAAGCAGACTGTGATTGTCTATTGTGACTTAGATGATGATCAGATCACATTTTATGACCAATTTGTGCAGAAATCCATATTCCAAAGGGTTCACATACTTTTTCTTGCAGCTGTATAAAGGTGTATGTTGTGCCTGTTTAAACATAGTTTTAATGTACTTTTTGTCAAAGCAGAACAGAAACCAGGTAGCCAGTGCCTCTGAATAATGCTTAATTTCTGCAAAGTCCAAGATTGCCCAATCCTTGAGGCCCCTTTCACACATACGGTCCGTTCAGTTCATCAGTTCAGTCACGTCATAATGTATCAGTTTTCCATCCGTTTTTCATCTGTTTTTACATAGAGATGCATTGATGTCCATTTTTTCATCCATCAACGGATGGATAAAAAACGGACCGTATGTGTGAAAGGGGCCTGAATCTGCCTACAGATTCTCAGATTAACCACTTTACCACCGGAGGATTTTCCTGCTAAAAGACCAGGGGGTTTTTTGCGATTTTTTTACTGCGTGACTTTAACGGACAACTGCGCGGTCGTGCGACGCTGTACCTAAACGAATTTAACGTCCTTTTTTTCCCACAAACAGAGCTTTCTTTTGGTGGTATTTGATCACCTGTGCGATTTTTTGATCATGCGCTATAAACAAAAAAAGAGCGTAATTTTTGCAAAAATAACAATATTTTTCACTTTTTTTATATGAAATTCCCCCCAAAAAAAATGTAAAAATCAAAATTTTTTAACATTTTCGGCCAATTTGTTTTACGCTACCTATGTTTGGTAAAAAAAAATCGCAAAAAGCGTATTTTGATTGGTTTGCGCAAAAGTTATCGCGTTTACTAACAAAGGGAAAGATTTTTGTCATTTTTGGTGTTTTTTTTTTTTTAACGAGTAATGGCGGCTATCTGCGATTTTTTTTGCGGTACTGCGACATTGCCGCGGACAGATCGGACCCTTGACTGACATTTTTGACACTTTTGGGGGTACCAGTGACATTACTGCAGTAATCAGTGCTATATATATGCACTGTTACTGCAAAAATGACACTGGCAGGGAAGGGGTTAACTGTATTGGACAGGGAGGGGTTAAGTGTGTCCTAGGGGCGTGCTTCTAACTGTAGTGGGACATTGCTATTGGTGTAAAAACAAAGATCAACGGTTCTACATAGTAGAACCGTCTGATCTTCATTTTTACACAGGGAGAACTGACAGGCGGCTTGTTTACATAAGCCGCTCTGTCTTTCTCCCGCTGTACCGGCGATCGTAGTGTGACCGGCGGACATCGGGTCCGCCAGTCACACTCCCGCACTCCTCCGTGAACGAGCCTTGGCGGGCGCGCGCCTCGGCGGGCGCGCGCTCGCCCGCTATTGGCTCTAGAAGGAGTGACAGGCGAGCGACGTAGACCTACGTCACTCTGCCTGGCCGGGGCCGACTGCCGCAGTAAATATACTGTGCGCAGTCGGCAAGTGGTTAAACTGACTGCCTCCAAAATTGGTTTTCATGTGCGTTCTTCAAATTTTTAATGTACTTTTTAGTGCATTCATACATTTTATTTTCCACAATAAAAGTTTATTGAACAGATAAAAACAAAGTAAACAAATCGCCTACATTTTGTGAATAGATTGAAATGTAGACAAACAGCAAGTGGCTCTTTTGTATGTGTTTCTAAATGTGTCAACCTTCTCTTGGTTAGCAAGCCTCCCTTGCAGCACAGAGGTATTAGGGGCAAAATCAGCATGACGTTTGCATCTTCCTTCTCTGTTTGCTTCCCAAAATCCAGAAACCTACTGCTATGTTATCTGTGACTCTGGTATCAATATTGTGTAAGCTCCTTTGAAGACTGAAATATATGTTGCTGCTAGTAGAGATGTTTTGATAATAACTGACAAAAGTGCTCCATGTTTGATCCAGCAAAAAGCAAAGCAAAATAGCTGTTCCACAGAGACACTGCGCTTTTATTAACGAGCATTCCCGGAATCATCTAATTAGCCAAGTCCTCCCCCGGAGCAGGCTGGACAGCTGTCTGTGAGATTAGAGAAACAAGAAACACAGGGTCTCATTCAACTTAAACACTCCACCCCATTCATAAGTAAGGGAGGGAGGGATGGACACACATTAGGGACACATACCTCACCCACACTTACTGTGAGATCAGGACACTACCTTTTTACTCCCACCCAGTGTAAACACCAGGATTCTGTAATCCTATGCTAAGGAACATATTTACAAATTCCCAGATGGAGCAGGAAACTGCTGTTTACTTTTAACTTTAGAAAACAAACTTAGACTATATGTTTTAAAAGTGAGCACTTTCTTTGTAACAGATGCATACATTCCGATGTCTTCAATTCCATGTATACAGCTTTGTTTTTTAGTATGTGTTCATCTTGAAGAATTCCTTTGGGTACTTCCCTTCCATAACCAATTAATATGCTGTTCTCTTGTTTTGAGTTGAAGCTGACCTGGTCAATAGGTAAACCTGTAAGCTTATATTACAGTCCTGCTTTACATCTTTCTACTGACTTTTTAGGCTTAGGGCTCTTTCACACTTGTAGTCCGTCAAACGGACTCCGCTTGTAGTCCGTCAAACGGACTCCGATCCAATCCGCTGGACGGATGGAAAATAGGGTTTCCATCCATCCAGATTTGACGGATAGAGTCGGATGTCAGCGGACATTTCTCCACTGACATCCGATGCCCCATAGGAATGCATGGGGGGACCGTTCAGATCCGCCAAAAAAACGAACAGGCGGATCTGAACGGTCCGCCTGTGTGAAAGGGGCCGAAGTATAGTGTGCCCTTGGAATCCCAAATCCCAATGCTGCTCAGTTGTGCTAATTTTCCTGCCCACCTACACCTCCTGTCCCTTCTGTCCGCCAATGAGATCACACCTTTAAGACTAATAAGCCAATAATAAGGAACAGGAGGACCAAGCTGCTAACCACATGAGCGAAATTACCATAGTAGAGTGTCCCAGTATTTGGCACGTAATAAGATATATTTGTAGGCAAATGGCATAGCAATGGTGACTTATGCCTCGTACACACGTTCAGATAATCATACGAAAATAATCGCTTTCGACTTGATCGCACGATAATGTGATCATTAGTACACAGCTTTCGACAGCCGATCACGACAGTTCATCCAACAAAATCCGAAGGGACAAACACGAAAACTTCTGTCGTATGATAGCCTAGCGAACGACAATAGTTTAATCAGTACAGTATGCATCCGCTAAAAATCAATCGACAAAGACCGCGCATGATCAGAAACACTAAAATAGCACGGAAAAAGCCTGGCTGCCTTGTTTTTGTTTTGCACCATCTGATACATAGCTAAGCAACCAGGAAGCTTTTCCGGAATCGTACGAAAAAAATCCAGCGTTTATATGCATTGTTTAATTCTATATTAGTATCATGCAACAAAATGCGAACGATAAGTCGTCCGATTATCTGAACGTGTGTACGAGGCCTTAGGTTGGCCATAGATTATGTGATTTTCTTTCCTGCAATCACGGGTTGCACGATTCCCCCATCAACAGTCATTGTTAATAGGGGTAATCTCTCCTGCTGAGATATTTTAGCGGGGGGTGGCGTCGATGGGGCGCTGTCCCTGCCAGGAGAACACAATGATTATGACTGGCGGCCATAGCTGCTAGCAATAATCGCATAATAGAAATCTAACACGATGGTTGTACTCCAACATGGTAGATCGACTTGGGTTCAGTCAACCTGCTTATAGATGGTTCGAATCTTGGCCAATCCCTGCTGAACCGGCCAAGATTTGAACCATCTACTGTATGGCCAGTTTTTATTTTTTGCGATATTAATAAAAAAAAGAGTGAAAATTTTGCCAAAAATTTACATTTTCTCCTTTGACAGTTAAAAAAATTCTCAATGAGCGTATTTTTATTGGTTTGTGCAAAAGTTATAGCGTCTACAAACTATGGTGTAAATACTTCAATTTTTTGAAGTGCAAAAAAATGGCAGCGCAGTACAAAACCCCCCCAAATTACCACTTTTTGGAAAGTAAACATCCTAAGGAATGTAGTGAGAGGGAGTGAGCCCGGAGACGGGTCTGCTATTCTAGGCCTATGGACAACTCTGCAGCAGAGAACAGCAGCAGTGTGAGAAGACCTCTGACCTGCCCAGCTCATCCTCCCAAAGTGAAAGGTTTTAAATACTACACCATGATGGCCCTCTATGTTTAATGAGCCCTGAGACCGCGCTAGGAGATTAGGACACCCGAGGACTAAAGCACCCTGATACGAATCCTGAAAAGGACCCCGGGACCACGAGTAGGACAGACAGTGCAGACAGTCAACACAGGCCAACAACCACCCAATCGGGGGATAAATATACACATTCAGGCGATTTATATACTCCATGAAGGTGAGAGTTTAGAACACCTAGAGGTGACACCTGGTGGAGGAACAAGTCACTGCACTTTATTTTGCACAGAAGCACTTTGTGATAAGTTGAAGATACACAGTTGGATTTATCATATTAATTGTTTGTGGTGGAAAGAAAAAAACGGACATTCACTGGAATTTGCACTTTATTTATTTAAGGATTTTATAGAGATTTATTGATATATTTTTTGAAGTTTGTAAGCACTCAGCACTTTATAGTTTGAAATACCTGGACCAACACTTTACAGATTGATTGAATTATTTATATGTTGTTTTGATTGAAGTTTTATCTGTATTTATAAATCACGAGGATAAGGAATTGGAAAATAATAGCACATTTACCACTCATATATTTCAATTAACTTAATTATTTTATTTAAATTTTCTCCACTTCTGAAGCGCGCCACACACCCCCATATTTAAATTTCTACTAACTGGTTTCTGGTACCAGTCTAGTGGTGCAGCAGTAGGAAGGGACCTAAAACACCTCTGATAGCGCAGGGACCACCTACCCACATACATTAGTGAGAGGCATGTTGAGCTCATTGAATATTACATTTTTTTGTCACAGGTGTTAGAAAAATGACTAAAAAAAAAAAATTGTTTTACAAAAAGTTGTCATTGAAATGATATATTGCTCACGCATGCCATGGGCATATGTGTAATTACACCCCAAAATATATTCTGCTGCTTCTCCTGAGTACAGGGATACCACATGTGTGAGACTTTTTGGGATCCTAGCTGTGTACGAGACCCCGATAACCAGTCACCACCTTCAGAATTTCAAAGCGCGTAAATTTCTCATTGCACTTTCTCACTGCCTATCACGGTTTCGGAGGCCCTAAAATGTCAAAATAGCACAAAACCCCCCCAAATGACCCCATTTTGCAAAGTAGACACTCCAAGCTATTTGCTGAGAGGCATGGTGAGTCCATGGAATATTTTATATTTTGCCACAAGTTCCGAGAACCGTATTTATTATTTATTTATTTTTTTGTTTTTATACACAAAATTGTCAGTAAATTATATATTGCTCACACATGCCATGGGTTTATGTGAAATGACACCCCAAAATACATTCTGCTGCTTCTGAGTATGGGGATAACCCATGTGTGAGACTTTTTTGCAGTCTAGCCGCACACAGGACCCCGAAAACCAATTTTTCCAGTTTTGATGGCCATGAAATTCCAAGATAGCACAAACCCCCCCCCCCCCAAATTACCCCATTTTGCAAAGTAGACACTCCAAGCTATTTGCTGAGAGGCATGTTGAGTGTTTTGCAAATCTCACTTTTTGTCATAAAAGTTTTGGAAATTGAAAAAAGAGGAAAAAAAATGCATTTTCCTTATTTTTCTTCATTTTCCAAAATAAATGAGAGCTGCAAAATAGAGCTGTTGTAAACATAGCTGACCGTTCTCTCTGAAATGATCACAGAGCTCCTGTGATCCTTCTATATAGGAACACAGGTCTCTGTGATCATTTCACAAGCCCAACCCCCATACAGTTAGAAACACGCCCCTAGGTACACATTTAACCCATTGATCACCCACAGTGTTAACCCCTTCCCTGCCAGTGTAATTATTACAGTGACAGTGCATATTTTAGCACTGATTACTGTAGTAATGTCACTGGTCCTCCAAAACCGTCAAAAATGTTATTTAGGGGTCCGATCTGTCCGCTGCAGTGTCGCAGTCCCACTAAAAATCGCAGATTGCCGCCATTACTAGTAAAAAAAACAAAACAATAAAAATTACATAAATATTTCCTGTAGTTAGTAGACGCGATAACTTTTGCGCAAACAATCGCCTTTTGGCCTAAATATAAAACAAATTGGCCTAAAATATTTGTGGGAAAAAAAGGACATAAATTTTATTTGGGTACAGTGTCGCACGACCGCACAATTGTCCATTAAAATAACGCAGTGCCGAATCGCAAAATATGGCCTGGACATTAAGGGGGAAAATCTTCCGGTCCAGAAGTGGTTAAAGTGTGTCCCAAAATATTACCCTGACATTTGACCTGTATCTAACAGTTAACTGTTTAACCCTCTCCAGAAACCTACCACTTTACCGAACTCTGAAATATGATGCCTAATCTAACCAACTAAATTCTTAAAGTGGTTGTAAACCTTTACATATACCCAGTGAATTGACTAAGTGACTAGCCTCTGGTGATACAGAGATTAAACAAATCCTCTTTCATAAGCTGTACCTCGTTATCTGCAGCCATTTCTCCTGTAGATGGTTCTAAAACACAGCTTTAGGAAGCAGGGGCCGGGATCTGATGTCACACACACTGCAGACCTAGAGCACAGAACTCTATAAAATCTGATTGCTGATTGGAGGGAAGGAATCCACTCCCCTCTAACATGCTCTTAGAGAAAAACATAGAGCTGAGACCAAGTCAGTTCCTGTGTGCTGGAGGGGGGGGGGGGGGGGCGTGCCCTGTCCTGGGAGCCTGAAGTGTTAGCTTAGAGTTCTTTCAGTGACTCATGCAGATGACAGAGGGGTTAGAGAGGAGCCACACTTGATTGTAGAGGCAGAATGTGTTTTATCCTAATGCATTCTATGCATTAAAATAAAAAACCTTCTATGTGCCCCACTAATACTTACCCAAGCCCATCTCTATCCAGCGATGTTGCAGGAGAGATTTGGCTGCCTGGGACTCTGGCTGAGACAGCAGCGGAGTGCCTTTGGCTCTCGCTGCTGTCAAAGTCAGTGAGCCAATAAGGAGGGAGAGAGAGTGCGGGTCCTAGCCGGGCATCTTGTCTGAAAGGACACAGGGAACTGTGGCTTGGCTCAAGGTGCCCTCATAGCAAGCTGCTTGCTGTGGGGGCAATCCTCGGGAGAGAGGGGCAAGGAGAGCTGAAGAGAGACCCGAGAAGAGGAGGATCTGGGCTGGTCTATGCAAAACCATTACACAGAGCAGGTAAGTATAACATGTTTGTTATTGTTAATCAACAAAAATCCAAGACTTTAGTATCACTTTAAGATATATCGCTTTGCTCCAAACTAAAATCAGGCAGCTCAGGGGTGCCTCATATATCTTTGTAGAACTTTATAAGCATCTGAAATGCCTTAAATCTTGGAGAAGTCTAATGTGCTGATAAACTGTAGATACCTGCTAACAGTGGTTATAGCTGGTCTGTATGTTTTTGCCCATTTCTTTTGCCTAATCACATTAGCGGGCAGCATTAATTTGTACATTATCTTTCTTCACTAACTAATAAATTATCCACATCTTTAGGCTCCGTTCACATGTAGTCGTTTTGGGGCGTTTTGGGGGCGTTTTTCTGCTGTAGGATCAGCTCTCAAAACGCCCAACAAGACAAATCCTATTCATTTCAATGGCCCCTGTTCACATCTGAGCGTTTTGACGCTGTGAGCAAAACGCCCAATGCTCAAAAAAGTACATGAGCTTCTTTTTGGGCAGATTACAGGCGTTTTCCATTGGTCTCTATTCAATCTAAAAACGCCTGCACAAAAAACGCCTGTAAAAACGCCTGTAAAACGCCTGCAAAAATGCCCATAATAACGCCTGAAAAAAAGCCCATAAAAACACCTGTAATAGCAACGCCAAGATGTGAATGTAGCCTTAATAAAAAATGTGTTCAATCTCATTAATAACAAAAAAAAATGGTAAAAATGGATTTGATACAGTCCTCTAGTGAATAACAATTCCCATTCATCAAATGCAAAGTGTTGTTGCCAAAATAGTTCATAAGTGCTGTGTGATATTACATGCAGTCTTCTCTGTGCTCACTGTAAAACAATATGTGCTTTTCTCCACACTCACCACAAAGCCATTGACCCTATGCTATACAGCAATGAGTCAAACTGCACTTGTGGATTTCACCCTCTGGGGTAATGATTAGTGCTGATCACCAGATGTCACTCTCTCCACTCCTGTCCTCCAGCTACAACATTGTGATCAATCCTCCTAGGAGCTTTGTGCCTCTCAAATAGACAATAGGGGGAACCATCATAGTGTAATAATGTTTTATTAGTTAAAAATAATGCTGCTATTACACTCACATAGATAATGCAAAAGATTGCATGTAGACCCAGAAGTGCCACGCTGCGTACAGTCCCTGGGCTGGAAGTGACATCAAAAGACCCCACAACGCGTTTCGCCCAGCCAATAAGGTGTCTTCAGGAGAAGATTTGTTTTTTTTAATTTACTCTTTCTGCCCTGGAGATCATGCCAGTACCAGTACTACCAGCCTGCAACAGGAAGTGCTGTTAATGGAAGGATCTTTAGGTATAAAACAACAAGATTCACAAAAATGATTTGCTTAAAAAAACTTTGTACAGTGAGACATGATGCCAAACATACTGAAAAAATAGATTTGTTTTAACTTACACTTTGATGGCCCATAAAAGGGGCCAGTACCCTAATCCTTAAAGCTGAGCTATGAGAAAATGAAAAGTCCTCCGTTGCAGTGGAGCTGTGCCTGCATTGCAAGGGCCAACTACTAATTTTGTCAAGGGGGACCAGGCACAGTATTTTTACTTTTCCTGATCATCTGCCCCTGCAGGGTCCTCTATGGTGCTAGATTAGTCCCTGCTGCCTCCTTTTTCCTACACCCTGGCAATCTGTGTTCCTCTGACACTATCACTACCAGTATAGTGCCCCTTGCCCATTAATACTATAAATTATCCTATCAAGCTCTAAAAGAGATCTTAATGACACTTTACCTGCAAGAGTTAGCATACTCACTCCTCCGGGAGCCCTTGTCTCCTAACTTTGCTCCGTTCCACTGCTCCAACCTTCATCAGACTTTTCTTTATTCGACACTCTGTGCTTTGGTTCTGTCCTCAGGACTCTAAGTCCTTTCAAGACTCAGCAGTAATGCAGGGCTCCGAGGATGGAACCACAGCTCAGAGAAGGGATCCGACACTCCTTTTCTAATAAATCAGTCTGACAGTGACTGCAGCGCTGAAACAGAGCAAAGGTAGTAGACATCCCTTCTACAGAGGATAATAACTAAAGCAGAAAGTGCCATTAGGATTTTTTTTTAAAGGGTCACTGACAAAGTCACTTTAAAGTATATGCAAATCCAGTCAATAAGGGGTTTATGTACTAGAGCTAGAGAGGGCAAAATAAGTCACAGTTCAGATTTAGCACATTTTCTGCAAGTACATATAAATATTTTTTTGATCCTTTCAGAACTACTGTCATTATAACCACCTGTGCACTGAACTGAAATTTCAAACATTTTTAGTCTTTCCAGTTCCTTATGTGAACTACAGAACACTTGCCCCATGTGTTACGGTTATGATCGGAAGGTGAAGTTTGTGCATTTTAAATCAGATCAGGGTGAGAACACTGCTCTTTCATATATACAGTATAGCGAGTGAGTGTTGTCATTGTGGGACAGTGAGTTTTTACTGGTAGGATCATCTAGTGAAATTAAAGGAAAAAATCTCTGAAAAAAAAAACAAAAAAACAAAAAAACGAATACAGTCACCATATGTAAGGTCTGGTAGGATGCAATATTTTAAATTTTGGTTCACGGCCCTGAATGTACTTTTGCTTTTTCTTTCTTTTGTAATGTTTAATAAAAAGCAATAAAATTACATAAATGTGCCTACAAAAACATACAGAGAAAAAGGGCACCAAAAATACATCAAGTGCAGTGTACAACCTGACCTTGCAGGACCCTGTTACAAAAATTAACAAAACAGAAGGACTACATTCCCCCCAATTTCCCTGTGCAGTGCTATTCCAACTTAGAAGGCTGACATATGATGGTAATTATAGACCGTGTAAGAGATATACAGTCTTTAGTTCCCTGAACACCCCAAACCCAGAGACATAGTCAACGATCAAAACTACATCAATGCACAACAGAAAAGCGTCAGAGGGTAAAAACGGTGCTCACATGTGGCCTGCAACAAGGAGTAGGTAAAACAAGCTATAATATCAACATGACTGCATAAAATAATAAAATACTAAGTAATGTTCTATGCAATATGGTAAAGGCAGTCCCCTCCACCAATCCTAATAAACAGAAATCGTTAATGCATTAGGATACACCTGACCAAATTTGTTCGATTAATACCACATTATGTGGCTAAAAGTGACCAAAGAGTGATTGCAATGTCAATATTCAGCGAAATTGATCTAGATCTAAGTATTCTTAAAATGGCTCCCACCCACCTTCAAACTCTTATACTAACTACCCTGTAGAATGAAGATGCTTAAACTTACCTTTTCTCAGTGTGCTCCAATTTGGTCACGTGATCTACCCAGTGGCTGGCTTCAGAGGAGAGGAGAGAGCACTGACCAGGCCTGGAATGTCTGGGCAAGTACATCAATAATAGGCTTAACTTGGGGCATCCATTATCAGCTGTTGTCAGCAAAGTGGAGAAGAGGGAGATATACAAATTGCCCGTGGATGCAAATTTTTTCAAATTTGCTCCCATGCCTTGATAGTGGTTTTCATGGAGTTAGTAAGAGCAAAAGCAAAACTAGTCCCTCTATGAACCAAGAAATTTAGGTTCACATATAACCTCAAAAGAGCAGCTTTAAGAAACGTGGCATTGCCTAATAACCATCTGTCTGGCTAAGTACTATTTGTGAACGTCAGGCAGTGCTAGACCTCTTGCCCCCAGTGTTCTTTAAGTGCCCTTATCCCAATTCTAGGGTGAGAGGACATTCAAAGAAAATAGCTGAATAGGCCATGAATTTTGTTAAAATATGAACGTAGAACCCACACAGGGGCATTTTGGAGAATGTATAGAAAGTCTGGTAATGTTTTCATTTTTAAGATGAATTTTGCCTAATAATGACAGGGGTAAAATTTCTCTTTGGTTCATTGACGGACACAGCTCCTGATCTTCTTAACCATTGGGTTATACTGCCCTCTACAGGAGTAGGACACTAGGTGGAAAAAAAGTCTGGATATGCCTATGGGATATATTCCCTCTCTCTGCTATAGGTTTCTGCCTAGTCAGGAGTAAGGACCTAGTTCCTTGCTTGGATCCCTGGTCCTGGCATTTTTTTCTTTTTACATATACATTTTTCTCCTGTTTTTTTCCTGTGAGAGCTACAATCAACTGCCGGACTGGGCAAAGGGCTGGATAATCTAGATCCAATGGTCACCCCAGTCTGGCCAGCGAGCATGTGCAGACTTCAGCTCTGCGCTAGGTCGGCCGCGACATAGCCCCACCAGACGGGGGCTGGCCTGCGAGCTAAATGGCTGCCAAGGTCGCATACGACCGGGTCTCGGCCCGATTCGCAGCATTCCTCCTGGCTAACAGCCCCCCATTTCAATGGTGAGGAGTTCTGTCTGGAGCAGTGCCCGCCGTGTTCCTGGTATAGTAAGTAGCTGTTCTCTCTCTCCCCCTGGAGGGTTTTGGGGTGGACATATGGGCCCCTCCTTGGGACGGTCGGACCCCCGGATTCCCCTCCTCATCAGGCACCCACCTTCATCTGTCCCCCATCCTACCCCCCCCCTCCACTTATGCTGCGGCTGTGTGGGTGGTCTGGTCCACCTCCTTGGGTGGGGGCAGGGAGCTATGCTGGCGATGGGGGGCGGGGGGGTGCGCTGCCGGCGACTGGACATTCGGCTGTGCAGGGGGGTTTTACCTGGGCTCCTGCCAGGGTCCCAGTCCTGCCTGGGCCTGTCCTTGAGTCCTAGGGATTCCTCCTGGGTCTCTGGGAGCCTTGTGGTGCCGCGCAGGGCTGCCATTTTGTTGTAGCCTGTATACTTAATGCACGGCGGCCATTTTTCAGTGGTTTGCCATTGAAAATAGCTGCGGCAATGACTGTGGAACCCTGTGGGCGGTGGTTTTGGCGGTGGGAACCCCTCCTCATCTCCTGGTGCTTACTCTTGGATCCTTTCACTTCCTGATCACCGCACTTGGAGGGCAGATTATCCTGGTGGCTGCGGGTGTCTTTTTCTGTTGGGTGGTGAGTCTGGTGGGGTCCTCTTCCTCTCTGCTGAGGATCGATTGATGCTTTGTGCCTGGCGACTGGGTGGTGCTGCCAGCACGGGGGTGGTTGTCCCTTTGTAGTGTTTTACACTTTTTGTCTGGTCCCCCTGGTGACTCATGGAGTCTTTGGAGCACATTTCCCCACCTGATCCCCTCTCTGAGGCTGCGGGTCCCTCCGAGTCCCAACCATCTATTGATCCACTAACGGCGGTTCTGGAGTCCATTGTGTCCTGGGTGGAGGTGATTTTCCGGGGACGGGCTAGCAAACAGAGCCCCCCCCTGCGCCTACCCTGCCTCATCTGTCTAATCAGATCTTGAATCAGATTTGGCCGCCGCGGACGTGTGTCTCCCTGTTGGGTCTGCGACCACACGCCCGGAATCCTCAGATAGGGAGGATGATTCCTCCACATCTGCAACCGCGATCGAAAAGGTGCTGGTGGAAGCACTGATTGTATCTGTGCGTTAGACCTTAAAGATGGAGGATGCAGTTGCACCTGCCCTTTTGGCACTCACAAGCCATCCAGAGAGGCAAAGGGGTTTCCTTTCCCCGCCTTTTTTTACAGCATTGCCGCTAAAGAGTGGGGACGACCAAAGCGTCTCATTGGGGTCTCTAAGCGATTTCCTCCTATGAGGAGTCCTTTCTTAATAAATGGACTGTTCCACCACTGGTAGACCCTTCAGTTCAGTAGTCCCTGGCCTTTAAGGATCCGGCTAACAGGAAGGCGAAGGCTGTGGCCCGCAATATGTACACTCTGACTGGTTCGGCACTGAGGCCGGTATTCACCTTTGCCCTGGTGTCGCAAACTCTGACTGAGTGGGCTAAGCTTTACGCCGTGACTTGGAGGGAGAACAGCCCCCCCTGCCTTTGCTAAGCTGGCGGACCAGCTGGTCCAGGGGCTGCAGTTTATCTGTGCTGCCTCTATGGATGCGGCTCCCCTAGTGGCTCTCTGTTTTGTCAGTGGTCCATCGGCGTGTCTTTTTTGCTAAAAATGCTGATCTGCGGACCAAACTTTGAAAAAGGCCTTGACTGATCTCCCCTTTCAAGGAGATCGCTTGTTTAGAGCCTGGAGGACACCATTAAAGGTCTCACAGGGGGTAAAAGTACCTTTTTTCTGCAGGCTACTATGGGTAAGGACCCTTTTCGCAGATGTGGGCCCACCTTCTTGGCTCATAAGAAGTTTTTTCGTCCCTTGGGGTCAACTGACAAGGGCTCGAAGCCTATCAGGGCCTCCTCTGGAGGATACAAAAGAACCTAGTCTGGCAGGCTGAGAGCGGGCTTCTCCAGACCCGTGGACAAGGCTCCTTCAGCATGCCGGACTTGCATGCAGGTGCTGTTCCTGATGGTGTCTACCTTAGAGGTGGTTCCGTTTGCACAGTTCCATACGAGGTCCCTCTAAAAGGAGATTCTGGCCAAATGGGACAAGACTCTGCAGTCTCTGGACAATGGCTGAGTGCCACAGTCATACATTCCCAGTGTTGGTTGTACCTTTTGTTAAAAAGAAACAAAAATGAATTGTTGAAGTTTTGGTGCTATTTTTACTTTTATGCTCTTTGAACAAAGCTTTCCATTGCTAGCAGAGAATATCTGTGCTATTACAGAACACAAGAAGACTGCTACAAATGAATTATTTTCCAGCATTTCAGTTTCAGCCTTCTAGTAAGCAAATGGGTCAGTTAAATAAAATATAGACTGTTCATAACAAAAAAAAAAAAAAAAGAAAGAAAGATTCGGCTGAGCTGGGGATCTAAAGGATTCCCTCTTCATGGCTCGCTGGGCTTGGTACGCCAATCTGGTGCGGCTGGTCGCTGACGTTCCTTGGAAGCTTCCTCTCAGGGAAGATCTGCTGTCCCAAGGACCAATCTTCCATCCTGCTTTACAGTCGCTAAGTTTGACGGCTTGGCTGTTGAACGCCAGATGCTGATGGATAGAGGTTTGTCTGCGTCAGTGATTCCAATGCTGTTAAAAGTTAGATAATCTGCTTCTAGGAAGATCTACCATCGTACGTGGAAGTTGTACATTGGGTGGTGTGAGTCTCTTGGGGTTCATCCTCGCTCTTTCTCGGTGACTTAGATCTTGACCTTCCTTCAACGGGGGGTTAAGCAGAAACTGGCCTTGAGTACTATCAAGGGTCAGGTGTCGGCCTTTGCGGTCTTATTTCAACGGCTTTTGGCCACATACTCCCTGGTGCCTACTTTTCTTCAGAGAGTTAGGCACTTGGCCCCTCCAGTGCGGTCTCCATTGCCTCCTTGGGACCTCGATTTGTTGCTCTCAGTCCTTCAGAAGCCTCCTTTTGAGAATCTTTGGGAGATTCCCCTGCTTACGCTTTTTCAGAAGGTGGCTTTGGTAAAAATTGGTAATAGTTACAGCATTGTTGGCTACTTGTATGGAAAGTGGTCTGACAGTTCTCTGCGAGAATGCTTCAGGCGGCTGTTTTGTGCAGGAGACACTCAGGGGAAATGCTAGAGTAATCAGAAATGACAGACATGTTGGAAGTCTCTCCTTCTAATGGTGTGGTTCGATGCATTCCTGCTAGTGCGATCTGAAGTGTGGCTGAGCAGTGGTTGGTACATGGTGCATATACTGTCTCACTCGCTAGACCTTTATGTGAAGGAAGGGCACGGAACAGACGCAGCAGTAGCAGGAATTCTGTCCATCACCTGCAAAGAGGTGCAGATTGAGGAACCTCTAGACATTCTGACAGGAAATAACAGTGTTGGTAACTGTAACGGGGAAGTGTGGTAACCAATGTTGAATGTTGTCTCACAGTGTGCTGGGTTGCTTCCTACTGATTTTGAGTATGAGAGGCACTTCGTATCACTGTTGGAGAGGTCGGAGTTATTTATTGAAGTACCAGAGGGCACAGAAATGGTTAAAGAAACTCGTGTACAAAAATGTATTGGAAAAGGTCGGTTGGTAGAACAGTCGCTTATGGAGTGTTGGACAGCAGGGGGCAATGTGAAACTTTGGGAAGGTCCCATGGAGTCACCGCTGGCCTGTATATGATACCTCCACAGACACTGTGCTAGCAAACAATGGAAAAAGAGTTCCGTGTGATGTTAAAGATAATGGTAGCTGTACTTCCTGGTGGAATGTTGCTTTTGAGGTTAAACAAAGAGATGTGGTGTTAGTCTCAGATGGTTTGGTTGCTAAGGGTAACCACACAGAGTCAGGTAGTGAGAGAGGTCAGTCCCTGACAGGTGCCATAGAGGTAGGCCCCCTACAGTCCTGGTAGAGCAAGTCTAGGATAGTTAAAAAGAAATGTAGGATCCCAAGGCCAGAAGGTAGAAGGCATAGTAGAGAGATTAGTGTGAGCCCACTGTTGAGGAAGAAGGGCTTGTGGAAGTACACACGGAATAAGGTGGGGGTGATGTGCCCCTTTAGAAAGTGGACAGGTTAGGACTCCTGTTGCTGATATCCTCTATAGTTCCGACTCCGTGGTGTCACAGGTGGCGTGATATCAAATGCACTCCGCCTCTGACAGGAGAGATACAGGAAGCATCACTCTGCATGCTTCCTCGAGTGCTGCTCCGTGATCTCTGCCAGCATTTCCCGTCAGCATTTCCCACCAGCAGTACCCACAGCAGTACCAGCCAGCAGTACCCACAAGGAGTACCTAGAGCAGTACCAGCCAGCAGTACCCACAGGGAGTACCCAGAGCAGTACCAGCCAGCAGTACCCACAGCAGTACCAGCAGTACCCGCAATAAGTACCCACAGCAGTACCAGCCAGCAGTACCCGCCAGCAGTACCCGCCAGCAGTACCCACAGCAGTACGCGCCAGCAGTACCCACAGCAGTACGCGCCAGCAGTACCCACAGCAATACCAGCCAGCAGTACCCACAGCAGAAACGCCAGCAGTTCCAGCCAGCAGTACCCACCAGCAGTAACTGCCAGGAGTAAGTCACATGTGCTAGGGGTGCAACTAGCCCCCAGCACATAATTGTAAATATCCCAGCATGTGCAGTGTTTCTATCTCCTACCACTATGACAAATCACTGAATTGGTCATCGTGGTTGGAATGTTCCTTTAATATCCTTTAATAAAAAAAGTACACATGCGTCAAATGTACAAACGCGATTTTTAGCTTTGAAGACTGGTGGGAGTGTCTGAAGGACAGTGAGTCTTGAGGGTGGTCTCTCTCTCTCTGTGGGGGTCCGTTAGCGTGTGCCTGACCTCCGGGGGGCGCTGTGGGGCCATTTAAAAAAAATGTAATTTGCTGGCGGGTTCCTCGGGTTCAGTATGGACCCTGCAGGCCATTTTTACCCACCTGACCCCCTCGCGGAGGCCGCAGGGCGTTCTGGATCTCCACTGTCCGAAGATGCCTTTTCGGCAGTTCGGGACGCATTTAGGCACGGGGGGGGGGGTGGTGGTAGGTGCGCTGAGACGTTTCTCTGCCTCATCTGATATCTCAGACTCTGAGTCTGGCTCAGCCGCCGCAGACGTGGGCCTGACATGGGCCTCCCTGCCGGTCTGTTACCTCGCGCCCTGTCTCCTCGGATGATGAGGCTGACATTTCCACCTCCCCTGCCACGACAGGCGCTGGTGGACGCACTGGCTGTTTTCTGTGCGTGGCACCCTGCAATTTGGGGGTCGCAGTGGCGGCTGCGCCTAGGGCGCAGGTGGCATCTGGCACTCACATGCCACCCGGAGCTGCTCAGTTTGCTGGCTGCTCATGTAGGAGGGGATCTTCTGAGACGTTCCCCTGGGGTGTCTAAGCGGCTGTTAGCTGTTGCCCCTTTTGGGGGAGTCTCTGGTACAGAGGACTGTTTCCGCCTTTGGTGGACGTACGATCTCTAGCTGAATGGGACTACCTTTGTTCCGGTGGAGGAATCTCCGTCCTTTAAGGACTTAGGGGATAGGATGGCACGGGCTGTGGCCTGCGCTCTGTGCTCCCTGGCCACGCAGACTCTGCCTGATGGGCGGAGTCCCAACACCACGACTTGGTGTGGGGCATGTCCCTCTTGCCCTGGGGGAGCTGTTGGACCAGCTGGCGCAGGGGCGGCATTTTGTTTTCGATGCCGCGGTGGTCGAGGCTCCCTTGTATAGTCACCTTGTCGTTTTCGGTGGTTGACTGGAGTCTACTTGACCGGAGTGTTGGTCTGCAGATCAAACTTCTAAGAAGGTCTTAATGGATCTCCCTTTTCAGGGGGATCGCCTGTTTGGCGCTTCCCTGGATGACAAAGGCTGTCAAGGGTGAGGGCCTTCGTCGCAGTCGGGGTTCCCCCCTTTTCGGTTCACAAACCGTTTCTTCGTCCCTCGGGGACAGTCAATGTGGCGAAGTCCTTCCAGACTTCCGCGTGGGTTTCAGACAACCCTGGCCTGGCGTACATGGGTTTGGTTTTTTCCAGACCTGTGGACAAGGCCTACTCGGCCTGAAGGGGCTTCCTCTCCCATCTAGGGGGTCGAGGACCTGCGACTGGCCCGGATCCCAGGCTGACTGGGTTCAGGAGGTCATGCGGTCCAGTTGCATGATCGCGTTTTGATCCGTTTATTTCCGGTAAGGTTTTTCCCTTCCAATGTACGGCTGTCTCCGGATCGCTTACAGGCGCTCTGTGGGGTAGTTCAGGCTCTGGTTCAACAAGATGGACCTACTGGTCCTTTGATGTTTCCGTGCAGATCACAATTGCAAGTTGGTATTGGTTCGCATGGTGGTGGCTTTACTACATCAGGGGGCTTCCTGGCCTCCATAGACATCAAGCTACCTACCTTCACGTTATGTTCTGGACAGCTACGGATCTCTTTTTTTTGCTGTGGGGAAGGATCTCTTGGTTTGTGGCGTTACCCTTTGGTCTCACTTATGCTGCTAGGGTCTTCACAACCGTGTTGGCTCCGGTCCTTGCGCTGTTGCGACAGCTGGGCGTATCGGCCCTGGTTTCCTGGGGGCTCTGCTTCTCCATTTGGAGTCCCCTATGGTGCTGACAACGAAGTTGGTTGTCACCGTGAGAACTCTGGTGGAGTTCAGGTGGGTTCTGAACCTTCAGAAATCATCTCTGGTCCCTTCCATGAGACTGGAATTTCTGAGTCTGACTTTGGACTCGTCCTCGGTCAGGGTGTTTCTCCCTCCGGGGTCAAAACTCTTGGCACTTTAGACTGCGGTTGAGTGTTGCTGTTCCGCACATGGTCTTCCCTTTGGACCTGCATGCGAGTTCTGGGACTGATGGTGTTGTTTTTCAAGATGGTCCCTTTTGCTCAATCCCTCTTGGGGATCCCCCAGGAGGCAATCCTTCTCGAAGGCGACTGGAATCCAAACTCTCTGGACTGTGGATCCGGCTGGGCCTGGTGCCCGGGAAGTCTTGCTCTGGAATCCTTCCTCCCCGTCTACTGGACAATTGTCACCACGGATGCGAGCTTGTCCGGGTGGGGAGGAGTCCTCGGCAGGTTTTCTGCTTCGGGATTATGTTCCCTGGAGGATCCAGGTTACCACTTATGGTCCTGGGGCTGAGAGCGATCCAGCTTTGCCTAGTTCACTGGATCGGGCACCTGCAGCTGTCCGGTGCACTTTCAATTGACTACGCCGCGACCGTGGCTTGTGTCATTCACCATGGGGGCGCCAAAAGTGTCCTTGCTGCCTTGGAAGTGATGTTTCGTCTTTGGGCAGAGCGCATTGTTCCAGCTCTATCCGCTGTTCCTCTTCCAGGGGGAAACAACACAATTGGTAGACGGTTTGCCTCAGTCGACAGGCCCTGGATGCAGGGCAATGGTCCCTTCATCCGGAGGCGTTCCAGCAGTTGTGCCTTTGTTTGGGGGCACTCTGGACGTGGGCCTGTTGGCATCGCATCTACAGGATAGTGCAGAGGTCATGGCCCGCTCCCGGGACCCTCTGGAGGGTGCAACGGTGGCCCCATGGGTTCTGTCATGGGCAAGAACATTAACTATATTCAACATATTCAATGCTGAGATGTTTGGCGTGGTCGCCTGTGCAAGGCTGACACCGGCATGGTCGTGCGAGAGTGCTCGCGGATGGGCCGAGGTCAGTGTCAGCTGCTGTCTGCCTTTCCTCCTCTCCAGTTGCTGCTAAGAATCCTTCGCAGGTTCGAGGCGGCAGAGATTTCGGTCATTCTCGTGGCTCTGGACTGGCCTCGCCGAGCTTAGTACGCTGACCTGGTCAGGCTTCCTGCTGACGCTCCTTGGAGGCTTCCTCTCAAGGGAGGGTTTCTAATCTCCGGGGCCGATCTCCCGTCCGGCTTTAGGGTCGACGGCTTGCTGGCTTGGCTGTTGTCAGCCAGGTGTCAAAGGACAGGTGGTTGTCTGCTTCGGTGATTCCCACCCTGTGTAAAGCGTGGGCAGCATCTTCTAAGATGATTTTTTTCATCATATGAGAAGTCGCGTATTGTGTGGTGTGAATCATCTTGGGATCCCCCTCGCTCTTGCTCAGTGGCCGGATCTTGGCTTCCTTCAAAGGGGGGGGTTGATCAAAAGTTGGCCTTGAGTACTGTTTAGGGTCAGGTTTCGGCTTTGATACATTTTTTTTTCCACATTCCGTTGGCCGCCCGTTCCCTGGTGCGTAACTTTCCAGGGGTTGCGACACTTGGTTCTTCCGGTGCGACCTCTGTCGCCAACTGTTGACCTTGGTTGGTGCAGTCCGTTCTTCCAGACCCTCCTTTGTGAGTATTGAGAGTATCCCCTGCTTACCTTATTGCAGAAGGTAGCCTTGGTTGCTGTCACTCTGCACGCAGGGCGTCGGCACTGGCAACATTGTCCTGTCATTCTCTGTTGGTTCATGGGGCCAGGTAGTACTTTGTACGGATCCTTCCTTCCCTCCGAAGGTGGTTTCTAGTGTTCACTTGCACGGGGCCATTGTGTTGCCATCTTGTGTCCTGAGCCCCCGCATCCTACGGAATGTGCGCTGCATACTCTGGATGGAGTTTGAGCACTCGAGGGGCACTTGGCGACTACTGAGTCTTCCCGTAATCAGTTTCGCTCTCTGTGCTCACGGATGACCCAAGGACAGGGCTGCCTGTGTCTGCTGCAACTATTTCCAGGTGAATCGGACAGTCGTGGTGCAGGCTTCTTCATTTATGGGTCAGGTCCTACCTTTCCCTGTTTCGGCACTTTCTACTTGGGCGCCTAGTGCTTCTTAGGCTTTTTGCCATACAAGCATCTGTGCTTCAGGTTGCAAGACGACTACCTGGTCATTTGTTCAGACCTTTGCTACGTTTTATGAGGTGGCTGTGCTGGCATCTGCAGATGCCTCTTTTCAGCCGCAAGATTTTTTGCTGGCTGCTGTTTGGAGGGCTTTTGGCCTTCCTTGAGGGTGTTAACTGTTTGTTTTCAGGCGGGCCTCATCTTTTGTTCTGATGAGTCCTCTTTTACCTGGTTGGCTGTGTTTGGTCTTGAGGACTTGTTCTTTTCTGCTGTTCCCACCCCTCATTTTATAGCACTGCTTTAGGACGTCCCTACTGATATGAATAAGAGAGAACTGCATCCGTCAATGAATGATAGAAAAAAATGGATTTTTGACTTACCGTAAAATCCCTTTCTCTTAAGTTCATTGACGGATGCAGTACCCGCCCCTCTATTTTGAGTTGGGTTGGTGTTACTTTCTGACAGTGCTTTGATACAAAACTGACATCCTATGCAGGAAGAGAGAGGGTGTACCCTCCGGGACTGCCCATAGGCGTAGCCAGAACTTTTTTCTGCTTAGTGTCCTACTCCTGTGGGGGGCAGTATAACCCTACTGATATGAATCAGAGAGAACATCATCCGTCAATAAACTTAAGAGTAATGGATTTTACGGTAAGTAAAAAATAAAGTTATCTCCACCTCGAAAACAATGAAGAGTTTGATGAAATGTATTATTATTATTATTATTATTATATTATTATTTATTGTTTAGTGTTTCAAACTTTATCATACCCGGGATGACTACTAGACCCTTGTTTGGACAGTTTTAAGTGAGTTATTCCTAAGGCTACATTCACACCTGAGCGTAGCGTTTTTCGCGCGTTTTTTACCGCGATTTTACCGCGATTTTAGCGGCGTTTTTTACCGCGATTTTACCGCGATTTTTACCGCGATTTTTGTGCAGGCGTTTTTAGATTCACTAGAGATCAATGGAAAACGCCTGTAATCTGCCCAAAAAGAAGCTCATGTACTTTTTTGAGCGTTGGGCGTTTTGTATACAGCTTCAAAACGCTCAGATGTGAACAGGGGCCATTGAAATGAATAGGATTTGTCTTGTTGGGCGTTTTGAGAGCTAATCCTAGAGCAGAAAAACGCCCCAAAAACGCCCCAAAACGCCTACATGTGAACGGAGCCTAAAAATTACAGGCCTAAAATATAAAACAACATGAGGGAGGTTAAAGGAGTTGTAAAGTCAGAAGGTTTTTTTTATCTTAATGTATTCTATGCATTAAGCTAAAAAAACCTTCTGGGTGTAGCAGTACCCCCTAATACTTACCTGAGCCCCATCTCTGTCCAGCGATGTCCAGGAGTCCCTCGGCTGTCCAGGACTCTCTCCTTATTGGCTGAGACACAGCCGCGGTGCCATTGGCTCCCACTGCTGTCGATCAAGATCAGTTAGCCGATAGGAAAAGAGAGAGGGGGTGGGATGAATGGACACACGGAGTTGCAGCCTGCCTCAGTTGCCCCCAAAGCAAGCTGCTTGCTGTGGGAGCACTCGACAGGAGGGAGGGGCCAGGAGCAGCAACAAGGTACCCAAAAAGAGGAGCATCCGGGCTGCCCTGTGCAAATCCAACTTCACAGAGGAGGTAAGTATGACATGTTTTGTAAAAATGCGTGCAACGCTATTAAAAGTGACATAACGTGTATGTGTATTTGTACTGCCAAATTCTCTGAAACGCCTATGGTAGAGAAATGAACATTTAATTCACTGGCAACAGCTCTGGAGGACGTTCCTGCAGTCAACATGCCAATTGCACGCTCCCTCAAAACTTACGACATCTGTGGCATTGTGCTGTGTGATAAAACTGCACATTTTAGATTGGCTTTTTATTGTGGCCAGCCTAAGGCACACATGTGCAATAATCATGCTGTCTAATCAGCATCATGATATGCCACACCTGTGAGGTGGGTGGATTATCTCGGCAAAGAAGAAGTGCTCACTAACACAGATTTAGACAGATTTGTGAACAATTTTTGAGAGAAATAGACCTTTTGTGTACATAGAAAAAGTCTTAGATCTTTAAGTTCAGCTCATGAAAAATGGAGGCAAAAACAAAAGTGTTGCGTTTATATTTTGTTCAGTATGTATGTATATATATATATATATATATATATATATATATATATACTGTATACACAATATCTCACAAAAGTGAATACACCCCTCACATTTTTGTAAATATTTTATTATACCTTTTCATGTGATAACACTGAAGAAATTACACTTTGCTTCAATGTAAAGTATTGAGTGTACAGCTTGTATAACAGTGTAAATTTGCTGTCTCCTCAAAATAACTCAACACACAGCCATTATTGTCTAAACCGCTGACAACAAAAGTAAGTACACCCCTACGTGGAAATGTCCAAATTGGGCCCAAAGTGTCAATATTTTGTGTGGCCACCATTATTTTCCAGCACTGTTTTAACCCTCTTGGTCATGGAGTTAACCAGAGCTTGACAGGTTGTCACTGAAGTCCTCTTCCACTCCTCCATGACGACATCACAGAGCTGGTGGTTTTTAGAGACCTTGCGCTCCTCCATCTTCCGTTTGAGGAAGCCCTACAGATGCTCAATCAGGTTTAAGTCTGGAGACATGCTTGGCCAGTCCATCACCTTTACCCTCAGCTTCTCTAGCAAGGCAGTGGTCGTCTTGGAGGTGTGTTTGGGGTCGTTATCATGTTGGAATACTGCCCTGCGGCCCAGTCTCCGAAGAGAGGAGATCATGCTGTGCTTCAGTATGTCACAGTACATGTTGGCATTCATGGTTCCCTCAATGAACTGTAACTCCCCAGTGCCGGCAGCACTAATGCAGCCCCAGACCATGACACTCCCACCACCATGCTTGACTGTCGGCAAGACACACTTGTCTGTGTACTCCTCACCTGTTTGCCGCCACACATGCTTGATACCACCTGAACCAAATACGTTTATCTTGGTCTCATCAGACCACAGGACATGATTCCAGTCAACCATGTCCTTAGTCTGCTTGTCTTCAGCAAACTGTTTGTGGGCATTTTTGTGCATCATCTTTAGAAGAGGCTTTCTTCTGGGACAGCCATGCAGACCAATTTGATGCAGTGTGCGGCGTATGGTCTGAGCACTGACAAGCTAACCCCCCACCCCATCACCCTCTGCAGCAATGCTGGCGGCACTCATACGTCTATTTCCCAAAGACAACCTCTGCATATGACGCTGAGCACGTACACTCAACTTCTTTGGTCGACCATGGTGAGGCCTGTTCTGAGTGGAACCTGTCCTGTTAAACCTCTGTATGTTCTTGGCCACCGTGCTGCAGCTCAGTTTTAGGGTTTTGCCAATCTTCTTATAGCCTAGGCCATCTTTATGTAGAGCAACAATTTTGTTTTCAGATCCTCAGAGAGTTCTTTGCCATGAGGTGCCATGTTGAACTTCCAGTGACCAGTATGAGAGAGTGAGAGCAATAACACCAAATTTAACACAGCTGCTCCCCATTCACACCTGAGACCTTGTATCACTAGCGAGTCACATGATACTGTGGAGGGAAAATGGCTAATTGGGCCCAATTTGGACATTGTCACTGTCACTTTGGGATGTACTGACTTTTGTTGCCAGCAGTTTAGACATTAATGGCTGTGTGTAGAGTTATTTTGAGGGGACAGCAAGTTTACACTGTTATACAAGCTGTACACTCAGCACTTTACACTGTAGCAAAATGTCATTTCTTCAGTGTCGACACATGAAAAGATATAATAAAATATTTACAAAAATGTGAGTAGTGTACTCACTTTTGTGAGATACTGTGTATATATATTTATTTATTACCATTCCCCTTTTACTCCAGACCTGTTTTTTTAAATTGGCTGCACTTATTTTAAAATATAGGTGATGAAGAAATGTAATGGACTGCGTTTAAAATAGACATTTATTTCAAACATGAAGAATGGCAAAAAAGTGAATCACTTAACAGAAAACAAATATTCAACTTTCAGCAATCAATCAGATGCTTGGTTTTTCAGAAATGACCATTTTGTTGCAATTCTTGTTTTAGTTTCCAACTCTTAACAGAATCCTGTATGAATCAAGCAGTGCGATTCCAAAGATTCCACAACTGAAATAAGTCTGAGTGAAACAGGAATATCATGTCTTTGAATGGCCTAACCCAACTCCTCGACTCTGCCCACATGACATGTTGTATAACAGCCTAAAACACTTGTTTAGGTAAGGCAGACTAAAAATATCAGTGTTCTGAATTTGTTTTCCAAGGTACGTCCATATATAATAAAGCCATTGTATGGTAACAGGATGTGTTTTGTAGGCTGAACTAGAATTAATGGTAACCGCACCTCTTAAGAATAACATAGGTCCGAGGGGCAAGGGAAGATGCTGGTTCCCAGCATATAAAGAAAACTAGATGTGAACCCTAATTGGCAGTTTTTAAAACCTTTGCCGTTTTTATTTTTTCATAAAATATTATTTTCTTTTTTCATATATTTTTTTTTTAATCTTAAAGCCCAAGTTTATTCACTAATGAAAAAACAGGGCATAGCACAAGCAAAATTACTTACAATCAGAAGGATGTGTCCCTTGTGCTTAAGGCTCCTGCATTAGCTGAAATCTTTCCCCCCAGACCCCCACCCCTGCTGCCATAATCTTACAGTGCAGTGAACTTTATTAGAGCCGATGAACCTGTGACAGGCACTCATCAAGAGTGCTGACATTGCCAAGTTATTCTTCCCCCCTCCATTCAAGTAAGCTGTATATATCATCTATGAAGGGAGGATAGGCAGATGAATGGAAGCTCTGCCTCCTCCATTCATAGACCGCATTGACTTTAAGTAATGTCTATTGTGTTTTTTCATTTGTGACTAAACTTATAAACTAACAAATAGGATTAAACCCACTAGGGGCAAAACTCCTCTAAGGGACCACTCCTGCAGGTGGAGAGCAGAGCTGAAGCCACCCTACATTACTTGGTTAAGTTTTGGCCACAGTGAGTTGGTTGCCTTTTTTCTGTAAACTTATTAAAGCGGAGTTCCGGCCTCAAAATCGATAAAATTGATTTTGGGCCATCCGCTTGCTGAGGGCAACCTGAAAAAGAAATGGATACTGGCGATTTTTTTTTTGGTCACTTACCTTATTATAGAAGAAAATATACTAACCTTGCTTCCACTTCCTCCCTCTGTGGCCGCGGCCCGCGCCGCCACTTCCGGTTTGCGATAAATCCTGGGAGCTGAACGTCATCGCTCCCAGGAATCAATGCGCCTGCACCAGCCCCGCTCGTCACTTCCGGTGCAGGCGCGGCATTCACTGCTAAACAGCTTCTGGACATGCCCAGAAGCTGTGCAGGGATGCCGCGCCTGCATCGGAAGTGACGAGCGGGGCCGGTGCAGTGCATTGTGGAACTCTGAAGTCACGGAAGAGGACAGGAAGAGGGACGCTGCGGCTTCAGCCGCCCACACCTGAGATGACAGCGCTGGAGAAGAAATTTTCAAGGTAAGTATTTCCTCTTACAGGTAAGTGCGACCCGGGACAGTTCAGAGGCTATCCATTATGGAATGTACTAGCCCTGACTGTCCCGGGAGTATTTTTAGCTCAAATTGACCCCCGAGGCCGGAACTCTGCTTTAATGCTGCTGATATTTTCAGACACCTCCTGTCTACATTTGCTCACTGTCTGCTGCACATCATTGCTGTGGACCAGCTTCCTGACAGTGATAACAGTGGATGATGTCTTCACAATGTGTGTCAGTATGGTGCTGTCTAGCTGTCTGGGTTTCATGAGTAGTTGAGACTACCTGTTACCTTGAGCCTATGTTTTAGTTTACTGTCATGTGGTCACAACATGTCTAATTCTAGACACCAGGTAATAGCCATGCTGTGCTGGGTGCCTCCAGCTCACATTCTAAAAATGATTGTCGGCTGCTCACAGTGCACCTTCTTATTGATTTCAGCCTAGAATCATGTTATCCTCTAATCTTGGAGTCTGTTTCTTCCCCTGCAGTCCTCTATGGCTCCTTTGGGTGTGGCTGGTGGCAAGAACACCCGTCTTAGGGGGAAAAAGCCTAAGGCTGCTTAAAGATTGAGCAATTTTCTTTCCCGTAACCACAGGTTGATAGGAGAATTCCTCACAGTGATTATTGCTAGTGGTTTACTAGGCAATAGCAATAATCGCATTTAAAATCCGACTGGCCGGTTGTAACCAAGTTGATCGATAGTTCAACTTGCTTATATTCAGCTTGACCATACATGGTGCAAATCTTGGCCGGTTCTGATTCGAACAGTCTATGGCCAGCTTAAGAAATAGGCTGCAAATTTGTCTGCCATATTTAAAAAACATTCCATTCGTTTTTCCACTCCCTTGACCTCCAAATCCAGACACCCCAATCTTGGCTTCCTGTCCAACTGCAAGTTTGGGCACTCAAAATGTTCCAATTCCTAAGACAAGCCTTCCCCTGCATGCAGGGCCGGTGCTAGACTATTTTACGCCCTAGCCAAGACCAGCTACTTGCGCCCCCCCCAAAAAAAAGGGGAAGGGGTTAAATACTCCTCTATGTCATACCCAGTGACCCTGATCTGATGGTTCCTCCATGTTATTCTTTCATACCCAGTGACCCCCCATATCCCTCCATGTCACACCCAGGGACCCTAATGTCCCTCTGTGTCACACCCAGGGACTTTGATGTTTTTCCATGTCACACCCTTGGACCCCAATATTCCTCCATGTCATGCTGTCATACCCACTGACCCTGATGTTCCTCCATGTCATACCCAGGGACCCCCGTTTTCCTCTATGTCAGACCCTGATGTTTTTCCATGTCACTGTTGGGGATCCTGATGTTCCTCCATGTCACACCTGGGGACCCCGATGTTCCTCTGTGTCACACTTGGGGACCCCAATCCCCCATGGCACACCCAGGGACCCCAATTCCTCATGGCACACCCGGTGACCCCTATCCTCCATGCCACACCTGGTGACTCTGATTCCCCATGGCACACCTGGTGACCCCGAATCCCTTTCATACCAGGGATGCTTCATGTAACACCCAGGGACCAGCTCAGTGCAGAGAGTTACTTCCTGCCTGGGTTAGGGCCGTTCAGCTCCAGCTGAAGAGGATAATCATGCAGGCAGCACTCTGGTGGGCTCTATTCCTGCCTCTTGGGGCCCCTCCAACAGTAGTGGAAAGCCAGGGCCTGATAGTTCCGCCACTGCCCAAGACACCTAGCATCTTTCTCTGTCCCTTCTTCCTCCCCTACCGCCACCTCTCCCCTCAGCTCACAATAATCATTCATGATGGAGAGAGATTGCTGACTCCTGGCTGCGCCCCTAGGTGGCAATGCGCCCTAGGCGGCTGCCTAGTTTGCCTAGTGGAAGCACCGGCCCTGCCTGCATGAGGGTTCATTTGCTAACCTCTGTAGATGCTTCAACAGTTTGTGTTTTACCGCCAAACTTTATATGTCACCACACAGATTAGCATATCACTTATCAGAAGCATTCCTTTATCTCCTCTTACCCATAAGGTGGTGTTTCTTTTCGCCATCAGCTCAGTGAGGTAAGTGTATGAACTGGTGGCCCTACCCTGCAAGGAATCTTTTCTGGTTCTGCATGGGGACAAGGTGATTTTGAGGCCCAGAACTTCCCTCTTTAGTTTTGGATAAAGGGGAGATGGATTAGAAAACCTGTCAGTTTTTATAGGGTATGGGCGATTGTGGTAAGGGGAATGGGTGCCCAAGGAAATAACAAGTGGGTAAAAAAGTCTGGTTCACAGGGCAGGAAATTGGCTTTGCCCATAAAGGAAACCATGAATTTTATCCATAACAATACAGGATGGCTTAGTAAGAGTGGGGGCAGGGTGCTGTGCAGGCGATGGGGGTGGGGGGGTGCGCCGCTGGCGACCAGGTGATCGGTGGTGGGGGGGAAAACTGTACCTGGTGGGGGCTCCTGCCAGGGCCTTCCTTCCTGCCTGTCTCATTTCCTGAAGCCTAGGGATCCCTCCTGGGAGCCTCATGGTGCTGCCATGTTCTTGTGTTACCTGTGTACTTAATGCACGGCGGCCATGTTTGTGTAGTCCGGCGGCCAATTTTCAGTGGTATGTCAATGAAAATAGTGGCGGCCATGGCAGTGGAGCCTTCTGGGCAACAATGTCGGCGGTGGGAGCCCCTCCTCATCCCCTGGTGCTGACTCCTGGATCTTTTCATTTTCTGATCGTTGTTCGTGCAGCGCAGATTCTCCTAGTAGCTGCGGTGCCCGGTTTCCCAGGGGGTGGTGAGTCTGGTGGGGTCCTCTTGGGGTGTCTTGTGGGGTCCCCCTGGTGACTCATGGAGTCTTTGGAGCACATCTTCCCTGCTGATTCCCTCTGTGGGCTTTCCGGGTCCCATCCATCCATCAATGCACTGACGGCGGTGCTGGAGCCCTTGGTGTCCCGGGTGGAGGTGGCTTTTGGGCGACAGGCTGGCAAAAAGTGCCCCCCCCGCCTTCCCCTGCCTCATCTGTCTCTTCAGATCCTTAATCTGATTTGGCTGCCATGGACGTGGATCCCCTCTTATGGGTCTGCGACCACGTGCTCTGAATCCTCAGATAATGAGGAAGATTCCTCCACTTCTGCAACTGCGTACGAAAAGGCGCTGGTGGGCGCACTAATTGTAGCTGTGCGGAAGACCTTAAAGATGGAGGACGCAGCTGAAGCTGCGGCGGAGGCGCAGGTTCCCTTCGCCATTCACAAGCCATCCAGAGCAGAAAAGGTGTTCCCTTTCCCTGCCTATTTTGACAGAATTGACACTAAATAGTGGGGCTGACCAAAGCGTCCCCTTGGGGTCCCTAAGCGATTTTGATAGGCAATACCCCTATGAGGAGTCTCTTCTTAAGAAGTGGACTGTTCAACCAGTGGTGGACCCTCCGGTTTCCTGATTGAACAAGGTAACCAAGATTCTGGTTGAAGAGTCCTTGGCCTCTAAGGACCTAGCTGACAGGAAGGCGGAGGCTTTGGCCCACATTATGTACACCCTGGCTGGTTTGGCACTAAGGCCAATATTCACCATTGCCCTGGTGTCACAGGCTCTGACCGAATGGGCTAGGCTTTTGCACTGTGACCAGGAGGGGGAGTAGCTCCCCCCTGCCTTTCCTGAGCTGGCAGATCAGCTGGTCCAAGGGCTGCAGTTTATCTGTAACGTCTCTTTGGATGCGGCTCCCCTAGTTGCTCGGCTCTCTGTTTCGGCAGTGGTCCTTCGGCGTGTCTTATGGCTCAACTGCTGATCTACGGTCCAGAAATCTAAAAAGGCCTTGACTGATCTTCCCTTTGAAGGAGATCGCCTGTTTGGTGCTACCTTTCTTCTGTGGGTTACTAAGGGCAAGGACCATGGTCGTAGATGTGTGCCCTCATTCTCGGATCACAAGAAGTTTTTCGTCCCTCAGGTTCAACTGTCAAGGGATCAGAGCCCTTCGGGCCCTCCTCTTTCAGAATCCAAGCGAACTTGGTCTGGCAAGTCAGAGCCCTTCGGGGGCCTCCTCTTTCAGAATCCAAGCGAACTTGGTCTGGCAAGTCAGGAGCGGGCTTCTCCAGACCTGCGGACAAGGCCCCTTTAGCGTGAAGGTGCGCCCTCACCCGTATCTGGGGTGGGGAGATGTCTTCGCTGGTTCCCGGAGCCGTGGACTCCCCTGGTACAAGTCAGGTGGGTCAATGAGGTCATTAGGTCTGGCTACAAGACCGAGTTTCGTTCATACCCTTCGACAAGGTTCTTCCTCCCAACATGCGATGGTCCCTAGTCTGCTTACAGGCTGTTTTTGGTGCGGTGCAAGACCTTTTACTTTAAAGGGTGATGGTCCCTGTTTCGACATAGGGCCTTAAATACAATCAAGGGTCAGGTGTTGGCCTTAGTGGTCTTCTTTCAACGGCCCTTGGCTACATACTCCTTGGTGCATACTTTTCTTCCGGGAGTTTGGCACTTGACCCCTCCGTGTGGTCTCTGATGCCGCCTTGGGACCTCAATTTGGTGCTCAGTCCTCCAGAAGCCTTCTTTTGAGAATCTTTGGGAGATTCCCCTGCTTACGCTGTCCCAAAAGGTGGCCTTTTTGGTGAATTGCACGCAGTATGTCGAAATTGGTGGGTGTTACCCTGTCGTTCTCCTTACTTGGTTGTTCTCAGTGATAAGTTGGTTCTTCGTCCCGGTCCATCGTTCCTTCCTCAGGTTGTCTGATTTTCATTCTAATGAAGACATTGTGTTACCATCCCTGTGTCCCAGGCCAATAAATCCAAAGGAAATTGCTTTGCCTGCCTTGGATGTGGTCTGAGCAATTAGGGTGTACCTGGCAGCTACGGAGACTTTTAGGAAATCAGACTCACTATTTGTGCTGTCGGATGGGCCTCGGAAAGGGTTGTTCGCTTCCTCTGCGACCATTTCTAGATGGATCAGACAGGTGATTCAGGCCTATTCCATCAAGGGTCAGGTTCCTCCTTTCCCTGTCAAGGCACACTCTACTCGAGTGCTCAGTGCCTCCTGGACCTTCTATCATCAGGCATTGGTTTGTTAGGAGGCCATCAGGTCCCTGGTGCACACTTTCACAAAGTTCTATAGAGTGGATGTGTTGGCATCTGCGGATGCTTCCTTTTGCCGCAAGGTGTTGAAGGCTGCTTTTTAGAGGACCTGGTCCTCTTTGAGGGTGTATTGTTTTTTCAGGTGAGCTCCAGTTGTTTTGGTTGAGCTTCTGTTTACCTGGTTGGCTATAGTTAGCCTTGGGAATTTTTTTTTTCACTGTTCCCACCCCTTATGTTTAACACTGCGTTGGGATGTCCCAATGGTTCAGAAGATCAGAAGCTTTGTCCGTCAATTAACGAAAGAGAAAATGTGATTTTTGACTTACCATAAAATCCATTTCTCTGATGTTCATTGACGGACACTGCACCCACCTCTCTGTGGAGTTGTAATTCTTCTGACACTGCTTGTAACAAAACGATAGCAGAGGGAGGGACTATTCCCCCTGGTACTGCCCATAGGCGTAGCCCGCCTTTTTTTCTGCCTAGTGTCCTACTCCTGTAGGGCGCAGTATAACCCAATGGTTAAGAATATCAGGAGCTGTGTCCGTCAATGAACATCAGAGAAATTAATTTTATGGTAAGTCAAAAATCCCATTTTTTATTTAGCAATGAGATAAGAGGATCACAATGGATACCTCCCTGCACATGGTGAATTGCAAACTAAACCGAATTTTAAGATTTATTAATATATTATGACAATATGATTTAAATTATGTCGGTCTCTTTCACATTTATTTGTAAAAACGTTAAAATGATGACAGTTCCCCTTTAATAGTCCAGGCCTGTATAAATATAGGTGACTTTGTGTAACAAAAGCCCAGTCATAAAATCCAGTTTGATTGGAGACTGTGATCATATACTGATGGATGTGTTTACTTTATGACCACATATTTCAGCCTGCATGCAGCTTGTTTGATTAGTAAAGTCAATTTTAATCTCATACACGAGTCACTTATTGACATTTTAAATCTAAAGTGGCCTTACCCATTAAAATGCCTGTCTGCATATTGGCGCCTTAGTTCTGTATAAAAAATAAGTGAGAGTGCTAACAAATATGCCATTATGGTTTTAAAATATTAGTATGTTCAAAATACAACAGAGTGTAGCAGACTTGGTTTGAATATGACTGCATTCTTTCTTTTTGTTCCCTGCACCTGTGCGTCACAAAAAAAGAAAAGAAATTGCCATGTCATACCGGAGACCCGCATAGATATATTTCAAAAAGGCTGTCAGTCTGGGACTAGATAATGTTATATATACAATACATTTAACAGGTATTTCAAGTTTGGCTATTGCTAAAGGAGGAGTTGCTCTAAGGTGTAGTGATTTAGCGTAGATTCGTGATTGATTGTTTAATTGCAAGCTACTGAGGAGCAGCTTTATTACATGTTTTCTAGAAAGCAAACACAGTTCTCTTGTTTACATAGCATTTTTTTTTGCTGAGAGAGATGTGTGCATTCCACTTGACAGAAGCCTATTCATAAGTTTTCAGTTTAGCTGATTTGCTAGATTTCAGTAGTTTTGCATGTACATTTCTCTTTGCCATTCATAGTACAGGCATACATTTTATTTGTATCCCACTCAGCATTCCAGCAATACCAGTTACATTGGTGCCCTGCAAAAGTTAGTTATGCTGTTAACACTAATGTCATTTGAAGAGGGTATAATGTATCAATTAAACCTGAAGGGTGATGTAAGGTCTTCTGATAGAATCGGGGGGGCTCACAGGTTTAATGGTGCTATAAAAGCGCAAAGCAACAGAATTAAAATGAACTACCTGCTCAGATACCTTTAAAACCAGACCACACACACCACAGACACGACAATAATTATTATTTTTTAAAGATTTTACAATTGATTAATAAATCACAGTAGCAATTCCATTTTTTGAAATATCTGTCTGACACAGTACAATACATTTTACTTTACAGTTCTTCTGTATTGATACTTCTATGTAGGCAGTTGCAGCCACATTGGGAACCTTGATCAATCACATACATCCCAGTATATGAACCCACTAAACTAAGGTTCCACAGAGAATAGCAGCAGAATTTCTTGCCTAATTATACTACTTTAAGTGTGTCAGACAGTTCTCCCAGAATACATCTACACTTACTTTAGTAAACGCTAATCCTTCACCAGGGCAAACCATTCATCAGTGATGTATATCTAGGGGGAAACATATTTTATCTTGATCAGTAATGTGAGGCTATCTGGTGGCATTTAGCTTGGATAATTACTTACAGGTATGGTATATCTATGACTATGGCACATGTAAGAGATATTCAACAATATGGTACAGGAAAATAAAATAAAAATTACATGTGGATAAAATAGCTCAACTGAAGAACTCTACTGACTGTCTTGGTTGCCCAGCAGGCAAACTTAATGAAATCTAGATAAGGGAGTATTCAGGTACTATTCAATTTACTCTTACTCTTTGTGCTATCAATGAGATATTATACCCACCCTCTTTTAATAAGTAATAAGAGAAATACCCAGCCTTGTATCTCCTTTGGCAAAGTCTTCAGTGGTAACTTCTATCTAATCTAGGCCCTGGTATGGAACAGGCAAATGATCTTCCTTGGCTTTGCTGAGTGACCACGTCACTGTACTCAGGACATTTTTATCCACTGTTCATCCGGTCAGATGGAGTCTTTTTTTTCTAATTGTCCTTTGTGAGTCTCCTAAAAGTCTCCTCCAGTCAGCTTTGGGGTATACCACCCTGGGATTTTCCATTTGCACCATACCCTGGTTTGTTTTCTATTTACCATTTGCATAATGCATAATGCTATCTTCTGCTTGCCATGTAGGTGCTTTCCATCTTATCCGATGTTCCATAAATTGCACAAAACACTTCTTAGGATCCACCTTGGAGTGCACACCTTGCAAGAGAGTTGTACTCAATTTTATGAAAAAGAAAGAATGCGACCATAGTATTATTCAAAAAGGAAAAGAAATGATAGATTATTGCAGGTACACATAGCACTCAAAGTACGAAGTAACTAGAATTCTCTCAGTCTGAACTGAACAGCAGCAACTAAAACTCTGCAATGACATTTATACTGTTTATAACTGACATTGACAGGCTTGTTTTCAACCAGTTTTTCCAACCAGTGCAGTTAGTTTAAATGTGCTCTGTAATGAGTTTCCATTATACACTGAATTAGTTGCCCGAGAACAAAGGAATCCTGCCAGGGTTCAACACGGATGCCAATGAATTCAGGGTTATCCAGTGCACAGCACTATGCCCATAAATACTAAAATCAAAATGATTTTTAAATATTTCATGTGGATAGGAAGCAAACATAGTGTCAAGTATAATTCTATAATTATAAATGATTTTTAATCCTGATGCAAATGGCTCTTTCTGTGTTGTAAACAGGCATATATTGACTTTTTCCATACTGAAATTGTACCTGTGCTCCTGGTTATGTCATTATAGTCAGCTATGCAAGCTTGTAAAATCCATATAATTAATTTTTCTCTGAATATGAGGACTTTTTTTTAAACATTTATTACACTCTCTTTGCAGCAATGTCTTTGAATTTATTGCAGTCTTGCATGGAAAAATGTTTTAATCCGACAAAAGCACAGACTGCTCGGATATAAATCCTTGGGTGTGCGGTACAGTCTCTCCTAGCATTGATTTTTAACAGACTGCTAGTGTCAGCTGCACAGTACATCTGTCACTCCCAGTCCCATAAAAGCATGCTGTACCTGCCTCGGCATCCGTGTGATATTAATATGCAAGTGCAAGACTCTCAATTCATAAGCTCAACGAGAAGAAAGAAACTGTAAGGCTCCGTTCACATGTAGGCGTTTTGGGGCTTTTTTCAGGAGTTTTTCTGCTCTAGGATCAGCTCTCAAAACGCTCAACAAGACAAATCCTATTCATTTCAATGGACCCTGTTCACATCTGAGCGTTTTGACGCTGTGAGCAAAACGCCCAACGCTCAAAAAAGTACATGAGCTTCTTTTTGGGCAGATTACAGGCGTTTTCCATTGGTCTCTATTCAATCTAAAAACGCCTGCACAAAAAACGGCTGTAAATCGCGGTAAAAATCGCGGTTAAAATTGCGGTAAAAAAACGTGCGAAAACGCTACGCTCAGACGTGAATGTAGCCTTAGGCAAGAACATAAAACATCTTTATGTGTCCTGCTGATGCGTTTTGTTTGTCTTTTTCAGAGCAACAAATAGATGTCCACAACAACCTCCTCCCCTCCCCTAAAAAAAAAAAAAAAAAAAAAGCAGTTATATTTCCTATCAAAAACTTTTTTGGGAGTTTTGCATAGAATAAGAGAGGATTTGAACCTATGTCAGGTTTGTTACTACTTTCTAGGTCTCTGTTTGAGGTATTTCCCCTCACATACTCTCACAATGACAAGATTTATCAGACAGGAAGTGAGGGAAAATCTGAATCGAGGTCTCAGATAACAGTAAATAGCTGATGGTGCTCTAAACTTCTCTTACTGCACTAAAAAATGTTGCTCATCGGCATTTCTGGATGTGATTTTAGGCATTTGTGTTGCGTGTATTCGCTTGTATTTGCATATTTATGTGCAAAATCAATTATTATATGCGCGTACTGACTGGGAACACAGATTTTTTTTTTTTATCTTTTTTTACTCAATAATATGCAGCACTTGTTTACGCACCTGACAAGCTATAGTGTTCAAGACTCCTATTTGTGTTGCTGTTGGATATTTACCTTTACTTCTGTGTGGTGAAACCCCAACTGGGGTTCGAATCTTTTCCCACAAATTTTATTTTCTCTATCGTTCATTGACATATGCAGCTCCATATCTTCTTGATCATTGGTTATGCTGCCCCCTACAAAAGTAGGTCACTAGGCAGGAAAAAAAATTTACCACGCCTATGGGGAAGTCCCTGCAGGAATACACCCACTCACTCTGCTATAGCCCTCAGTTTGTTTCTGCCTAGTTTAGGAGTAGGACCTAGTTCCCTGCTGGGACTTCGGTCTTAGCTGTTTTTGTTTGGGAACCTTTTTGTAAGAATTTTTAGTTAGTGTTCCTGAGAGAACTACAAGCAACAGCCGGCTGGGTTTCGGACTGGATATACTAGATCCTTAAGGTCTCCCAGCCTGGCCAGCGTGAGCAGGTTATAGTCCAGCACTAGGCCTCGCCACGACAGAGCCCCAATGGATGGGGGCGGGCCTGCAAGTGAAACACCTCGCCGGGGTGCACACAACCTGGAATGCACACAACCTGGAAGTCACAGTGTGCCCCCTTGCCATCAGCACCCCCACCCCGGATGGAGAAGTAGTCTGTTCGGAGTGGCACCCACCAGATGCCGTGGTATGGTGAGTAAGTTTCCCCCCAATTCTCTGGCAGTCTTGGGGTGGACTCTCCCCTGGACTCTCAGTGATACTAGGCCCCGCTCGGCTGTCCCCTCTCCCCACAGGCAGGTTCCTACCTGGGGCGGGGGGAAGAGGGTGAATGTATTGCGGGCGTTGCGGCGGTTCTGCAGGGGGGAAGTTATGTTCTGGTGGGGTCTGCTCCTGGGGACCCCCCAATCCCCGATGCCTCTGTCTGATGACCCCAGAGGCATCGGGGGGGGGGGGGTGCTGGAAACCGCATGGTGCACAATCGCTGGACAGCAAGGAAGAAACTAGGGACTCTAGGCATGACCCAGGTATTTTTCTGTTTCCTGTGTCAGATCATTTCTCTTCTCTGCACAGAACGTTCCAGAAGCCTCCAGATCGTTTTGGTGATATGTTACTGGGGTCCATGTTGGTATTCCTCACTCACCCTGCTGCAGGCTGTGTTAGGGCTGGGACTTGTGGTACTGCTGGTGCAGTGGTGCGGATCCCGTTTTTTTTTGCGACTTTTCTTAAAGTGACACTGCCTTTTTTATACTCAGTGCTAATGGAGTCCCAGGACCAAATCTCACCTACAGACCCCCTCAGTGTGGTTGCGGGACCCTCCGGGCCGCAGCCCCTGTCTGCTTTTACAGCAGTTTTGGAAAGCCTGATGTCAAAAGTGGATTTCGTTTTAAAAAAATTCTATTAGCCGAAAGCGCCCTTTGCCTTTACCTTCCTCTATAGTATCCTCAGATTCTGAGGAAGATGGGGCCTGCCGTGGACGCCTACCATCCTGGTGGATCTGTGTCTTCGCATTCTGATGGCGAGGAGGACATTTCCTCGTCAACTGCCGCGCAGGAAAGCGCGCTGGTGGAGGCACCTATAGTGCCGGTGCGGGAAACCTTAAAAATGGCGGATGAGTCTACAGCAGGTGCCTTTTGGCACTCGCAAATCTCAGAAGTCGGGCAAGGTTTTTCCCTGTCCGGAACCTTTTGACGACATTGTGGGGGTGCATCAATCAAACAAATGTTAGTGGTGCCTAAGCGATTTAAAAGGCATTACCCCTTCGCGGATGCGGTTTCCACTAGGTGGACCTTGCCACATCTGGTTTCCAGACTAAACAAGTCTACTGTGGTCCCGGTGAAAGAGTCCTCGGTATTTACAGACCCCGTGGATAGACGGATTGAGTCTTTGTCCCTCCATTTGCATGTGTTAGCAGGCTCAATACTAAAACCGGTCTTTGTGATCACTCTGGTGTCATAGACCATCACAGAATGGGCGAAGTTGCCAAAAGGTGACTTGAAAATGAAGCAGCTCTCACCGGGCCTGATAAAGCTAAGGGACCAAATGGTTCACATCACAAATATATGTGATGCGTCGCTGGATGCGGCTCCACTGGTAGCCAGAGTGTCTGCAGTGGGGATTACTATTAGACGCATGGTGTGGCTGAAAAGCTGGTCTGCGTACCAGGCTTCCAAAAAGGCTCTTTCTGACCTTCCCTTTACGGGGGACAGGTTGTTTGGATCCTCCCTGGATGAGTTGATCAAAGGCCTTACGGGTGGGAAGAGTACTCTTCTACCCCAATCCACCAAGGGCAAGGCACCGCGTAATAGACGGGGCCCTTCATTTACTGCTCATAGGCGGCCCTTTCGTGCCTCCAGGTCGCAGGAGAATGGAGCTAAGCCATTAAGATCTTCTGGGGGTTCCAAAAAGACATGGTCGGGTAAGCAGAGAACAGGCCAATCTGGATCTGCGGACAAATCCTTGTCTGCATGAAGGGATGCCCTCACCAGTTTCTGGGGTGGGGGGACGTCTTTGCTTCTTTCCGGAACCATGGACTTCCTTGATTCAGGACAAATGGGTCCACTAACTGATCCGCTCAGGTTACAAGATCGAATTTTGGACTCGACCATCGGACAGGTTCTTCCCATCCAATCTACGCCTATCTCCAGACAGGTTAAGGGATCTAAGAGAGGCAGTACAAGATCTGCTTTCGCAAGGGGTGATTGTGCCAGTTCCTTCTCGGCAACGCTTTTAGGGGTTCTATTCAAACTTGTTTACTGTGCCCAGGAAAGAAGGCAAAGTACCTCCAATCCTGGACCTCAAGGCCCTGAACCGCTTTGTGCGGGTACAGAAGTTTTGAATAGAGTCCATTCGCACGGGAGTGGCATCTCTACACCAAGGAGATTTTTTTGACCTAGATATCAAGGACGCATATCTACACATCCCTATTTACGCTGGACACCAGCGTTTTCTTCGCTTTGCTGTAGGAGAAGAGCATTATCAACCTTTGGTCTCACTTCTGCCCCCAGGGTCTTCACCAAAGCGTTGGCTCTGGTGTTGGCATTACTGCAACAATGTGAGATTACGATACTGGGTTACCTGGACGATCTCCTATTAGGAGCAGACTCACATTCAGCCCTGTTGGGCGACTTGACAATTACTGTACGAACTCTGCAAGAGTTCAGTTGGATCATCAATTTAAAAAAATCTGCCCTGATCCCATCCTTAAGACTGGATTATCTGGGCCTGACTATTGACTCCACTTTGGCGAGGGTTTTTCTTCCCCCGGACAAGCTGCAAAAGTTGCAGGGGGCGATTAGTTTGCTTTTAGCCAGCAATCTGTCCTCTCTGCAGGCTTGCATGCGGGCCTTGGGTTTGATGGTGTAAACCTTCGAGGCGGTTCCATTTGCTCAGTTCCACACGAGACCCTTACAAGGGGAGATTCTTGTCAAATGGAACAAAGATCCAAAGTCCTTGGACACTATGATTTAGTTGAGTCACACTGCCCTCTTATGGTGGCTTCACTCGTTAGCACTATGCCAGGGCAAGTCCTTCCTTCCATTGCATTGGACTGTGGTAACCACAGATGCCAGCCTGCCCAGCTGGGGAGGAGTGCTGGGGAAGCTCTGTGTCCAGGGGTCCTGGACAGTAGAAGAGTCCAGACTTCCGATCAATATTCTGGAGCTCAGAGTGATAAAGCTTTGCCTGAGTCACTGGACAACTCGTTTACAGGGTTGTCCAGTCCAGATTCAATCGGGCAATGCCACAGCCATGGCTTACATCAATCATCAAGGGGCACCAAGAGTATCTTGGTGGCCTGGGAGGTTGCCGAGAGCCTGGAATGGGCAGAAAAGTTTGTTCCAGCACTTTCTGCAGTGCACATACCAAGTACGGATACTGGCAGGCGGATTACCTGAGTCGTCAAGTGTTGGATCAGGGGGAGTGGTCCCTGCACCCGGAGGTGTTTCACCTCCTGTGTGTTCGGTGGAGGACACCCGATGTTGACCTGTTTGCTTCTCGACTCAACAAGAAAGTTCAGAGATTGATAGCCAGGTCGAGGGATCCTCTGGCCGAAGCCACAAACGCACTGGTGGCTCCTTAGGGTCAGTATCAGCTGATCTATGCGTTCCCTCTGATGAAACTCCTGCCGAGGCTTCTGCGCAGAATAGAGGTGGAAGGGATTCCGGTCATTCTGGTGGCCCCAGACTGGCCTCGCCGGTCTTGGTACGCAGATCTGGTAAGGTTGGTCGCCGATGCTCCTTAGAGAATTCCTCTCAGGGAAGATCTGCTGTCTCAAGGGACGATCTTCCATCCTGCTTTACAGTCACTGGCTATAACAGCATGGCTGTTGAAAGCCAAGTATTTAAGGATAGAGGTCTTTCTGATTCTGTGATTCCTACACTGTTGAAGGCTAGGAAGTCTACTTCCAAGAAGATCTATCATCGTACATGGAAAACGTACATCTCATGGTGTGAATCAGTGAAGGTGCATCCTTGCCTGTTTTCGGTGGCTAGGATTTTGACCTTTCTTCAAAAAGGGGTTTAACAGCAGTTGGCTTTGGGCACTATCAAAGGCCAAGTGTCGGCTTTGGCTGTATTTCTCTATCGTTCATCGACAGACGCAGCTCCTTATCTTCATGACACATAGGGTTATGCTCCTCCTAGGAATAGGCACTAGGCAGGAAAAACATAACCACGCCTATGGGGGGCTGTCCCTGCAGGCATAACCCCTCAGACTCTGCTATCATCAAACAGTTTTGTTCTGCCTAGTGTTAGGAATAGGACCTAGCTCCCTTCTGGGACTTCGGTCTTAGCTGTATCAGAAAATGTGTGATTTTTTATTTTTTAACTAGTTAGTTCCTTAGGACCAAGATCCAGAGGAACTACAAGCAACAGCCAGCTGTGGTTTCGCACTGGATAATTTAGATCCTTAAGGTCTCCCAACCTGGCCAGCGAGTGTGAGCAGGTTATAGTCCATAACTAGGCCTTGCCACGACAGTGCCCCGATGGATGAGGACAAGCCTACGAGTGGACAGTATCGCTGGGATGCATCAACCTGGAGCGCCCTGAGTCGTAGCTTTGGCTGACAGCACCCTCATCCCAGGTGGGAGGTGTTCTGTTTAAGAGTGGTGCCCACCTGGTACCATGGTTCACAGGGATAAGGTGGTACTTCGACCTAATTAGTCGTTCCTTCCTAAGATGGTTTCTGATTTTCATCTGAATGAAGACATTGTGTTGCCTTCACTTTGCCCTAAACCTCAGCATCCTAAGGAGTATGCCTTACATTCTTTGGATGTGGTTCGGTCGATCAAGGTTTATTTAGAGACCTCTGAGTCCTTTAGAAAATCAGACACTCTTTTTGTCCTTAGTGATGGACCTTGAAAAAGATTAGCTGCGTCTGCTGTGACCATATCCAGATGGATCAGGCAGACAGGGATTCAGGCTTATTCACTGAAGGGTCAGGTTCCTCCTTTCCCTGTGAAGGCACATTCTACTAGGGCGCTGAGTGCCTCTTGGACTTTTCGCCATCAGGCGTCAGTGATGCAAGTTTACAAAGTTCTACAAGGTGGATGTGTTGGCATCCTCGGATGCCTCTTTTGGCCGAAAGGTTTTGCAGGCTGCTGTTTAAAAGAGAAACTATTCTCTTTGAGGGTGTATGTTGCTTTTAGGTGAGCTCCAGTTGTTCTTGGTTGAGCTCCATGTTACCTGGTTGGCTAAGTTTAGCCTTTGGGGAATTACGTTCTTACTTTGCATTGTTTTTCCCACCCCTCATGCAAATACTGCTTTGGGACGTCCCCAATGGTCAAGAACATATGGAGCTGCGTCTGTCAATGAACGATAGAGAAAACTGGATTTTTGACTTACTGTAAAATCCTTTTCTCTGAAGTTCTTTGACAGATGCAGCACCCACCCCTCTAATTGTGAGTGGGGATGTTTTTTTCTTATTCTAAACACTGCTTGCAACAAAACTGAGGGCTGTAGCAGAGCGAGTGAGCATATGCCTGCAGGGACTGCCCCATAGGTGTGGTAAAGTTTTTTCCTGCCTAGTGTCCTACTCCTGTAGGGGGCAGCATAACCAATGGGCAAGAAGATATGGAGCTGTGTCTGTCAATAAACTTCAGAGAAAAGGATTTTACGGTTAGTCAAAAATCCAGTTTTTTTTTTTTTTTTTTTTTAAACTGACTGTGCAAGCTACTGTCTAATCCCTTGTATATCAGCTAATAACTATATCATACTTGCCTAATTGGATTCAGATAGAATAGCTTGTTTAGGTCAGGGGTACTGAGTTAAAAATTCACAGTAACATTTTTTTTGTCTCGTTCTATGACTCAGGTTCTTCACATCATAGTCCTGACCCCTCTCACCCTTTACATAACAACCCCCTTTACTTCAGCATCCTTAGTCCAGCCTTTATAAACCACACCCCCTTCCTCCCACACTTCACAGATCCCCCTTTACTAAGATCATAGTCCCCTTTGTAATCACAGCTCAGCCATCCTTCTCAAATTACAGCCCCCCTGCTCACATCACAGCTTCCTACTTCCTCACATCACAGCCCCCCTTTCAGTCACATCTCCCCCACCCTCTTCATATCACAGCCCCCCTTGCAATCACAGAAACCCTCCACACTTGACAACTCCCCCTTACAACACAGTCCCCCTTGTAATCTCAGCTTCTTACATCACATCTCCCTCCTATCATAGTCCCCTTTGCAAACACCCCCCCCCCCAAATCACTGCTCCCCCTTCTTACATTATAGCTCCCTCCTCTCACATCACACCCCCTCTGCCTCACATCACAGCTCCCCCAAATGCAGTCCCCCCTTACAATCACAGCCCCCCAATAAACCACAGTCCCCCCTACAGCTCCTTCCCTTTCACAGTCCTACCTTAACTCACGACAGAGGGTGGGAGGCACGGCAGGGAAAAGAGAGATACAGCAGGTCTACACGGGGAGCGGGAGCTGTGAGTTTAAACAGCATCAATGATAGCAGGAGAAGAGTCCACTTAGGCTGCTAAGTGGTGGGGCCATGGCCTGGACAGGACGGTCACTCGGTCAATGTCCAGACCGCGGTCTGCTATTTAGTGATGCTTGGTTTAGGTAGACCCTTATTTTTTTGGTATATGAGATTGAAATAGTTATGACCAGCTTTAGGAAACCAATTATTATATCTGCAGTTCTAGAATTTGGGGAATGAGGGTTATTAGTTTAATCTGTATATTGGTACAATCTTCCTTAGATTTGCCATAACTGTGCAGTATGAAAATCTACCTAAATGATCTATTCAGGCCCCTGCAGTGCATAGTGGTTGGTAGATCTAAAGGAGGTCTTCAGATTGTAACATATACACTGCCCATAAAAATTAAAGGAACACTTTTAATCAGAGTACAGCTTCAAGTCAAATAAACTCCTGGGATATTGATCTGGTCAGTTAAAGGGGGGGGGGGGGGTTGTTAATCAGTTTCAGTTTTCAATTAACAACAGGTGCTCTAGATGGGCAACAATGAGGCAACTCCCAAAACAGGACTGGTTTTATAGGTGGACACCACTGAAATTGTATTCCCTACTCATTTTTCTGACTGTTTTTCACTAGTTTTGCATTTGGCTATGATCAGTGTCACTACTGATAGCATGAGGCGATACCTGGACTCTATAGAGGTTGCACAGGCAGTCAAACTCCTCCAGGAGGGAACATCAATAAATCAGATCTTTTGCTGTATCTCCTAGCACAGTTTCACAAGCATAGAGGTGATTCCAGGAGACAGGCAGTTACTCTAGGAGAGCTGGACAGGGCCAATCAGCAGGACTGGTATTTGTTCCTTTGTGCATGGGGGAACAGGATGAGCAATGACAGAGCCCTACAAAATGACCTCCAGCAGGTCACTGGTGTGAATGTTTCTGGCCAAACATACATAAACAGACTTCATGAGGGTGGCCTGAGGGCCCAACGTCCTCTAGTGGGCTCTGTGCTCACTGCCTGGCACCGCGGAGCTCGATTGGCATTTGCCATTGAACACCAGAATTGGCAGGTCTGCCACTGGCACCCTATGCTTTTTACAGATGATAGCAGGTTCACCCTGAGCACATGTGACAGATGTGAAAGCATCTGAAGAAGTCTTGAAGAACATTATGCTGCCTGTAACATCGTTTAGCATGACTGGTTTGGTGGTGGGTCAGTGATGCTCTGGGGAGGCATATCCATGCAGGGACGCACTTACTGCCATTAGGTATTGAGATGAAATCCTTGGACCCATTGTCAAACCCTACGCTGGTGCAGTGGGTCCTGGGTTCCTCCTTGTGCATGACAATGCCTGGCCTTATGTGGTGAGAGTATGCAGCCAGTTCATGGAGAATGAAGGAATTGATACCTTTGAATGGCCCCCGCACTTGCCTGACGTAAATTCATAGGAAAACCTCTGGGATATTATATTTCAGTCCATCTGATGCCGCCAGGTTGCACCTCAGTCTGTTCCAGAGCTCAGTGATGCCCTGGTCCAGATCTGGGAGGAAATACCCCAGGACACCATCCATTGTCTCATTATGAGCATGCTCCATTGTTGGCAGGCATGCATACAAGCAAGTGGGGGCCATACAAACTACTGAGTACCATTTTGAGTTGCAATGAAATTACAGCAAAATGGACTAGCCTGCTGCATCATTTTTTCACTTTGATTTTCAGGGTGTCTTTGAGTTCAACCCTCTGTAGGTTGATAATTTTCATTTCCATCAAACGATGTGGCACCCATTCATTCCTAACATGTTAGCTAGTCCAAAGTATTATAGATATCAAGCGTGATATTTTTCTCCATTGAGATCTGATGTGTTTTCAAAGTGTTCCTTTCATTTTTTTTGAGCAGTTGTATATTCAGCTTTAGTTTATGTGTTTCACCTAGCATACAGTAGCTCTACAGTATTAATTTATGTCTTTAATTTGCTGAATTCATTTTGACTAGAATTGTTCAGCACAGTTTATACATTCACATCTATCTATCAATGCCCTTTTGTGCTTTGCAGCTTGTATTAATAAAAACACAATGCCTGGGATTCTGTGAGGAAGCATGCATCATTTGTGCATAGCACAATGTTTTACTGTGACGTAATTGGAGAACACTTTAGAGCCCCGACTAGACAGCTTTGAACATACCTTATGCCTTTGTTGTCCTTTTCATGTTGCTTTATTTTCTTTCAGAGATGCAATTAAACTTTTTCTTTTTTTTTTCTGCTCACTGTATGATCAGTGTAAACTGCACTTTACACTCCCACCTGCCTTTCCTTACTGTGAGCAAACTCAATGCCGTAACATTGGCCTATTATTTATGGAAAACAATGTGGGAGTGTGATGGGAAATAGGGGCTCTTTCTTTCTGGTGCTTCCCCCTTGCTTTATGGTGCATCCTCATACACAAGTCATGCATTGATAATTGGCCCGGCAGAGAATTTGTACAGCTAAATGTTGAGATTTCCCAGTTGTGTCATCCGCCGCACCATCGCCCCATGGATTCACAAAGTACAGTATGACATTAAATCATAGTTTTTTCTTTCTGTTTGTTATAAAATTTGCAAATAAAAATCTTTCTTCATATATTTGGACCAAAGCGCTACATTTCTTTGGTTAAAAAAAAAAAAAAACCCACACATGGGTATATATAATTTAGTTTGTGTGAAAGTTATAGACTCTACAAACCATGGTACATACAGTATATTTGAAAAATTATCAATCCTGATGTACTGGTGGCCTATTCCATTTCTGGAGGCCCTAAAATGCCAGAACACACATCCCCCATATAACTCCTTATCACCACCAGTAGACTGTCCAAGATATTTAGTAAGAGGTATGGTGAGTTTTTTGAAGTTGTAATTTTTTGGAACAAAGTTATGGATAATAAAAGAATAAATTGTGTTTTTTTTTCACAAAGTTGTCGAGTTAATTCTCCCACACAGCATTGGCATACTATTAATTACATCCTAAAGCACATTCTGCAATGCCTACTGACTATGGGATGCCATATGTTTGAGACTTTTTCACAGCCTTGATGCATCGAGGAGAACCTTTGGGCTTTCAAGGACTCTAAATTATGCATCTAATTTCCTGACTACCTATTAGATTTTTGTTGGCTCTGGAGCACCAGTACAGTGGAAACACCCACAAAATGATCATATTAAAGAAAGCAAACACCCCTAGGTATTTTCTTAAAAGGCATAGTGAATCATTTGAAAAGACAAATTATACCCAAGGTCAGGGCCAGTGCTTAACCCTCTGTATACTGCTACAGACCTTTCACTGCCACCAGTTTATCTTATGAAACGCCAGAACGTATGTGAACAGGTACACTCCATATACAACTCCTCCCTGGACTGACAGGGACTGCTTGTCACACAGCTAACGTCACAATACAGTTGTGTGCTACAGTTGCCTATATTGGATAGCAAACACAATGTATCTGTCGCAAAAGATGTTAGCAGAAATTATATCCATATACATAAGTCCATATGTTAATAGTCCATCAGTTTGCAAGATGAATAAATAAAAAAAAAATATATATATATATATGTAGAGGCGCGTTTTTACCGCGATTGTACCGCGATTTTTACCGCGATTTACAGGCGTTTTTTGTGCAGGCGTTTTTTGATTGAAAAGATACCAATGGAAACCGCCTGTAATCTGCCCAAAAAGAAGCTCATGTACTTTTTTGAGCGTTGGGCGTTTTGTATACAGCGTCAAAACGCTCAGATGTGAACAGGGGCCATTGAAATGAATAGGATTTGTCTTGTTGGGCGTTTTGAGAGCTGATCCTAGAGCAGAAAAACTCCCCAAAAACGCCCCAAAACGCCTAGATGTGAACGGGGCCTAAGAGTCTAGCAAGCTCTGTAGCTGGGAATGAAGAAGGAGAAAGACAGGAAACGCCACCTAAGTGTAGTATTACAGGCAATTTATAGTTGCACAATATATTAAAAAATGCCTGAAGAAGGAGCTGTTGCTCCGAGCGTGTAGCCTGCCATTCTCTGCTATCCTCTGCCCGCCCGACTGTTCCGGCTCTTCGTCTTCCGGTGACGTAACTTCCGCTTGCAGTCCACGCTGGTTCGCTTCCTGGTGCACGGGACTACCCCAGGAACTGGCCAACATGCAGCTCCGTGGACGGCGTGGATAAAGAGGGGGATGGATCGAAACGGCTCCCCTTGCCTACCCCATTTGATGAGCTTATTACCTACTTACATCTTGTCCGTTTTTAATATATTGTGTGACAATAAATTGCCTGTAATACTACACTTAGGTGGCGCTTCCTGTCTTTCTCCTTCTATATTGGATTGCACAATGCTTTGTTTTATTGTCAGCCCACTTTATGGATGAAGTCGAATGGGGCTTCCTCCTATCAAATTTGGGCAGATGTCTGAATGGCCAGTTAACCAAAGGACTTTTGCTGATCACGTCCATGATATTTCAGCTGTTAGCATATTCTAAACAGGGGTATTCATTTTTCTTGACTGTATTTAATATGCATGTCTTATGCCACGTAGTCTTATTCCTGCTACAGAAAAAGTAGCAGCATCTTTACTAAAGGAAAAAAAAAATGAAACCACCCCCAAGCACCTTGTTCACCTATATATGTTGTCTCTTCTACAATATATGGATTTACATTGTTGTAAATAAAAAAAAAAAAATTTTGTTTTATTTGAAATGGAACATTATCTATCATATATTCATATACTTGTTTCTATATCTATGCACTTGCCCTTAAAGTCCCAATCCCTCTTGGCCTGAGGCACCAAAAAACCCCCTAATAGCACATACAGGGACGGAGGCAACACCTACTTACCTATTATTTTTTAAGCAGCCTAAGGAAAAATACCCCCCTCACCACCCAACACATTTGCCCTCTTGTAAGAGACCAAGCAGGTGGCCAGTCCAGCAAACATCTAAAATAATTGACCTATATCCTGTTTTTGTAAAACTGAAAGTGTCTAGGTTCTGTAAAAGCAGTGGCTGAAATATTGCTCATCCTAATAACATGTGATCTCCAGAAATCCTCACATAACCACATTTCAATGTAATTAGTGTGTTTTTTTTTAAGTCAATTAATGTGTTCTATACTGTGGAAGAATCATAGGCTGTAAAATGACTGTGGTACAATTATGAGGGAATGGTTGCTTAATATGTGTTAATGTGCACTTCTGATATTCTAGGTGTGTTCCATCCAGTATGCTGTGTGTAACCACAAGGATGCACTGAAAATCGAAGTCACATTGCTCATCACCCTTCTGCAGAACATTTGCTTCAGATCATTTGTGAAGACATGTCACATACACTGTATTCGTGGCAAGAGATGTGGTTCTACAGAAAATAAGAAACATACGCTCCTGACTGGAGGAGCTTACAGTCAACTCAATGAATTATTTAATATGCAGCACATTAATGAAGTCAGAAGGCAACCATTTCTATGAAGGGACTCTGATAATCAGCAGACAGGTGCACATACAGCCTGGACAAGTTTTGGGGTAAGTGACCGTTTGGGGTAAATGCTGTAACAGATTAGTTTTGTGATTCTATGAAACAAAAGAACCTTTGATGTCTGCAGGATATTTTAGGAACACCCTGAAAGGATACCAGAATGTCAACTGTTTCAATCAGTCTGCAATATTTGTACTTGATGCTAGAGTATTTTGTGAATAAACTTGATCTAGTCTCTGTGATATTTATATTGTATAAAACATTTACAAAGCAGTTCCCTTTTTTCATTATTAGTAAGCAATATTAGTTCATAATTAAAAACAATAATATTTATTTAAAGACCAAATTCCCAGTAAAAAAAGCACTTGGACGTGCTGCAGTTTACTAATTTGATGACAGCAACCTTTGTCTGCTGTCAGTGTCCTGCTTAATGCATACACACTAAGGGCTTATTTACCCTTGCATTTGAGGCACAAAGGCAACAGACTGTGGTGTTCACATGCCACGGTCGTAATGCTTTGCGGCAGCAATTCAATCCCCTATCTCATTCAGGCTAGGTTCAAGTGAATTGGGCTGAGCTGCAACCCTCCCTCCAACTGTGGTTTTAGGGCTTAAAACAGATATTGGAGAGTTTACATAATACCTCCTCAACCCATGTCAAATGCCTTCTAAAAAGTGTTCCATGATGTTCAGAGGGCTAACGCTAGTGCAATGCAGCTCTACATGCAATGTGATTGTAGCCTTCCAAAGGAACCGCCTCCTGTGTCAAATATGACCACATCAATTATTCTTTTACAGTTGTATTTTATTATTTGAAACAGTGAAATTTAAAGTGTATTTTTAGACAAAACCTTTTGTTTTTATTGTACGGCGTGGGGAAGGATTATCCACTGGGGATATTCAAACCCTCTGTTTGTCATGGTGATTACTGTTACAAAACAAACGTGATCGGAAATCCAAAGTTTTAGAGTTGTCCCCATAAAGAGGTAAGAAGTAATCTTCTAAAATGTCAAAGAAGTGAATACCCCTCACTTTTGGAATTATCTTGTCTTTTCCTTTTGTATCTCTGGGATGAGAAATGTGCCTAATGGTACAAAGACAGCAAAAATACCCCGACAGGGGTGTTAACCCTTCCCTACTCTGTTTAAAGGTTAAGGATGGATTCACACTAGTGCCAATTGGATTGGTTTTCCTGCATCCAATTTGCATGACAGGAGAGTGTGTCCCAGCTCTCAATGGAGCCGGTGCACACATTTCCAGGACGGCTGCGGAACAGATTGCACAGAGGTCCTGTGCGTCTTTGACTCGGTTTCGGGTCCGAATTCAGGCAAATATTTGGGCCTGTTTCAACCCTGATATGTAGAACAAGGACACACCGGACCCCTGCTCTGAGCTGCATCTGTGTTAGGTATGAAACCGGCCACCGGCCAAAACTGTAGCTCCTGACTTTTAAAAAAACAACCACTTGCCTTTTCCACAATCCAGCAGTGCAGTCACCCCACCTGGCTTCACCTGCTGTCTTCTTTCCTTGGCGCTGACATCTTAACTTTGGGCACCTGGCTGTGACAGCTTGCGGCTTCTGTGGTGGCTGGCTGGCTGGCTGGCACCCTCTGGTAGGTGGGTAGCTGGCACAGGGGCTGTGGGTGGCTGGCTGGTACAGTGCCTGTGGCTGGCTGCTACAGGGCCTGGGGGTTGCTGGCTATCTGGCACCCTGTCTGTGGGTGGCTGGCTTTCTGGCACCCTGTCTGTGGGTGGCTGGCTTTTTGACACCGTCTGGTGAGTGGCTGGCTGTCTGGCACCCTGTGGTGGGTGGCTGGCTGGCCCAGGGGCTGTGGGTGGCTGGCTGGTACAGGGCCTGTGGGTGGCTGGCTGGCTGGTACAGTGCCTGTGGGTGGCTGGCTTGCTCGCTGGTACAGTGCCTGTGGCTGGCTGGTACAGGGCCTGTGGATGTGGGTGGCTGGCTGGAACCCGGCTGCTGTGGGTGGGTGTATGGCTGTGATACACTCCCGCGAGACTAGTCCCGACTCCAGACGAGGCTGTCCAAGGCGAGGGAGGCGGCCCCAAGAAGGCAGAATGACGTCAGAAAAATATTGGCAATATCGGCCAGTTCCGGGGCTGATACCGATTTAACGGGGATAGTGCATATCGGCCCCCGATATATCGGCCTTGCCAATATTTGGTCTATCCCTTCTTACAGTATCTCAAAAAAGTGAGTACACCCCTCACATTTTTGTAAGTATTTTATTATATCTTTTCATATGACAACACTAAAGAAATTACACTTTGCTACAATGTAAAGTAGCGAGTGTACAGCTTGTATAACAGTGTAAATTTGCTGCCCCCTCAAAATCACTCTACACACAGCCAATAATGTCTAAACCACTGGCAACAAAAGTGAGTACACCCCTAAGTGGAAATGTCCAAATTGGGTCCAATTAGTCATTTTCCCTCCCCCGTGTCATGTGACTTGTTAGTGTTACAATGTCTCAGGTGTGAATGGGGAGCAGGTGTGTTAAATTTGGTGTTATCGCTCTCACTCTCTCATACTGGTCATTGGAAGTTCAACATGGCACCTCATGGCAAAGAACTCTCTGGGGATCTGAAAAATTGTTGCTCTATATAAAGATGGCCTAGGCTGTAAGAAGATTGCCAAGACCCTGAAATTGAGCTGCAGCGCGGTGGCCAAGACCATACAGCGGTTTAATGGGACAGGTTCCACTCAGAACAGGCCTCACCATGGTCGACCAAAGAAGTTGAGTGCATGTGCTCAGCGTCATATACAGAGGTTGACTTTGGGAAATAGACATATGAGTGCTGCCAGCAATGCTGCATCAAATTGGTCTGCATGTCTGTCGTCCCAGATGGAAGCCTCATCTAAAGATGATGCACAAGAAAGCCTGCAAACAGTTTGCTGAAGACAAGTAGACTAAGGACATGGATTACTGGAACCATGTCCTGTGGTCTGGTGAGACCAAAACTTATTTGGTTCAGATGGTGTCAAGCATGTGCGGCGGCAACCAGGTGAGGAGTACAAAGATAGTGTGTCTTGCCTACAGTCAAGCATGGTGGTGGGAGTGTCATGGTCTGGGGGCTGCATGAGTGCTGCTGGCACTGGGGAGCTACAGTTCATTGAGGGAACTATGAATGCCAACATGTAGTGTAACAAACTGAAGCAGAGCATGATCTCCTCCCTTCAGAGACTGGGCCACAGGGCAGTATTCCAACATGATAACGATCCCAAACACACCTCCAAGACGACCACTGCCTTGCTAAAGAAGCTGAGGGTAAAGGTGATGGACTGGCCAACCGTATCTCCAGACCTAAACCCTATTGAGCATCTGTGAGGCATCCTTAAACAGAAGGTGGAGGAGCGCAAGGTCTCTAACATCCAGGGGTGGTGGAAGAGGACTCCAGTGGCAACCTGCGAAGCTCTGATGAACTCCGTGCCCAAGAGGCTTAAGGCAGTGCTGGAAAAAAAATGGTGGCCACACAAAATATTGACATTTTGGGCCCAATTTTGACATTTTAACTTAGGAGTGTACTCACTTTTGTTGCCAGCAGTTTAGACATTAATGACTGTGTGTTGAGTTATTTTGAGGGGACAGCAAATTTACACGGTTATACAAGCCGTACGCTCACTACTTTACATTGCAACAAAGTGTAATTTCTTCAGATATAATAAAATATTTACAAAAATGTGAGGGGTGTACTCACTGTATACTCCCTTCCTAACGGGGTCAATTTTCAGCTTTCAGCGCTCTCACACTTTGACAATTACTCAGTCATGCAATACTGTACCCATATGAAATTTTTGTCCTTTTTTTCACACAAATAGAGCTTTCTTTTGGTGGTATTTAATCACCGCTGTTTTTTTTTATTTTTTGCACTATAAATAGGAAAAGACCAAAAATGTAAAAAAAAAATTGCATTTTTCTTCTTTTCTGTTATACAGTTTTGCAAATTAGTAATTTTTCTTCATACATTTTGACCAAAATGCATACTGCTACATTTCTTTTAGTAATAATAACCCAAATCTGTGTATATTATTTGTGAAGGTTATAGTCTACAAGTCTACAAGCTATGGTGCCAATCATTGAAAACTGGTCACACTTGATTACACCTTATGGCTTAAGGCCCCTTTCACACGAGCTTTCCCGATCAGGCCTGCATGTCAGTTTTTTAGGGCGGACCTGATCGGATGCTCCATGCACCTCTATGGAGCAGGGGATGTCAGAGGTGACATCTCCGCTGACACCCGCTGCTATCTGATCTGATCCTGTCCGTAAAATCCAGACGGATGGAAACCCTATTTTCCATATGTCTGGAGGTTCAGATCAGATGAAAGCGGACAGGCGGTCTGTTTTCATCCGATCTCCCATAGGGGAGAGCGGGGATCTTACAGGTCCGTCTCTGCAAAGTAAGCGGAGACAGACCTGTCATCCGCCTGCTCAGCGGGGATCGGCGGATCGATCCCCGCTGAGCAAAACGGAGTCAGCTGGGCGGAAAGCCCATGTGAAAGGACCCTGTCTCATTTCTTGAGACACTAAGGCTCGATTCACACTGGGGCGACTTGTCAGGGGACTTAGTCACCTGACAAGTCACAATCCATTCTGTGCAATGAAACCCGTCTAATCGGAGCGACCAATCAATATGGAGAAAAGGTTCCTGCACTACTTGGAGGGAACTTCGGAGTGGCTTGCATTCACTTCTATTAAAGAAGTCGTTTGCAAGCCGTGCTGAAGTCGCCAGAGTCAGACGACTTTGAAGCCGCCCCAGTGTGAACCGAGCCTAACAAGCCAGGACAGTACAAATACTTCCCAAATGACCCCTTTTTGGAAGTAGACATTCCAAGTTATTTAGTAAGAGACATGGTGTGTTTTATTAAAGTTGAAATTTTTTCCCACAATTCTTTGCAAAATGAAGATTTCTTTTTTTTTTTTTACAAAATTGTCATATTAACAGGGTATTTTTCTCACATTACATATGTATATTTGCAACTATACCCCAAAACACATTCTGCTACTCCTCCTGAGTATGGGATTATCACGTGTGAGACTTTTTCACAGCCTAGCCACATAGAGGCCCGACATGCAAGGAGCACCATCAGGTGTTTTAGGGACATAAATTACACATCTAATTTCTTGACTACCTATTACACTTTTGAAGGCCCTAAAGCACCAGGACAATTGAAACGCCCACAAAATGACCTCATTTTGGAAACTAAACACCCCAACGTATATTCTACGAGGCATTTTGAGTCTTTTGAACATGTCATTTTTTTCCATAAGTTTTTGGAAAATGTGGAAAGAAAATTATAAATTTATTTTTTTTTACTCACTTTTTACACATTTTTACGACATTGACGGACGCTGATGAGGATCCACTGATAGGTTGGCGCTGATGTGCACTATTGGGCACTGATAACCACTGTAGTGTTACTGATGAGCACTTTAGTGGCACTGATGAGGACTTAATGAGAATGAGGAGCACTGTAGTGGCAGCGTAGGGCACTGATGAGCACTGTAGTGGCACTGATTAGCACTGTAGGGCACTCAGGTTCATGCCAACTCATGCTGCTGTGGTCTTTCTCTCTCCTCTCCTCACACCCATTCAGCATGTGAGGAGAGGAGAGAGAAACACTGCAGCAGTGTGAGCTGAGCCGGCATTATCCTGGTTTGTTGACAAAGTGATCGTGTGACATTTCCAGGTGCACGCCCCAGGGGGCGTGCGAGAAGTACGAGCACGGGAGGCTGTCATATGATGGCCTCCCAGAATTAGCTTGCCACGCTGTAGCCATCATTTGGCTATAATGCGGTCGGCAAGTGATTAAAGCGGAAGTAGACTGCATCTAAGCACCACAAACCAAGAACACTGTTTTAACCAGTTCCAGTCAGGGCTCATTCTGACATTGCTCTCCTACATGTAAAATTGGAAATTTGTTGCTAGAAAACTACTTAGAACCCCCAACAATTATATAATTATAATGTTAAAAAACAGAGGCTCTAGAGAATTAAATGTTGGGTGTTGCTTTTTATTTATGTGACACAATATTTGTACAGCAGTTTTTAAAAGGCAATTTTTTATTTTTTTTATATACTCTAATGAATTTAATACCCAATTGTTTGGTAAAATACAAAGGATGGTGTTATGTCAAGTAATTAGACACCAAACATGTCAAGAAAATTAAAATTGCGTAAGCCCGTGGAACGGTGCCAAACTACGGTACCTAAAAATCTCTATATGTAATGCTTTAATGCCTTTACAGGTTACCAGTTTAGAACATCACAGGAGGTCTGGAGCTAGAAATATTGCCCATGCACTGACATTCGCGGCTATACCTCACATGTGCTGCAATCGCAATTTACGCTATTTACATATGTGTGTGGGACCGACGCGCATTCACCTTTGCAATGTGGGGACAGGGGCACTTTAAAAAAAAACATTATTTTATTTTAATTTTTTTTCTAACATCATGCCTTTATTTTTTTTTAAATCAAGTTTATTGCTATCAATAAAAATGAACAACATCCCAGACCCCATATCTTTCCTCTGGCCTCCAAAGCATCTGATCAAACCAATATCAGTTTGATCTGATGCTTTCATAATCCAGTAATGGCTTGTTAACATAGGACTGAAACCGGAAGTGATGACATTCTTGCTGCTTCCACTTTCTGACGTCACACAGTGGGAGGAACAACATTTGTTCCTCTCACTGTGTCCCAGGAACCAGATGTTGCTAATCGCATCTTTACTGGTCTCCGCTGCCTGTAAAAGTAATCCAGCAGCTGTATAGCAGCTCAGAATACATTTACTAGAAAGAGAATCGACTGCTTCAAAAAACGATATCTGGATCACGACTGTAGCTGCAGTCATGGTCCCAGTATAACCACTTCAGCCACTTTATAAACAGCCTAAGGGATGGGAAGTGGTAATTAATTTTATTTTTTTTTAACAATCAGGATTGCTTTATTAAAGGAATAATAATAATAAAGTATGGGAAGAATCAAAAAAAAAAAAAAAAAAAAAACAGTTTGACATGGTGTGACACAGCGTAGTCAGTATAAAGAAAAATAATCCAAACAATTATCCAGCAACAGCTCAAATTAACTGATATATTTAAAAAATACTACATTTTCATAAGACCAATTTCACCATTCACAATGTATAATAACCAATAACATCCCAAGGAGGAAAAGACGTAGGGGAATGGGAGGGGGGAGGGGCACAAAACACTGTGGCCTACTTATTGAAGGGGCACATCAAATCCACTCTATTGGGAGGTCCATTGCAGCCAGACCTTCTCTAAATTCCAAATGCAGCCACGACTAATGTACGTCAACTTGTAAAGAGGCAGTGCCACATCAATCAAGGCTTCCCAGGACGACAGACTAGGAGGAGTAGGGGAGGACCATCTACAGAGAATTTCTTTTTGGCATAAAATAGCAAATTTGAAATCAATAATTTACTATGATGGGACCTTTGAGCATCATCATGGATCCCTAGCAGTGCCAGTTCAGGGGACATAGGGACTGACCACTCAAGCCTAAGGTTAATGAGCTCAAATACTTCAGACCAGAAGGTAAAGATCCTAGGGCACTCCCAGAACATGTGAAAGTAGGTAACCAGCAGTGTCTGGCAGCGGTGACAGTGAGGGTCTTCATCTGGGTATATGCTTTGCAGTCTCACTTATATATAATATACCCAATGTAAAAACATAATTTGTTTTATTTGTCTCTAACGGAAATTACCAATTTGAGGCATTGCTCAAGACAATCCTCCCAGTCCTCTCAGTCTAGAGAGGAAATGTGCCATTTCCATGAATCCTACAGTTTCCCAATTTTGGGGGAATCAGTAACAAGCAGGGTCCCATATAGGGCATATAAAGGTTTTTTAAGAGCCTTCTGAGACAGCACTTTCTCAACAGGATTCAGCTGGGGGAAAGGAGGAGTGGGAAATTGAGCCATGGCAGCCTGGCCGAGTTGAACGTTGCGAAAATACATCCAGCCCGGCAACCGGAACAACCAAGAAAGCTGGGGGAAGGGCAACAGCACACCCGCAGGCATACTATCTCGTAGGGTCTTAATGCCATAGCGTGCCCACACTTGGGGATCAGAGATCAGCTGAAATTAGCTAATTTGGGACTCCCCCCAGAGAGGCTGAGCGGGAGACAAACATGCCTCCTGCAAAAACCGATGCCTACCTGCCATCCAGACCTGCAATGTCACCTTAGTTCGACCTAGTATGGCAACGTACGCCCTCGCTCACCTATAGACTACGTTTTTTAGGTCTGACAGAGATCCCAAACAGGCTGCCTCCTCACACACAGAAGTTAAAGAGCGCGAGCCCTAAAACCACCAGTACATTGTTACTAACACTGCAGCCCAATAGTATACCTGGAAGTTTGGTAAACCCAATCCCCCCATTTGCACAGGAAGGTAAAGTGTAGATTTGGCCAGGCAAGGGAAGGGGCCATTCCAAATAAAAGAACCAACACAGCGTTCCACCTTGAGAAAGAAATAGGCTGGGATCCACACTGGGCTATAGGTAGTAAAATTTAGGCAAAAGCATCATTTCTCTTTTGTTTATTGATGGACGTAGCTCCTGATCTTCTTGACCATTAAGTTGTACTGCCCCTTACAAGAGTAGAACACTAGGCAGAAAAAGAACTTCACTATACCTATGGGCAGTACCAGGAAATATACTCCCCCTCTCTGCTATAGGTACCCAATTTTTTTCTGCCTAGTCAGGAGTAAGGACCTTGTTCCTTGCTGGGATCTCTGGTCCTGGCAATTTTTTCTTTTTAGATAGATTTTTTTTCTCCTGGTTTTTTCCTGTAAGATCTACAATCAACTGCCGGACTGGACGACGGGCTGGATAATCTAGATCCAGTGATCACCCCAGTCTGGCCAGCGAGCCCGCACACCTCAGCTCCACGCTAGGTCGGCTACAACATAGCCCCACCAGACGGGGGCTGACCTGCGAGTTAAACGAGATCACGAGGTCTTATATGACCGGGTCTCGGCCTGCGTCACAGCTTTCCTCCTTGATGACAGCCCCACCATTTCGATGGTGAGGAGGTTCTGTCTGGAGCTGTTCCCGCCTGGTTCCTGGTATGGTGAGGACCTATCCTCCCTCTCCCCCCCTCTCCCCTTGGAGGGTTTTGGGGTGGTCGCGGACTCCTCCCTGGGATGGTCGGGCCCCCAGGTTTCTCTCCTTCCGGTTAGGCCCCCCTTGGGTCTGATGGTCCTGTGGGTTATCTATCCTCCCCTCTCTGCTTTCCCCTCCACCTATATTGGAGTTATATGGTTGTCTGGATACCTCCTGAGGCTGGGGCAAGCTTTACTGGTGAATTGGGGCAGTCGGCTGGGGGGGGGGGGGGGGCTGTACCTGGTGGGGGGGGGGGCTTCTTGCTCTGTGTCTTGCCTGGGCCCAGGGATCCCTCCTGGGTCCCTGGGAGCCACGCGGGCCGCCATTTTGTTGTAGCCTATTCTTCTGTATAGGCTGGTGTCCATGTTTGTGTTCCCGTGGCCATTTTACGTTATTCCGGCATTGAATTGATTGGCGGCAATTACTGTGGAGTCTTCTAGACATCCATTTTAGTTGTGGGAGCCCCTCCTTATCCCCTGGTGCTGACTCCTGGGCCTCTTTCCTTCCTGGACCATGCACATGGAATGCTTTGATCCTGGTGCTGCCGGTGACTGCCTGTTGGGTGGTAAATCTGATGGGGTCCTTTCCCTCTCTCTGCTACAGGATCGGGGGCTGCTCTGTGGCTAGCGACCTGGTGGTCTTACCAGCGCGTGGGGGTGTCCCTTAGCAGTGTTCTTTTGCACTTTTTTGGGGTACCCTTATAACTTATGGCATTCTTGGAGGACATTTCCCCACCTGACCCCCCTCTCAGAGCCTGCAGGGCCCTCTGGGTCCCAACCATTCATTGATGCACTGACGAAGGTCCAGGAGTCCTTTGTGTCCTGGGTGGAGGTGGCTTTTGGGCGGCGGGGTAGTTAAAAGTGCCCCCTGCCTTCCCCTGCTTCATTTGTCTCCTCATTTTCTGAATCTGATCTGGCTGCCACGGACGGGGCCTGTCCTGAGCAGTCTATGGCCTGGCGCCCTGAGTTTTCAGATAGTGAGGATAATTCCTCCACTCCTACAGCCACGCACGAAAAGGCGATGGTGGTCGCACTGATTGTGTTTGTGTGTGAGACTTTAAAAATGGAGGACGCAGCTCAAGCTGTGACAGAGGCATCAGTTCCATTTGGCACTAACAAGCCGTCTAAAGCGGTGAAGGGGTTTCCATTTTCCTTCCTATTTTCTCCTCAGTTTTGTCTCAAAAGTGTTGGAATGTCTAAAACATCCCTTTGTTGTCCCTAAGTGATTCGCAATGAGGTACCCATTTGAAGAGTCCCTCCTTAAGAAGTGGACTGTTCCACCCGAGGTGGATCTCCCGGTTTCCAGGTTGAATATGGGAACCATTATTCCGGTAGAAGAAACGCCAGCTTTTAAGAATCCGGCTCACAGAAAGGCTCGCAGTATGTTTACTATGGCCGGCTCGGCACTTAGACCGGTCTTCACCATTGCCCTGGTGTCGCAAACTCTGACTGAGTGGGGTAGGCTTTTACCTCGTAACCTGGAGGGTGAGCAGCTCTCCCCTGCCTTTGCAGAGCTAGTGAACCAGTCCAGGGGCTGCAGTTTATCTGTGATGCCTCCCCGACTTTTTAGGCTGTCTGTTTCCACAATGGTCCTTAGGTTTTGCGGCTCAAATTTTGGTCTGCGGACCAGACCTCTAAAAAAAGTCTGGAGCATTAAGAATATCACAGGGGGGAAGAGCATGTTTCTTCTGCAGGCTACTAAGGGTAAGGAACCTCGTTGCAGACGTGGCCCGTCCTTCTCGACTCATAGGAAGTTTCTCGTCCCTCATGGTCGGCTGACAAGGATTCAAAGCCTTTCAAGGTCTCTTCGGGAGGATCCAAGCGAACTTGGTCTGGCAAATCCAAAGGGGGGTTCTCCAGACCCACAGATAAGGCTCCTTCTGCATGAAGGTATGCCCTCACCCGTGCCTGGGGTGGGGGGGTGTCTTTGTTGGTATCCGGACCGATGGACCTCCTTTGTGCAAGACAAGTGGGTCCACGAAGTGATACGGTCCGGCTACAAGATCGAGTTTCATTCTTACCCTCCGGAGAGGTTCTCTCCTTCCAATGTGCGTCTATCGCTGAACTGATTGCATGCCCTCTTCGGGGCGGTGCAAGACCTGTTACTTCAAGGGGTAATTGTTCTGGTTCCAAACCTGGAACTTTTTCAGGGGTGTTATTCAAACCTGTTCACGGTCCTGAAGAAAGAAGGCAGGGTGTGTCCAATTCTGCATCGCAATGCCCTGAACTGCTTTGTGTGGGTACAGAAGTTCAGAATGGAGTCTGTTTGCATGGTGGTAACATGCTTGCATCAGGGGGATTTCCTTGCCTCTATCGACATCAAGGTCTCTGCTCAACACGAAGGTGCAGAGGTTTGTGGCGCGGTCACGGGATCCACTAGCAGACGCCACAGCTGCGCTGGTGGCCCCCTGGGGCCAGTATCCTCTGATTTCCCTCCTCTCAAGCTTCTGCCAAGACTCTTGCACAGGATCGAGGCAGAAGGAATTCCGGTCAGTCTAGGGGCTAAAACACTATGTGTGTGTTGACACATAGGCTAACATGGAGGGGCGTTTAGAGGCAGGAAAAAAAAATGTCAGACGTCTCTAGAAGTAGCTGTAAAAATGTCTAGTGTGCATGAGGCCTAAAAAGCTTAAAAAAATGCCACAGCTAAAAAAAGCTAAAAAAGGCTGAAAAACGCTACTGCAAAAAAGCTGAAAAACTCCTACAGCTACAGCTTTCTACTGACGTTTTGATAACGTCCAGTGTGCATGAAGCATAATAGTCAGTAAATATTGTGGAGTCTTTCAGTGTTTCCTTATGAGCATATGGAACCTGAAATGTTCTTCAGAAGCTGACCTCGACTGTGAAGCAGATTGGAGAATATTGTCAAACAATGCTGTGTATAACCTCCTTGTAATATTAGGACCCACCTAAGGAGTAAGGGCATATCTGGTAGCACACTTGGGTGGATGTAACTGCCACATTGGGAAATTACTGATCTAAGGTACTGAAGGATCTAGATGATTTATTGCACAATTAGTACACTGCAACTTTTTGGAATATATTTTTATATATGGTTTGGAGCACATAAACACATTGAAAGCAAGTTATGTATTATTTATTTTTGCTTTATTTCCATATTTATATTTATATGTCCATATATATATATATATATATATATATATATATATATTTATTCCATATCCGTATTTATATGTCTAAACAATTATTTTCATAATATATGGTTGGCAGTTATCTATGATTCACATACTGTATATGTATGCAACTGTTTTGAGGAGCACTGCAGTATAAAATAGAGAGATCCAATCAGATACATTTACTGTTTGGGTAGCCTGACAGCCGTAGGTTTCAGTTGTCAGTATACAATAGCAGACAGAGGGGAATCTGTTATCCATGCTTTAATCTAGAAACTGTGGTCTCTACTAGGGATGATCGAACGGTTTGGGTCGACCATCGGTTCGACCCGAACATTGGGTGTTCGAAATTTGGCCGAATTCCGAACTTTTTGCTGAAAAAGTTCGGAATTCGGCAACCAGAACCGACCAAAATGCAATGGGACAGGAAATGGGCTTTAAAAGCCCGTAATTGGACCAGAACCATTAGTAAAAGCCAATTGAGGGGGCAGGAGAATGCTCGGAATGTGATTGGAGTGACTAGGGGGTCCAGAGGCCACTCATTAGTGAATACGCCCCCCAGTATATAAGATAGCCCCGCCAAATTCCTAGCATTGTAATACAGGGACGTGGAAGAGAGTGGAAGCAGTTCTGTTACTTCTGCTTCAAAGTGTCATTTAGCAATTATTCGTGTGAGGAAAGGGATATCTAGTGTAGTTAGGGTGCTATTTTCCACTTTAGTTAGCTTCAAAAATCTAGTTTCTGTAGGGAAAGTGTTAAGTGCCAGGGTGACCGTAGTGTAGTGTAGGGTGAACTGACACTGACTGCTATGGCAGGGTGACCAAACCCTTCCATTTCAGGGTGACCGCTATAGAGAAAAGATCGTTTCTCTTAGGTGACTTATAGAACAGGGATATGGCTTCTCGCCGGTCAGCCTGCTTTTTGCTGCAGGCGTTTATAGGGCTTTTTTGAGGACATGTTTGGAGTCAGGCATGACATCTGAACTTGTGTATAGGGGTATATATACACACACATGTATGTATATATACACCTACACATATATAGGTGTGAAAATAGCAGAACACTATGCTTGCGCTGATGAAATAATTAACAGGATATGGCTCCGCTCCTATCACACCTATATGTGTGTATGTGTATAATACATATAAGTGTGTGTGTATATATACCCCTATACAGAAGTTCAGATGTTTTGCCTGTCTCCAAAGACCCCCAAAAAATGCCCAAAAAAACGCATGCGCCAAAAAAAACCCGCCCAGGTGTGTTATTGCAGGCGTTTTTTTGGGCATTTTTTTGGAGTCTTTGGAGGCAGGCAAAACATCTGAACTTCTGTATAGGGGTATATATACACACACATGTATGTATATATATATACACATACACATATATAGGTGTGATAGGAGCGGAGCCATATGCCTGTTAATTATTTCATTAGCGCAAGCATAGTGTTCTGCTACTTTCACACCTATATATGTGTATGTGTATATATACATACATGTGTGTGTATATATACCCCTATACAGAAGTTCAGATGTTTTGCCTGCCTCCAAAGACCCCAAAAAAATGCCCAAAAAAACCGCCTGCAATAACACACCTGGGCGTTTTTTTTGGGCGCAGGTGTTTTTTTGGGCATTTTTTGGGCTCTTTGGAGGCAGGCAAAACATCTGAACTTCTGTATAGGGGTATATATACACACACATGTATGTATATATACACATACACATATATAGGTGTGATAGGAGCGGAGCCATATGCCTGTTAATTATTTCATTAGCGCAGGCATAGTGTTCTGCTATTTTCACACCTATATATGTGTAGGTGTATATATACATACATGTGTGTGTATATATACCCCTATACAGAAGTTCAGATGTTTTGCCTGCCTCCAAAGACCCCCAAAAAACGCCTGCAATAACACACCTGGGCGTTTTTTTTTTGGCGCAGGCGTTTTTTTGGGCATTTTTTTGGGCTCTTTGGAGGCAGGCAAAACATCTGAACTTCTGTATAGGGGTATATATACACACACATGTATGTATATATACACATACACATATATAGGTGTGAAAGTAGCAGAACACTATGCTTGCGCTAATGAAATAATTAACAGGCATATGGCTCCGCTCCTATCACACCTATATATGTGTATGTGTATAAATACATATAAGTGTGTGTGTATATATATATATATATATATATATATATACCCCTATGCAGAAGTTCAGATATTTTGCCTGCCTCCAAAGACCCACAAAAAATGCACCAAAAAACGCCTGTGCCAAAAAAAACCGCCCAGGTGTGTTATTGCAGGCGTTTTTTTTGGGCATTTTTTGTGGGTCTTTGGAGGCAGGCAAAACATCTGAACTTCTGTATAGGAGTATATATACACACACACTTATATGTATATATACACATACACATATATAGGTGTGAAAGGAGAGAAGCCATATGGATGTTAATTATTTCATTAGCACAAGCATAGTGTTCTGCTACTTTTACACCTATATATGTGTATTTATACATATAAATGTGTGTGTATATATGCCCCTACAAAGAAGTTCTGATGTTATGCCTGCCTCCAATAACCCCCAAAAAATGCCCAAAAAAACGCTTGCTACAAAACCGGCAAGGTGTGAAAAATGCGGAGCCATATCCCTGTTCTATAAGTGACCTAAGAGAAACTATCTTTTTTTTTTCTGGTTCTGGACATGCTACAGAGCTGAAACTTCGCAGGTACACTTTTTAGACCCCCCAGACACTAAATCCAAAGAAATCTCTTTTTTTTTTCAATAATTTTTTCAATAATTGGCTCTCTATCAAAATGACAATTTTTAAGAACTTTTTTTGTGTGTGATTAATAGTCTCTGGGGCATGACTCAGAACCCTAGGCACTTTTTAGGGGCATTTATTGGGTTTTAGGGCTTCAAAATTGGGTTTTTTGATTACCGAAATTCAGGTCCCATTGATTTCAATGGGGTTCTGAAATCCAGGCCGAACTTTCTGGAAGTTCTGGTGTTCTGGTCGAACCGAACTTTTGAAAAGTTCGATCATCCCTAGTCTCTACCTCTATTATACTGTTATCAGCATTTTTCCCTGTTTGTGCTTTGATTTACAGAACCCCTTATGTTATGGAAATGAAGAAGGCAGGAGGTGTTGTATAGTCCAAGCTAGTGGTGCGCTGAAATTTCGGCAACCAAAGTTTTCGGCCGAAAATGGGCCTATCCCCTTTCGGCTGAAAACGGGTCAAAGATTTCCCGAAAATTAATGGCCGCCGCGAGGAAGGGGGGCACAGCGCAGATAAAGTGTATATGAACTAACACACCGGGCGGGCGAGTGGCCACTAATAGCTGTAACGAAGTGAGCCCTTCACTTCGTTACAGCTATTAGCGGCCGCTTGCCCGCCCGGTGTGTTAGTTCATATACATAGTCACGTAGTAGTGACATCACTGAGAGGCGAGCCGCTGGCCAGAGGCGGGATTTTGAAAGGAGGACCCAAAGAGGAGAGGAGAGGAGCAGAGAGTTTGCCTGCCTGTGACATGGAGGAGCTGGTGTGCGGGAAGAAACAAGCACATTGTTCATCCCACAGGGGGGGCTGAGGTGAGGTTAATTACCAATGGTATTTGTATCATGCAGCATAAGGGGGTAAATGTATTGCCACTGCTGATCACTGATACATTAGAGACCGACCAGTGGCAGTTAATTAACCCCTTTGTGCTGCATTAGTGCAACCAGTATCAGTGTCAATGCAACCAGTGTTAATTAACACTGACACTGGTGCCACTAATGCAGCACAAAGGGGTTAATTAACTGCCACTGGTCGGTCACTAATGCATCAGAGATCAGTGGCAATATATTAACCCCCTCATGCTGCATACAAATACCATTGGCAATTAAATTAACCACTTGCCAACCCGTCACAGTACATATACTGCGACAGGGTGGCAGCTACAGGTGTACGCCGTTGCCTGTTTCTGGCGTATGCCTCTTCTATCTATTTTAAATTCATTTGGGGGAAAAAGTCATTTTCGGTTTTGGTTTTCGGCCAAGGGCATCCGGAATTTTCGATTTCTATTTCAGCCCTGAATTTTCATTTCGGGGCATCCCTAGTCCAAGCACATGCCTTGTCCTAGGTTAATAACCCTGCTTCTCCATATACACAGGTATTAATTTACTAAAACTAGATTTTTTTTTGTAAAAGCTTAATTAAACAAGCTGAAGTTAGAAGCTGATTGGCTACCATGCACATCTACACCAGATTTTGCACTCTTCAGTTGTAGTAAAACAACCCCAAAGTACAATGAACAGGCTTTCTCTCCTTAGGACAAGAGGTATAATTCTGGCAGGATCAGCAGGAGAAAAAAGGGAAAATCTGGAAAAAATAAAAAATAAATAACTGCAGTAACCACATCTAAATATTGGTATGTTGCATTCTGTTACATTTTAAGTTAAATCTGTAATAACCCAGGAAGGTAAAAGCTGGAGTGCTGGCTGTAGAGTGTTTCCTGTAGGTTTCACGCTGACAAGGTTTCTAGGTCACGGGAGTTATGCCTGGGGCATGTAGGAAGTCAAACTGCATTCCTAAGAACATTCCAGTGAGTGTGCCCACTGAGGCAAACTCTTTGCACCAATACAAGGTGAAATGATGCTGCTTGTGCACTGACTGCTACTGCTCTGTTTATTTACTTTTTTGCAGAGTATGCATTTTCATAAAATATTTTATTGCGCTTTGAAAAAAAAATAGTTTTCAAGTTTATTCTTTTGAGGCACGTAGAGATGAGGGCAGGATAACAGAACATGGAAATGGGAAGGAATGGAGAAAGGCTGCCTTCCATCTCTCTCCAGAAATGCTGGAGAGATGAAAACATAGGGGTTGATTTACTAATTGCAAACAGACTGGTTGCCCTCTACAAGTGCAGTTGTTCCAGAGCTTAGTAAATGAGGTAAAGCTTCACCTTGCAAAGAATACCAAATCACATGCAAGGAAAATGAAAAATATGCATTTTTGCTTGCAAATGATTGGATGATGGTAGTCGGCAAAGCTTCTGTTCATTTACTAAGCTCTGCAGCAACTGCACTTGCAGAGAGCAGCTGCACATTGCGAAGTGCACAGTATATTTGCCTTTAATTAATCAATGAGAGGACCAACATGACTTGTATATGATCGATGGCTGTAGACTGGAATTTTAGAACATACACACACAGCAATGAGAAACCACATCATTTTTCTACATGGGTTTTGTAAATAAGAATACAGGGACCTGTTGTCTTGAGCTGTCTCTGGCTTCTCATGCTGCCCTCTGTGTTGGTCCACAGTAGTTTATTTTCAGTTGTGTTCTCTAGCCTTTACAATGCCAGAAGTGTCCGTAGAAGCACAAGGATGTAAACAGAATAATCCATTCATTTTCTGCAGTAGTTCCTCTGTATACACACAGCTGTATGTACATTATAGGGCTCCATCTGACTTATCTGCACTCAAGCAGTGAATGCGTAATAGGACAAAACTGTTTAGAAAATGGTGTGTAAAAGAATTCTGCACTGGTGTTACTTTAGATCACCCATGTTCCTTAGAAAAATGCATCTTCTAACTAGGTAGCACAACCAGTTACAGTGTACATTTTGCTAGTTCACTAATTAATGTAATTTGCTACGCAGAGTACATACTGCTCCAGTGTCCAAACCTATACTAGTAAAAAGATAATATAAAAACAGGGTTTTCCCCAAAGTTTATGGAGCATTTGACATATGCAGCGTGAATTGAAGTGTGAATTGATATGAATGAAGGTGACATAAAAAGCCATGGTCCATGGTTTGCACATGGTTACAGTGCATGTGCATACAAACACAGTGCACCTATGCTTGAAGTCTTTGCAAGAGGCTTCAGTGCTGAAAGATGGATGAGTTTGAACTTGCTGAACACTAGAGAGATAAGTATTCACAGTCTTCTATTGCAGGAGCCAGTGTTTACATTGGGAAGGGGAATCCGCAGGAAACTTGCAATAAGAGACAAGAAAGCTACCATTGCTGGTTACTAGCTTCAGTAGTTTGGGACACAAGCCTGAAAAAAAAATGCAGGTCAGAAAAGTCAGAGTAAAGTCAGAACTTACAATGCAGTCTCGTTCCAAGTCAGTCAAAATTGCTTTATCATGATAGTCAGGGAACTAGCATATGCAGATAGACAGCTCAGATATGGCAGAAAAAGGGAGCATAATGTATAGATTGAACATAACTCTGCGATTCGGCAGATAAGTAACCATATTCCCTGGACACATAGACATCAACATGGTCATGCAGATGGTCCTGCCAAAAGCGATTTGGTTACTTTCATTGTGATCTTCTCCTGCCACTTACAATTCTTTTTTAGAAAATGAAGCCCTCTGTCTCGCGTGCTAAATAATTTTTGTGTATATACAGTAGCTCACATAAGCGAGTACATCCCTCACATTTTTGTAAATATTCTATTATATCTTTTTTACGTGACAACACTTAAGAAAGTACACTTTGCTACAATGTAAAGTAGTAAGTGGACAGCTTATATAACAGTGTAAATTTGCTGTCCCCACAAAATAATCCAAAACACAGCCAATAATGTCTAAACCACTGGCAACAAAAGTGAATACACCCCTAAGTCAAAATGTTCAAATTGGGCCGAATTAGCTGTGTTGCCTCCCTGGTGTCATGTGACTTGCTAGTGCTTCAAGGTCTCAGGTGTGAATGGGGAGCAGATGTGTTAATTTGGTGTTATCGCTCTCACTCTCTCATACTGGTCACTGGAAGTTCAACATGGCACCTCATGGCAAAGAACTCTCTGAGGATCTAAAAAAAAAAATTCTTTGCTCTATATAAAGATGGTCTAGGCTATAAGAAGATTGCCAAGTCCTTGAAACTGAGCTGCAGCACCGTGACCATACAGCGGTTTAACAGGACAGGTTCCACTCAGAACAGGCCTTGCCATGGTCGACCAAAGAAGTTGAGTGCACATGCTCAACGCCATATCCAGAGGTTGTCTTTGGGAAACAGACGTATGAGTGCTGCCAGCATTGCTGCAGAGGTTGAAGGGGTGGGGGGGTCAGCCTGTCAGTGCTCAGACCATATGCCACTCACTGCATCAAATTGGTCTTCATGGCTGTCATCCCAGAAGGAAGCCTCTTCTAAGCCTCTTCTAAAGATGATGCACAAGAAAGCCCGCAAACAGTTTGCTGAAGACAAGCAGACTGAGGACATGGATTACTGGAACCATATACTGTGGTCTGATGACACCAAGATAAACGTATTTGGTTCATATAGTGTCAAGCGTGTGTGGTGGCAACCAGGTGAGGAATACAAAGAAAAGTGTGTCTTGCCTACAGCCAAGCATGGTGATGGGAGTGTCATGGTCTGGGGCTGCATGAGTGCTGCCGACACTGGGGAGCTACAGTTCATTGAGGGAACCATGAATTCCAACATGTACTGTGACATACTGAAGCAGAGCACGATCCCCTCCCTTCAGAGACTGGGCCACAGGGCAGAATTCCAACATGATAACGACCCCAAACACAACCAGTGCCTTGCTAAAGAAGCTGACATCCACCAGCTCATGATGTCCTCATGGAGGAGTGGAAATGGACTCCAGTGGCAACCTGTGAATCTTTGGTGAACTTCATGCCCAAGAGGGTTAAGGCAGTGCTGGAAAATATGGTGGCCACACAAAATATTGACACTTTGGGTCCAATTTGGACATTGTCACTTAGGGGTGTACTCACTTTTGTTGCCAGCAGTTTAGACATTAATGGCTGCGTGTTGAGTTATTTTAAGGGGACAGAAAATTTACACTGTTGTCACATGAAAAGATATAATAAAATATTTACAAAAATGTGAGTGGTGTACTCACTTTTGTGAGATACTGTATGTGCTACCTTTAACATATGGCAAACACATGATTAGCTGCATCTTTACAAACTTGTATTGCCCCAGCAGATGTGGAAGTCACTGTCATTATGTTTGTTAGCTATTATTCTTTATAGAATAATCCTGGATCACCACTTTGTATTCACTGGCTTTTTATGCAAACTAGAAAAATAATTAATATATATCATATTATGTGTTTGATGTGGTCTTTGCATTGATTGCATACTTTTGTAGTGTTGGTAGCAAGTTTTGGTAATGATAGCATCCGCTAGAATACAATGTACTTGTGACAATTAAGCTAAATAATTTTCCATCTCTTGTATCCTCAGACCCCCTCTGCATGTCTCACGTGTATTTTCAGCATTGCAGCACCATGCCTGGCATATGGAGGGTTTTATCTGACAAAAGCTGCTTACAGTACGGTACTTATGCTGAGCCCAAAGCTGTTCCTGACAGAAGACTGTCTTCCCTTTGATTAATGAAGAGTGTTGGTTTCATTTTCATAGTTTTGGTGTGCACATACACTGTGCCTCTCATACTGTTCGGGCAATTTTGTTAGCTAGAAAATATTATTATTATTATTATTATCATTATACAGGATTTATATAGCACCAACAGTTTGCGCAGCGCTTTACAATGTGAGGGAAGACAATACAGTTACAATACAATTCAATACAGGAGGATTAGAGGGCCCTGCTTGTTAGAGCTTACAATCTAGAAGGGAGGGTCAAGTGAAACAAAAGGTGCAATAACCGTGGGAGATGGGCTGATTGAGAAAAGGATGTATAGTTGTTAGGTGTGGGTAGGATAGGCTTCTTTGAAGAGGAGGGTTTTCAGAGATTGCCTAAAAGCTAATAGAGTATGAGATATTCGGACAGATAAGGGTAAGGCGTTCTAACTCAAATATTCTTTTCTTTGTATAATAATTTTTATTAGATTTCAACAAGCATCCATAATACAACAGTACAAAAATGCTTATGTACCAAATAACAATGTGTGGAACATTATCATGCAAAACAAATTAGGTTGAAGACATATAGAATCAGCATTCAAATAAAAAAGAAGACTGGGGGAAAGGAGAAAAAGGGTGGAAGAAGAACAAGCTGTTAAAAAAGAGAAAGTGAAATAAAGAAAAACTTAAAACCCATCTGGTCCAGTCTGATCAGCCTTGATTTATTGGGTCTCTCATCCATATATCTAATACTTGGTTGTAAGAGACTAATACGTTGACCCAGGGAGGCCTGCCTTCCTCGGAGAAGACTCTCTCACCTCTCCCCCGAATGAGGGGCCTCAGCATACCAGTATGTTTTATAGGGCACCGGTCACTCTCTCTGCAGTATCCTACGTTTTTGTGTATCAGTAAACAACTCTTAACGCATAAAAATGGCCTCTTCGAAGACCTTGCCAAAAAAGTGTGTGTGTGTGTGTGTGGGGGGGGGGGGGGGGGGGGGATAAACTAGGACAAAGCTGCACTAAATTGAGTGGATCTGCACTGTTCTGAAAAGAGTTGTGGATTCCTGGTATTCCTATGTGTGCAGGGGTAGCTAGGGCATTGAGGGAGTGTCATACCTCCTGTTCTCTACCTTCAATGTAATCCTTTCCAACCCTGCTACTCCACCCCCGGTGCCACAATGCTCAGAGCTGCTCAGGTGTAGCATCAATAGGTTTAACCATTTCCAGCGAATAGCACATCCATCCGGACCAGGCATCCAAGAATTGTTGTTCTCTACCCTGGCCAGTGTACACCCATCATTCCTCCTCCATAATCCTGTCCACCTCCCTCCTCCATTCCTCCAAAGTGGGGCATGCAGCTGTCTCCAACAACAAAGAATGAGGCCTTTGGCTGCATTTATCAGGTGTGGTATCACACTCCGTTTGTAGGATTTTATGGAGGAGGGTGTGGAAAAGGTACCTGAGGGGCTTGAACTCCAGAGGGCGCAGGGTTCATTTTTATATCCAGGGGGATATATCCTCCCAGAATTTTTTGATCTTGGGGCAGGTCCACCACAAGTGAAGATAGGAACCCAACTGTGGGCAGCCCCTCCAACACCTGGAGTCCACCGCAGCAAACATTTTGGCTAAGCGGGGAGGAGTACGGTACCACCTGGCAAGAAATTTATAGCAAGATTCCTGCGTTTTCGTATTTATGGATGAGACATGAGTTAACTTGATTATCCTTTGGATTTGGGGCGGCGTGAGAGTGACTCCCAGTTCAGACTCCCATTCCCAAATAAAATAGGAAACGGTTTGGGATTGTAGGCCCAAGAGTAGTCTGTAGGTGCGGGACAAAAGGTGGCTATTGTCCCATCCCAGGGCACACATGTCCTCAAACTCCGTCTTGAAATCCCAGGAGCGTAATTTGGGTCGTAATTTATTCAGGAAGCCTTGTAACTGTCTTTGACCCCAAAAATCCATGGGGAAACTGGCCATATTTCTGTCTCATACCAGTCAAGAGGTCAATACGTCCCAAAGGAGCCAATTTCATGCATCATCACCCACCGGCCAAAAAAGGCAGTCTCCTGATGGTATAGTGCCAGGATGAGCCCATGGGAATCCCCCAGCGGAGCCAAAGGTGAAGTGGATGGGACCAAGTCTCCACGCTTATTACATCTGTCCAAGATTTGTAAGTCCGTGAGAGTTAGAGGTAATACCCAAGAAGAGAGGCCCCTCCCTGATGCAGGTATCCATGGTGCTCCAGCCAAATTGTGGCCCGCCATTGTTTTTTCTAGGGGTACCCATAATTTATCTGCGTAACTATGATGCCAATTGAGGATGCCCACCAAGACCATGGCTTTATAATAAATATTAACATCAGGCAAGCCCAGACCCCTTTTTTCCTTGCGTCTACTTAATAGGGAGTAGTATATTCTCGGGCGTGATCCCCGCCACTCAAAGCTCGTAAAATTATTTCTTATCTCATGTAAGAATAACTCCAGCAGGTCAATAGGTACTGTGTATAGTAAGTACAAAAGGCGAGGTAAAACATTCATCTTTAGAACATTGACTCGACCTAACCAGGTTTTCCCCCATTTTCTGAGGTCAGACTCCAGTGATCGTAAAAGCGTGCCATAATTCTCAGAGTAAAATAATCCGAGATCCGAGGTGATGCTGGTGCCCAGATAAAGCAGAGGCTTAGTCTGCCACTTGAATGAAAAATGTAGTTGCAGAATGGACGCCTGGTCCGGACCGACCTCCACCGGTAAAAGTTCAGATTTGTTATAGTTAACCTTAAAATTGGACAATTATCCATATCTTCGCAGCTCCGATAGCAGCACCGGAAGGGTGGCGTGGGGCCGGGTGACATAGAAAAGTATGTCATCGGCATACGCTGAGAGTTTGTGTTCGGTGTCTCCTATATGGACCCCATGTATGTCCATGTTAGTTCTGACTTTGCGTAGCAGTGACTCAAGGACTAGCGTGAACAATAAAGGGGAGAGGGGGCACCCCTGTCTCGTCCCATTGTGTATAGGAAACGAGGGTGAGAGGGCCCCATTCACCCTCACTCTAGCCTCTGGTTGATGGTATAGTGCCAGGATCCAGCCCAGCATTCTCCGGCGGAGGCCCAGGCCTGACAGGGTTTCCTCCAAGTATAACCAGTCCACCCTGTCAAAGGCCTTCTCTGCGTCAGTTGAGATAAGGAGTGCTGGAGATTGAGATGGACCCTTATGGTGTTATCCCTGGACTCCCCGACTCGGACAAATCCCGTTTGGTCTAGATGGATAATAGAAGTCAGGGATTCCTGCAGTCTCAGGGCTAGAAGTTTAGAAAAGATTTTTGTGTCTGAGTTCAATAAAGAAATCGGTCTATTGCTATTGGCATAGAGTGGGGTCTTTCCCCAGTTTGGGGAGTACAACTATATGTGCCAGCAGAGCCTCCCTAGGCAGAGGGCTTGAGGCGCTAATGGCATTTAAGTAATCACGAAGGGGAGTCAACAACAGCATGGAAAACTTTTTATAGTATGCTTTTGAGAACCCTTCAGGGTCGGGGCTTTTCCCATTAGATGCAAGTTTCTCGATAGTAATCAGATGCTCTAGATCCTGCAAGGTCTCCTCGGGTAAGGACGGGTAGTCCACCTCCTGTAGATATTCCCTTATCAGTTCTCGCTTGTTTTGGATCTGTTGGTGTGAAAGTGGGGGATTAATGTTGTACAAGCTCTCGTAGTAGGTTTAAAATTTGGTTGCTATGCGCCGGGTGTCCGCAGTAAAGCGGTCACCCATCGCCAGCTTATGTACATGGGCCAACCCCTGTTTTTTCCTGAGAGTCTGCGCCAGAAGGCGTCCACACCTATTTCTAAACTTGTAAAATCTGTGGGCATAGAATCGTAGCTTGTTCCTAGCCTTACGCTTACGCTTAGCCCAAGCTCTCCGTCAGCCTAGCTCTCAGGGCCTTCAGATTAATTGCATCATTCTATGGGGTGTAAGTTGGATTTAAGTTTTTGTTCTAGTTTTCTAATGTTCTCCATCAGATCGTCCATCTCCCTCTTTTATTGTTTTTTGAGTCTCGCTCTGTGGCTAATTCGCACACCTCTGATCACCGCCTTGTGACCCTCCCACAAGGATTTTACTGAGACCCCTCCTGTGGCATTCAATTCAAAGTAGGACCATATGAAAGATTGTAAATCCGCCAACACTTCCTTGTCATCCAATAAGTTCTTGTTAAGTTTCCACGTACACCCCCCCCCCCCAAGCCCCTAAAAGGACAACGTGAGGGAGACCGGAGCGTGGTCAGATAAGGTTATCTGTCCAATAGAAGCGTCAACAAGGCTGTGCAAGTGATACTGGTCCACATAAAGGAGGTTAAGTCTGGAATAGGAGTTATGCACACTGGAATAATAGCTATAATATTTCCCAGTGGCATGTCTAGCTCACCAGCAGTCCACTAGGTGCATGGAGCCTAAGAACTTCAAAACGTGTTTTCTAGCTTTGAAGGAGAAAGACAACCTTCCGGTGGAAGTATCCATTTGGAGGTCCAGAGGTAGGTTAAAATCCCGTCCCAGTATCAGGAGGCCCTTAGTAAATTTGGAGAGTTGCCCAAGAGCCCCAGATAGAAATCCGACAGTGTGCTTGTTACGAGCGTATAGATTTGCTACCGTTATACATTTCCCAGCAATAGTGCCCTTCACAAAGAGAAACCTGCCCTCTGGATCCAGCCTCTGGTCCAAAAGGACATAGTTTGTGCATGGCTATGGCCACCCTGCTGGCTTTCACTACCTGGGAGGAACAAAGATACCATTAGGAGTAGGGGGATTGTGGAAGTCTAGGGGTGGACGGGACGGTGTGAAGTGTGTCTTCTGGAACAGCACAATGGGGGGTTGGTTATGGCGGAGCTCCTGCCAGATCATACCCCCTATTCTTGGGGGAGCAAAGACCCCTAACATTATAGGTTATTACTTTCAAGTCAGACATTGTAAGACATGGCATGAAAGCAGTCGCCGGCAAGTGGTAATGGAATTCCAAGAGTCCCTTTCTCGCAGCCCACACAGGAGGGACCAGAGGGCATCCAGCAATGAGCCTGAATAAATACTCTGCCCTTGCAAATATAGATCCAAACAGGTAAGTGCACAATCAAAAAACAAAATCAACGAACACAGAAAAAAACCCCCATACAAAACAGATAAATACCAAGTGGTATAATTTGAAGGCGTAAGCGGGTTTGCTGTGTGTCACCCCAGCCGGAGTGGCACACAGGAACCCAGGTGAACAAACGTTCACAGTACCACCTCCGCCTAAAGGAGGACGGTGTATGTGGGTTAACGTGATTGGAAAGAGAAATGAGGCGTCCCCAAGGACACCACGTGTATGTCAATGATTATAGAAATAAGCTCGTCAAGCTCCTATAAGGTACCCAGTTCCCAACACAATAGTAGAAAAAAGGAAATGGTACATGTTACTGGAGTGGCAACAAGAATACAAGAGGATCGGTGATCAACCGTCTCTCGAAGCCAAGTCCGGTGATGACTTCCTGGCGGCCCTGCGATGACAGCGGGACCATTGTGGGGCTGGTTCCCATTGTCCTTGGGCTTTCGGAAGGGGGGGTGGTTGATAGGAATCTCCAGTCCTCAAAGTCCACTGGCGTTAATGAGAGAACATCCAAGAATCTGGGGAGGTCATCCTTGTTTGTGAGTGTAGTGGATTTCCCATCTTTCCTAGCAGTAAGGCGAAAGGGGAATCCCCAGTTGTAAGTGGCGCCCTCTCTTCTCAGGACTACTAAAACTGGTTGCAAAGACCTGCGCCTCATCAGTGTCCCTTTGGAGAGGTCAGGGAACAAGGTAATTTGGGCGCCATCTAAATCAAGGCGGTCCTTACTATGCATGGCTCTCATGATGGCATCCTTGATTGCAAATTTGTGAAGTTTGCAGATCACATCGCGAGGTTTGTTCATATCCTGGGGCGGTGCTAGAAGGGCTCTATGAGCTCTGTCAATATCAATGGTCACTGGTGCTGTGTCCCCCAGAATTTGTGTAAAAATCCCTTGCAGTGTATGAATAAGGTCTGGAGTTCTGGTTGCTTCAGGGAGACCCCTTATCCTAATGTTCTGCCTCCTCGCCCTGTTCTCCTAGTCATCCAATTGCAGCATGAGTGTTTCGACCATGCTGTCCTGTTTCTGCATGCGGTCTTGCAAAGCCTTAATAGAGTCTGTAATGTTGTCTTGCTCCGTTTCCAATGTCTCCACTCTATTGCCCAAAGCTGTAGTTTCCACCTTCAGGTGGTCCAGTACTTCTTTAAAGTTAGCTTCCACTATGCTGATTAATCTGGAAATGTCATCTTTAGTGGGCAGCTCCCTTATGTGCTCTCACAGGTCCCAGTCCCTGTCTAGCTGCCCTAACAGGGAACCTAAACATGGTGGAGTGGTAGAGGCCTGTGAGGAGGCCGGGCTGTGGCACTGTACCTGGGCATCTTCCAGTACCAGCTTCACTTGAGATGTCCTATAATGCAGTGCTGAGAGCTGTAAAGGAAGCTGAAGCAAGAAGATGTGGAAAGGTGTGTCTCAACAAACCATGTCATTTAGAAACACCTTTTACCAAGCCTACCAATCAATGTGGCACACTGGCAACACTTATCTTAGCCCACAGAAATCTGTCCCCACCATGAATGGACTAGTGAGATTGTGTTTGCCTCCCCAGACTGAAACTTCTCAGCTCTCTCCTCGATAACATTATGCTTGCAGATTCACTTAATTTACTTGAAAATATTAAAGAGCTCAGATGTAATAGTAAAACACTTATTTGAGTACACATGATTTCCAGATGCTAATACACAGGAAAGAGGTTCAGTGTTGGGTTATACTCTGACATCTCTGTTGGACAGATGGGAGCCCCAGGCAATCTAAGGACAAGAAAAGGGGGTGTTGTGTTTTCTTTAGCCTAAGACATTACATATTCCACAAGGTTTGACTTTTTTTTTTTTTTACTGTTGTACCAGTGGTTTTAAATATTCAGGGCAAACATTTCTAAGAGTATAATAGGAATCCTGTTCTGTTCCTATAAAATTAATTCAATATGTATTATGGTAAAATATACTGTAAACCTATGTCAACATATGTCAGTTTGTTATATAGGTAATATTAAATATTTTATACTGGGAGCATGGTCGAGCTGGACATGTGCACAGATGAGACTCAAGGAGCTCCGGCTGGTAATCCTGTTTTTGATCCTCTCCCTGGTGTCATTACCACTATTATTTACAGTCAGGTCCATAAATATTGGGACATCTACACAATTCTAATCTTTTTGGCTCTATACACCACCACACTGGATTTGAAATCCAAAACAAACAAGATGTGCTTTAACTGCAGACTTTCAGCTTTAATTTGAGGCTATTTACACCCAAATCAGGTGAAAGGTGTAGAAATTACAACAGTTTGTATATGTGCCTCCCACTTTTTAAGGGACCAAAACAAAGTAATGGGACAATTGGCTGCTCAGCTGTTCCATGGCCAGGTGTGTGTTATTCCCTCATTATCCCATTTACAAGGAGCAGATAAAAGGTCCAGAGTTCATTTCAAGTGTGCTATTTGCATTTGGAATATGTTGCTGTCAACTCTCAATATTAGTTTCAAAGAGCTGTCACTATCAGTAAAGCAAGCCATCATAAGGCTGAAAAAAACAAAACAAACCCATCAGAGAGAGATAGCAAAAACATTAGGTGTGGTCAAATCAACTGCTTGGAACATCCTTTAAAAGAAAGAACGCACCGGTGAGCTCAGCAACACCAAAAGACCCGGAAGACCACGGAGAACAACTGTGGTGGATGACCCAAAAATTCTTTCCCTGGTGAAGAAAACACTCTTCACAACAGTTGGCCAGATCAAGAACACTCTCCAGGAGGTAGGTGTATGTGTGTCAAAGTCAACAATCAAGAGAAGACTTCACCAGAGTGAATACAGAGGGTTTACCACAAGATGTAAACCATTGGTGAGCCTCAAAAACAGGAAGGCCAGATTAGAATTTGCCAAACAACATCTAAAAAAGCCTTCACAGTTCTGGAACAACATCCTATGGACAGATGAGACCAAGATCAACTTGTACCAGAGTGCTGGTAAGAGAAGAGTATGGAGAAGGAAAGGAACTGCTCATGATCCAAAGCATACCACCTCATCAGTGAAGCATGGTGATGATAGTGTCATGGCGTGCGCATGTATGGCTGCCAATGGAACTGGTTCTCTTGTATTTATTGATGATGTGACTGCTGACAAAAGCAGCAGGATGAATTCTGAAGTGTTTCGGGCAATATTATCTGCTCATATTCAGCCAAATGCTTCAGAACTGATTGGACGGCGCTTCACAGTGCAGATGGACAATGACCCGAAGCATACTGGGAAAGCAACCAAATCTTTTTTTTTAAGGGAAAGAAGTGGAATGTTATGCAATGGCCAAGTCAATCACCTGACCTGAATCCAATTGAGCATGCATTTCACTTGCTGAAGACAAAACTGAAGGGAAAATGCCCCAAGAACAAGCAGGAACTGAAGACAGTTGCAGTAGAGGCCTGGCAGAGCATTACCAGGGATGAAACCCAGCGTCTGGTGATGTCTATGCCTTCCTTTCAGGCTGTAATTGACTGCAAAGGATTTGCAGCCAAGTATTAAAAAGTGAAAGTTTGATTTATGATTGTTAACCACTTCCATACAGAGCAGTCACACCCCCTTCCTGCCCAGACCAATTTTCAGCTTTCAGCGCTCTCACACTTTGAATGATAATTACTCAGTCATGCAACGCTGTACCCAATCACATTTTTTATCATTTTTTCACACAAATAGAGCTTTCTTTTGGTAGTATTTAATCACCACTGGGTTTTTTATTTTTTGCGTTATAAGTGAAAAAAGAGCGAAAATTATGAAAAAAAACATTTTGTTTTAGTTTCTATTATAAAATTTTGCAAATAAGTAATATTTTTTCATAAATTTGGGCCAAAATGTATACTTCTATATATCTTTGATAAAAATAACCCAAATTAGTCGTTATTATTTAGTCTGTGTGAAAGTTATAGAGTCTACAAGCTATGGTGCCAATCATTTACAATTGATCACACCTGATGTACCGACGGCCTATCTCAGTTCTTGAGGCCCTGAAATGTCAGGACAGTACAAATACCCCCCAAATAACCCCTTTTTGGAAAGTAGACATTCAGGGTATTTAGTAAGAGTCATGGTGAGTTTTTTGAAGTTGTAATTTTTTCCCACAATTCGTGGGAAAATGAAGAAATTATATATATATATATATTTTTTTTTTACACAAAATTGTCATAAGTACAAGTTATTTCTCACACACAGTATATCAATGTGTGTGTGTTATCACTCGTACCTCTGGGATATAATTTTTGAAATGGTAAGCCGCAAGTTCAAAACTATATATATAGTTAGATATGTGCAAAATAGTTGGATATAACTGCGCTAACCACTGGTGGTGGGGGCTGTACAAACACCCCTGCTTGTTATACTGTGACCAATTGAAAGTGCCTTATGCTCATATAAATCATATAAAATCATATAAACTGTGTATAAAAATAATGCCAAAGATATAACAGCAAAAAATGTCACCATCAATATAATAAAGTGCAAATGTTAACTGGGTCTGTGAATACCATTCATAAAGTGCATACATGTGCTGGCTATGAACTCACAAACGTAATACAATAACATATATTATGTGCACATTTGTATAAAATTATAATATGAAAACCAGAGACTAACGCCAGTGGTTTATATGTAGTCCATAATATTTTGCTGGAAAGAAGAAAGTGCAAGGAGTGCAGTATAGTCCTTTCAGTACAAAGTGCTGATGCAGTAGTGGTGTGACCCTCCACTTCACCTCGGGTGCCAAATGGTAAGGTAGCTCACTTACCAGATCCCGTGGATTCCTGTCGGCATACGCCAGCAAGAATCAGTCTGCGCTTGATCTCATATGCTCCAGGTTCCTGTTGGTATGAAGGGGTCCTCTGGATGCGACTTGTGGCTCAAAATGTAAAAGAAAGAAGGCTCCTCATCGTGTAGAAGGTTAAAAAACTCCTTTATTTTAAAAACTCTTCACACGAACATCAAACGTAAAAAAACACTGCAAATCATACACTCAAAACAGGATAAAACTGGAAAAACAACGTCTCCGCTCGTGCCCTTACAGACTTAATCCCAGCCTCGCGGCTGCTCTCCGGGGTCTGTAGGTGAAGCTCGCGCCGTACCCAGAAGTGGGAACTTGGCGTGCGGTTCACCGATGGGCTCAGAGCGAGGCAGCGTGCGTTACAACTTGACGCGTTTCGTCAGAGATATGACGTCTTCAGAAGCATACTTGCAATTACAACCCAAAATAAATTCTGCTACTCCTCCTGAGTTTGGCGATACCACATGTGTGAGACTTTTACACAGCCTGGCCACATACAGAGGCCCAAAATGCAGGGAGCACCGTCAGGTGTTCTAGAAGCATAAATTACACATATAATTTCATTACAACCAATCACACTTTTGAAGGCCCTGGAACACCAGGACAATGGAATTACCCATAAAATGACCCCATTTTGGAAAGCAAACACCCCAACGTATATTCTTTGAGGCATATTGAGTCTTTTGAACATGTCATTTTTTTCCACAAGTTTTTGGAAAATGTGAAATGTGAAATGTTTTTACACAAAGTTGTCAATTTATAGGATATTTCTAACACATAGCATGTACATAGCAAAAATTACACCCCAAAATACATTCTACTACTCCTCCTGAGTATGGCGATACCACATATGTGGGACTTTGTCACAGCATATCCACATACAGAGGCCCAACATGCAAGGAACACTGTCAGGTGTTCTAGGAGCATAAATTACACATATAATTTCATTACAACTAATCACACTTTTGAAGGCCCTGGAACCCCAGGACAATGGAAACCCCCATGACCCCATTTTGATAAGCAAACACCCCAACACATACAGTGGGGATCGAAAGTTTGGGCACCCCAGGTAAAAATTTGTATTAATGTGCATAAAGAAGCCAAGGAAAGATGGAAAAATCTCCAAAAGGCATCAAATTACAGATTAGACATTCTTATAATATGTCAACAAAAGTTAGATTTTATTTCCATCATTTACACTTTCAGAATAACAGAAAACAAAAAAATGGCATCTGCAAAAGTTTGGGCACCCTGCAGAGTTAATATCTTGTACTGCCCCCTTTGGCAAGTATCACAGCTTGTAAACGCTTTTTGTAGCCAGCCAAGAGTCTTTCAATTCTTGTTTGAGGTATCTTTGCCCATTCTTCCTTACAAAAGTCTTCCAATTCTTTGAGATTTCTGGTCTGTCTGTCATGCACTTCTCTTTTAAGGTCTATCCATAGATTTTCAATTATGTTGAGGTCAGGAGATTGTGAAGGCCATGGCAAAACCTTCAGTTTACGCCTCTTGATGTAATCCCCTGTGGATTTCGAGGTGTGTTTAGGATCATTATCCATTTGTACAAGCCATCCACTCTTTAACTTCAGCTTTTCACAGGTGGCATCAAGTTACCATCCAAAATTTGCTGAAATTTTATTGAATCCATTTTTCCTTCTACTCGTCAGATGTTCCCTGTGCCACTGGCTGCAATACAACGCCAAAGCATGATTGATCCACCCCCATGCTTAACAGTTGGACAGAGGTTATTTTCATTAAATTCTGTGCCCCTTCTTCTCCAAACGTACCTTTGCTCATTCTGGCCAAAAAGTTTAATTTTAACCTCATCGGTCCACAGAACTTGTTTCCAAAATGCATCAGGCTTGTCTATATGTTCATTTGCAAAGTTCAAATGCTGATTTTTGTGGTGAGGATGTAGAAGAGGTTTTCTTCTGATGACTTTTCCATGAAGACCATATTTGTACAAGTATCTCTTTATAGTGGAATAGTGTACCACAATTCCAGTGTCTGCCAGATCTTTCTGGAGGGATCGTGCAGTCAAACGTTGGTTTTGAATTGTTTTTCTCACAATCCTGCGAGCTGTTCTGTCTGATATTTTTCTTGGTCTTCCAGATCTTGCTTTAACTTCCACTGTTCCTGATGACCACTGTTCCTGCCATTTCTTAATTACATTCCGAACAGAGGATATTGACATCTGAAAACGCTTTGCTATCTTCTTATAGCCTTCTCAAGCTTTGTGAGCGTCAACTATTTTCAGTTTCAGTTTTCTAGACAACTGCTTAGAAGATCCCATGGTGCAGATTGTTGGGTGCAAGTTTAGATGAGTCTGGGCATTTAAAACCTTTGAGATTGACATCACCTGGTCTTCCCAGACGATGATTGAGAGCAATCCATGACACTGGCAGGTCTCAGCCTTGCAAAGGGGGCAGTGCATGCTATAAATTCTGCAGGGTGCCCAAACTTTTGCAGACACCATTTTTTTTGTCATTTTGAAAGTGTCAATGATGGAAATAAAATCTAACTTTTGTTGACATATTATAAGAATGTCTAATCTTTCCTTGGCTTCTTTATGCACATTAATACAAATTTTTACCTGGGGTGCCCAAACTTTCGATCCCCACTGTAATCTAAGAGGCATGGGCTGCAGATAGGTACTCAGGTACACTGATCGGCTTCAGAAAGGTACTCAGGTACTCTGATGAGCTTCAGAGAGGTGCTTGGGTATTCTGATGGGCTAGAGACAGGTACTCGGGTAATCTGATGGGGTGCAGATAGGTACTCGGGCACTCTAGGCTGAAGACAGATGCTCGGGTACTCTGATGACAGGTACTCGGGTACTCTGATGACAGGTACTCGTATACTCTGATGACAGGTACTTTGATGACAGGTACTCTGGTAATCCGATGACAGGTACTCGTGTACTCCGATGACAGGTACTCAAAGTACTCGAATACCTGTCATCAGAGTACCCGAATACCTATCATCAGAATACCCGAGTACCTGTCATCAAAGTACCCGAGTACCTGTCATCAGAGTACCCGAGTACCGGTCTCCAGCCCATTAGAGTACCCGAGTACCTGTCATCAGAGTACCCGAGTACCTGTCACCAACCCATTAGAGTACCTGATTACCTGTCATCAGAGTACCCGAGTACCTGTCACAAGCCCATCAGAGTACCTGTCATCATAGTACCTGATGGGCTGGTGACAGGTACTCGGGTACTCTGATGATAGGTACTCGGGTACTCCGATGACAAGTACTCGGGTATGCCGATGACAGGTACCCGAGTACCTGTCATCAGAGTACCTGATGGGCTGGTGACAGGTACTCGGGTACTCTGATGACAGGTACTTGGGTACTCCGATGACAGGTACTCGGGTACTCCGATGACAGGTACCCGAGTACCTGTCACCAGCCCATCAGAGTACCCGAGTACCTGTCATCAGAGTACCTGATGGGCTGGTGACAGGTACTCGGGTACTCTGTTGGGCTGCTGACAGGTACTTTGATGGTGTAATGACAGGTACTTTGATGGGCTGGTGACAGGTCCTCTTTATTGGGGGGGCAATCAGTGTGTTTTGGGGTGCACTGTAATTGGTAATTAGCGGTTACCACAATCTCCTCCTCACACAGGATCAGTGTGTGAGGAGGAGAACACGAGGGACAAGCCTTATCGCTGATCGTCACGCTGCGCGCCCCCGGAGGTGCGCAGTGCCGGCGAGAGCGGGCTGCCGTCATATGACGTCGGCCCGGATGGAGGAGCACTTCCTGTCGCCGTCATTTTTCAATGACGCGGTATGGAAGTGGTTAATCTGTCCCAATACTTTTGGTCCCTTAAAAAGTGGGAGGCACATATGTTGTAATTCCTACACCGTTCACCTGATTTGGATGTAAATACCCTCAAATTAAAGCTGCAAGTCTGCAGTAAAAGCACATCTTGTTTGTTTCAACATTTCAAATCCAGTGTGGTGGTGTATAGAGGCAAAAAGATTAGAATTGTGTCGATGTCCCAATATTTATGGACCTGACTGTACCTCTGCCTGCCTCCTCACTGCTCTGATGTCCTGCATGTACAGTTCTGACATCAATGGCTGCCATGATGATGAGGAAAACTAAAGAAGAAGCAGTGGTTCTGGAGACCCAACATAACACCTTGGCAGCCCTTCCTCAGCGCACTTCCAGAGGGTGGGGGGGGGGAGCCTAAAGATTTAGCACATAAGATCTTCTAAGGGTTCCCACCATGTGGGGAAGGAGGGAGCCAGGGACATGTTCTACACACAGAAACTTGCTAGCTCACAGGGACTTCCCTCCATAGATGATTTTGACACTGCACAAGATATGCAGCAGGACATTTTCCTGGCCTATACCCCCTGCCTGATGCAGATACCAAGCAGACAAATGATCCTATGCCACATGAAGTTCCATCTGATCTGACAGAAGGCTCCAAGAAGCCCACCCTGGGGGACATAACACATGCTGCTAGTACATGAGTGTGGTGCTTTAGTACACTCAAAGGGCAGTTTTGGGGGTGGAAAAAAGAAGTCTCTCTTTAAAAGACAAGACCTGCAAAAAAATTAAGGAACGCCCAACGGCCGCAGAATGCCGTTTAAGCCGCATGGATGATAAAGGACCTTCCCTACTCAACAACAGACGCTCTATAGCCCATTTAGCTAAGGCTAATAGTCATAGACCCAAGGATCTTGAAAATAGGCTTTGGCATAATTACATATGCATAATGGGCTTACCGGAATGCACAGAGGATACAGACCCCAATAACTTTAGAATACTATAGAAAACTGCTGCCATATTATGTGGCACATCCCAGTATTGTTTATCAAGACCCAAAAGCAAAGAAAAGAGAGCGGACTTTACTGGTACTAGGGAGGACACGATTACATAAAATCTTTATCCAAATGTATTGCATGATTAAAACATACAAGAGTTAAAATTGAAACGGGAAACAAGTCCAAAATATATAGTCGCATCACTCGTAATCATTTCTATACAGATACATAATTTACATGGTTGTACATAAATCCTTTGTCTCAAAAAGTTCAAGAGGTCAATGCATTTCACATGCAATGTTAATTTCATTACCTACCAAGGCAGCTGAAACTGATTAACAACCCCCTCCGCTACTTAACTGACCAGATCAATATCCTAGGAGTTTAATGGACTTGATGCTGTACTCTGATTATAAAGTGTTCCTTTAATTTTTTTTTTTCAACAGTGCATTTCATTTAATATAAAAAAATGTAATCATAGCTTATTTAATCATTGCACTTCAGAGGTCACGTGACGTTTCCAATGTCTTTTCTGTCCTAAGGGAAAATTATGAGGGAGAAGTTTCTCTACTTTGTATGAATCTGTGCCTGCACAGCGTTGATTAGTGCTGTTCACATTATATAAAAAAAAAGGCTTTCAGAATGTAGTATTAGTATAAATAGTAGCAGCAAAGTGTTTTAAAGCTTTATACAAATCTATATTTAAAGAAAATGTTTTTTTTTTTTTTTTTCTTATATGGTGTAAGTGGAGTTTAACCTCCCTGGCGGTATGATTATTTTAGATTTTAGGTGCTGAAAGCTGTACCATTATTTTGTATGTAATTCTTAAGGATGAGCAGCCCAAACCAACTATTTATATATGATTTTCTTTTACTGTGCGTTCTTTTTTATAGCATCTCGGGTATGATAAAGTTTGAAACACAAAATAATAAATTATAATATAATAAATAACTCTAAATAATAACAAATAATAATATAATAATAATACTTTTTATTCAATAAATTATAGTAAATAACGTAACCAAAAACACTGACATTTTTTTTGGCCAAACAAGGATGCAATATTAGTAGTCATATTGCTTCAGTAAACGTCCTGGGTATGGAAAATTTGAAAACAGGGTACATACAGCACAAAGTCCAACGTCACAATCAGGACAGTAGTACCGCGTTTCTTTACGGATTTTCCTTCCAGTGTCGTCACGTTTGGAACAGCAAACCACACACATCCTTGTGGGTGCAGGCTTCTTTTCTGTTCTGGTGGAATGTGGTCCATAAAGTGACGACCAGTCTGGCGTTCCGGGTTCACAACGCCAGTAGCACAGCGTCCGGATCTATTTACAGCCATTGGTGTTTGGTGCCTGAGAAATATCAGTTTGGCAACTTACAAAGTCCACATGAACCAGAGGCCTGTCACTTTTTTTTTTTTAGTAGAATAAATGCGTTCCACAAACATTGTTCAAGAAGATGCCTGAAGATTTTCTTGTAATATTTTTTTGTTGTTTCTGCATTGCCGGATAAAGAGTCATGGCCTGGTCAGCTCTGTCCACACCATCCATGGTGTTATTGTAATCCGTCACCAGTTGTGGTTTCATCACATCTTTTCCACCTTTTGTGTGTACCTTGAGAGTAGAGGTTTTGTGAATGGTACTCATTAGGCACACATCTTTTTTGTCACGCCATCTCAGTGCCATAATTTTTCCTTTCTGCCAGGCAACTATTTCTCCTGCCTTTAGCTTTTTATTGGCAAAGGTTGGTGGCATGTCACGCCGTTTAGCTCTAGCGGTCCCATACGCATACGTCTTGTTTTGAAGAAGGAACTCATAGAGTTCTGGGGACGTATAAAAATTGTCTGCGGTGACACAGTACCCCTGATTCAGCAATGGCTCAATCAACGTAAGAACCAAAGCGTTATGCCAAAGCGTGCTCTCTTGGACGCTATATACTGTATCCAGCTGAGTCTTTCTTTGTAGTTCATTAGACTTTCGTCGATACAAATGTCTCTATCTGGTACATAGGACTGCTGGAAATTTTTCAAAATGATTTGATAAATGGCCTAAATCTTTTTGAGTTTTGGAGCTGGATGAGAAGTCTCGTCAAATTCGTCATTATTTGTAAAGTGCAAATATTTCATAATGAGCGAAAATTTGTATTCATGACCCTGCCAAAAAAAGGAGTGGCCAGTAATTTGTTAGTTGTCCAATACCACTTCTGCAGGAGTTTCCCCACCACTCCCTGCAGAATAATTAGGCCCAGAAACTTCCAGATGTCTGCTTTGGTCACGGGTTCCCACATTCTGCTCCTTGAAAACCGCTGATGCGCTGCAGCTTGTTGCTCCTGGTACCGATTAATTTCCATAACAATCTTTTCAATAACCTCATCAGTCAAAAAGAGTTGGAGGTATGCCAAGGGGTTGTCATCTTCAACATCCACTTTGATACCAGGTGCTTCAGTAAACAGGAACCTTGGGGGCGCTACGTGCTCCGTACCGCAGTCAATTGAGCACCAAGTCCGCACATCGCTGGGCGCAGTCGCAGGATCATCGCTAAAATCGTTTTCTGCGTCCAATGACGAACTTCCCCATGAATGGCTATCACTCCATTCTGCAAGCGATTCTGTATCACTGTCGCTGTTTTCCAGCAAGTCATATACCGCCTTTGAAGTGGCGGCAAGCTTTTTTGATGCCATGGTCGCTCTGCAGTATCCAGACACAAGGTACAGGAAAAATACAGGAAGGGCAATGGAGAAAGCACTGGGGGGCAAGCTAAGGTCAATTTATTTTATTTTAGTAATGTAATCCAATAGGATTACAGTGTATCAGTGTGTTTGTGTTTATAACTTTTCAAATTTGCCGCCGGTTCCACCCCCCTGTGAGCATCACGTCGCAGGAGACGGAAGCCGGGGCACAGAGCATCGGGAGGAAGATCCGGCTGCCGCACACTGCCGGGATACAACGCTGGATCCCTGGGACAAGGTGAGTACCCTCTCTTACAGGATCCAGCGATCTCCCTAGCGGTACCCCGAGTGTGGCTCGGGGTTACCGCTTTTGGCACTGAAATTTAACCCCGAGCCACACTCGGGAATACCGCTAGGGAGGTTAAGATGACTTACAATAACTTTAGCTTTGTACACACTGTAAAGATATCTAGCAATCTGCCAATTACAGGCTGTGTTATGCCCCTCCAGCCTTTGTCTATGGTGTGTGCTGGGACTAACAGGGAGGTGAAGCCTCCATCAATCAACATCTTATATCCCGCCCCCATAGTGTTTACAAATATGAGGGCATGGAGAAAAAGGGAGGGGAGTGTCAATTACCCCTGTGTATGTGCCTACGTATGGGACTCTATAGTCAAACGGGCTGCACAGATAAGAAAGAGAAGCAAATAAACAGCTTAGAAGAGAACAGAAACTGGAGCATGCTCAGTAGATGTCAACAACTGGTCTATACAATCTCAGGCTGCAGTGGGGACACAGACAAGGAGGGTGAGAAAGTGAACAGGAGAATCAACCAGGATTTTTGCAGTGTACAGAAAGCAAATGCAGTAGTGGATGGGTGAGTATGAACACAATGTAAGATAGCATGTACCCACCCACTGGCCTGGAATCCCAACACTTTTGTGGCCCCAAAAAAAACACAATACATAACGTGAACTCATGCATAAGATTTGGGCCAAAACGAAACAAATGCAGTGAGTAACAGGTTTTACTGCAAATAATTCCATCTGGCATAACGCTACCTACCCTGAATTGGCTAAACTACACTATGCTCTAAAATGGCAAGCATGAGTTTTTGTTTTTGTCTCAATGGTCACTCTGGAACCCCTTGTTTATTTCTCAAAAAATCTTTTCCTAAAAAAAAAAAAAACAAATATTATTTTTTAATACATTTTTCCTTCTGCTAACATATTTCTCACTTTGGTTAATGTGCACTGTTTAACCGGTTTACGACCGCCCGCCGCAGATGTACTGCGGCAGGCAGCCGCTCCCAGGCAAATCTCCGTACATGCGGGGAAGCTGATACAGCGGGGAAGCCGATACAGCGGGCAGGCGACTACGATTGCCATCTGACACCCGCGATCGTTCCCTGCTAAGAGAGGACGGTCGGCTGTTGTAATCACAGCCGACCGTCCTTCTCCCTGGGATGATCATAGAGTCAATGTGAGCCTTCTATATAGGGTCACATGTCTCTATGGTCATTTCAGAAGCCACGCCCCCCCACAGTTAGAATCACTCCCCTAGGCTTACATTTAACCCCTTGATCACCCACAGGGTTAACCCCTTCCCTGCCAATGGCATTATTACAGTAACAGTGTATATTTTTAGCACTGATTACTGTAGTAATGTCATTGGTACCCCCAAAAGTGTCAAAAATGTCAGTTAAGGGTCCGATCTGTCCGCCGCAATGTCGCTATCCTGCAAAAAATTGCAGATCGCCACCATTACTAGTAAAACAAAACTATAAAAATGACATAGATCTTTCCCGTAGTTAGTAGACGCGATAACTTTTGCGCAAACCAATCAAAATACGCTTATTGCGATTTTTGTTTACCAAAAATATGTAGCAGAAAACAAATTGGCCTAAAATGTTAAAAAATGTAAAGTTTAAAATTTGTTTTGGGAATGTCCTATAGCAAAATGTAAAAAATATTGTTTTTTTTTTCTTCAAAATTGTCGCTATTTTTTTGTTTTTAGCGCAAAAAATAAAAATCGAACAGGTGATCAAATACCACCAAAAGAAAGCTCTATTTGTGGGAAAAAAGGCACGTAAATTTAGTTTGGGTACAGGATCACACGACCGTGCAATTGTCCGTTAAAGTAACGCAGTGCCAAATCGCAAAATAGGGCCTGGTCAGGAAGGGGGTAAAATCTTCTGGGGCTGAAGTGGTTAAGATGGATTCTTTGTATATATTTGAAGGGTTGGGTTTATTTAACAGACGTAAGATGGAAAGCACTTGCTTTGGTGTGGGGGTGGTGGATAAATTTTGTTTTATATTCCTTCCACACCCCTCCTAAATGTCAGACGTTTTATTGGATTAAGAGTTTGTTTTCCCAAAAAAGGAGAGACTTTATGTGCAGTCATCTCTCTTTTTCCAGTCCTTGCCAAATGTCCTCAGACAAGTGGGTGGCCGCCCAAATTGTGGAGGGCCTCTCAGACTGGTAAACATTAGCAGGAACTGATAGAGTGTCATATGGGTGTCAAAGCTAGCAAACAACTGGTCCCTTTAAGAGAACAGTGACCTCACGTTCATGTGTCCTGGAGCATGGCACGGTGGTTTTTTATGTGCTGCTGTCAGGTCATGCTTCAGGTTAGACGCTTAAGCTTAGCATTATGCTGGAGGTAAGACACGCACAGCCCTGGCTCAAACCCCCCTTGATTTTCTCTTTAACCAGTTCAGTGAAGTCAGTGAATAGAGTTTCTCTGTAGTTTCCATCAGGATGTGTCAGCTTTGTACAGACAAGCCTAAACTGGAGTTTCTTAGTGTCTGACTAAATGTGTGTATGTGTGGGTATAGTTCTTTGAAACATACTCATAGCTCCTAAGCAAGTAATTTTGCAAAGCATTCATTTTTTTTTGTGACACCGTATAACACTTTATGAATAGTTCTCTTATTATAGAAATAGAGCTGGTTTGACAGATTAGTTTATTGTGAAAATAGAGCTCCAGGCAAAATAAAGCACCTATTTATTACTGTATGTAATCTTTAAAAATTAAAGCAGATTTCCAGGAAAATTAAATTTTTTTCAATGTAGTAGGGCTACTACCACACTTCAAGGATAACTGCTCATTTACTGTAGGTCAAGGGGACTTGGAAAAGCACTTTCTCTTTCATTCTTTGACTGACACAGCTCCTGATCTTCTTAACCATTGGGTTATACTACCCCCTACAGGAGTAGGACACTAGGCAGCACTCCAGGTTGAGTCAAAATCCAGATTTATTGACTGGACATCCAAATATGACAATTGTGACAAGGTAGACGCGTTTCACACACTGACTGTGTGCTTATATGTAATGATTAAGCACACAGTCAGAGTGTGAAACGCGTCTACCTTGTCACAATTGTCATATTTGGATGTCAATCAATAAATCTGGATTTTGACTCAACCTGGAGTGCTGCCAATTCCTTTTCCTTTATCAAGTTTTCACGGAGGCGAGCCGGGGCATGCACCGGTGTGAGTCATCAGGCAATCACACCACCTTGAGCAGTGAGTTCTTGTCTTTTCAAAAGAAAAAAAGTCTGACTACGCCTATGGGTAGTCCCAGGGGGTATACTCTTTCTCTGCTGCAGATACTTACTTTTTTTCTGCCTAGTCAGGATTAAGGACCTAGTTCCTTGCTGGGATCTCTGGTCCTGGCAATTTTTCTTTTTAGATAGAAATATTTCTCCTGGTTTTTTTCCTGTGAGATCTACAATCACTTGCCCGACTGGGCGATGGGCTGGATAATGTAGATACAGTGGTCACCCCAGTCTGGCCAGCGATTGCGCGCAGACCTCAGCTCCACGCTAGGTTGGCTGCGACTTAGCCCCACCAGACAGGGGCTGCCCTGCGGGTTAAATGCCTTCGCGAGGTCGCATACGACCGGGTCTCGACCTGAGTCACAGCGTTCCTCTTGGCCGACAGCCCCCCATTTTGATGGAGAGGAGGTTCTCTCTGGAGAGGTGCCCTCCTAGTATGGTGAGCAGCTGTCCCTCTCTACCCCTGGAGGGTTTTGGGGTTGATGTGGGCCCCTCCTTGGGATGGTCCTCGGGTTCCCCTCTATCCTGTCATGCACCCCTCTTCATCTGTCCCCCTATCCTACCCCCCCTTCCACTTATGCTGGGGCTTTTTGAGTGGTCTGGTTCACCTCCTGGGGTGGGGACATGGCGCTATGCTATGGGGTGGGGGGTGTGCCTCCGTCGACCAGTGTCATCGGCTGTGTGTGTGTTTGTGGGGGGGGGGGGGGCGTTGTACCTGGTAAGGGTTCCTGCCCGGGCCAATCCTGAACCTCAAGGAACTGAACTACTTCTGCTTTGTGCGGGTGCAAAACTTCAGGATGGAGTCCATTCGCATGGTGGTGTCATCCCTGCGTCAGGCTGATTTTCTTGCCTCTATCAACGTCAAGGATGCTTTCACACTTTGATATTTGCCGGTCACCAGCGATTCCTCCGCTTTGCCGTGGAGGAGCGTTATCAGTTTGTGGCGTTACTCTTTGGTGTCCCCTCTGCTCCTCAGGTCTTCACAATAGTGTTAGCACCGGTGCTAGCTTTGTTACGCCAATGGGGGATCGCGGTACTGGGCTACTTGGAAGACCTCCTTCTGCGAGTGGAGCCTTCTACTGCTCTTGTGTAAAATCTGGAGATCACCATACGAACTCTGCGGGAGTCCGTCTGGATTTTGAATTTTCAGAAGTCTGCTCTGGTTCCGTCCACAAAGCTGGACTATCTTGGTCTGACTCTGGACTTGGTCTTAGCCAGAGTGCTCCTTCCTATGGACAAACTCCAGAAATTGCAGGCAGCAATTTGTCTCCTGCTGTCCAGCAGGTGGACATCCCTCTGGACTTTAGAGGTGCGGGTCACCTTTGGCACCCACAAGTCCTCCAAAGCGGCAAGAGTGTTCCTCTTTCCCACGAGCCTGGAATATTTGGAACTGAGTCTGGACTCAGCCTCGGCCAGAGTGTTTCTCCCTCTGGCAAAACTTCAGAAGTTGCAGGAGGCAATTCGACCTCTGCTGTCCAGCAGACAGTCATCTCTTCGGACTTGCATGAAGGTGCTGGGCCTGATGATGTCTACCTTCAAGGCGGTTCCATTTGCACAGTTCCATACAAGGTCCCTGCAAGGGAGATTATTGCCAAATGGGACAAGACACTGCAGTCTCTGAACAATCACATCCGGCTGAACCGGGAAATGAGGTAATAATGGTGATAATGGTGGCTTTGTTCTCCACCGCTTCTGCTGGGCAAATTCTTCCTCTGCTTGTATTGGACAGTGGTCACCACGGATGCCAGCCTTTCTGGCTGGGGAGGCGTCCTCGGAAAAAAATTCTGCTCAGGGGTTCTGGACACTGGAAGAGTCCAGACTACCGATCAGTGTCTTGGAACTCTGAGCGATCAGGCTGTGCCTTGACCATTGGACGGATCGTCTTCGGGGATGTCCAGTACGCATTCAATCGGACAGTGCCACAGCCGTGGCTTATGTCAATCACCAGGGGGGCACAAGAAGTGTCCAGGCAGCTCTGGAGGTAGCCGATGTTCTAAAGTGGGCAGAACGGTTCGTTCCAGCCCTCTCCGCCGTACACATTCCCACGGTGGAAAACTAGCAGGTGGATTACCTCACTCTGAATACAAAATGCCCTGCTAAAATTGATATAAAAAGTTTAAACGTGTGTTGTACCACATATTTAAATCGTTATTAATACCTTGTAACCAGTTGTATGAAATGACAAAAGTGTAAAAAAATTGTGCAAAAGAAGTCTTAGAAGAGTCCAATGTTACTTCCACCTTCCAGTGGAAGTCACGGCAAATCTAAACTCCCATCTATATGCCCATCATTGCCATGCTCTAGTGTTCCTATTTTCCTTACAAATTACATAAGGTGCCTTTTGAATCCCCAGCTTCTGGCTCCCACAGAGTGTCAGCAACAGAGTGAAAAATACCATGGACGAGATGGCAAGTGTGAATGAAATAAAATAATCTAACATGATAAAAATACCTGAATCAGCGAGAGAGGGACCATACACCAAGGGTGCTTCAGTAAGTCAATATATACCTAAAGCCCATACGACTCTTTTGCCATATGGCAATTTAGAGTCCACCACTTCTGGTAAGCACTCTCTTTGGCTGCAAGGTTTTGCAGGCTGATGTTTAGAGGACCTGGTCCTATTTGAGGGTGTATTGTTTTTTTCAGGTGAGCTCCGGTTGTTTTGGTTGAGCTCCTGTTTACCTGGTTGGCTATAGTTAGCCTTGGAAATTTATTTTTCGCTGTTTCCACCCCTCATGTTTAACACTGCTTTGGAACGTCCCAATGGTTAAGAAGACCAGGAGCTGTGTCAATGAACGAAAGAGAAAATGGGATTTTTGACTTACCGTAAAATCCTTTTCTCTGATGTTCATTGACAGACACAGCACCCACCCATCTGTGGTGTTGTAATTCTTTTGACATAGCTTGTAACAAAACTACCTATAGCAGAGAGAGGGAGTATATCCCCTGGGACTGCCCATAGACGTAGTCAAACCTTTTTTCTACCTAGTGTACTCCTGTAAAGGGCAGTAATAATCCAATGGTTAAGAAGATCAGGAGCTGTGTCCATCAATGAACATCAGCAAAATTTATTTTACTGTAAGTCAAACATCCCATTTTTACTTACCTGATCCTTTGCTCCTCCCTGCTGCTAGAGGCCTCTTCTCCCCCACAACCTAATGATTTATTGTCATCTGATCAAAACCAGTGCAAGGACCATAGTCTTGAATTGGATGTGGGGACACCGAGGAACAGTCCACCACAGAGCAAATTGGAGCACTATCTGCTGGGATAGTGGAGGATCGGGAAAGTAAATGTGCTTTTTCTTCTCCTACCTAGACTAAATGAGCAATTAACCCTTGAAGTGTGGGTGCGATGCAAGTGTCAGCATGTTTCATGTGTGCATTTTGCCATTTTCGGAGGTTTCACTAAAAGGGAATGTATACTGTTTTTGTATGTGCTGTATTTACAGTTTTTTTTAAAGCATTCCTAAGTAAATATAATACACTGCATGAGTATTTTTTTTATTGTGGCCAGCAAGTGGAGCTCTAGGCTACTCTGTACAGTTTCAGCAGGCTAAGTTTGTTTCTTTCCTGAGAAAATCTCATTTGGTTCACTTTGCTAAATAGCTGGAACTTAGTTTATGCATCAAAGGAGGGGACCCCCCACCCTTATGATGTCCTCCAATCATAGAGCACCATATGGAGTTTCAGAAAGAGAAACAGCTAATGATAGACTTTATTAGCTTAGGTTCTCATTAATGCTACTGCATAATCATGCATTTTTCAGTGTGTTTTAATACGTTTTCATGGTTCATGCTTTTCTTTTGTAGGAGATTTGTTGTTTAGCACAAAGCCCTGCAAAAACAACCAAAAATGCATGTATGCTCTCCTTGAAGTCTATGAGGCCAAATCCCAGTATATTGCACCAAAAGAAGCACCTGCATTGCACTGATGTGAATAGGCACCATAGACAAGGCACTCACATAATAAGCGTAAGAATAGGCTCTGAGTTCAAAGTAAACGGCCCGGTAGGATACCTCACTCGGTAGGATACTCAGTAGGATACCAAACTGGGGGCGCCCCCAGTTGAAGTTGGAAATGACGAAACGCGTCAGGGCGTGACCAGACGACGCATCCGACATCACGTGACACGGCGGAGGACCTACCTGGAAGTAACTGGGCTGGCGTGGAGTTAGCCCGGCGGACTGTACGAGTGAGGTATCCTACCGGGCCGTTTACTTTGAACTCAGAGCCTATTCTTACGCTTATTATGTGAGTGCAATTCATCTTCTTAATAAAGTATATTTAGTTTTACGATACTTCACTATTGGAGCCATTCTTTCTTTTTATGACACCATTTGGACCGAGGGGATTGTAAGGAGGTGACCTGTAGATGTGTATGCAGCAGTGGTGAACAGTCCAGTTTTTCCATATGCACCTTTTCAGCTTATGAATCCTGCTTATTTTGCTCGTGTGTGAGAACACCTGAGCCATTTGTTCTGGTGAGTTGCCACTTCTACTAACCTCTAGATGTGACACTTGGTGGTGGATGGTGATCCAGTAGCTACTTCACGAATTCCTGGATGTTATATGGACATTTCAAGGACATTGTACTAGGGCTGCAACTAACGATTAATTTGTCTGTCGACTAATCTATCGATTATTTTTACGATTAGTCGACTAATCTAACGATTATTTTTATTTTATTTTTTTGCTTAATTGAGTGTTTTTTTGATTAGCTAATTAATCCTGTAATTAATACAGATCCCTCAGTAAGCCCCCTCCCAGTACAGACCCCTCAGTAAGCCCCCTCCCAGTACAGACACCACAGTAAGCCCTCCCACCTAGTGCAGACCACTTAGTAAGCCCCCCTCCCAGTGCAGACCCCTCAGTAAGCCCTTCCACCTAGTACAGACCACTTAGTAAGCCCCCCCTCCCAGTGCAGACCCCTCAGTAAGCCCTCCCACCTAGTACAGTATGTACTAGGTGGGAGGGCTTACTGAGGGGTCTGTACTGGGAGGGGGGCTTACTAAGTGGTATATGTACTAGGTGGGAGGGCTTACTGAGGGGTCTGTACTGGAAGGGGGGCTTACTAAGTGGTCTGTACTGTACAGACCACTTAGTAAGCCCCCCTCCCAGTACACTAGTACAGACCACTCAGTAAGCCCTCCAACCTAGTACAGACCACTTACTAAGCCCCCCTCCCAGTACAGACCCCTCAGTAAGCCCTCCCACCTAGTACAGACCACTTACTAAGCCCCCTCCCAGTACAGCCCCCTCAGTAAGCCCTCCCACCTAGTACAGACCACTTACTAAGCCCCCGGAGGCCGGCCAGGGGGCGTGTGACGTCACGCGTAGACGCGTCAACGCTTTTCACGCACGTCGATGATTTTTTGTAGTCGACGCGTCGTGGCAGCCCTACATTGTACCCTCTGTATTAGAGTGTTTTTGCATCCATACGTTTTCTAGTATGCTTACAGATTTTACACTCTGAGTCATCTAAACAGTGACTTTTTGCGCTACTAATCTTTTTTACATGAAGTATGCATTGTTGGGGAAGCTGAAAATCACTGTAGTAGTAGTAGGGTGCTACTACTACAGTGATAGCTTCAATCTTTCGGGTCTTGCACAGGTTCTATGTAAGTATATTTCCCAGTGCACAGTGAGCACAGGGGGCTGTTCATTCAGCCATCAGCCACCAGTCAGGTTTAGCTGTGACTTTCTGTTATACCGTGGAGAAATGGCCACTGGAATATGAGTGGTTATCATGAGTGATTAGGAAGGATGTCTTTGCTGGAGTTTATATCAGTCCAGATGGTTGCCAAGGCAGCAGTGGAGCCTGTATTACTTAACTTATATCTAAGAAACTGTACGTCTGATGGGTAGCTCTGGAAATCAATGACAAAACCATCATTTAGAAATCTGTTTATAGTAAATGGCAAAATATTTACAATAATGCTAGTGATTGTCAAAACCATGCACAGTATATATTTACATATGTGAAAGTAAATATTGGATATTATATGCTTATATAGGCAATTCCACAAACACTCTGGTGTAGGTGCACTTTTCTGTTTGTGTTGACTACAAGGAAAACCTGATTTTTGCACAGTGTGATCAGCTTAAAAAGAAAAACACAATATTCCTTTCTTTAACCACTTGACCTCTGGAAGATTTTACCCTTTTCATGACCAGGCCATTTTTCGCTGTTTAGCACTGCGCTATTTTAAATGGCGATTGTGTGGGTATGCAATGCTGTACCCAAAGAAAATTTATATACATTTTTTTCACACAAATATACCTTTTTTTTGTGGGTTTTGATCTCCACTGGGTTTTTTATTTTTTGCAATATAACAAAAAAAAAAGGCAAAAAAAATAATTAAAAAAAAATTATATTTTTTTACTTTCTACTATAAAACATCAAAACAAAAACCTAATTTTTTTTTTTTTTTACCAAAATGTATTCTACTACATGTCTTTGATAAAAAAAATCCCAATAAGTGTATATTGATTGGTTTGCATAAAAGGTTTAAGCGCCTACAAACTATGGTATATATACTGGAATTTTATTTATTTATTTTATACTACTGATGGTCAGTGACTTACCATATAATGGTAATGGGATAGTGCGGTGGGCAATCTGACACTAACTGATGTTAGTTGGAACTAACTGCCACTGACATCACCAGTGACATTAAAGTGGTTGTAACCCTACAAAAAAACAAAAGAGATCATATTCCCTTATAGCAGATTAAACAGAACAGTGCTTGTGCTGTCTAATCTGCCCCTTTCTAAGCTGTAAAAAACCTGGCTGATCCTGACAGTTCCTGTGTCCCTCCTCTGTATGCTGACTACAGTACTCATGGCTGCTGAACCCTGATTACCCTGGTCAGTTTACGTGTTTCCGTGATCCCCTGCTCTGCTATCCCGCTCTCCCCCTCCATGCCGGCCTGACAGCTCCTGTGTTTGATCCGCCTTCGCCCCCCTCCTTGACTGCCGCTATTAGTAATAAAAGTAAATCTTAAAAAAATGTCACTGCCAGCCCCTCTCTTTTATGCCGCCATAACACAGTGTACATTTGTGGAAAACAAAGCCTCTAAATACCTTGTTTTCAGATCTCTTCAGGCCGGTAACTTGACTCCTGACTGCTCTTCTCCCCCATCTAAGGGCTACAGCGGGAGGGGCTGAGCAACCAGCACAGCAGTCACGTGACCTCCCTGGCTGACGTCAGAGAGCGGCCCGGGAGTCACATGACTGGCCAGAAGAGATCTGAATAAAAGGTATAAAGAGGCATTGTTTTCCACAAATAAACACTGTGTTATGGCTGGATAAAAGAGAGGGTCTGGCAGTGATATTTTTTTAAAGGTTACAACCACTTTAGGAGAGTGATCAGTGACAATACTATACACTGGCACTGTAGTAATAACACTGGCTAGGCAATCAAGGGGTTAAATGTGTGCCTAACTATGTGTAAAGTGTGCTGCTTTTACTAATAGATCTCTGCTTTGCAGTGATGAGAAACAAAGAGATTGTTCCCTCTGTAAATTATTGGGTAGAATTGCTGCGCAAATAACAAAAACATAGATCAATATAATAAAACCATAAATGAAAAGCAGCTGACACAAAAGATATGAATGCAGTATCCTCAAAGTACAATGGTGAAAAGGTGTCACACTAATCTAAACTAAGAAGATCAATCTGACAATGTAAAAGTCCACGTGAGGAATATTGTCCAAATCAATCCAACAGAAATGCAGGGGGAAAGGGATCCACCACCAAGTAGAATCACTAAACACTCTTACCAGCAACTTTGACCCAAAAGGGTCATACAGCGCCCAAAGTACAAGTGTATGAAAGGCTGGTGAAGTCCACTCTCCTCTCTCAACTTCCTAATGCTGTGGTCTGGAATCAACCTTGAAGACCTCGCCGCTCTCAAAAGATATAAACAAGAATGCCCCTTGTAGCGTAACAATTCTCAACAAGTTTATTATAGTAAAAGGAAAGCAGCTTACATCACAGTGTCCAAATGTCAGCGTTCAGTAGTATCAGATACAGGCGATTGTTGGTTTCCCCACCAACAAGATGGCCGCCGCGTCCCTCTTCTGCGCATGCGTCAGCCGTCAGCCAATTCCGACGCGTTTCGTCATACAGTGACGTCGTCAGGGGTGTGGCTAGACGGAGACGCCGCACCAATAAATAGCCTAGGGAGGGGGAGCAGTCAGACGATACCCGGAAGTGGACCCTCACCACAAGCGTTCCAGCCACCGGAAACCACTAACATAAGCAAAGGAAAGTTATTGTACAGCGAGCCTTCAAAATAATATATACTTCCAATTATATTATCAAAATGAATATTGGGCCGCATAAAATGGTTATTCTATAATAGATCTCATTCTATCATGACATAACACAGCTCAGACTGGGAAGGGGCTCCACCTAGTGGCGGGAAACCAACAGAACACATCAAGCTAACATTAGAACTTCTACAGATAGATATATAAACACATGTAAAACACATAAAAATGCTGGATCCATCATAAAATCACCAAATAAATCACTATTAAAATGTATAAAGAAAATTTTTTCAAAAATATATAAAATGGAAATGGTAATTGTATCTCTCCACTCAATTATAAAAACTTTTACAATACAGCTGGATGTCTAAAAAAAAAGGTGAAATTGATGATTTAAACACTGGTATCAGAAATATTCAGGTGCTGGGAGGGAACATGACATTTAAGAGTTACTGATAAATGCATTTATGTCCCAATCGATGTTGAGACCGAATGGGGCATAAGATTTTATTTTATATATCCAGGTTGTCTCCAACCTGGATACACCTTTGGTCATGTTGCTTCCTCTCCAACTACCCGTAAAACAGTCAATCCCAAGGAACAACATGCCACTGGGATCCCTATTGTGGCATAAATCGTAGTGCCGAGAAACACTATGCTTCGGAAATCCTTTAATTATATTGGCCACGCGTTCCTTCAACCGAACATGACGTTTCCGAATAGTCCGACCAACGTATTCCAAGCCGCATGGGCACCTAATCATGTATACAACATGTTTAGTGCAGCAAGAAATAAATGGTCGAATCTTATGGGTTTCATTAGTCGATTCCGATTGGAACAAATCTATTCTCCTACTACCTGCAATATTCAGTTTGCAGATGGCACACCTCCTGCAAGGATAGAAGCCCCCCCTTTCTTGAAAGAAAGAAACCCTTCTGGGTGGGTTCAAGACATTCGGGGCCACCTGCAACCACAAGGGAGGTACCCCCCTAAACACCACAGAGGGTTTATCTGGTAGGAGAGGGCCAAGCACACTATCATTTCGCAGCACCTGCCAGTGCTTGCGTAGAATTTTCTTTACTGAATAGTGTTGCACTGAATATGAGGAGAAGAAGGCATGTTGGAAGGAATCGTTCGTCTCTCTTACCCTCGACTGCAACAATTCAGTTCTCTCTCGTTGGTCTGCCCTTAAGAAGGCACTATCCAACTCAGCTTCTCTATAGCCCTTCTCCAAAAATTTCTCTCAAAGCATAGATGCCTCCCTCAAGAAATCACCCCTAATAGAGCAATTTAGTTTGAGTCGAAGGAATTGACTGACAGGAACAGACTTCAACCAAGCCGCATGATGACAACTGGTGATTTCTATGAATCCGTTCCTGTCAGTCTCCTTAAAAAAGGTGGAAGTGACAATATGACCGTCAACCACTCTAATGTTAAGATCCAAGAAGTGTATCTCGGTTCTGCTGCGCTTATACTGCAGAGATATACCCTTATCGTTGGCATTCAGGGTTGTCATGAATTGACTCAAGGATTCAAAATCGCCATCCCATAGGAGGAGGATGTCATCAATGTACCTGCGCCAGAGCACCAGCTCAGGCACAGGTACACTTCCGACCACATTCTCCTCCCACCTGGCCATAAATAAATTGGCCATGCTCGGCGCAAATTTCGCGCCCATGGCTACCCCACGATTTTGTCGGTAAAAGGTGTCATTATACCAGAAGTAATTATGACTCATTGCAAAGTCTAATAGAGACAACAGGAACTCTCTTTGAAAGCTCAAGAGTGTATCCTGCTCCAAATAGTGGGCAACTGCTTCCCTGCCATGTTGATGAGAAATTATGGTGTATAGTGACGATATGTCAGCGGTTGCCAGGATATAGCTATCCTTCCACGTTATATTTGCAAGTTCATTGATGACTTGCGTGGAGTCTCTAAGAAATGAGGGCGTTTTCAATACCAAAGGTTTCAAAAAACTATCAATGTACTTACCCACCCGGGAAGTGACAGAGTCAATACCACTAATGATCGGTCTCCCGGGTGGTTGTACTGGGTCCTTATGCACCTTCGGTAAATAGTAGATTACCGGAATTCGCGGTGCTGAAGGCAATAAAAAGGCCTTTTCTTTTTTAGTTAATCGTTTTCTCTGGAAACCACTATTTACCAATGATAGTAACTCAGTTTTGTAACTATAGATTGGGTTTCCGGCCAAAGGGACATATGTGTCCCGGTCAGACGCATCTAAAATGACGATACCCCCCCTTTGTCCGCTGGCCTCACTATAATGTCCTTCCTCTTCTTCAGAAATTTCAACCCCTTATTGAAGGCTGGAATGTTTTTTGGTTTGTTAATTTGTAACAAATCAAGATCCTTCGCTACCAGGTCTCGAAACACTGATAGAGAAGGCGCCAAAGTCCCTGGGGGGGTTAAAGGTTGAAGAATTTGAAAAAGTAGTATTTCTTATACCCATAGAGTAGTTAGATCTGGGGCAGGCCGGATTAGTCATTAAGTATCTTTTGATATTTCATTTGGGAACATATTTTTGTAAGTCAATAAATGTTTCAAATTTATTAAACATCTTTGGAGGCGCAAATTTTAAGCCGCGGTTGAGGACATATTTTTCCTCGTTGGAAATACTGGCGGAACTTAAATTGAATAATCCGCAATCCTTCAAAGCCGCCTTCTTTTTGTCTCTGACCCTCCTCCCCCCTCGGGTCCCTCTTTTGGATCTTTTAGCCTCTTTACTTTTGGGGTGCCCCGGGGAAAACCCTGATTTCTACCTTCATCATAATGGTCTGGATATGATGCTGTTCTATTCGTATATTCCACCTCCTGATGATACTGCAGAAGTGGCCAATAGTAGCTGTTAATAGGTTGAGTATAATAAGGCCGCTCATCCCTACGGACCCCTCCTCTGTCTTGTCCTGATGGGTGAGAAGTCATAAACCTATATGGCTCATCAATATCACTCAAAGGTGTAAATCTAATATAAACCGTCACATTACCTCCCTGATGTTGGAAGTGTGTAGGGTGGCCTTTCCCTCTACCTCTGCCCCTTCCCCTTCCTCACCCCCTATGTATCCACTGAGCAGGTCGTGGACCAGGGGATGCATTATAGCTCCCTCTGCTGGGAACCAGCCGAGGTGTGGCAGGTGGGGGGGCCGGGGTAACATCCATCTGAGCGAATGAGCCCACATCAGTGGGTACTGGAGGTGGATTATTCTGTTGCCATTTAAAAACTTGGTTAGATTTATAATCCCCACTATCCCTAGAATACTTTTTCTTCTTTTTGTTTTTTTGTTTCAAATCTTCCTTCTCCAGATGTTTCTTTAGTTCTGATTTTTTCATATATTCCTCCTTACTTTTAAAAGTACTGAGTTTTTCCTTAATGTCATTAATTTCATCATCCAGCTGCAATAACTTTTGTTTTTTCTTTGATAACATAAAATCTATTAAATTTAATCCAGCTTTATTAAAAAATTGATACCATTCATTGGTATCTATCACATCACTCTGAGGGTGTACATCCCACCATAAACTCCTCGGGACCATATTATCTGCAATATATCTTTCAAAAAAGGCTACGTCCCAATTGGTGTGGAGTTCAGTGGTGAGTAAGTTTTTCAATCTTAGGAAGAGACCACCCATATCATCAGAAGTCTGTAATTTGATGCCTTTTGGAGATTTTTCCATCTTTCTTTGGCTTCTTTATGCACATTAATACAAATTTTTACCTGGGGTGCCTAACTTTCGATCCCCACTGTATAAGACGTACAATAATGTTAATACAGCCGCAGCACTAAAAGGATTCAACATAGACTATTATTGGGTAGAATTGCTGCGCTAATAACAAAAACATGTAAATAGCTCTGTTTTGATTGTCAACACAGAGCTCTGGGCTTGTACACAGCCGATCAGGATCTGCTAACATGCTCAGATCAGGATCTGCTAACATGCTCCCGCTGTGTACCGTCACAGCCGGGAGGGAGGTGCACTTTCACACCCTCAAAGCCCAGAAGCAGGCATCAATGTATGTTGCTTTGCCTGTGTGGGCCGCCCCTCCGCAGTACATTGTGGGCTGGTGGTCTGCAAGTGGTTAAACTGGACTTCTAAATAAAATACCACAGTTACATGTATTAGGTATTTCAAGACGCAGCCAACACCAGTATGACTTGGTCTTTAACTGTCAAATGCTTTGTGAGTGTTTGACACCATTTAAGACTGCAGAGAGTCTGTTGATTTCAATCAGACAGTGCTTTTTAATGAAATAAGAGCATCAGCAGGAAGCAAGGTTGCTTATAAAACAAGTAAATATATATATATATATATATATATATATATATATATATATATATATATACATATATATAGGTTTTTAAAGCATTAACACACTTTAATAGGATTGATCACTTTTAGCTGATCTCATGTATAGCTACAGAGCTTTCAGAAGATTATAGGTCATCTTTAAAGAGTAGCTTCTTTCTCCCTTTATTTTTTTTCCCCTCTTACCTGAGTTGTCCTCAAAAAAACATACTCATCATCAAAGCAAATCCAGCATTGTCTGGAGTAAGCTGCTACTCTGTCTGAGCAGTCCAGATCCCATCATCCGGAAACATGATGTAGTTCCCAAGTTCTTTGAGCTAGTTGCCTGATGAAGCACTGAGGGGAATGCGCAGGACGGGAGAAATTTTTATAATTCTTGAGAAACTCGGAATTATGGGACTGGGACTCACTAAAATGGAACCAAACATTCCCCCTCCCAGTAAAAATCTTAATATCCAATTGTATAGTGGGGGGGTGGGGAGGAAAAACATGTAAATGGAGGTTAGGGTCTGCTTTAACATAACTGTCACTATAGCCAATTGACTATTAAAATTTAGATCCCACTTGAACCCCCCCCCCCCATTAGTAATTACCTGGTGCCCTGCTTTAGCCCCTATTTCTTCTTGGATAAGGAACAATCTTTAAAATAATCATCAGTTACTGTAGCTGACAAACCTGGTACTATAGTGCATTCTTTCAAATAATATGTTTCTTTTTCAGTGCTATTATATTTAATGGCAACTGACAGCTAACAGTTGGGAGAATGTCCTGCTAATGTTTAAAGCAGAACTCCATCCAAAAGGGAAAGTTCTGCTTGTTTGCATCCTCCCCCCCTCCACTGCCACATTTGGCACTTGGGGGGGTACCTGATTTTCACAGTTACCCGCTTTCACTTCGAGTCATATAGCTGTGACGATCTTTTAGGAAGTTCTGCCCCTGTCCTTCACCCAGCATTCTTCTTGGACACATCACAGGTCTCAGAAGACTGTGGGACCATTCACAAAGTGCAGCACGGCTCATATATGCAGAGTAGAAAAATGGGTGTGAAGCCAGTAGGCTTCACAGCCGGTTTCCCTTATCGAAATTACCAGCGCCTGGACCCAAAGCCAATTAAAAAACCGGCTGGGGGGAGGACATAGCTGGACCCCTGGAAAAGTCAGCAGTTACAGTATATGTAGTTGCTGACTTTTCATTTTTTGGGGGGGAGACTGGAGCTCCTTTTTAAAGCAGCACTGTCTAAAGGGAATTCTGAAACCCAGTTCAAGTGATTTTAATGTGGAAAACTGACTAAAACAACTTTCTATTCCTAAACCAACCACATATTCTGTACAAACATATGTATTATTAAAACTTAAAGTAGTCACGAAAGTAAAGCTTTATTATGTTATAGGGGACACCTAGAAGTGTTAATTGTGCCTAAGCAGTACTGTACTTCTTGTCTTTATTTCCTCCTGAAAAATGGTGATATACTTTCTAGTGGGGGGGGGGGGTACCTAGGTACTCCTGTACCTCCAGCTTCATAGTTTATAGCTGCAGTGTTATATCTAAGGCACTGCTGCATCTCCCTGCTAGTCCTAGGAGATTCAAAGTGAAATTTGGTGATGTCACTGCTGTACTGATTACTTTTCACCTTTGCTGGAGGCTCTTACACAGGTAAGCAAAACCCTACCTTTACCAAAATGGCCGCCTCCATACAAAGACACAGTGCAGTACAAGGTATGTTGGTAATAGTGAATGGTGCATATGTGCACAGCTCATTGTACAGAGCGGGCAGGCAAGTAAGAAACCTTTATGCAGATCAGACACACTGGGGCTGATTTACTAAAACTGGGAAGTGTAAAATCTGGTGCAGCTGTCCATGGTAGCCAGTCAGCGTCTAATTTTACCTTGTTCAATTAAGTTTTGACAAAAAAAAAACAAAAAACCTGGAAGCTGAATAATTTTCTATGCAGAGCTGCACCAGACTTTGCATTCTCCGGGTTTAGTAAATCAACCCCAGTATGTCTCTTTTTGATTAAAAAAAAAGAACTGCAATTCTCAAATTTTACTTTCTTACCCTTTAAAAAAAAAAAATAAATAAAGTTCTATACTACAGCCTCATTGCTGTCAGTCTGCAGTGTAGGATCGCCTAAGGTACTGCTTCATCACTGTGCTGCTTACTGGAGAAACATCTGCACTGCATGCTTCTCCCTGCTTCTTTCATTAGTTCATTGGAACTTTGCTTCTACCACATTTTTTGCTGCTTCTTGAATTTTCCCCCACCAGTTATCAGACCACCAGTCTCTCGGAGGGATAGTTCTGATATGAGGAAGCCTTAGTCCTCTACCAAGATGGTTGCCTCTACACAGAGACACAGCACAGAGCAAGCAGTGTTAGGCCCCTTTTACACTGGCTTTCCGATCCGGTCCGCCTGTCAGTTTTTCAGGTGGACCTGATTGGATGCTCCATGCACCTCTGTAGAGCAGCGGATTTCAGCAGTGACATGTCCACTGTCACCCGCTGCTATCAGATCCGATCCTGTCCGTGAAATCTAGATGGATGGAAACCCGATTTTCATCCATCTGGAGGATTGGATGGGAAAGAATCTGATGAAAACGAACAGGCGGTCCATTTTCATCCAATCTCCCATAGAGGAGAGCGGGGATCTGACAGGCCCATCTCTGCACACAGAGCGGAGATGGAGCTGTCATCCGCCTGCTCAGCGGGGATCGGCGGAAAACGGAGTCCGCCGGAAAGCTTGTGTGAAAGGACCCTAATACTAGTAAAGGGGAACAGATCATCTGCAGGGAGCCCTACTGTTGACTAGTTCAGGTTATCTTAAGGCCACTTTTTAATTGGTGCACTTTTGCCGCACTTTTGCCGCACTTTTCCAAGGCAAAAAAAGCATATAAAAACCATGCCCCAATAAATCCTATGTAACTTTTCACACTGCAAATGCACTGCCCTTTGAAAAATCCTGCATGTTGCATCTTTGGTCAGTTTTTCAAAAGCGCACCAAAAAGGCACCTTCCATTGTAACTCAATGGGAATGCATCAAAAGCGCATCAGTGTGAAAGAGCACTCTCTTCCTATAGGTATCAGTCCTATAATGAATAATCACTTTAAAGACATCTGTTTCTCTCTCCTTCTAAGGGCAGGTAATCATTGCTGCTCCCGGGTGAAGGCAGCTAGCTTTAACATGTGTGGTATGTACAGTGTTTTAGCGTAATCCCAAATACTGATGTCGAAATATGAGCTCATTAGAACTTTGACAGGGACAGAATCCAAAACTGATCACTGTAATAAATACAGTGTAAACATATAGTTCTTGTAATTCTCTGTCATTGTATTTCAACTGTTAGATCCCTTTTATTGGGTTGTTAAGAGCAGTACTGTTTTAAGCAGATAACAGATGTTACCTAAAGCCCCGTACACACGTACGGATCGTCGTCATACAAACGTCGGCGGACGAAAGATCTGCCGATTGTACGCGTGTTAGTATGGTGCCTCCGACAGCTGTCTGCACACAATCCGCGGACAAGAGTCTTTCTTGCAAACATGAAAATTTTTGTCTGCGGACACCAGAACGGACGATTGTTCGCCTGTCAGTGCAGAAATCAGCCGACAGACCGCAGATTTGCAAGACTGGGCATGCTCAGAAAATAAAAAACACAGGGAAAGTTAACCATTACATGACATCACTTCTGCAGTCAGCTGAAGTCTGCGGACAAAATTCTTGTGCTGTCCTTGTGCTGTCTTTGCACTTTTCAACAGACACCGACATCCCGGGGAGAAAAGACGAACGTTTGTATGACGACGATCCGTACGTGTGTACGGGGCTTTAGGCAAGCCATACAAAGTGCAAATTTCTTTCCTGCAACCATGGAACCAGGAAAGAAATTTGCACCCCTCACATTTTTGTAAATATTTTCTTATATCTTTTCATGTGACAACACTGAAGAAATGACACTTTGCTACATAGTATGTACTTTACTATGTAAAGTAGTGAGTGTTCAGCTTGTAGAACAGTTTGAATTTGCTGTCCCCTCAAAAGAACTCATCAAACAGTCAATAATGTCTAAACCACTGGCAACAAAAGTGAGTACACCAAATTGGGCCCAATGAGCCATTTTCCCTCCCCGGTGTCATGTGACTCATTAGTGTTACAAGGTCTCAGGTGTGAATGGGGAGCAGGTGTGTTAAATTTGGTGTTATCGCTTTCACTCTCTCATACTGGTCACTGGAGGTTCATCATGGCACCTCATGGCAAAGAACTCTCTGAGGATCTGAAGAAAATAATTGTTGCTCTACATAAAGATGGCCTAGGCTATAAGAAGATTGCCAAGACCCTGAAACTGAGCTGCAGCATGGTGGCCAAGACCATACAGCAGTTTAACAGGACAGGTTCCACTCAGAACCAGGCTTGCCATGGTCAACCAAAGAAGTTGAGTGCACATGCTCAGCATCATATCCAGAGATTGTTTTTGAGAAATAGACGTATGAGTGCTGCCAGCATTGCTGCAGAGGTTGAAGGGATGGGGGGGTCAACCTGTCAGTGTTCAGACCATACGCCGCACACTGCATCAAATTGGTCTGCATGGCTGTCATCCCCTGTGACACACAGCTTCATCTGTAGCCTGCAGCTACAGATGAAGCTGTGTGTCACAGCGAAACGCGTCTAGCGATAGGTAGAGCGAGTACCACGTGATCTCCGGCCGGAGGATTGTATGCTGCGGGAGCAGCACACCACTGAGCCGTCCTGTTATATTCTCTGCATGTTATTGTGTGATGTTTGTGAGTATAAATCCCCCTTGTACACCCAATAAATGTGATGTTTAAACGAACTTCACTATGAATAGTTTCTTTTTCTGAGGACATGGGGAATTTATCTTGATCTTCCAGCAACAGTCCTTTCCTGCTAATGTGGAGACGCTGAATATAAAGTCTAATTGTTCATGCCTGCTTACATCTACTTAGTGGTAAGTAGACACCTGAAGGGGGAAACCCCATGCAAAGCACAGATCAAGCACTAAAGCACTTTATATATATTGGGGAAGGACACACCACTACAAAAGGATTAACCTATGGACTTTTATTTTAAACACATTACACTGATTTAATCTTATATATTTGGTTTTATATAATTTTATTCAATTTGGTAATTGTATGTTAATATGAGTATATGATCGGTAGTAGATTTTATCACTCGTATGTATTTATTTATTTATATTATTAAGCAGCGCTGCATTCACATTTCCACAATTTAAAGAGCACTTGCACTTTTTTGCAGCTAGCAGCTTGATTAAAATATATAAGTATTTATTTTTAGCACTAATAACTATATCTAAAATCCATATGCGCAGGGTCTCACAGTTCACAATGAAAGACATACTGAAGCAGAGCATGATCTCTTCCCTTCCGAGAATGCGCCGCAGGGTACAATTCCAAAATGATAACGACCCCAAACACACCTCCAAGACGACCACTGCCTTGCTAAAGTAGTTGAGGGTAAAGGTAACAGACTGGCCAAGCATGTCTCCAGACCTAAACCCTATTGAGCATCTGTGGGGCATCCTCAAACGAAAGGTGGAGGAGTGCAAGGTCTCTAAAATCCACCAGCGATGCCCCTAGCTGCCAGGGGAAGAACTCTTCCAGTGAGGGCGGGAGCAAGGGAAAGGAAAGACAGGTTCTGGTGGTAGGGGACTCAATTATTAGAAGGACAGAGAGGGCAATCTGTCAAAAAGACCATAAGTGCTGAACTGTGTGTTGTTTACCGGGTGCTCAGGTTCAGCACATCACGGATCTGGTCATGGTACACGTAGGTACGAATGACAAAGTCAGAGGGAGATGGAGAGTCCTTAAAATGATTTCAGGGACTTAGGAGCTAAATTGAGGAGTAGGACCTTCAAGGTAGTATTTTCAGAAATACTACCTGTACCTCGAGCCACACCAGAGAGTCAGCGGGACATTAAGGAAGGTAACAAGTGGTTGAGGAGCTGGTGTAGTAAGGAGGGTTTCGGGGTTCCTGGAGAACTGGGCCGACTTCTCATTCGGCTACCGGCTCTTTAGTAGGCACGAATTGCATCTAAATAGGAGGGTGCAACCGTACTGGGTGAGAAGATAGCCAACAAGTTAGAGGGGCTTTTAAAGTAGGTGATGGGGGGGTACAGATGTATAATTAGCCAGCGTGGAGCAAGGTTCAGCGGGGACCAATGGGGACATTAGTGGTAGGGTGTTCCGAGTTCCTAAATCCAAGGTGGGTATAGGGAAAAAAATCGCAAGAGCAGCCTAAAAACAACATCAAACTAGGATATAGTATGCAACTGGACAAAATTGTGAGATTTGTATACCAATGCTAGAAGCCTGGCCAACAAGATGGGAGAGCTGGAGCTGCTGATGTATGAGGAGGACTTCGATTTTGTGGGGATTTCAGAGACTTGGTTTGACAGCTCTCATGATTGGCTGGCGACCATTCAGGGGTATTCCCTTTATCGCAGAGATAGAGAAGGTAAAAAAGGGGGAGGGGTATGTCTGTATATTAAAAACAGTGTACAGGAAAATAGGAGGGACGATATTAATAATAGAGCCAAGGAGGAGGTTGAATCCCTATGGGTAGAACTTCAAAGGGAAGGCACTATGGGGAAAGTAATATTGGGCGTATGCTATAGGCCCCCAAACTAGAGGGAGGAGGGCGAGGCGGACCTTCTTTCACAGATTGGAATGGCAGCAAGGATGGGAAATGTAATTATAATGGGGGACTTTAATTATCCAGATTTAGACTGGGCAGAAGGAACTGCGCATCCATCCCAGGCTCGGCAGTTCCTAATTGTTTGGCAGGACAATTTTATGGGTCAGATGGCGAACACACCGACTGATTATCAACAATACAGACCTGATCATGGATATAGAAATACGGGGCAACTTAGGAAACAGTGACCATAGGTCAATTTGTTTCAGTATTAATCATAGTAATAGGAAACACAAGGGTAATATAAGGACACTGAATCTCAAAAGAGCCAACTTCCAAAAACTGCGCTATTTGCTAGAAAATATCAAATGGGATAGAACCCTGGGAACAAAGAACACGGAGGAAAAATGGGAGTGCTGCAAGAACATACTAAACAAAGGGATTGGCCAGTACATTCCAAAGGGGAATGAATTTAAAAGAGCAAAAATAAACCCTGGGTGGCTAAACCCCAACATAAAAAGGCATATTATTACTAAAGAAAAGGCATTAAAAAAATACAAGGCTGAAGGGTCATTGGCAACATTCCAACGGTACAAAGAGTGCAATAAGAAATGTAAAGGCGAAATCAAGGCGGCTAAAATAGAACATGAAAGACATATAGCGGAAGAGAGTAAAAAAAATCCCAAGAAATTCTTTAAGTATATAAATCATAAGAAAGCGAGACCAGAACACAGTGGCCCCATAAAAGACGATGAAGGGAATCTGGCCACAGAGGACAGTGAGAAGGCGAAAGTGCTAAATATTTTCTTCTCTTCAGTCTTCACAAAAGTATTGTCTACTACACTAACCCAGCTTGTAATGCTAAATTAAATAGTACACCTCTGGAAGTACCCCCATGGTTAACAGAAGATTTACTTAGAACTAAACTAGAGAAACTTAACATAAATAAATCACCGGGACCAGATGGCTTGCACCCAAGGGTTCTTAAAGAACTCAGCCAGGTGATAGCCAGACCGTTATTCTTGAACTTTACGGATAGTCTACAGATGGGAATGGTGCCAGCTGATTGGAAAAAAGCCAAACGTAGTACAAATATTTAAAAAAGGGCAGAGATGTATCCCGTGTTACTATAGACCTGTCAGACTAACATCAGTAGTCTGCAAGATTTTGGAGGGGATGTTAAGGGACTTTATACAAGACTTTAGTAATGAAAACTGTATTATTAGTAGTATTCAGCATGGATTCATGAAAAATCATTCTTGCCAGACCAATCTATTAACCTTCTATGATGATTAGTGAGTTGCCATCTAGATAAACGAAGGCCTTCTGTTTTTGGTGTATCTGGACTTTGCAAAGGCATTTGACACAGTTCCCCACAAACGCTTACTGTACAAACTAAGGTACGTAGGTATGGACCATAGGGTGAGTACCTGGATAGAGAACTGGCTCCAGGGGAGAGTCCAGAGGGTGGTGATAAATGGGGAGTACTCTGATTTGGCGGGTGTGGAAAGTGGGGTCCCCCAAGGGTCTGTCCTGGGACCAATCCTGTTTAATTTATTCATAAATGATCTAGAGGAGGGGGATATCCAGCACAGTCTCTGTATTTGCGGATGATACTAAACTAAGCAGGGCAATAACTTCTATGCAGGATGTGGAAACCTTACAAGCAGACCTCAAAAAAAATAAAGGGGTGGGCAACTACATGGCAGATGAGGTTTAATGTTTAAAAATGTAAGGTAATGCACTTGGGCGTCAGAAACACGAACACAAGCTACTCGCTAGGGGGGGGAGACCTCTCGGTGAATCTAAGATGGAAAAGGACCTGGGAGTCCTAGTGGACAATAGGCTTGGCAGTGGCATGCAATGCCAAGCCGTTGCAAGCAAAGCCAACAGAATACTGGCATGTATAAAAAGGGGATTCACTCCAGAAATAAAGAGAATATTCTCCCACTTTACAAGACTGGTCCGGCCACATCTGGAGTATGCCGTACAGTTCTGGGCACCGGTCCTCAGAAAGGATGTGCTGGCCACTCACTAAAATTAGAGGAAAAACGGTTTAACCTTAAAATACATAGGGGGTTCTTTACTGTCAGAGCAGTGGGCATGTGGAATTCTCTTCCACAAGCAGTGGTATCAGCGGAGAGCATTGATAGTTTCAAAAAACTATTAGATGGGCACCTTAACCATTAGCTGACTGCTCACAGTAATCCTACTGCGGCAGTGCGGCTCCCCTGGGTCCAGTGACATATATCTACGTCGCTGGACTCCTAGTGGTCTCGGTGGAGGTTAACGGTTAACCCCTTCCCTGCCAGTGTCATTATTACAGTAACAGTTCATATTTATAGCACTGATTATTGTAGTAATGTCACTGGTCCCCCCAAAAGTGTCAAAAATGTCAGTTAAGGGTCCGATCTGTCCGCCGCAACGTCACAGTCCTGCAAAAAAATTGCAGATCACCGCCATTACTAGTAAAAAAAAAAAAAAACAATAAAAATGACATAAATCTTTCCCGTAGTTAGTAAACGCGATAACTTTTGCACAAACCAATCAAAATAAGCTGGGATTTTTTTTTACCAAAAATATGTAGCAGAAAACAAATTGGCTTAAAATGTTAAAAAAATTTTGATTTTTAAATTTATTTTTTGGGAATGTTATATAGCAGAATGTGAAAAATAATGTTTTTTTTTAAAATTGTTTATAGCGCAAAAATAAAAAATCGCACAGGTGATCAAATACCACCAAAATAAAGCTCTATTTGTGAGAAAAAAGGACGTAAATTTTGTTTGGATACAGCATCGCACGACCGTGCAATTGTCCATTAAAGTAAAGCAGTGCCGAATTGCAAAATAGGGCCTGGTCAGGAAGGGGGTAAAATCTTCTGGTCTTAAAGTGGTTAACCACTTTCCCACCGGAGGATTTTGTTGTCTTACGTCCAGGCCACTTTTTGCGATTCGGCACTGTGCGAATTTAACTGACAATTGCGCGGTCATGCAACGCCATACCCAAACGAAATTTACTTCCTTTTTTTCCCACAAACAGAGCTTTCTTTTGGTGGTATTTGATCACCTCTGCGCTTTTTATTTTTTGCGATATTAATAAAAAAATGCGAACATTTTGAAAAAATAACAATATTTTTCTACTTTGACAGTTAAAAAATATCCAATATATTCAATTTTTGTCATATATTTAGGCCAAAATGTATTTAGCTACATGTCTTTGACAAAAAAAATTCTCAATGAGCGTATTTTTAACCGCTTTAAGACCAGAAGATTTTACCCCATTCCTGACCAGGCCATATTTTGCGATTCGGCACTGCGTTACTTTAACGGACAATTGCGCGGTCGTGCGATGCTGTACCCAAATTAAATGTATGTCCTTTTTTCCCCACAAATAGAGCTTTTTTTATAGCAGTATTTGATCACCTGTGCGATTTTTACTTTTTGTGCTATAAACAAAAAAAGAGCGACAATTTTGAAAAAATAACAATATTTTTCACATTTTTGATATGAAATTCCCCCCCCCCCCAAAAAAAATGTAAAAATCAAAATTTTTTAACATTTTAGGGCAATTTGTTTTCTGCTACATGTTTTTGGTAAAAAAAAAAATCGTAATAAGCGTATTTTGATTGGTTTGCGCAAATGTTATCGCAGCTACTAACTACGGGAAATTTATTTCATTTTTATTGTTTTTTTTTTTAAACTAGTAATGGCGGCGATCTGCGATTTTTTTTGCGGGACTGCGACATTGCGGCGGACAGATCGGACCCTTGACTGACATTTTTTACACTTTTTGGGGTACCAGTGACATTGCTACAGTAATCAGTGTTATAAATATGCACTGTTACTGTAAAAATGACACTGGCAGGGAAGGGGTTAACTTTTATTGGTGATCAAGGGGTTAATGTATGCCTGGTGCTTACTAACGTGTGTGGGGGGAGGGGACTGAGTGACACAGGCACAGATCGCAGGTTCAGCTATGCTGAATCCTGCAATCTTTCACTGTTTGTCACTTAGGAGATCCGCCCGCTTTGTTTACACAAGCGGGCGGAATTCCACACTCGATCCAGACGATTGGGGAAGAGAGGCGGTGATTACCGCCTCTCCTCCCCTGGCCCGACTCCCGCTGTGACTGAATACAGCGGGAGCGAGGCTCCGGCGGCGCACACGCGCCGCCCACAAGGGGAGGAGTCCAGCGATGTAGGTCTATGTCGCTGGACGATAACGAGCCACTTTGCCGCAGTACGGTCAACGTGACCGGTCGGCAAGTGGTTAAAGACCACAACATAAAGGGGTATACAATGTACGGTTAACATCAAACACACACACATCATAGGTTGGACTGATGTCTTTTTTCGACCTCACTAACTATGAATATCTGGAAGGTTCTGTTGTTCCCCGCGAGACAGATCCTGGCCTTTCCCCTCTCCTCTGGTATTAGTGCTATTTTTATCGGGGTCTAACCCTGAAGAAGTCTGTCTTTAATTAGTTGATGTGGAGCTCAGCCTGGTACATCCAACCATGATTGCCACAGAGAGTAAAATGTTCAGACGACACCCCTGTGTAGATAGGTGAGTTTCTCGCGTATTAACATATTATTTACTCGTTCCACCCATAGCCGCCCCGTGTGCACCCAAGTATTAAGCAATCAGCTTGCGAGCAATGTATAATAGCCTTAAAA